>NC_141245.1:24312207-24912207 GCF_054856555.1 Leptonotus elevatus | reverse complement strand
CTTACTTTGTTTGGTCTACTCATGACAGACGTGCCTATCAAAATTCCGACTGGTGAGTTAAACCGGTTTCGGGGGCTGACTTTTTTTTTTTTATTGTACTTTTATGATGAGTCAACAACACAAATTGACCCTAAAACTGTCCTGTCCAAACAAAATGGCGGACTTCCTGTGTGTTTTTGCAATGGCTTGTTCAGTTTTTTTTTTTTTTTGCAGGTCAACCCAAGATCGACACGACTACCAAACTTGAAGTTGCAAAGTAAAACTGGCTTTGGACGCTCAATTTTTTCAACAATTTAACAGAATGCGAGCATTCACTTTACCAGTTTGTGAGAATGTTAAAAAAAAAAAAAAAAAACAATGATTCATTTGGCAACCAAATGATGAAACGTTCATTTTTTCAAAAGGCAAATTGTGCATTTCCCCAACTCTTAATTTGCCAAACATTCATGTGCGAGCCACAGTGCTGCTAAATTCATGCAAATGCACGCATGTAATTTATCACAAAGGCTGACAAGCGTAGCATATTGCAGGGGGGGGGGGCGGGGGGCAGGGGGGGGCAGGGGGGGGTGTAAAGGGCCGAATGAAGCCCAGACAATCAATTACGTTTCTTAATTTACACTTTGGCCACCTTTGTTGTGTGTAGAGAGAGAGATACACACACACACACACACACACACAGAAAATTGCACGTGTGACGTGCGCTAGTTAAAAGTTTGTGCCAGTGTGCGCTTGACGTGATTGGCTTGATCCGGCGGGGAAGGTTGCGAGCCCTCCAGGCGACGTTCACAAGAAGCCCAGCGGTGGAGAAAACAAATGAATGGACAAAAAGCCAAAGGGGGGTCCGGCAAAATGAGTCCGCCTCCTACAGAGACACCATATTGTCGGGGAATAATAATAATAATAATAATAAAAACAATAATAATGCTCCGTTAACTAAAAAAAACCCAAAAAAAACAACCACCCATCTCATCATGTGACCATCAATATCATAAACACCCGCCAGATTATTGCTCACAGTGGGAACGTCGCATCTGACATTTTTAATCTGATTTATACAGAAATACATTGTTTATTAAATCCTCTTAATCTTATCTGCGCATTAGCTTGGGAGAGCGACAGTAATTGCTAGCATGTGCTTTTTTTCCGTACAAACTTCAGATTTGTGTGCTAATGACTTAATTTTGCAGCACTGAGAAAGAAGACAACTTTCATGGCTAATTGTTCTTTCAGTAATTGGATTATTAAAATGAATAACATGCCAATCACAATTGGCCGCCGTTATATGAGGTTGCTGACAACATAAAGTACAGCGATTGAAATGTGTTTATTATTCATTTATATTTTTATGTGGAAAAGCACTATAGGAAAAACATGTTTAAAAAAAATAAAAAGAATCTTCTGCTATATCTGCTTAAATTGGCCGTTATTTTTTTGGAGGCCAATCAGAAGCACATATGCCAGACAGTTGTGCAATGCTAAGAAAATAAAAAATGGCTGACTTCTTGAGACTTTTATGGAGGTTTACTCAAGATAAAAAAATGTCATGCTGCTAAGAAAAAGCGGCTTCATTCTTACAATCTTAGTATTTCTTTTGGAAAATCATCAAACGTTGCCAAAGAGCCCCTAAAATGGTTGATATCGGACTTCCTGGATGTTTTCAGGCATGAATTCTTGAGACTTTTCTGTGCCCACCAAAAGACTGGTGGTGATGCTCAGGACATTTTTCCGCACTTTCCCAAACATCACACTGACCGAGCACATACACACACAATTTGCATATCGCGAGCGTCCGGCTCAAACTTCCTGTCCGTCACAATTTGATACATTTCGTATCTTTTTCACAAATCTATACTACTGGTTAGTCCACTCGTGTTATTTATTTATTTTTTTACAAATAAACTCATTCACTCACAGCCATTTTCACTGAAGCAACCCCCTTCGCTCCCGGTTGTTTTATTGGATTTTGACTTATTTTGCAAGGCCCACAGAATTTTGTGATATTTTGCTATACAAACATGGAACCTACCAAAAGAAAGATTAGAGTCTCTTCTTTCATCAGGAAAAAAAAGTATATTTCTATCGGTTTCTATTTTGCAGCAATTAGCATTAGAATAGAGCTAAGTTTCATCATTATTCACAAATCTGTTTAAAACAGTGGGGAAAAGAGGTTCTTGCAACATGGCCCTGGTTGATCTCTTATACTCTGCTGCCACCTGCTGGCCGTTTTTTTGTAATAACTACCATTGCGTTAAGCGTTCAGTTCAGTTCAGAGGCTGCATCAAAGCCTTCAGTATGCGCTTGCATTTAAAAAAAAAAACATTTAAAAAAACATATAAATGCGTTTTTGGGACCATGCACATATTTGGAATATAACGTTTTTATACGTTTTGGGGAGCAAATGAGTTCATGACCAATCCAAAGTATTGTAAATATCTTGCTCTCTTTGACAATGCAACGCCAATGGTTAAACAATCGCGCCGTTTTTGGGGGTCACCCGAAAAGTGATCATTTTGAGGGTGCGAGGAGTCTGCCCGACACCGCCGTTATGCGTAGTTGTAGGGATCCAAATGAATTTTGATGATTTCAACGTACATGTCCGGACAACAGATGCATCCACATCACCTCGGGCCGCTGCAGAAGCACGAGTGCTGCGGTCAGAGAGGGAATTTCCAGTCAAGTAGGATTGACCCCGCAGTCGCCTGCCACGTTAACAGGACAATCAGTCTTCATAAAGAAGAAAAGGCCAAAGAAAAATGGAGGACGAGAAGCATACAAGTGTCCCCCCCCCGTCCACGCCGTGGAAACAAAAGAGGCCTTGAAAACGGGGTCACATGCTCTGGTAAAAATTGCCGGCAGACAGCAGGAGACGCCATGTTGATTTATACAATAAGGACGCACGGGTCAAAAAACGGGGCCTGTGCTGGAAGTGGCGGGCCTCAACGAGCAACAATGCTGTCAAGAGCGTTGCACTCAAGTGTCCAAAACCAGCGCCGGGAAGGCCCCCCCCCCCCCCCCTCTCTCTCTCTCTCTCTGTGACGCATTTACAAGACGGCACATGCTTCAGATTAGGAGGCGCTAATCTGGGCCAAATCCTCGCGCCGGTATCACGCACGGACGGGCCAAGAAGCTCGCGGAGGAGCCCGGCCGAGAAACCAGCAGAGCGCTCGGGAGGTTCCTGCATCCTGACGTTGCGGCGTTGTTCGGCGGCAATGGCGGACGCGGTCTGGTTCTGATAAAACGTGGCGGGCTGGGCCGCAGCGGGAGCGAGAGAGGGAGGGAGGGGGGGGGGGAGGGGCGACGGAAAATATGTCAATAAGGGAGGCCAGTTTACAGTCATATGTAAGAATGTTGTCTGGGATTCTTGTGTGAACGATGACAAACATTGTGGCCTAATGACATGCTTAGTATTCTTTTTCTTTTTGTCTTGTGAATGACAGTAAATAAATAGCATTGCCATTTCTCAGCGGGAAAGAACAAACGTCTTAAAACGGGACAGCTTTTACTTGTCTCGCTCGAAATATTTATCGCTTTAATCGGACTTCAAAGAGATCAAAGGCGACCTGCGGCATGCGACCGCGTCTCGGTTAAGGCCCAACGATCGGAAGCGGACAATCGGATCTGGAAATACCTTTCATGGCCTATTCCATTTACGGCCACTAGGGGGGGCGCATGCATGGCGTAGACCCGAAAAGTCGCATCCATCCATCTAACGCTTCTTTCTCATGTCTTTGTTCTTCCTTTTATTTATTTTAAGAAATGGAGGCAGTCAGTGTATGCGAGACTTAAAAGGATTTAGTGCAAAATTCAAGAATCCCCCCCCCCCCCCCAAAAAAAAACATGCAGGCACACACATAAAAAAGAGCTTGACTAGAAAATGGACACGTGTGTACGTCAGAACTACAACAATTATTAGGAGTTCATAATTCACTTATCTCCAAAGCAACATTCTGATTATGTAATGTACTTTAATTGGTCCAAATGTTTACAATAATTATCATATAAGGGTAAGTTAGGTGTTACAAATGATCGATTAATCAACCACTAATTGATAATTAATCAATAATTATTTTTGATAATCTATTAATAGTTTGGAGAAATTGTTTGGAGATTATTATGAAATTGCCCAAATGTTTAAAATTATAGCCTCTCAATTGTAAAAATTCATGCATTTCTTAGTCCCCCATCAAAGCAGATTTATTATCTTAATTCAAAATTTTAAACAATTCAATCATCACTTTTACTTTGGAAAGCAATGATCAACATTTTTGCTTATTTTATGTTATGCACCAAACCAGTAAGTGAATTTATGTTCGTATACATTTTCTGCATTTCCCATTTGTAATGTCCTATTTTTGAATATAGTGATGGAAAGTTAAAAAAAAAAATCGGATTCAATTAAGTTAAAAAAAAAATCGGATTCATTGATTAATTGATACAAACAGATTAATCGATGAAAATAGAAAAGTTAGTAGTGGCCTAAACGCATTCCTATTGTGATTATAGCATGCACATTATTCGTAAACTGGTCAGCAAATAATAAAAATGGAAAAATAAATTAGACAATTGCTTAAGGTTCCCCTAATCATCAGAATTGAAGACATGCACGACTGGAAAATAGTTTTTGAATAATTAATTATACGTGTCAAATGACACATTTGAAAATGACATCAAACGAACGGTCCAGTTGGATCCAGTTGAGTGAAGAAAAATGTGAATCAAATAACGGCAAACGAATTGAAATTGATTTCCCAACATGACAACGAGCAGCTGCCATTTCTAAAATTCGATAAGGTACTTTAGAAAAAAAAAAAAATCAACGCAATCCAGACGGGAAAAATCATAAAACTGTAACCAACCCAAAAATATTATGATTCTTATTCCCCCCTTTTTAGCTTGCATGTGCGACGTGTGAATGTCCTCAGGCGTCGACTTGCACTTTTGTGGCCTGACGACGAAGCCTTCTCGACTATAGCGGAGCCGCTGTGACGCAGCGAGGCGGCCATTGGTCGGGCGAGCCCTAGGCCCCGCCCATGTGATCAAGTCCGGGGGTGCGCGTGCGCGCGCGCGCCGCCAGAAGAGAGCAAACACAGCGGCGGCGGTTTCTCATTCCGGTCTGCGCGCACGCAAGCACACTTTCGACGGCGGGGGACTTTTTTGGGGTGTTTTTTTTGTTTTGTTTTTAAATCTATTTTTCGTCCTCCTCTCTCTCTTGTTCACTCGCAATCGCAGCAATTTGACTTCAGTCATGTCAAGTGACTGAAGGAGGAGTGAGCGCGTCTCGCGGGTGTCCCGGGAGCTCCGATCTGCTCCACTCCGCCACCCCCCCTCCCTCCCTCCCTCCCCCCCCTCCCTCTCCCGGTTCCGATCGGGTTTTTCTCGGTAAAGAGTCCCCTTTTCTCCTCTAAAATTGGCTCCCGTGCAAACCGCCGCGTTGGATCCGTCGGCGTACTGCGAGACTCCGGTGTACAACCCGGATCTCTGCCCCAACATGATCGCCGCGCAGGCCAAGCTGGTGTACCACCTCAACAAGTACTACAACGAGAAGTGCCAGTCGCGCAAGGCGGCCGTGTCCAAGAGCATCCGCGAGGTGTGCAAGGTGGTGTCGGACGTGCTGAAGGAGGTGGAGGTGCAGGAGCCGCGCTTCATCAGCTCGCTGAGCGAGATGGACAACCGCTTCGAGGGCCTGGAGGTCATCTCGCCCAGCGAGTTCGAGGTGGTGCTCTACCTCAACCAGATGGGCGTGTTCAACTTCGTGGACGACGGCTCGCTGCCCGGCTGCGCGGTGCTCAAGCTGAGCGACGGCCGCAAGCGCAGCATGTCGCTGTGGGTGGAGTTCATCACCGCCTCGGGCTACCTGTCGGCGCGTAAGATCCGCTCGCGCTTCCAGACGCTGGTGGCGCAGGCGGTGGACAAGTGCAGCTACCGCGACGTGGTCAAGATGGTGGCGGACACCAGCGAGGTGCGCCTGCGCATCCGCGAGCGCTACGTGGTGCAGATCACGCCCGCCTTCAAGTGCACCGGCATCTGGCCGCGCAGCGCCGCGCACTGGCCGCTGCCGCACATCCCGTGGCCGGGGCCCAACCGCGTGGCCGAGGTCAAGGCCGAGGGCTTCAACCTGCTGTCCAAGGAGTGCTACTCGCTCAACGGCAAGCAGAGCTCGGCCGAGAGCGACGCGTGGGTGCTGCAGTTCGCCGAGGCCGAGAACCGGCTGCAGCTGGGCGGCTGCCGCAAGAAGTGCCTGTCGGTGCTGAAGACGCTGCGCGACCGCCACTTGGAGCTTCCGGGCACGCCGCTCAACAACTACCACATGAAGTCGCTGGTGTCGTACGAGTGCGAGAAGCACCCGCGCGAGGCCGACTGGGACGAGAACTGCCTGGGCGACCGCCTCAACGGGATTCTATTGCAGCTCATCTCGTGCCTGCAGTGCCGCCGCTGCCCGCACTACTTCCTGCCCAACCTCGACCTCTTCCAGGGAAAGCCGCACTCGGCGCTGGAGAACGCCGCCAAGCAGACGTGGCGGCTGGCCAGGGAGATCCTCACCAACCCCAAAAGTCTCGAGAAGCTCTGAGAGAGAAGCTCGCTCATGAGGTAATGCGTAGTGGGGGGGGGAAATAAATAAGTGGAGAAAAAAAAAAACGAAACGCGCGCAACAAAAAAAACCGGACTTTTGCGCTTCACGCACACAAAAATAAAACGCTAAATACTTTCAGAACAAACCTTTGACCAGACTTTACATTTGATACTGTAAATGTTGTGCTTCCAGTCACATTGTGAATGTTGGTGTCTTTTTTTTCTCTGCTAGAAAAAAATAATAATTTATACTTTTGCTCTCTACGCTTTGTCCTCTGCCTATCGCTCTAAAAACAGTTGGGTCAAAAAAAAAGAAAAGAAAATCGAAGCAGGAACAGCTTGCATGTTTAAAAGGGAGTAAAAGAAGTTTAAAAAATTTTTTTATCCAGTCCTACCCCTTACAAAAATATGAGTCAAAAAATGGACCGAACCTATTGGGTCGATTTGGGCCAACTTTGAGTCAAGAAACGAAAATGGGGTCCTTTTGTATAAAACAACCCAGAAAGTTGGGTCCAATTGACCCATAAAGTAAATCGGTCCATTTATGAGTTTGAAGTTCATTTCAAAAATATGAATCATTAACGTCAACAAAACAAAATCCATAATATTTCAAGATGCTGGTCCGAAAAGGGAAGACATTTTGATCTGTTATTTTTGACCAAACTGTTTTTTTGAGTGTACTTTATTATTATTTTTGCAAAGTTTACATTTGTGTGTAAAGCTTCTGTTTAAAGAAACATTCCATCGACTTACTTGAATTTTTAATTTAAATATCCTTTTATTTTTTATTGGCTGTTCTTTTCTCCTTTAAAAAAAAAACTTGCTCTGCCATGATTTTTTTTTAAATGAAATAATAGTAAATATATATGACGGTAAAATTGAGGAAAAGAAATGCACTTGAACTATACACTGGATTCTAACATCTGTGATCTGTTTGTTTTTAAATTGCCACCTACTTAATTTAAAGAGCTAATAAAAGCAATTGTTCTATAATGTATTTGCTCGACGTCATGCTTTTTGTTCAAAAGTGCAAATCTCAATTTGGATCAGCTCATCGAGTTGAAACTGGAGATGTGATTTGTTGCGTAACAACATGGCGTCAAAAGGCGTTGAAAAGGTTCTGTTGTTGTTGGGGTTTTTTTTTTTTTGGGTGTGGGGGGGGGGGGGGTGCTGCATACACGTGCATTTTCCTGCATCTGACCTTGGGGCTGAGCCTCTTAAAGGCGGGGTCGTCCTCGTCCACCTCGAAGTAGATCTCGCTGCTGGTGATGGTGAGGGTCCCGCGGGCCACCAGGCCTGGCGCCACCAGCTGGGCCGGGCTGCTCAGCGCCACCGGGCCTGCGTGCAACCCATTCAGAGGGACGCTCAGAAAAAAACCTTACCACGAACAAAACAGCTCGTGCAAGTTCGGCATTTGATTAAAAAAATAATAATAATAATAATAATAATAATGTCACGGCAGATTATAATGTAGTTGCTTTGTTTTCTTTCGCCGTTGCGTTAGTCGTCACATTAGAACACATTTAAAAAAAAAAAATACGAAAAACAAAACGTATTATGATTTGTTAAGAGCACTCACAACCCTTTCGTTTTTGTTTAATTTTCACGGATTGTCAATCTAAAATCAAAATGTCGTTTTTTTTTTTGCAGAAAGTTGGGTCACCACATTAGAAAAAATTAAATAAAAGCAAAACGTACAGTGAAAATAAATCTTTTTTTTTTCTCAAGGTTTGGGCTGCAAAAAAAATTAGTTTATTGCAAAATCTCGATCATCACAAAATATGCAGTCGCCTCATTAGAAAAAAAAAACAATCAAACATGTAATGAAATTATTATTTTTAAAATCAGTCTTGACAAACTACAAGAGCATATTCTGTGTTATTCATATAGAAACAAAAATAAATGTCGTTTGATTGCAAACGTTTAAATCAATACGCGTCGTCGCAAAGGACAACAAACGTACAGAAAGAAACGAAATGTATGCATTGAAGGAAAAAAAAATCAGGGCTTGGGTTATTAAATTAAAAAAATTGAATAAAGGTTTTGTTTTGTTTCAGTCACCAAATTAGAACGTCAAAACGTAAAGGAAGAAAAATGTGGAATAATTTATTTTAAAAAAAAGTGCCACGATCGACACACAATGGCGTCGTTTGAATTTTTAGGGTTTGGATTATAAATGTAAAATCACATGCAAATTTCTATTTCGCAATATCGTCGTTAATTCACAGCAACCACAATTGCACTTGAATTGTGATTGCATCATTAAAAAAATAAAATGCATGATGCAAAATGTCAGCCATCAATAATGCGAACGAGCACAAAAACAAGAGTGAAACATTGTTGAGCGAAATATTAGGAACATGATCGGCAATAAAAAAACAAAAAAAACAAAAACGTGCACAGGCAGCAGGTTGCTTGCTGTTGTCACATGTTTATTGTTCACCCTGCTGGGCCCACGCACGCACGCACGCGCGCGCGCGCAGTGTCAGGAGAGGCAAACTGGAGAACGGCGGATCTTTATCGATCTCTTCCATTCAAGAGGAGCCACTTGAACGCAACATCCGTCTTCATCCGCGTCCGCGGGCCAATTAGAAAGATTCACACGACGAGCGCAACCTTTTGAAACCGCCCCCTGTTTCGACGGTGTTTGTGACGTCACCCGGAATCATCCCATTGATGGCAACCAGATGAGGAGCGGATTGTTGTTATTGGGTGTAATAAATGCTTTTCGTATGGCGACGTTGCGAGACGCGCATGCGCAGATAGGTGTGTGTCTTGGGGGGGGGGGGGGTGCGGCATCACATTGCAGGGAGAAGAGGATTACGAACATTTTAATCTCCCCCCTCGGAGATCGTTTCACAATTAAGGCGATGGCCTTGCCATGTTTACATGCAGGCAATAATAAAATGAAGGCCGCCACATTTAGCTTCAAGCAACTCGGTTTTTTTTTTCTTCTTCTACAGTTGGAAACATTTTTGGTGAAAAAGACTCATTTTTGTGTAAAGGCAGGGTGGCGGATAATTAATTACCCACAATGCATCCACGAGATAATAAAGCGTTCTTATTAAAAATGAAAATAAAAAAAGCAATCAATTTGCATATGCCCACATATTGGCCACTTGATTAGGTACAGAAGGCGTGAAGAACAAAACTCCGCCACATGAATTTATTGAACAATATGCACGTGTGTGCTCTTCCCTGCATCATAAACTAAAGCATCAGTCGAATATTTTCTTGAACAAAATATTTTAAAACCAGATCTGATGTTGCAGGTTTAAATAATGATAAAACTATTTGACATACAGGATTAAGAATATTGTTAATTTACAAGGTGCACGTGTTGACCCAACAGACACATTTTTGTGTATAAAAACCTGATTAAATATGTGAAATTGAGCTTTTGTATCGATTTTTTTTTTGTGGCGCAGATGTACCTAATAAAGTGTCTGTGGCATGCAAACCATGCTAAAAAAATAAATAAAATAAAAACTATATCCTGGATAAAACGTGGACCGTAAAACCACGCTCACCAAAAGCTAATAAAATACATATCATTATCTATAAACATGTTAGCTTTGCTGAAACTATATTTCTTGAAAAACGATTTGACGTCGCAGCTAAAAACTACATGTCCATTTTAAAGATTTACAAATGTTTAAAAACAATAGCACGACGGTGATTATTATTGACAAAAATACCAAATATTTATTGAATTTACAATACATGCTCCAGAATTCAAATGATTGAGCGAGCGAAAGAAGAAGCTCAAATGATACCACAATGCTCTATACATGTACGCACACGCGCGCGCACACACACACACTTTCAGTCTTTTGTCTGACATGGACCCTAACGTGACTCATTTGGGGCGTCCATGAACATGCCTGCATATAATTAGTATATTATTCTGAGTGCGGATGCAGGCAGGCTTGACCTTAACCCTCCACATTGAGTGTGTTGAGTTGCTGAGTGTCCTCAACATCTCATGCCAGCAGCACTTGCTGTGCGGGGGAGGGGAGGGGAGGGGAGGGGAGGGGGTCGAGTAGAGAGGGGGGGGGGGGGGTGTTGGTCCATAATCACAGCTGTCTCGAGCTCCTCACACCCCTCAAGGCTGGCGAGGATGAGCGCCGCTGCGGACAAGGATGGCGTCCCAGATGTCTCATTATGGCCTCCCTCGTGCTTGCATGAACTCGGCGAGCTCATAAATGCATCGCCGATATATAATCGTACTTATTGTAACAAGTGGGAGGGAGAGAAACTGCCAGTGGACGCTGGGGCAGCTCCCAACGGCTTCAGCAGTCTGATGCACACAAACAATGTTACCCCCGCTTGTGTAATGATTAGCCAAAGAGCAAAATGCTACATGCTAAAAAAAAAAAAACAACAACTAAAAACTGCATCTAATTGTTTTGATATATTAGGGGTGTCAGGCCATAAGAAATTTTAATCGTAATTCATCGCAAATGTTATATCTGTTCTAAACTTACAAGAAAATGTACAGTGAGTTTTCATACTCTTAGCATAAATGTGGAAAAAACATATTCAACTCATAAAAATATGGCTGCATCTTTTAGTCATTCATAATAATTCATAAAATGGAATTAAAATTTAAAAGATGTACTGTAAAAAAAAAGGAGTGATATTGATTTGTTTTATCATTTTTCTGCCACTAGATGGCATAACTGCATTTGTAAGACGCTGACAGATCAGTGCATTTTTCTTTTTCATATTAACAGCTATCTCATCTTTAAGGTTAAGTCACTTGTGCAATTTTTTTTTTAAATTGTAAAACAGAACTTAACCCCCAGTCTCCACAAATCAGAAATTATTATGAAATGTATTTCTGCTCAATTTTGACGTGGGCGTGTCCGCTGCGTTTGCGACTGGAATTGCAGCCTTTCCAAGTAACGGGTGGTCATTAATCGTGCGTTAAAATAATTAATGGCATTAAGGGAACTTTAAATTAATTCAAAATTACATGACACCCCTAATATATATATATGTGTGTAAACATGGTATAAAAAATTTTTTTTTGGGGGGGGGGGCGGAGATGATCAACAGCCAACTCGGTGATGTCGCTGCTTTCCTTCAAGACTCAAACTTCATTGACTACGATCTCATTCCAGTGCTATAAAAAGCCACTAGGGGGCATGTGCACATGGTAAGTAGGAATTGACGATCCAGAAGAAGAAGAAGAAGAAGAAGAAGACAAAAGCCTCCGTGGATGCGTTACTGTTTCCCGTCGTCGACGCCTCTCTGGCGTCGTGGCTCGGCGACAGCATCTTTCAACGGGCGTGTGTCATTTTGCAAACAGTAATCAGTTTTTTTGTTTTGTTTTTTTTTCATTGTGGAGGTTGGCGGGAAAGAGTCTGGCCTCTCGGTCACCCCCCCCCCCCCCCCCCTCAGTGGGAGAGCGCCGATGAGATCGTACTGGCACTCGGCATTGGCGCGCTTTGGAGCAGAGCGACGGCTTTGCCAAGACGATTGTGATGATGTGCGCGGCGAGCTCATTCCCGCATTTTGTGTCATTTGACAAAAAAAAAAGAAAAAGAAAAGTAAAGAGAAAGCTCGGCGTGGACAAAAGTATTGGGACGTGCGTCTGTTACGTATGCAAGAAGAGGCTCACTATTTACATGCATTTTTAATGTCAACATATTTAAACGTAGTATTAATGTTCAAACGGTTGCAATGGTTTATATGAATAATATTACAGACATTTTTAGGAATATAATCTCGGTCTCATTTTTGCTCAACACTTAAATCTGCTGCTGTATTTAATGTTGATCACAATGGCGGTACTTGGCATATTATAGGATAATAGATTTGAATAGTGTAGCAATTCAAAATACGGTTCGACCAATTATCGATTATTATTATCGATGCCGATATTTGGCATTTTGACAAATATCGGCGTTGGCCTTTTTCAGAATCTGAAGGCCAATAAAGTTGGCATCTCACCGAGCGGCGGATGCGAGAGAACGTAACAAATTGAGGGTTTTCGTCAGGATTTGTGAGAGGTTCAGTTTTGACAATTTTCAGAAGAATTCACATATTCAGACAATTTTTCATTATCTGCAAAGATCTTTTGAAACTTTTTACAAATTAACTACATTTGTATGCACTTTTCATTTATGGATTTATTGAATTTTTCACTTCATAAAAAATGAACTCCCTACAGTTTTTATTTTTAAAAATTGACAACAACAAAATTAAAATTCAGAAATGATGTAGAAATTTTGGAGAATTTCATTTACAGTAGAAAACTTAAGGAAACAATTTACTTGATGTTTTAATTGAACTTAACACGTTGTTTCTTTTTAAGAAAAAGCAACATCAGTAGTTTGTCTTCTGTAACAAAAACAGTGGTGCCTTGAGACACGAGTCCAATTTGTGCCATGACAACATTTGTCTCCCAAAACATCTTTCCCCATTGAAATGAATGTGAATGCCATTAATCCGCTCCAGCCTCACAAAAACAACAACAAAAAATGCTAAAGGTGGCGCTGCAGAAAGGACGTTCTTTGAGGCCGAGCCTCCGCCGCCGATGTGCGACGGACCGGGCCCATCTGGCGCCGACGGAAGACTAACGAGTCATGACAATGCCCAATACGGACATTTAATAGTTTGTCTTCTATTTAGGGAAGGAACACTGCAAACAAAAGCAGCAGCACTTTAAATACTGTGATATAAATATAAATAAATAAATGAATAATCCCCAGTGGCATTTACTGTTGCTTTTATTTCATCTGAAGAGCCTGCGAACCCGAGGCTGAGCCGCATTATGTTTGTAATTTGCTCCTCCATTTTGTGGCTGCGCCGCGCCACCAAAATACGAATGCGACGACTCCGCGCATCCCAAATGACAAACGGAAGCCAAAGCGATGACGCGTGACGACAAAGTTAAGTTTAGAAAATCAATTTACCGGCCAGGTTGTCCGCCTCCTTCTCCTGCAGCAGGCCGGCCGGGTCCTCGTCTCCCTCCAGAACCAGGTCCGTTTCGGGGCTCTGGCTCGGAACGCTTTGGAAGACCAAAGTCTTCAGCTCGACCGGCTCGTCCTTTTCTGTCGCTGTCGAGAAGAAATCAAGGGACGTTCACGGTGATGACTTATTTGGCACATTTTGACAACTTTGGAGTTGGACTTTTTTTTTTTTTTTTTTTTACAAACACAGCACAATGTTTATGGTATTTATTTTTATTTACGGGAGTCGCATGGAAATAGTTTAGTTACATGTTCCGTTATTTAATGTTATTTCTGCAAAATTTCCCCCCCAAATTCTTGTGCAAACAATATTTAATGAATGCATCAGGGAAACTGTTGATTAGAGATCGACCGATATGTCTTTTTTTTTAGGGCCGATACCGATGCCGATTATTAGTAGTCAAGGAGGCCGATATTCATTTTCAGTGGGGAAAAAAAAGGGGGGGGGGGTAAAATATTGCAGTCAAATCTTTTTCAAATACAAATGCCAATCTTGACTTTGTTGTAATGTCTTAAAACATGAATTATTATTGAACAATTGTTCTAACTTTTCAAAAGATAGATTTTTTTTCTTTATCAATCTTAGACAATATACATCATTTTCAACTTAAAAAAAAGAAGCTCAAGTTCAATGGAAACTTAAAGAAGTAAATAAATTTCCTAAATAAAAAAATCGTCAGATTTTGAAAAAGTCGCTACCGATTTTTTTCAAATGCAAAATATTATAATATAAATTATAATATATATTTTTTTATTACATTGTTATATATTATACATTATATGTATTATTATTACTTATTAATAAGTAATACAAATGAAATTATTACAATAAAAATAAATTTCCGATAATCACTACCGATGATTGATCCACAGTTCATCCCCCATTAACTTTATACGATAGGAGTCCACAAAATGAACGTTTCCGACTTTTCCTTGGAGACCAATCGACAGCGAGCGAGCACGCCACATGCCGCAGCATATGAAGGCGGGCACATATTCCCCCGCCTGAATCCGTTTGAAGATCACAGGTACGTTCGCTTTCATTCCCCGACAAGGTCAGCGATGAAACGCAACGTTTGCATCTTGAAAGACCAACGGGCTCGCCGTCGATTAGCGACGCGGTTCGCCGCTTTTGGTAGACGTGACAAGCGGCGAGGCTGAACAGACAGCGCAATTAGGTTGCGGCGGGTCTTCATCATCCGCCTGCGGCTCGACGTCTTCGCGCGCGCAGCCGCGCAAAACAAAAAGGAGGGCTTCATTTTTGCGGCGCATTCGTCGGCGCCGAAGAGCCCCTCCCCCCTGACGGGCGGCAGGCGGCTCTGCGTTGGATCAAATGTTGGAAATAAGACGCACTCTTAAAAAAAATAAAATAAAATAAAATAAATAAAAAATAATAATAATAAAAAAAAAAGGGAAATAAGACACACTCTGCACACAGCAACTATGAACATCTTAAATATTATTATTATTTTTTTTTTTTTGAGTGACCCCACACAATAAGGGTGGGGGGGGGTGTATCTTGCTCAAGGATACTTCCACATGGTCACCAAGGCCGAGGATCGAACCCACAACTTCAGGGTTGCCAGATAAACGCGACACGTGTTCGCTTAGCAGGAAATGACGTTTGTTGTCACAAACTCTTATAAACATTCAACAACCAGTTTCTCCTCTATTCTGCCCAGCAACGGCGTTAACGAGCTTCCTGATTGGCTATTGTTACATTTGGCAGCTTGGCCTAATTTGCAGTGGACGACTACGCACGTAAGGATTTCACATGGTAAATATTGAACAGGTTTGGCATCTACCATTTGCGGTTTTCCGAGCAGATTTCAGCGGTAGAAAAAAAAAAAAGCCACACCAAAAGGAAAATCAGAAAAGAGAATCTTTCAGAAACATCGGAAAATCCGGCCGCTTTCTAATTTGAATCGGAAGGAAGAATATCTTCAAATTGAGCGAGATTATCAGCATGGGTGCATCTTTCAAAGACGTAATCGGGTCATTGCCGGGTTTGATTGGACGCTCGAATCTGATCTGATGGAATGTGAGTGGATGAGGGATGGCGAACCCAAATGCACGGAAACAGGAATCAAGTGCAATGCCTGCGACTTTTATTAAGCACAGGGAAAAAAGGTGAGCAGACAACCATGACTGGACGTGGCGTGACTGGTCGCCATGACTGGTCGCCATGACTGGGCAGGACATGACTGGACTGGTGGCCATGAGTGGAAGTGGCATGACTGGACTGGTCGCCATGACTGGGCGGGACGTGAGTAGACTGGTCGCCATGACTGGACGGGACGTGAGCAGACTGGTCGCCATGACTGGGCGGGACATGAGTGGACTGGTGGCCATGAGTGGAAGTGGCATGACTGGACTGGTCGCCATGACTGGGCGGGACGTGAGTAGACTGGTCGCCATGACTAGGCGGGACGTGAGTAGACTGGTCGCCATGACTGGACGGGACATGAGCAGACTGGTCGCCATGACTGGAACGAACGTGATGTGACGTTGTCTTGACTTGATGCGGAGTGGCTATGATTTGGCTGTGGCGATGACTTGATGCGCGACCTTCGACCCATAACATCGGTAATGCACCCACAGCGAGTGAACAAACACAACAGACTGAGGCCCCGCCCACACCAAAGCCAGCTTCAATGTATCCTCGCAAGTTTCTCACCGTTTATCCAATTCTCAAGTCACGCGAACCGTCAGTCTGTCAACAACAATGGCGGATAGCCGCGTCGCCGTCGTTTAGCTTGCTTACGCTTTTGCAGCAAAAATATTGTGCTTCTTTATTCCCACGTTCAACAAGCCGTGTTGTACTTGAATCTCCCGCCATTGTCACTTCTCCTGTGTTCGTCTTTTTCATGTTGTCTCGATACATGCAAAAGCCACGTTTGCTCTGATAATTGCAATAAAGTTAGAAAAAAAAAAAGTGTTTGTCTTCTTGGCTGATTCTTCTTCTACGCTTTCCGTACTTTCTGTGGCTGCGCTACAGCGCCACCCCAGACTTGGCATCGACATGACAGCCGTTAAAACGTCCTCAGCGTCGTCTTTTGGACACACGCAAGTCTTGAAATGCTTCCGTGTGGACGAGATTTGTTTTGAGGAACCGAGCCGGCTTTGCTTCCGTCCGGACGGGGCCTGAACGCACCAACACTAATGAGACACACCTGGGGAAGGGAAGACACACACACGGGTGGACGTGGTTCGACATAACGGGACAAGGGAAGAAACCGGCAACACAAGACAAAAAACACCAACCACAGACCAAAACAACAAGAACACCCTCAACAACCAAAAACCCACAGAACCGAAATACGACCAAATGATTGTTGCTCGATAAGAATGGAGGACAAATACTCAAATCCGTCCCAATTATTGTTGCTTATTTTAGCTCACACCGCAAGACAATTCATTACGCAGGGTATTCTTTTGGAAAACATCAGAGAATCCGACCTTGAGGGACATCGATCACAAAGTCGGACGGATGCTCCGATTCTTTCCGATCCTCCGCATGTTTGTGCCCCGCGCCCGTTTTTGTCAGAGATCATGAACCGATCAGCCCGTCGCCGACTTTGACGGCGGGTTTGCGAAAATGCAGAAAAGCGTCCGATCGCTCGCCTCGCAGGCACCTTTTTGTCTCGCAGGGGTCACGTTTGAGTCCACTTCCTGCTCTGCCTCGTATCTGGAGCGCTTCTCGGCAGATGGCGGGAAGCGCTTTAAGCGTTTCAGGGCAACAGAAACAAAATGAAAACAATCCAATGTCGGCTGGAGATCAAAGTGTGGTTTTGTAAAAGATCAGCAGACGTGCTGATGTTTGGATTGGCACATCGGAGCCAGAAGCCCGACGAGACGAAATAAACACGGCTAATTCTGACAAGCGCGCAAAAATCACACGCGTCCGCCGCCGTCAACGCAATTTTGGACTTCTCGTGGAAAACCAAGCGTGTGCTTCGGAATCATCAACGAAGGGAAAGGAATTCAAAACTGCCGCGCGCGTTTGTCAAAAAGTCAAAAGCGGACTCATTTTTACAAATGAACCGCACTAATGAGCAGATGTCATCAATTGTTTTTAACATCATTTTAATTTGGAATAGGAAGTCCGTATTTTCAACAGCTGACTATAAAATGACTAAAACAACAAAGTGCAAGAACACGAGGGCCAATTAATTCTAAAGCCTTCAAACAACGGGCAAAACAATCGGCCAATTCATTTCCCTTAGCGTTATCATCGAAGAAAACCGAAGTTTCCGACACTGTGAAAGTGCCCTGAACGCACCATTTCGTTTGCGTAGCATTAGCAACTAGCAAGTGTGTAGCGTATGCTATTCTGGCGTTATCATCGAAGAAAACCGAAGTTTCCGACACTGTGAAAGTGCCCTGAACGCACCATTTCGTTTGCGTAGCATTAGCAACTAGCAAGTGTGTAGCGTATGCTATTCTAGCGTTATCATCGAAGAAAACCGAAGTTTCCGACACTGTGAAAGTGCCCTGAACGCACCATTTCGTTTGCGTAGCATTAGCAACTAGCAAGTGTGTAGCGTATGCTATTCTAGCGTTATCATCGAAGAAAACCGAAGTTTCCGACACTGTGAAAGTACCCTGAACGCACCATTTCGTTTGCGTAGCATTAGCAACTAGCAAGTGTGTAGCGTATGCTATTCTGGCGTTATCATCGAAGAAAACCGAAGTTTCCGACACTGTGAAAGTACCCTGAATGCACCATTTCGTTTGCGTAGCATTAGCAACTAGCAAGTGTGTAGCGTATGCTATTCTAGCGTTATCATCGAAGAAAACCGAAGTTTCCGACACTGTGAAAGTGCCCTGAACGCACCATTTCGTTTGCGTAGCATTAGCAACTAGCAAGTGTGTAGCGTATGCTATTCTAGCGTTATCATCGAAGAAAACCGAAGTTTACGACACTGTGAAAGTGCCCTGAACGCACCATTTCGTTTGCGTAGCATTAGCAACTAGCAAGTGTGTAGCGTATGCTATTCTAGCGTTATCATCGAAGAAAACCGAAGTTTCCGACACTGTGAAAGTGCCCTGAACGCACCATTTCGTTTGCGTAGCATTAGCAACTAGCAAGTGTGTAGCGTATGCTATTCTAGCGTTATCATCGAAGAAAACCGAAGTTTCCGACACTGTGAAAGTGCCCTGAACGCACCATTTCGTTTGCGTAGCATTAGCAACTAGCAAGTGTGTAGCGTATGCTATTCTAGCGTTATCATCGAAGAAAACCGAAGTTTGCGACACTGCGAAAGTGCCCTGAACGCACCATTTCGTTTGCGTAGCATTAGCAACTAGCAAGTGTGTAGCGTATGCTATTCTGGTTATTGTGCTGTCCCTAAAGCGTCCTTTAAGCTGTTTAATGACATCCCAGTTGGAGTTAACTGTCAAACTAAACACATGACAATAAGACTTACACGCAACGTATATTTAAATACACAATTTGTTTCGATTTAAAAACATTGCTCTGCTCTAGCGCTAATGCTAAAAGCGAAAGGAGAATCCCATTCAAATGCTAACAGGAAGTTAGCATTGACTTCGGGAGTGTTTTTCCTTCAAATAATGACTATTCACACACAAATGCTGTGGAAACACAAAACCACAGGTGAGATAACACGGAGCAAAAGCAGAGATACTTCCCAGTGTGTGAAAAAAAATAATTATTTAAATAAATAGAATTCAATCGCAACGTTCTTCTGTACTCACCTTGGATGCATTAAATTAATTTTATGCATTAAATATATTTTTTTAAATAATTGGCAATTGTGTTTTTTTTTCCCTGCCAAAAATCGGTATCTACGTCGGCCTAAAAAAATGCATATCGGTCGAGCCCAAAAAAACACTATTTTGGAAAACATTATTTAAAAAAAAAAATGCTTTGAATTGCAACAGCTTTTTTTTTTTTTTTACCTGGATTTAAAAGTATTGAAACTGGGGAGTGGCTTCTATTGGCAGCTTCTGCCATGGGTGTGCAGCATAACAGCGAAACGCTGCTTCACCATGTTTGCTTTGAAGTGCACACATGAACCCTAATTGACCCGAGTCTGCAGACCTGAGCCAGACTGGCTTTTATGTTGAATTCACTTAAATATTCACTGATTTGATTTGAAGTGTAGTATTTAAAAGTAAGCCAAACTGGATTTTTTTTCTTTTTTTTTTTTTAAAGTTGTAGATGATTCGATCTTGCTGTTCACACATATTACCATCAGAAGTGTGCATAATAGCGTTGACATTTCCTCTCCCACAGAGGCCACTGATTTAAGCAACAGAGTGTTGAAGGGGTTCTGAACAGAGCAGACTTAAAAGGCTTTAAAAATATACTTCTCTCAAGTTTATATTCTTTCATTTCCTGCGCCGCCGGGCATGCAAGCGATACGTCGGGAAACGTGACACACATTACCGCATGTAGTTGTGCACAGTACGCGCACACGCGCACACACGCACACGCACACAGCGAGCACGGTGACCTCAAAGGGAACTCAAAAAGGCGCTTTAAGTTTCGGGAGCTTGCGCAAGGAATGATTCTGTTTTATGTCTCGTGCTGTCAGATGTCCGTAAATAACTGCGCTGATTTGCGCAAAGCATTCTGACATCTTATAGACGGACTTAAATATCAAATGCATTGCTCGGCGGCTTTTGCATGGCTTCCCTTCCCACGCACCCGTCGCGGAATTCCGCACGGAGCCGACGAGAGGTCCGCAAAGGTTGCCGAGCTTCCGCCTCAAAAACCTCTTTTGAAGCCTGCCAAGGGATTCAAAACAACACAGCGCGCTTCCCTCTCGGGGAAATCGTCATTCAATATCCTGGGATGCGTCGTGTCGTGTTCGCCGGGGGTTGCAAACAGTCCTCAGCCCGGGTTCAACGCAAGCGGCGGATATTGCTCACGCGCGACCATCCGTTCGAACCCGCAGCTATCTGAGGCCTGCCGCGCGAGAGCAAGCCAAATCCGCTAGGAATTGACGGCCACGCTAAAAAAAAAAAAGGTTTTAACTGCCGACGTATAGACGGCAGAAAAGCTGTTTTTTTGTCTATGGCCCGATTAAATTAAAGGGATACTTGACACATTGAGCCATTTTCAGCAGTAAAAAGTTCATATTTGATCCAGAATAAATTTGATAACTTGTACGATTAATACCTTTAAAAACAATTTTTTTTTACATTTGCTGTCGACTGAAGATGACATCACCTGTGCTGAGGAAGTAGGTAACGACTGAGGCCAGAAAACAGGTGAACCATGATTGGTCGTTACCTACTTCCTCAGCACAGGTGATGTCATCTTCAGTCGACAGCAAATGTAAAAAAAAATTTTTTAAAGTCATTCTGGACAAAATATTCACTTTTTACTAATGAGTCAAGTATCCTAAGTTCCTCCCATTAGTTCAACATAGCTGATTGTCAACAAGATGCCACCAGATGGCATCAAAGCCATATTCTTATGCTCAACGTGGCTTTGGCTGGATTTAAAATCATTTATTTATTGGGCTGACTTCACTTCTGTTGATAACTTTTTCCCCCCCCATTTACATGCAGCATTACAGCTAAGTGCTGCTTCACCATGTTTGCGTCGAACTCTAATTGACCAGAGGTTGCAGACCTCAGAGCTCTACTGGGTTTATATTTTATTAGCATTTCTTTTTTTGTTGTGTACGTGCGATGCGAATTTGTGCTCTTTAATTCACCTGAAGCCTGTTAAAAATCCCAAACCCTTCACTTTGACCGGATACTCCAGAGTCCTGCCAGAGTTGTGACGTTGTCAGGAGACCAGAGGAAGGATCAAAGAAAAATAAATATGAAACAAAGTGAAATCCAGCACCAACCAGACACCACCTACCACCCACAGAGTTACAAAACTAGAATCTTTCACCAACACCAAAAACATTTAAATTCCAACAGATTAGGCAGACCTCAAGAGACCAGAGGAAAGACTAAAGAAAAGAAGGAAGGATAGATGAAGCAGAGTGAGATCCACAAACAGCAGCCTACACTGATTCAGCGACCAGTGGGAGCAGCAAATTCTGTTTTGAGTTTCAGTAGATATTAACATTTCTTATATTATTCAGAACCCAAACCATTCAATGATTTATAAATCAGTAGCATCATTTTAAAATCAGTTCTACAGCTGACTGGAAGCCAGAGTAAATAAAGCCTTTAGGACTGGAGTCATATGTTCTGGTCTCCTTATTCTGTCAAAAGTCATCCAACGTTCAAACTCTGCATGTATGGATATCAAGTTGTTGTTTTTTTTTGCTAGCATCATCAAAACAATTACTCCAAATTACATACATTTCATAATAGTTCATAAAATGTAGTTAAAATTCAAAAGATGTACTGAACTGTAAAAAAAAAAAAACGAGTGTGATATTGATTTGTGTTGTCATTTTTTCTGCCACTAGATGGCATAATTGCATTTGTAAAACGGTGACAGCTCAGTGCATTTTTTCTTTTCATATTAAGAGCGATCTAATCTTGAACATGAAGTAACTTGTGAAATTCCGCACATATTTAAAAATGTAAATACAACTTGACCCCAGTCTCCGCAAATATATCATTTTTATTACTGCAAAAAATTTCGGTTGCGTTGCGACTGGAATTCTCCCAGTACAGGCTTTCCAAGTAAAGGGCGATCATTAATCACGCGTTAATAAAATGAGCGGCATTAGATAAACGTTCTCATTTTGACTCAATCAGTTTGATGAGTTTTTACGGTAAACTCACTCACTGGAAAGCACTTTTCAGCGTTATAGAAAACAACGCGAGAACAGTAAAACAAAACAAAAAAAAAAGATGCAAAAGCCTTGATTGGAATCCCATGACGTTTTCTCTGGTTGTGATTTCCCACTTGACGGATGGGCGGTCCTTCATTTGCATACAGACATTCATAAGCACACGCCCCGCGATACGTCGGAGCGGGACGTGTTCACCTTCAGTCCAAATTGAGCCTGCTTAAGCTTGGCATCACCGAAGGTGAGGACTTGGCCTCGAGAACAATGAGTCCGTCTGTAGCAATCAGCGGCAGGCGAGAAGAAGATTCTCACCTGATTGCCGACGGCAAGGACACCCGGAGGTAAAACACCCCGTTAAACACTTGGATCAATATTAACGTGACTTCCATTTCACGCTTGCCCGCTTCCAATCAGCCGACAATATACTCCCGAAAAGCGGCTGCAACAAGGGGCAGCTTATTTCAGGCTGACGGCGGCGACAGCAGCAAATGTGCTGGCGAAGCTGCCAACGCGGCTAATAGACAACGAGACAGAGTGGCCGCCAAAAACGCGTGCGTGCGTGCGCGCGCACTGCACAGAAAAGTGATGACAAAGGTTACGCTACTGCGTTGATGGCCCTCTTGGAGTTTTTTTTTATTATTATTACTAGTTTTATCATAATGCTCTTTCAACTAAGCATGGGAAAAGATTTAAGTCTGACAACCAAACATCATTTTTTTTCCCCTTCATTAAATACACAATTTTAATTTTTAAACAAAATATAGAATATTTGGTACAGAAAAAGTATGTGCCATGTTAGATTTAAAGAAATAAATTAGGGGTGTCAAAATGAGTGCGTTCATTTTGAGTTAATTAAAAGTTCCTTTAACAATGTTTTTTTTTTTTTTTAAAGGATTGATACATGGAAAGCCTGTTCTGGGGAAATTCCAGTCGCAACGCAACAAACACGTCCACATCAAAATTTTGCGGTAATAAATGTAATAATAAAGCATAGATTTGTGGAGACTGGGGTCAAGTTGTATTTTACAATTTGAAAAATGTGCAAAATTTCACAAGTTACTTCATGTTAAAGATTAGATAGCTCTGAATACGAAAAGAAAAATGCACAACGTCTTACAAATGCAATTATGCCATCTAGTGGCAGAAAAAAATGACCAACACACATCTTTTTAAATTTTAACTCAGTTTTATGAATTATTTTGAAATTACTGTATCAATGACGAAAAAGATGCAGCCATATTTCTATTAGTTAAAAAAAATCCACTTTTATATTAACAAGAGTGTGAATATATGTTATTGTACATTTAGAACAGATATCAAATTTGCGATTAATCGTGAGTTAACTATTGAAGTTATGCGATTAATTCTTATTTAAAAAAAGAAAGAAAAAAAAAGAGAGCAATGATGATGACATGTCAAATCGGTAAAATTACCGAAAGAACAATACTGAGCTCTATAAAAATAAAAAATAAAAAATAAAAAATAAAAAATTAAAATTAAAATTAAAAAATAATAATCACCTGACACCCCTAAAATACATTACGTCAGTAAAATACAGTGTCCAATCACTGGTGAGCATTTTTTTTTAGAACAGACCTGTGGGCTACTTATGTTGTCCATGGGGCTAATTACTACCTGCTGGCACCCCCCCCCCCCCCAAAAAAAAGTGAGAAATGCAAAAATCATTCCAATCTCCAAAACTGGTGACTTTTTAAGACATGCTAACAACCCCTGGGACGTCGCAGTGGTAATTGAAAAGTTGCCTTTTAAACTGTCAAACCATACCTACTTTCAAAAAACGAAAATACATAAATCAATAAAAACTCACTGAGTATCGGAAGTTAGAAAAAATGATCCCTGAACCTCGGGTGGACTGACTGACATGGAACGTTGCGGACACGTCATGTGGGAAATCCGATCCTGTACGCGCGCGACGTCCGACTCGATTTGCGTCGTCAGACGACACAAGGCTCCAAATGACGCCCTAAAAACAGCAAGACTGATACGCACGTCTGGCAAAGTTGCTCGCTGGCAGCTTGAAAGTTGGCACAAAAACTACACAAATCTCAAAATAACTCCTTTGAGTGCACACAACAAATAAGCTCTTAATGTTGAGGAGAAAACAAAAGACGAGACGGTGAGACTGCGTCAAAACAGACACAGGCCACTCAGACGAGCGAGTGTTCTTTGTGAAGGGAAACAAAAAGAAAAACAATCTGTCCACATCACTTTCATTCCTTCAAGCGAGCAGCGGGAGAAGAGTGACGCGTGCTGCGAGCGCCGCGCGTCTGCCCTTCTTCTTCAAACGGCCAAAGATGGCGGCTGAAGCGCATCTTGTCATATCCTGCTGTCAAAAGCAGGAAAAAGTCGGCATTCTTTTTTGGACGTTTCTCCATTAGTCCCAGATTGGAGCGCTTTAATAACCGTTCTCGGGGGCCTCAAACGCGCCCGCTTTGTTCTTTTGCTGCCCGTGCCAGCTGCGGCCCACTGAAATGTTTCCGCAGCGAGCCCGTCAAGTCTGGATGTGACGGAGGGGGTGCGTGTGGGGGGGGAGATGGCACGCTCACCTCCAAAAAAAAAAAAAACTCTGCGACCTTTTAGCGCAAAAAAAACCCCTGCAGCGCTACAAACAATGTGCGTTACTGACGTCAACTGAAGATGAGAGAATTAAGAGAGAACTGTCGAGGATGCCGGTTTTGGATTGCTAAGGCTAATTCCCATGTAGAAGTTCGTCAAAGTACCACCCCTGGAATCCATGGAGAACCAAAACTGCCAAAAGTACAAATCAATCAATAAATAATTGACTAAAAAGGCAAATAAAAATGGATATAAAAACTATAATTCAAAAATTGAAATATAAAAAATTATATTTAAATTATATATATATGTGTATAATATTAGTTTTTATTTTCACTTTATTTATTTATTTATTTTTAATTTTGGCAAAAACTAACTAAAACTAAGCATTTTTTTTTTTAAATAACTAAAACTAATAAAAACAAACTAAATTTGTGTGTGATAAGACACGTGATTGACTACTGCCGACCTGAACTGAAACATTGACAAAATGGTTTAATAGCTAAAACATTTTTTTGTCAAGTTGAGAAATTGTGTAATAGGCTATTACACAATTTCTCGTAAATCCGATCCTGTACGCGCGATGTCCGACTCGATTTGCATCGTCAGACAACACAAGGCTCCAAATGACGCCCTAAAAAATATAATTCAAAAATTGAAATAGAAAAAATTATATTTAAATTATATATATATATATATATGTATAATATTAGTTTTTATTTTCACTTTATTTATTTATTTATTTTTAATTTTGGCAAAAACTAACTAAAACTAAGCTTTTTTTTTTAAATAACTAAAACTAATAAAAAACTAACTAAATTTGTGTGTGATAGACACGTGATTGACTACTGCTGACCTGAACTGAAACATTGACAAAATGCTTTAATAGCTAAAACATTTTTTGTCAAGTTGAGAAATTGTGTAATAGGCTATTACACAATTTCTCGTAAATCCGATCCTGTACGCGCGATGTCCGACTCGATTTGCATCGTCAGACAACACAAGGCTCCAAATGACGCCCTAAAAAATATAATTCAAAAATTGAAATACAAAAAATTATATTTAAATTATATATATATATATATATATATATGTATAATATTAGTTTTTATTTTCACTTTATTTATTTATTTATTTTTAATTTTGGCAAAAACTAACTAAAACTAAGCATTTTTTTTTTAAATAACTAAAACTAATAAAAAACTAACTAAATTTGTGTGTGACAGACACGTGATTGACTACTGCTGACCTGAACTGAAACATTGACAAAATGCTTTAATAGCTAAAACATTTTTTGTCAAGTTGTTGTAAAATTGTGTAATAGGCTATTACACAATTTCTCGTAAATCCGATCCTGTACGCGCGATGTCCGACTCGATTTGCATCGTCAGACAACAAACACAAGGCTCCAAATGACGCCCTAAAAAATATAATTCAAAAATTG
The DNA here is from genome assembly GCF_054856555.1 of Leptonotus elevatus. Taxonomy (NCBI): domain Eukaryota; kingdom Metazoa; phylum Chordata; class Actinopteri; order Syngnathiformes; family Syngnathidae; genus Leptonotus; species Leptonotus elevatus. The sequence goes on along the minus strand of NC_141245.1, from coordinate 24,885,901 downwards.
GAATAGAAAAAATTATATTTAAATTATATATATATATATGTATAATATTAGTTTTTATTTTCACTTTCAGTCATTTATTTATTTATTTTTAATTTTGGCAAAAACTAACTAAAACTAAGCATTTTTTTTTTAAATAACTAAAACTAATAAAAACTAATTTAATTTGTGCGTGATAGACACGGGATTGACTACTGCTGACCTGAACTGAAACATTGACAAAATGGTTTAATAGCTAAAACATTTTTTATCAAGTTGAGAAATTGTGTAATAGGCTATTACACAATTTCTCGTAAATCCGATCCTGTACGCGCGATGTCCGACTCGATTTGCATCGTCAGGCAACACAAGGCTCCAAATGACGCCCTAAAAAATATAATTCAAAAATTGAAATAGAAAAAATTATATTTAAATCATATATATATATATATATATATATGTATAATATTAGTTTTTATTTTCACTTTATTTATTTATTTATTTTTAATTTTGGCAAAAACTAACTAAAACTAAGCATTTTTTTTTTAAATAACTAAAACTAATAAAAACTAACTAAATTTGTGTGTGATAGACACGTGATTGACTACTGCTGACCTGAACTGAAACATTGACAAAATGCTTTAATAGCTAAAACATTTTTTGTCAAGTTGAGAAATTGTGTAATAGGCTATTACACAATTTCTCGTAAAAAATCATAATAAAAAAAAAAATCAAAATGACACGAGCTGAACTTGTGAGAAGGATCAATCGAGGGGATGTCATAAATACTGTTGTCGTACAGAGAAGATGACAAGACGGCCCGATGGCAGAGTAGCCACTTCTAAAGGGACACACACTGTGAAGCAAATTTCCCTCATCGGGTTTGTGGGAAAACAATTTAATGGCTGGCTTGCTAACAAACATCAGCTCGAAAGCACGCTATCCACAGCAGCGCAAAAAATGCACTGTGCTATTAATCCAAGCCACGGAAAAGTCCATTGGTGAGCCGGTCCCTCAACGATCACGGAAACGCATGCCATTCTGTACTTCTACATCGCCATCTGTTTGTTTTTTTAATTAATAAAAAAAAAAAAAAACTTTTTTTTTTTAATTAATTAAAAAAAAAAAATCTTTTTTTTTGATTTGATTAAATTCTCTCTCAACATACGGTGTCCTCTAAATATAATGCATTATTATTATTACTCCAAAATGGCTTCATCTATTTTTCACCTGAAACGAAAATTATTTCCGGCCTCTCTTCCAAGCAAGTAATCTCACGTCAAATCCTCTTTTTAACGCATTTGTTCCCCGAAACGTATAAAAACGTTAGATTTTAAATATTGCCACATATTTATACGTTGTTTTATGTTGTTGTTTTTAATGCGAGAGCATACAGGAAAAAAAAGGCTTTGATGCAGCCTCTGACCTGCAGAGGTCGCTTAAGGCAATGGCGGTTATTACAAAATATGGCCAGCAGGTGGCAGCAGAGCAAAAGAGATCAACCAGGGCCATGTTGAAAGAAGCGTTTCGAATCTTTCTTTTGGTAGGGTTCCATGTGCAACAGAATATTCTGTGGACCTTGCAAAATCAGTCAAAATCCAGCCGGGAGCGAAGGGGGTTACTTCAGGGGAAATGGCTGCGATTTAACTGACAACTCACACATTCAAACTACGGTGATCATCATTCAAGCAATTTCCCGAATTTTTCGCAATCTCTCCACTTTGGTCGAATAACGTGGGAGGTTTGCAAGCGGCGTCTTTCCACGCTCAGAAGTGTCGTCATGGCGACAGGTCTTGCAAATTTCAATCTGGACGAAGCTTTACCTCCTGCTAACAACTAAGAGCGTAGATTAAACGCAGACTGAGTTGCAGGTGACAATTGTTAAAGCCTTGGCAGAGGTCACGGCTCTGGATTTAATAGTTGCTTAGTCGGCAATCACGTGAATTTACTGGCAAGCAAAATTATCCTTGGCGGATGACATTAGAGCTTTCTTTGCCCGACAGACGTCAGCACATCACAGAGAGCCCGCAAAATTAGCCAATCACTCGGATCAACCGACTCCCCCCCCCACCCGTCAAAACAGCGCACACACACACGCACACCAACGCACGCACACACACACACACACAAAATGAAGAGCAGACGGCACAATGATTGCTTGTATGGACCACCTGCAGTTGAGGCGGCAGCTGCCATGTGTTGTTGGTGCTGGGACCCAAATCGACCACATGACTTCCTGAACTTGTCCAACAGTCCTCACGAGATCAGCGCTAGTCTAGAACATTGTGGTCAAAGGGGGGGGCGGGGCTAAACCAGACTCAGATTTGACATGAGGTGGAGGGTTAGCAATATGGCGTGTAGGAAAATAGCACTACAATATAACAGAATTGTACTTTTTATTTTACATTTTATCTGTATTTTAAAAATATCATTTCATCTACAAAGATAAACTCAGATTTTTACATGTCAAATGTAAAATCAAATAAAATCACCGTAACTGTTCTTTTACCCCCAAAAAACTCCATTAGAAATACATATATTGATTGTTTAAATACGTTCACAAATGTATCATAATTTCACAAATATTTATCTGTTTTTTGGAATGTCAAATTCAACTCGATTCCATTCAAATGAAAAAAAAAAAGAGAAATTAACAGTAAATAACAGTAATTTTACTATAATTTTTTTGTGAATTGACAATTTTTTTAAAAGTGATAATAACTACAATTTCTGTAATGTCCTGTTGATGGTAGCATTCATTGTATTAACATTTATTTTGAAAGGACGTCCCATGAGATACGAGAAAGTCATTTTCATCTGGAGAAATGTCTATTTGGGGACGCACACAATTGCAAAAAAGCAGCGTGTAAAAAATGATAAGGGACTGTTATTGTTCTGCAACATGAACATGCTGCTGAAAGTGGACCGGAAAGAAAAAATAATAATAATCAAGACTGGATATTTGCAAGTGGAAAGCGGGTGGAGGGGGTTTAAGGTTATTAGCTTGTGAATCAATACGCTCGTTCTGCATTTGCTATTTAATCACGAGGCCAGAAGGGCTGTTTAATAGCAGCGCTTTTTTGCGTAAAAGTCAGTGTTGCGTTAAGTACAAGTAAAGTTGACCCAAGGGTGGTAAAACTGTGGGGGGGGGGGGGGGGGGGCAAACACAAGGAGCCGTCTCATTTTGTTTCTAACTACAACTTTTGATGGGGATAAAAATATCAAATGAAACTCATGTGTCATGTTCGATTGTCAGGACTTGCAAATATGCAAATACGCTTTGCACCGTGCGGACGACACGCGTACAGTATGGCGAGAAAACGCGCGCGCGTGCGAGCTCACCGTACTCCTGCAGAGTTTTGCACGGCACGTCCGAGTGCGCGGAGCCCAGCGGGTTCCTGACGAACCGCCGTCTCCGCCGCAGGTCGTCCTCCCAGTAGTCCAGACGCCACAAGTCGCGAGGCGGCCTGACGAGCAAGGAGGGAAAACGCGTTGGCTTAACAAACTGCCGCTGAAGGTTAAGATGAAGGTTACGTGATGCGTACAAAAATATTGGGGGGGGAAAAAAGAATTTGTGAATATTATGAAATGACACAAACAGAAAAAAAACGAACAAATTGTGCAACAAAAAATCAACAGATCTTAAGTAAAAAAAAAGATATATACAAAACTAAATATGTATATTAGTGGAGAGGGGGGAAAAAGTTACATATAAAATTTTTTTTTTAATGAATAAATATAAAAATAACAATTTTAAGATCACAAAATAAGATACCCCAAAAAGATTTTTCAAAACAAAAAAAAAAATAAGACAAAGAATTTATGAAAAAATATACAGATGAGGTGAAAATGAGAAAACGATAGATTTTTAATATATATTAACTGAAGATGAAAATTACATGATACATACAATAATATCAGGGAACAAAGAATTTTAGAAAATTATTAAATGACACAGAAAAAAACTAACACATTATACGAAATACAACAAAAAATAAACAGATATTAAGAAAAAATATACAAAAATAAATATGTATATTAGTGGAGAGGGGGGAAAAAGATACATATAAAAAATTTTTTTTTAAATGAATAAATATAAAAATAAAAATTTTAAGATCACAAAATAAGATACCCCAAAACGATTTTTCAAAACAAAAAAAACTAAGAAAGATTTTGTGAAAAAATATACAGATGAGGTGAAAATGAGAAAACAATAGATTTTTTATATATATTAACTGAAGATGAAAATTACATGATACATACAATAATATCAGGGAACAAAGAATTTTAGAAAATTATTAAATGACACAGAAAAAAATTAACACATTATACGAAATACAACAAAAAATAAACAGATATTAAGAAAAAAATTACAAAAATAAATATGTATATTAGTGGAGAGGGGGAAAAAGTTACATATAAAAACATTTTTTTTTAAATGAATAAATATAAAAATAAAAATTTTAAGATCACAAAATAAGATACCCCAAAAAGATTTTTCAAAACAAAAAAAAACTAAGAAAGATTTTGTGAAAAAATATACAGATGAGGTGAAAATGAGAAAACAATAGATTTTTAATATATATTAACTGAAGATGAAAATTACATGATACAGACAATAATATCAGGGAACAAAGAATTTTAGAAAATTATTAAATGACACAGAAAAAAACTAACACATTATACGAAATACAACAAAAAATAAACAGATATTAAGAAAAAAATTACAAAAATAAATATGTATATTAGTGGAGAGGGGGGAAAAAGATACATATAAATTTTTTTTTTAAATGAATAAATATAAAAATAAAAAATTTAAGATCACAAAATAAGATACCCCAAAAAGATTTTTCAAAACAAAAAAAACTAAGAAAGATTTTGTGAAAAAATATACAGATGAGGTGAAAATGAGAAAACAATAGATTTTTAATATATATTAACTGAAGATGAAAATTACATGATACATACAATAATATCAGGGAACAAAGAATTTTAGAAAATTATTAAATGACACAGAAAAAAACTAACATGATACGAAATACAACAAAAAATAAACAGATATTAAGAAAAAAATGTACAAAAATAAATATGTATATTAGTGGGAAAAAATCATGAAAAAAGATACATATAAAAACGTTTTTAAAAATAAAGAATAAACATAATAATTTAAATTGCAATACCCAAAAATAAAAAAACATAAGACAAAAATATTTTATGAAAAAATATAGAGAGAAGGTGAAAATTACAGAATAGATTTGAAAATATAATTTAAAAAATATTCTTGTCTAATACTACCTCAAACTAACCCTCTGAAATTATATCATTAACTAACAAGAAATGTAGATTTTTTTTTTATTTTGCCGTAAAAAAAGGACAGAGGAAGAAAAGAAAGTACAAAATATTGAGGAAAATATAACCTACAACGCCATCTTTCAAATACTTCCCAGCTCCAATGAAAATCACAAACATGAAGAAGACGCCTACTTAGTATAAACTTTTGTACGTTCCTATTTGAACTAATTTTCTCTTTTTTTTTTCTTTACCAAAGAGAAATACCGTACAATTCATCACAACACAAAAAACAAACGTCACAAACACAACCAAAAAAAACCAGAGAAACCAAACCAAAGAAAACAACAACACAAAGAACACAATCTGACAGACAAGCTAAACAAGGTCGATGTAAACAAAACAATATCATTCAGTCACAACACGCACAAAAAACAGACATCACAGACATGACCCAAAAACTCAACACACACGGTACTTGTTAGAAACGTAACATATTTACATATCCTACACACTCACACATATACACACAAACACAATATATTTCTGCTGCTACTTTCAACATATAGTTGTTATGGAAGAAAGAGAGAAAAGAAACATGACCAAAAAAAGTAAAAAAATAAAAAAATAAAAAAATAAAAAGACAATAATTTAAAGAAATGGTAAGTTTAAATAATAGTTATTAAGAAATGTAGATACCATGAGGTGAAAAATGGCGTTAGCAGCTTGGCCATGAAGTATTGGTAGCTAATAGTTACGGCGTGAGAACAGCAGGGACCAGAATTTAGCGTCTATAAATCACACGAACAAATCCAGCGTCAAAATGGCCGCTCGCCTCGTTTTTATTTTTTTATTTTTTATTAAACAAGATTTATTTTTATTTATTTTTTACAAATCTTGTAAATGAAAGGTCGGCATCTCCCACAGACGGCGTGGGCTCTAATGACCGGGGGGGTTGGGGGGGGTGGATCTCGTGGCGCTTGACGCATTAGCCTATAAAAGCAAGACCCCCGCCCCCCCACCCGCCCCTCCCTCCCCGTCCGTATATGTGAGCCAGAGATTAAAATAATGTGCTGAAATATTCATCGTAATGATTCCCAGAGCCCTGAAGCGAGCCCACTGAAAATGGCATTTTTATTCATTATTAATAACGGCGAATTAGGGCTGTTAAAAGCGAGCGGGTGTGGGCAAAATAATTCCAGCGTGCGCTAACCATCTTTTTGTAAATGATTATTCCGACATTAGCGTGGAAGCGGCCGGCCGGGATGGCTTTATTGCAGGCCCCTAATGCCGGCCATTAAGCACCGGCGACGGCAATCGGTTGACTAAGTGCTGCTTGTTCTCGCGCTCCGGCTGGAGATGGTTTTGTTTTTCTTTATGGCCCTGATGGAGGTAATGCGGGACAATGCGTTGCCTTCATTTAGCCTCGAGCGGGAAAGAGGTTCGTTTATTCACGCGATTGCGCATACGTGACAAGCGGGTAATTGCACAGTCGGCGGTCGGGGAATTTTGTTGTGAAAATGATATCTCGACTTACGACAGACGAGAATTATGGGTTTTTCGATTCGCAAGTTGTCACGCGGTTGACTTTTGTTTTGAGTTGGGAGCAAATATTTGAGTTAAGAGCGACCAATGGGAGCATTCTTCCAGTTGAACTTTAGTGTAGCACTACACATAAAACAAAATTAAACATTTGCCCTACTAAAGTCTTTTAGCTCAATGATAACACACAATGCAAAACGCCATAGACTGGCTAACAAAACTAGCATTGCTCTTTTGTATTTATAGCACTTTAACTTCACTCGCAGACATTTTCACTGAAGCAACCCCATTCGCTCCCGGCTGTTTTACTGGATTTTGACAGATTTCGCAAGGTCCACAGACTATTGTGTTCTATTCCTATAAAACATGGAACCTACCAAAAGAAAGATTAGATTCTCTTCTTTCATCAGGAAAAAAAAAAAAAGGATATTTCTATCTGCTTCCGTTTTGCAGCAATTAGCATTAGAATATAGCTAAGTTTGATCATTATTGACATTCCTGTTGAAAACACTGTCAAAAACAGCTTGTTGCAACATGGCCCTGGTTGATCTCTTATACTCTGCTGCCACCTGTTGGCCATTTTTTGTAATAACTACCATTCCTTTAAGCAACCTCTTCATGTCAGAAGCTGTATCAAAGCCTTCTGTATGCTCTAGCATAAAAAAACACACACAAATACGTTTTTGGGAGTGCAGGACAAAGTATTAAAAAAACGTATTCATACTTTTTTTTTGTGGTTTGAATGAGTTAAGCAACAGCTATTTGAACAAAAACGATATAGCAATACAAATACACAGACCATATAAAATGCCTATATTCTTTATCCTCTGCAAAAACCCACTAATATTCACGTATTTTTTGTTGTTGTTATTTGCTAATTCAGTTTTGCTATCCTCAAATGCTAGTCTTTGCGTTTGTTCATTTGTGTGTGTTCTTTGCTCACCGTAAACGTTCTGAAATTCGCTATTAGGCTCAAGTCACAATATATTTTTTAAACTTCTAAAAAAAAAAACAAGAACACGTTTTAAAGAAAGAATTCCCGGGGGTGAAAATCAACACAACAACTATGACTCTTGACGAGAAAAGCTTGATAATAAAGGCACAAGAGGCCCGCGGGCCACGCTTTGGCCACCCCTCCTTTCAAGGCTGATTCATGACATGAATATTCCAACGATAAAATGACCTCCGACATACGTAGAAACCGCTCGCCGCACTCCAGCGAGACCTTGGCAGGCGGCCGCCGACGTCGACGCGCGGCTCGTGCCGGCGTACTGAAGGAGTCGAAACAGATTAAAGTGTTACACGGATCACATGACAACGTCGCGTACACACACGCACACACAATCAGTCTTTTTTATGTGAATAGCGCAAGTGTCAGAAATCAAGCGGCTCAAGAGACTTAGCTGAGGTTTGACAGCAACAAGAGCTCACTTTCAGTTAAATATCAATCAGAAGACAGCAACGGCGTGCGTGGAGGGTTTGCACGCCGCCGCTGTCGTGTATGCAAAGCGAATGCCTGGAGCTCGTCCTCTGTCAATCACAGCGTTTAAAAGGAGGAGGAAGAGCGCGGGAGAGTTGTCAGTGGGGGCGGGAAAAAAGAAGAAAGCCCCGTAAATGATATTGTAAACGGCGGATTACACCGCGCCAAAAATGGAAATCCGCACGTTTCCAGGCCGGAGATTATGGCCGTTTAGTTCGGGTGCGAAAACAGGCAGTGAGTGGGTTGGGGGGGATAAAACCTCCACTTTGAAGATCCACCCAAGCGCGTTGAAGGCACTTTTATCAGCTCGAGTGCAGGTGGTTGCTTCACTTTTTTTTTTTATGTCGCTTTTAAGAAAAGAGTTCATCAAGTTATTTATAATGACTTAAGACTTTTTTGCAAATCAATCATCGCATCACGCGGTCGATCAAGTCAAGTTATTTGATCAAACGAGCCATTGTCATCATGGAGTGTATTTTTTCATCATATTGAATATTTTGCACGTGTCCCTGAAATTGTGTCCACCCTGTCGTTATGGGCTAAGAGTTTTTTTTTTTTTTTTTTTTTTTTTACTAAGCCTTAACGTAACAATAACACTAAACATAACCATAATCTGAACTCAAACGAACGTTAAGTAGTATTATTTGTATTTTTGAGCATATTTCGCAGTTTTAACTAAGACGGCTGTTGGCGCTTTCGTCACCACCGGAACACGTGACCCCCATTTGAACGGCAAAGTTGTAGCGCAGCGCCACCCAACGGCGCGCAACATAACAGAACCGTGCATTGGATTTGTTGGGGTCTGGATGTTTCTTGGGCTGGGGAGGAGTTCTGGTGGGGGGTGTCTGGTCGGTGCTGGATTTCACCTTCCTTGGTTTTCTTTGGTCCTTCCTCGGGTCTTCTGGTGTTCGGTTTAAGTGAACGGTATGAGATTTTTTCTAATAGGTTTTCTGGTGAGCTAACAAATACACGCACGCACGCACGCACATACACATACTCACCCACACACACACAAAAAGAAATAAATATATATATATATATATAAAAAAAAAAAAAAAAAAAAAAAAAAAGAGCAATGATGATGACATTTCCGAATGAACAATACTGAGCTCTTAAGGAAAAATAAAAAAAAAACATAAAAGAGGGCTAATCAGACAATACATTCTTCATATGATCAAATATACCAACAAGGCTTGCTTTGTTTTAACGTCCTTTCAAAGCGTGTATTGTCCTGAAACGTACGCAACGTAACACGCTAGCTAGGCTTACCTTCAAAATAAAGTTGACCAAACACAGTAAGACATTGACGGCAATGCAAATAGCCTGAGGACACTTTTACTTTGAAGTTTGCCCACGACGTAGCGTGATGGCTAGCTAAACTTCCCTTTGAGACGTTTCTTCGATTGACATTGTCGTTGCGACCGACATCAACGCAACGCAACGCTATCCCTGACTCACGTTTGATCGCTAATTTAGGACGCTAAGAAACCACTAATTAATTACGCCGACATTGTACGACAGAAGTCTCTCCGCCGTAAGTGGCTAGCGGCTAGCTGTTAGCATGACCAATGTGCACGAGTGTCTGGCTGCCGGCTGCTAAGTACGTTTGCTGGTACCATTCTTTTTCAATATTCTGGACCAAGGCTACTTTGTAACTGTGTCTTAAATTGCTCGTTGAGTTCTTTTCACATTAAAAAAAAAAATTTGATGAATAGAACTTTGTCTTCATTTATTTTATAAAACACTTTTTGCCCATTAAAAAAAGAAAAACATTCGACTCAAAATGTCAAACTTAGCTGTTTAGATGATGGGAACACAACTTTGAGCCATTAATACCGTCTTATTTTACACTTGATCCATGTAAAAATAAGAATGTTTCTGCCTCATATTGCACTTAAAAGTTGTGTTCCTAAATCCTTAATGATTATATTAGACATTTTTTATTTTTTATTTAATGGAAAAATCGCTTTACAAAATAAATGAAGACAAAGTACTATTCATCTTCTTTTTTTGTGGCTGATCCGAAGAACGAACGAAATTTGAAATATATTTGCTCAACAGTCCACAGTCAGCTTGCCAACTGAATCATGTTGCTCGGTGAAGGTTGACTGCGCTGATTGAATGTCCTCAATGTCCACCCTGTCGTTGTCTACCCTAGAAGTAAACTCACCATCCTACATTTTGCTTTGTATGTAATGAATCTGCTTGCAGGTCATTATTATTATTATTTTTTTTTTTTTAATGAGCGCTTCCTTGACCTATATGAATTTCTAACACCCTAACTAGCGTAATAAGTTATACTGAAAATCTCAAAGTGGGAAATTTTGAAGGCACCCGATGGTGATAACCTGGAAAATAAAAACCTGAAATGTGGATCAGAGCACACATTTTTCAGTCTACGGCAAAAACAAAGCAATCGGCCTCACTGCTGCAATAATGTTAAGAGCGTTAAACGATGAGTCCACATCACAAAATTGCTCCTGGAATGCACACGGAGCCTAAACAACATGTTGTGTTAACACAAAAGCTAAAGAAGCGCGTTTATTAAGCCGCGGACGTTCCTTCATTTTACACGTCCAACGCATCTGGCTTCGTGACAACAATAAAAAATGGCCGTGACGAGGCCCCGCCCGGATACCGGCAGAATTTATTAGATCGGTCGCCAATCAATCACCTAAATGGATTTCAAACTGCATTTTAAAAGCTAATTTTGCCGCACTGATAACCTTCGGGAAAACGGGAGCGCCGTTATTTATGAAGGCTTTCAGCTTTGGCTAAGTGTGGCGGGATAAATGCAGGAAGGGGACTACATTGTCTGACTATTACTCTCCTCTTTTCCAATAGACACTCGAGGTTGTTGTTGTTGTTTTAACTGCGCTTCATCCCAGACCGCAGCATTTGTGAACGATTTTGCTCATAAAACTGCAGACGCATGTTTCAAAATCAAATGAAAAACGGTGGAATCCGAAAATTGACAAAAACTAAAAGGGATTGTGGCAACGACGGGTGACAAGGGCTCATGACACAGTAATCTAATAAATATTACAAAATACATGCATGGCAAGTGCACCGGCAGGAGTTCATCAAATGACAACGTCCGAAATATGACCAAAATGGCAGCTTCAAACCAAAATGGCCGACTTCCTGCGCAATTTCAGCTTTGGGTCCTGAAGATGTTTTCCATTCATCCTGTTATGACGTACATCCGCCCAAATTCACGTTGATCAGCTGGTGCTAATTTTTCCAACTGCCAGGGGGCGCTACTGTGCAGGTTTTGGAATTGCGTGTTGAGGATCAGCGATGGCAAATCCAGGTCCAGAAAGTAAAAGCCCTGCCACAGTTTGGCGTTAGCACCTCGCGTTAGCTAGCTAGCTCCCGAGCAGATAAACAAGCACCCAGGGAGCTAGCTAGGAAGCTAGCTAGCTAGCTAGCTAGCATTTGGGGCTAAAGCTAACTGTGGCAGGGAATTTTTTTTTTCTGGACTTGGATTTGCCACCTCCATTGAGGATCCCGAAACCACTACGAGACTTTCCACAGAACTGATTGCTGGAGCGGATCGGCAGATATTTTGATCAATGACATCATTGATTGGATCCGAAAAAATAAACCATTACAGCAAACACAATCTCGTTCATGCACACAGTTTTTTTTTTTTTTAATGTTTGTCAATATTTTAAAATCATTTTGGGAGAATTTTTTGTGACGTCAGGCTTACATTGCGAACACCACGTGACCAAACCCAGAAAACGCGAAAGCTGTGGACTGATTTAGACTATGTCGCGTTCCACGAATCAGAATATCGTGTTCATGCAAAGAACTTTTTTTTGTGGTGTCTGAATTCACCTAAAATGGCTGCTTCAAAACAAAATGGCTGGTTCGATGTTCAATTTGATTCCTGGGTCCTTCAAGACTTTTCAGCAGTCCAGTTCTGATAAACGTGTCTATCAAATCCTGTGCTGGAGGGGCTGATTTTTGCCATGCTGTCCATTCTGGGACAGGACGCAACTTCCCGCATATTTTGTCAAAAGTCTTCCAAAACGGAGTCAAACATAAACCGTGCCCGAATTGGAGATATTGGAAGGGATGACATTAGTTTGTTGTCAAGTCGCAGTCATCGATTTGGTGTGTTTTCAGCCTCTTTGGCTAACGAAGACACACACACGCGCGCACATACACACACACGCGCGCGCACACACACGGGGGCGAACTCACAGATAAAGGGTCCCCTTTTATTCTATTTGGACTGGCGGGAGGATTTGTGTGAGGCGGCCAGCAGGGAGGACGCAGACATGCTGATTCAATAAAACGCCATTATGCTCCTTTTAAAGGCGTCAATTGGCGACATGAGAGAGGCGGTAATTATTATAAATACCAGTAATCAGTGACAATTCTATTCAAGGGGGGGGGGGCACGGCTGGTCTCTCTCTCACACGCACACACACACGGGTTTCGTGCCTTTAACGCACACATTGTATGTAACACAGAAGACAAGAAGTCTCTTCTTCCAGATGACCTTCCACATTCTGACTCACTCCATTTAACTGGCATGTAAATGTGACAATGACCAAAAGATACATAAAAAAAAAAAAAAAAAAAAAAAAAAAAAGACAGTGGACCCTTTAAGGTCAAGCATGCCATAAAAAAAAAAAATTCCCCCCCAAATGAAATTACAGACCAAACTACCCCAACCTTTCCTTTAAAAATCTAAAACTTTGTCAACTGACATGAGTGTAAAAATAAAGCAAATTTTTTTTGGGATGGATTATTTGTATTAATTAAAGCATATCAAGGTTTTTAATTGCTAATTGAGGGAGGGGTAATTAGTTTAGTATGCCTGTTTCACCCGTGTGCTGGATATAAAAAGTCTACACACCCCAGTTCAAATGTCAGGTGTTTGCACAAGTGTGCACACCCCCCTTTGAACTGGGAATGTTCAGAACGAACAGATCACATTCAAAAACCTGTTAAATACCATTTAACTCATTTGCTCCCAAAAACGTAAAAATATGTTCTATTTTATTTATTACCATGCTCCCAAAGACAGTTTTTTTTTATTTATGCTAGAGCATACGGAGACTTTGATACAGCTTCTGACAGGAAGAGGTCGTGTAAAGCAATTGTATTTATCACAAAAAAACGGTCAACAGGTGGCAGCAGAGTATACGAGATCAACCAGGGCCATGTTGCAAAAAAAGCTCCTTTCCCCCAGTGATTTGTGAATAATGATGGAATTTACGGAAACAGATACAAATGTACTTTTTAGCACCAGCATGCATCACTGTAGCTATGTTTTTCTTTTGCTTATGAGCATCGAACATACATTTTGGACAAAACACACTTCATATCTTCCAAATACATGTTGGGAAATGTTCAAATTAGAATAGTGTGAGACACTACCTTACTGCTTTAAATGTGAGTCTTTCTTTCTTTCTTTTTTTTCTTGGTTCATGACCTGAAACTAATGACGCGACTGCCTTGTTTCCTTTTACTATCAGTTGTCAGGAAGTAAGAAAAAAGGAAAAAAAAGACACTCAAAAAAATTCTGGCCTGCGTTCAGAGCAAAACATCTCAAGTAACCGTTAGTTCACGTCAGCGCATGATGAAAGTCATTCGTCTGCGAGCTAACTTTAAAAAAAAAAAAAAAGTACGTAACCTTGTCTGTCATGGCAAACAAACAGCTGCTGCCAGATGAAAAATAAAACAAAACAGCAAAGTGGTGGCTGGCAAGCACATGCTTAATGGGCCGCTTTCAAAGTGGCCAGTAAAGTCAGGAAAAAAGATAGTCAGTAATTTCCTCTTTAAAAAGCCTTCAGGTTTGATCACACGTCACATGTTGATCGCCAAGAAAGAAGAGGAAACTGCGGCCCGACTTTGTAAACACAAGGCACGCAAAAACAGGCACGCTTTCATCTTATCACCGTTCCATGACGTCGCCACACTTCAACGTGCGGTTTGTTTAGTCAGCGTAAAATTTGGTTAGCTTAATGCTAACAGGCACGCTTTCATCTTATCGCCGTTCCACAACGTCGCCACACTTCAACGCGCGGTTTGTTTAGTCAACATAATCATCAAACTCATTAAATAACACAAAGAAATTGACATGTTTATTCCCATCAACAACATAGCTTTGCCTCCAATTTGCTTAGCTTAATGCTAACAAGCACGCTCTCATTTTGTCACTGCCCCATAACGTCGCCGCACAACGAGCCGTTCGTTTAGTCAACATAATAATTAACTCATTAAAAAACACAAAGAAATTGACGTATATTTCCAACATCAGAGCTTTGTCTAAAATTTGGTTAGCTTAATGCTAACAGGCACGCTTTCATCTTATCGCCGTTGCACAACGTCGCCACACTTCAACGCGCGGTTTGTTTAGTCAACATAATAATCAAACTCATTAAATAACACAAAGAAATTGACGTGTATTTCCAACAACATCACAGCTTTGCCTAAAATTTGGTTAGCTTAATGCTAACAAGCACGCTCTCATTTTGTCACTGCCCCATAACGTCGCCGCACAACGAGCCGTTCGTTTAGTCAACATAATAATTAACTCATTAAAAAACACAAAGAAATTGACGTATATTTCCAACAACATCAGAGCTTTGCCTAAAATTTGGTTAGCTTAATGCTAACAAGCACGCTTTCATCTTATCGCCGTTGCACAACGTCGCCACACTTCAACGCGCGGCTTGTTTAGTCAACATAACAATCTAACTCATTAAATAACACAAAGAAATTGACATGTTTATTCCCAACAACAACATAGCTTTGCATCCAATTTGCTTAGCTTAATGCTAACAAGCACGCTCTCATTTTGTCACTGCCCCATAACGTCGCCGCACAACGAGCCGTTCGTTTAGTCAACATAATAATCAAACTCATTAAATAACAAAGAAATTGACATATATTTCCAACAACATCACAGCTTTGCCTAAAATTTGGTTAGCTTAATGCTAACAAGCACGCTCTCATTTTGTCACTGCCCCATAACGTCGCCGCACAACGAGCCGTTCGTTTAGTCAACATAATAATCTAACTCATTAAATAACACAAAGAAATTGACGTATATTTCCAACAACATCACAGCGTTGCCTAAAATTTGGTTAGCTTAATGCTAACAGGCACGCTTTCATCTTATCACCATTCCACAACGTCGCCACACTTCAACGCGCGGTTTGTTTAGTCAACATAATAATCTAACTCATTAAATAACACAAATAAATTGACGTGTATTTCCAACAACATCACAGCTTTGCCTAAAATTTGGTTAGCTTAATGCTAACAGGCACGCTTTCATCTTATCGCCGTTCCACAACGTCGCCACACTTCAACGCGCGGTTTGTTTAGTCAACATAATAATCTAACTCATTAAATAACACAAAGAAATTGACGTATATTTCCAACAACATCACAGCTTTGCCTAAAATTTGCTTAGCTTAATGCTAACAAGCACGCTCTCATTTTGTCACTGCCCCATAACGTCGCCGCACAACGAGCCGTTCGTTTAGTCAACATAATCATCAAACTCATTAAATAACACAAAGAAATTGACGTGTATTTCCAACAACATCACAGCTTTGCCAAAAATTTGGTTAGCTTAATGCTAACAAGCACACTCTCATTTTGTCACTGCCCCCATAACGTCGCCGCACAACGAGCCGTTCGTTTAGTCAACATAATAATCTAACTCATTAAATAAGACAAAGAAATTGACGTATATTTCCAACAACATCACAGCTTTGCCTAAAATTTGGTTAGCTTAATGCTAACAGGCACGCTTTCATCTTATCGCCGTTCCACAACGTCGCCACACTTCAACGCGCGGTTTGTTTAGTCAACATAATCATCAAACTCATTAAATAACACAAAGAAATTGACATGTTTATTCCCAACAACAACAACAGCAGCTTAGCCATCAATTTGATTAGCCTAATGCTAACAAATAACACAAAGATGGGCTAACGGATAGCATCAGTGTCGCTGTGTTGGCTATTTGAACACAAACGGTGGCGCTACAACATGGCACAATACTCACAAATATATTTCCGTTTTCGTTCGCACAGAACAGCTAATTATGACTGCTCCAAAATGAGACGCAGTGTCCATCTCCGTGTTTATGTTATACAGCCCCGGGTGGCTAAAGAGCGCATACCAAAACGAGCATATTGTACATTACGCGTGCGCAAAATGTGTCACCCATTTCGCGCACGGGCTCCTATCAGTGAACCCTGCCCCCCAACAGCCCCTCCCCGCCGACCTTGTTCTTGTGTATTAGAATTGATGTCCTTTTTAAAGTGAGAACCAAACAGTGGTCGGTCGGCTCCTGGTGCGTGATAATAATAATAATAAATAAAAACAAGAGTTATTGTTCCCATTCGTCGCGCGTGAGCGATGAAAGTGGACGCGAGGAGAGGGAAGCCAATGTTTGGCTGCCTGAACGCAGATCAATAGACGGCGTCCATTTTGCTTTCTGCTACAGGAAAAAAAAAAAAAAAGTAATTATACAGAAGAAATGTTGACAATCAATAGAGCAGTCAGCTAAGGTTAAGGTCTGCTGCGGTCAACAATCGGTGGAGGATCCTTTGTCAGCTGTCACACGCGCACATACAAAAATCTTTTTTAGTATTATTAGCTCAATTATAACATGATAAGTTTCACCTTTTAACGTAGTCATTTTCATTTTAAAATGTGATCTATATCACGTTTAAAACAAGAAACTTAGCACGTTCAACCTATTATTGAATTTTTCCGTATCATATCAACTCATTCAGTCCCAGACATTTTCACTGACGCAATCCCCTTCACTCCGGGCTGTTATACTGGATTTTGACTGATTTTGCAATGCCCACAGAATATTGTGTTCTATTGCTATAAAAACATGGAACCTAACAAACAAAAGAAAGATTGGAGTCTTGTGTATTTATCGGTTTCCGTTTTGCCGCAATTAGCATTAGAAAGTCTTTTTTTTGTAATATCTCCTGGATGATCTCTTATACTCTGCAGCTACCTGCTGGTTGTTTTTTGTAATAACTACCATTGCGCTTTAAGCTTTTTCTTCAGTTCAGATACTGCTTCAAAAACTTCTGTATGCTCGAGCATAAAGAAACGTAAAAAATGTATAAATACGTTTTAGGGACCATGGTAGTATTTCAAATAGAACGTATTTATAGGTTTTTGGGAGCAAGGAAACAAAATTTGAACAAAGCAAAACGATTCCATGAAGTGTCAGTATTAAGGTAAGGTATTAAAAAAGAAACATAGCAGAAAGTCTGTCCTGCCCGGATTCGTCCACCTTGACATCTACTTTCACTTTGCACTAGCTTGAACTTTATAATCCAGCGGCGGCAGTTCAGAGGTCAACAGCAGAGGCGACCAGCAGCGGGCAAGGAAATCATTCCCCTCCTCCCCCTCTCTTGAGGAAAAAAAAAAAAAAAAACGCTTCTGACATCCAATTTTCAAGTTGATTTATCAGTGCAAAGCCAAAATTGATAGTGTGTCATTACCGGGCAGGGAGCTGTCGTGCCGAGACGTATAAAAGGGCTCCTCGTTTTGATTTAGCGCGCCGGATCAATACAAGCCTATACTGTTTCAATTTGAGGGCTATTGATTTTCCTATGCCCACTCCATGCAAGGAGGGGGACATTCATCACGGAGGAGCCATGCAGCGCCATCTAACGCGGCAGCCCCCCGAGGACTCACATCTGCTTAGTCTTCACTCGGGTCATGTGATCGCACGGCACGGCAAAACCGCCGCTTTGCTTCCTGAGCATTGTTTGACGTCGCGGCAGAGCAAAAAAACATGCAGATGCTTCTCTTCGTGGACTCAAAGTACAAAATATACTCTGGGGGGGAAAAAATTGGAGTTCAAAATTGAGCGCTGGATTGTTTTGGTATTGACAATCTATTTGAATTATGTAATTATTGTCTGTTTTAATTCGGGGTGCCAGGCGATTAAAATTTGTAATCGTAATTAATCGCACGACTTCAACAGTTAACACACGATTAATCGCTAAATCTGTTCTAAATGTACAATTTAAAAAGTTTTCATACTGTTGTTAACATAAAAGTGGGGGAAAAAAGGTTAAACTAATAGAAATATGGCTGCATCTTTTAGTCATTGATACAGTAATTGCATAATAATGCATAAAATTGAGTTAGAATTTATTACCGTTAAATTTTGACATAGAAGTATCTGCTGCGTTGCGACTGGAATTCCCCCAGTACAGGCTTTCCAAGTAAGGGGCGCTCATTAATCAAGCGTTAAAAAAAATAAAAAAATGTTATATTAACTCATTCACTGCCATTGACGTCAAAAATTTATTTGAACTATTTAAATTACTTTACCATTTTTTCCCACTTTTGTTAACAAGAGTATGAAAACCTAGAAATGTTTTTTATTGTACATTTAGAACAGATATAAAATGTATGATTAATCATCAGTTAACGATTTAAGTCATGCGATTAATTACAATTAAAACATTTAATCGCCTGACGCGATTTAAAAAAAGAAGAAAAATTACAAAAAATTAGGAGCGTCACGCAATAATTTTTTTAAATCGCAATTAATTGCATGACTTCACGAGTTAACTCATGATTAATCCCAAAATGTTATATCTGTTATAAATGTACAATAAAAAAATTATAGGTTTTCATACTCTTGTTAACAAAAGTGGGAAAAATGGTAATAGAAATAGTTCATATGAATATTTGACGTCTATAACCGTCAATGGCAGTGAATGAGTTAAAGAAACTTGAATTAAATTAAGTGAAAATTAACGGCTAATTTTGACCCCACTAGTTTTAATACATTTGTAATAATTTTGTTGGATATTTTGTGTTTCGCATTCGTTGTGTTTTGAATCGCGGAACACTTTCTCAAAGCAACACCATTTGTATTTTATGTGCACTCTTCCATGAGACTAATTTACATCATCACTGCCTCACATGACTTGACAGCGAGGCTGGCTGAAGATTATTGAACATTTTCAATCATTTCAAGCAGCAGACGGACTACGGTTTGGCACAAACATGTTGAAGTCAAACCTTAAGCAGAGATATTTACACCAAAAATAATGAAAGAGTCACATTATTAATCCAGATGGGAAAAAGTGAAATAAAAAAAAAACACACCACCTTCAAATAAGCGTGTTTATAATTCCTGTCACGGCTATGATAAATATCCTGGGGGCAGAACTTGAGATTTCAGTGCATTAGGCTGAAAATAAACATTTACAGCTAAGCTTTCTGCACCCCCCCCCCCACACACCACCACAACCCCCCCCCCACCCTTCCTCCACATTCACTTCAACATGCCGGAGGGCTTTATTTTTTACAAGAGCGGCATAAATGGGAAAGTTAATGTAGCATTGAATAAGACTGAGCTGCCGTGCATGCGACGTCGCCCCGAGCGCTCGCCAGCATATTGCGTCATTTTTCTTCAACAGCAGGTTACCATTAAATTTGAATTTGCTGCTTCTTTTTTTTTTTTTTTTTTGCGGCATCATTTACAACGCTTTTGTATCAATGCTTTTGCGTCAAGAGAGGGAGCGAGAACGAGAGAACGATCCATAAATATTTGAACGTGAGCCCAGAATCCAGTAAAAAAAAAAAAATAAGAATTCTGTCCTGACCGCTCTTACTCGAGGTTCGAGCGCATTTCATGGAAGCGTTTGCAGTCTTAACAAGCACAACTTGTTCAAATTCATCTTTCTGATGACACGATTATGAATTGTAAAAAAAACGTGCTCGGACGGGATCGCATAATCGCGTTACTCGCCATCATACTAAATCGGTGCTTCACCAAAACGAGTTGCCATCTAAAACCCACGGAAAAACACACACACACACAAAATAGAGCGCAAATGAGGATGATATGTGCTGTAATTAATTATTAAGATTATAATGGTGTAGAAAGAAAAAGCAGAAAGAGAAAAAAAAAAGAAAAAGAAAAAAAAAAGATTAGAATGGTGTACAGTGTAAAGGACCAAAACCAAGAAAAATGAATACTGCGGGGTTTTCACACTTCACGAAAGTAATCAATCGGTGAACAGTGCAGCAATTTGTTCCCATCATTTGATTTTGTGCAAATATGATGATGCAGTTAAATGCATGCATGCATTTGTTTTGATGACGAAACCTTGGCAGAGGTTTCGTGAAACAAACATCACATGTGCGCTCAGTTTGTCCAAAACGAGTGCTTCTTCTTGATCTTTCCCCTTTGCTGCCCGGAGGCAGAGAAGTGGAATGAGCACTTATTTTAACAGGACACATGGGTGGCGGGAAGGGGTTGTTGGGGGGGGGGGGGGGCATGTCCTAAACAACCACCAGGTGCTGGTGTGCGTTGCTGAGCGGGTCAATGGATGCCTGGACAGAAGAAACCCCCCACCCACCCCAGCTCCACCCGCCAAACTGTCGGATGAGCGGCCAATCAAGCGTCCCCCGGGGGGGGTAAGAAGTCCGCCCCGCGCTGTAATTGTGTTTGCCGACCCTGGAGGATTGTGGGAAAATGACATTTACCGGCAGCCTCATCCCATCAAACGGGAGTTTTGAGGATACTTCTCACTCACGGGGGGGGGTTTTGGCGACCTTTCGACCTTTTCAACACGACGTCATATACGTAATTGTGGTCTTCGCTCCGATGAGCCAGCGATTAAGGAAATGTCTTGAATGAAGATTTCAGTTTGGTGGCGCAAGTTTTGCCGTTGCTTCCAAACATTTTGGCATTGCGCAACGTCGTCCCGGGCCGTGCTCACCTCTGTCCCTGCGTCCCCCAGGCGCCGTGTTTGTTGGTAAGGATGTTGACGATCTTCTGCCGCAGCTGACTGGCCGTCACGTGGTCCCGATGCCTGGCGGCGCCGATCAGGTGGTCGCACATCTTCTCTTCCTCTCGTCTGTCGGCGGCGTACTGGCCGCAGTTGGACTGTTTGATGAGGACGGACAAATTTGGTGAAATTTGGTTACAAATTCATACGGAATTGTGCGAGAAGTTTTTCCGGGCTTGCGTCATTTTAAAATGTTCACAAAATTCTCGTGACGGGGCAGCCTAAACATTTGGAACACATGTGCACATGTTTGTGTTTGTCTTGAGTAAATGATCCGAACATCCATTGCAGCGGCGGCGGTAATAACACTCGAGGAAGATTGCGAGATCCTCGTCCGCGTCCTCTTAATGGCGCATTTGTCACACTGACTTGATGCTCCGGCTTGAGTCAACACACTTGAGCGCGCTGAGATATTAACAGACAGCGGAGAGATATATCGGGGCTCCCTCGGAGGAGGCCCGTAAATCAGCAGACCGTCGGAGGGGGGCTCCCTGCGAGGCGGACGGGGGGGGGGGCCATTACGACCAGAAAGGGGAAAATAGTTTAATGGAGCCGCCAGGACCGTCGGCTGTCACGGACCGAGCAGAGCAACATATCACGGCGCCAACTCTATTATTGGCTTCTTTTGAAGAGGAAATTGGCCATTTTGCGTGAGGCGAAATAACAAGGCGGACTTGCAAATGTTGCATATATTGCGCGTCACATGATGTGTGTTGCAATATTGAAAGAGTTCGGTATCACGTCATCGGCCACGGAACCTGATTTGGTGTCAAAAAAACAATCAAATGTGAATAAGATGCAACGCAAACTAATTGAGAAGAATAAAGATGTCTCAAAAGATATTGAACTGAAAAATAAATAAATTTGAAAAAAAAAAAGCAAGAATAAAAGGTTAATAAGGTGCAACTCAAATCAATAAATATAATGAGTTAAAAAAAATAATTGACAAATAATCAAAAATAAATCTCAATAAAAGGCCCAAAAATGTTGATGACGAGTCAATAAAATTAAAAATTAAAAAGGTAAAAAACTAACAAACCTGCAAACATTTGACAAAATAAATAAAAAAATATAAAAAAGATCTATCAAACAAAATGCAATTCATAAAAAACAAAAAATTTGAAAATATTTTTTTAAAATACAGAAATACAATGCAAAATATTATTACAAATGAATACAATAATATACGATGAAATATTGAATACATTAAATAAAAAAAATAAAATTTAAATAAAAAAGACCAAACACACAGTTAAAGAAATAAAAAAGATCTATCACACAAAATACAATTAATAAAAAAAAAAACATTTTAAAAAAACATTTAAAAAGATTTTTCAAAATACAGAAAAACAATACAAAATATTATCAGAAATAAATACAATGCAATAAAATAAAAATATACACGTAACCATCTAGGATTTACTTTAGTATAAACCTGATTGGAGTTACTGTAAAAAAAAAAATTATGTGAGAAGCACAGACAGCTGCTGTTATTAGTTTGAGCTATTACTTATTTGAATACTATCCATCCATCCATCCATGAATGATTTCATGTCAAGTGCAGAGAGTGGGTGTGTGTAAACGTAATGTAGACAGACTCCATATCTTTGCTGCTTGAATGAGATTGTCTTCCAAAAGGCCTCCCGGGAGGACGCCGGCTAATATTCAAAATCTAATTTGCTAACAGAAGCCGAGAGCTAATTGAATTTCCTGCGTCAATTTTAAAATCTGTCAGATATTATACTTGAGCGTATTCCTCATCAAGAAGGTAACTGGATCTGCGCGCCGTCACGTGACACGTGGTGACAAATATCATTTTCCAGCGCGCGCGCCGCCGCCGCTGTCGCCGCCTTAATTGTAAACGCCTCTTATCCGCATCTTCAATCTTTGAAGAGCTGTGGCGGGGGATAATAAAGTGTTGGCTGTCTGGCGTCGGCAGGCAGAAGGGATGGGGGGGCCAGGTACGCTCGCCCCCCCCCCCCCCCCTCCCTGAAACCTTCCCCGTCTTCTTGTGACATTGCGCTTCCAGACGTCTCCCTGAGTTTATCTAGCGGGTCAAGGATCCCGGGCGACTGTAAATCAAGCAGCTGTTTGAAGACGGCTGCTGTTGGCAGATAAGAAAGTCATCACTAACCGCACGTCCACGCTGCTAACAGAGGTGACACACACTGTGGGCCTCGCTGGGTCTGCCTGTTCTTGCTTGTAGGACACGTACACACACACACACAAACTCCCCATAGAGTTAACACACAGTGAAACTTATTATAGGCTTCTATCTCAACAAAGCCTTACCTAGCAACAAATTTGCTATCTATCCTACCTACGTACTCCACCTACCAACTTAAGAGTACACCTTGTACCTACCTACTAAAAAAATTGGAGGTAGGCCGTTACGTTGTTAGCATGACAACATGTATTTACTTCGGTGTTTTTCTTTTTATTTTTTATTTTTTATTTTTTTTTCTTTCTACAGAGCTTAGTATTGTTCATTCGGAAATGTCATCATCATTGCTCTTTTTTTTATATTTTTTTATTATTATTATTTTTTATTATTATTTTATATATATATATATATATATATATATATATATATATATATATATATATATATATATATATCCATCCATCCATCCATTTTCTGTACCGCTTGTCGCGGGGGTTGCTGGAGCCTATCCCAGCTGGCTTCGGGCAGTAGGCGGGGTACACCCTGTACTGGTTGCCAGCCAATCGCAGGGCACACAGAGACGAACAACCATACTCACAATCGCACCTATGGACAATTTGGAGTGTCCAATTCACCTGCCATGCATGTTTTTGGAATGTAGGAGGAAACCGGAGTACCCGGAGAAAACCCACGCAGGCACGGGGAGAACGGACTTGATCTCACAACCTTTGCACTGGGAGGCGGACGTGCTAACCAGTCAGCCACCGTGCCGCATATATATATA
Organism: Leptonotus elevatus; assembly: GCF_054856555.1. Classification (NCBI taxonomy): domain Eukaryota; kingdom Metazoa; phylum Chordata; class Actinopteri; order Syngnathiformes; family Syngnathidae; genus Leptonotus; species Leptonotus elevatus. The sequence goes on along the minus strand of NC_141245.1, from coordinate 24,861,839 downwards.
TATATTTTTTTTTTGTATGTGCATGTGCGTGCGTGCGTGCGTGTATTTGTTAGCTCACCAAAAAAACCTATTAGAAAAAATCCCATACCGTTCACCTAAACCGAACACCGCCGTCAGGAGACCCGAGGAAGGACCAAAGAAAACCAAGGAAGGTGAAATCCAGCACCGACCAGACACCACCCACCGGGCCACCCACCAGAATTCTTCCCCAACCCAAGAAACATCTAAATACCAACAAATCCCAAAAAAAAAAAAAAAAAAAAATCAGGGAGACCTCAAGAACTTCGGTGTCTTTTTAAGTGCATGTCTGTGTCATGTTTTCAGTACTTTCTTTTTTTTTCTTTCTTTTTTTCCTTTTTTTTTCTTTCTAAGAGCTCAGTATTGTTCATTTGGAAATGTCATCATCATTGCTCTTTTATTTTTTATTTATTTATTTATTTTTGTGTGTGTGTGTGTGTGTGGGTGAGTATGTGTATGTGCGTGCGTGTGTGCGTGTATTTGTTAGCTCACCAGAAAACCTATCAGTACTTTCTTTTGACAACTTTCAAGAGCAAAAGTTTGTACCTCGAACTCGGCGTGCTTGTGGACGTCCTCCGCTCGCTGTCTGTTCAGGATGAACTCGGCCTCGTTGGCCACCCGGACGATGTGGTCCTTCATGGCGTGACACAGCAACCTTCGGCAGAGAACAGACAAACGTGGATCAAGCGGAAACGCGTCTTTCCACTTCAAGACTTGGAAGAAGAGTTTTGCGAATTGAAAGAAGGCCCCATTTTAATCCCACTGCCTTAATTGAAAACGCACCCAAGCTAATTGCGATGACGTCGTTAGCCTGGCTTTGTTTCAAGCATTTGATGCAGTGCTACGACGGCGTATTAGGACCACGTATAAATATATCTTCTTCTTTTTTTTTAGGGGGGGGGGGGGGGGGCAATTTTCCAAGTAAAAAACTTGCGAGAAAAAAAACTCGTAAATTTGTGACTTTATAAAGTGGCAACTTTGCGAGAAAAAAAATGCTGAAACTTACGAGAAATACACGAAGCAAAGCTATAGTCTAATGTGAGGATTCGTTGGTGGTTAATGGGACACTGTTTAGGAAATGAAAAGGCAGGATGGAGACGTACGTATCAACTTAGATACTTGTACAAAAAAAATTTTTTTTATGAATGTGTAAATAATTCTGGAAACAAATGTACAAGTAAATATACATTTTAACAAATGAACTCAAATGCTTACCATCATATGGTTAATCTCTGCTAAAGCAATTACTATCTCCTTATTTAAAAACCCGACCAAAAAGTATTGGCACAAACATCCAATTAGTACGATACGTGTATTTCTCAAAAGTTTCTGAGTTTTCCGCAAATTTTCCACTTAATAAAGTCGCACATTTACAAGTTTTTTTCTGGCAAATTTGCCGCTTTATAAACTCACAAATTTGCCACTTTTTAAACTCGAAATTTTTCCACTTTATAAAGACGCAAATTGACAAGCTTTTTCTTGCAAATAAGATCGCAAATCTGCCACTTCAAAGTCGCAAGTTTGCTACTTTATAAACTCGCAAATCTGCCTTTTTTAAACTCGCAAATTGTCCAGTATATAAAGTCTCAAATTTAAGATTTTTTTCTGGCAAATCTGCCACTTTTTAAACTCGAAAATTTTCCACTTTATAAAGACGCAAATTTACAAGCTTTTTCTTGCAAATAAGATCGCAAATCTGCCACTTGAAAGTCGCAAGTTTGCTACTTTATAAACTCACAAATCTGCCTTTTTTAAACTCACAAATTGTCCAGTATATAAAGTCTCAAATTTAAGATTTTTTTCTGGCAAATCTGCCACTTTTTCAACTCGAAAATTTTCCACTTTATAAAGACGCAAATTGACAAGCTTTTTCTTGCAAATAAGATCGCAAATCTGCCACTTGAAAGTCGCAAGTTTGCTACTTTATAAACTCGCAAATTGTCCAGTATATAAAGTCTCAAATTTAAGATTTTTTTCTGGCAAATCTGCCACTTTTTAAACTCGAAAATTTTCCACTTTATAAAGACGCAAATTTACAAGCTTTTTCTTGCAAATAAGATCGCAAATCTGCCACTTGAAAGTCGTAAGTTTGCTACTTTATAAACTCGCAAATTGTCCAGTATATAAAGTCTCAAATTTAAGATTTTTTTCTGGCAAATCTGCCACTTTTTAAACTCGAAAATTTTCCACTTTATAAAGACGCAAATTTACAAGCTTTTTCTTGCAAATAAGATCGCAAATCTGCCACTTGAAAGTCGCAAGTTTGCTACTTTATAAACTCGCAAATCTGCCTTTTTTAAACTCGCAAATTGTCCAGTATATAAAGTCTCAAATTTAAGATTTTTTTCTTGAAAATTTGACACTTTTTAAACTCGCAAACTTTCCACTATATAAAGTCGCAAATTTATGAATTTTTTCTTGCAAATTTGCCACTTTTTTAAGTGGCAAATTTGTGAGTTTTTTCTCCGAATATTGCCCCCGCAATTTTTATACGTGGCCCTAATACGCCGTCGTGCCAGGAAGACGTTGGCTTCACCACACAGAAATAAGAGACTTCAGTCATTCAGGCATTTTGTCGTTCTGCTCTGAAACCGACTTAGCGCTGTTGGCTTCTCAAGAGAATTTTTCAAAGTCAAGACACTTCGGAATTGGTAACAATTGTGCATACTGACTGTTCAATTACCAGCTAACAATAACTCAGAACCATGGACAGCGCATGCCAGTGTGACACCACCACGGACTCTTTGTCCCGGTGCCAACCGGGACGGGGGGGGGGCACAGGGAGGATCCTGGGCCAAGTGGGGCATCGGAGCGGGAGGGCCGGGGCCAGATGGGTCAGCAGATGGGTGAGGTGGCTGAGCCGCTCCTGATCTGCTTAACGGAACACCACCACCCCACCCCGACCCCCCCTTGCTCGAGTCTGGTCCACGCCCGTAAAAAGCAAGGGGGAGAAGGACAGCGCCACGACGAGGCGGTCATGACCAGAGTGTGGCTGCATTCTGGGGAATATTCTTCATCATATTTAAACACTCCCATTTTGTGTACATTTGACATCGGTTCTGATGAAATGTGACCCGCTCTGACAAAAGGGTCCGCATGTCGGCAACATTAGTTTTGAGTTTGAGACAAAAATAGATTGTTTGGACAAACATGGGGGTGCTGTTGACGATTGCTGCTGGCAGTTAACATTTTTATTTTGAGTGAATCAGCTTTTGGGGAACTCAACAATCTGGAAGACTTCCTATTGGCATTCCAAATGCGGCGCCAATTGGAAAGCTAAAAACAATCAGCCCGTGACAGCAGTTTTCCCGGCGATCAACATGAAATTGTGTCGACGTGTCTGCTGTCTATCATAACATGGCAAAAAAAAAAAGTCTTAAGCACGCATGGAGGCAGAAATTATATAGTAAGTCGGCCCTTTTGATTTCAAGCAGCCGTTTCCAGTGCTGGATGAACTTCTACTTGGGAATTTGCCACAATGAGCCCCAATCGGAAGCAGAGACCCTCAACAGATGGATGAGGCTTTTCTTTTTTCTTTGGCAAACCCGGGTGTTAAACACATTTTTGTAATAGCCACTTTTTAGTTGCGCTCAAAGGGCAATTTTGACAGTGAAACCACATACATGTTGTATTATTGAATTTAAGCGTAAAATTGATAAATTACTAGTTCTGAAATCAGAAATGAAGGAGAATTGTTCAGTTATTGTTCAAGTGTAAAAAGTATAACAAAATCTCAATGTTATTATCGATCACATGTGATAATTAGAAATTTTGGTACAGATTTTAGCAACAATCATGGAAGCTGACACACAATTTGCTTATGTGGGGGGCCACATAAAATGATGTGGAGAGCCGGATCTGGCCCCCGGGCCTTGAGTTTGACACCATGGCCTATGCAATCTAACGTGGCCGATATTCTGTAAGACGTCAAAGTTTGATGAGCATTCCAAGAAATGGAAAAAGCCAACACTAATCGCAGCTGCAATTAATGACTTCATTCGGATGTTCCCGCTTGCGCTTGAGAATGAAAATGAACAGATGAGATGACTTTGCTTGGCATCCTCTTTGTGCTGCATTGATTGCATACCTTCCCTCGTTGATGAGCTCAATAAAGGCCAAACCGGCGTTCTTCTGTATGGAGTTCTGCCACTCCTAGCAAGAAAACAACAGTCGGGCGCAAATGTTACAAGTCTATTCCGTTAGAATTGCACAGAGGAATGTATGACGTCATACTAGGGCCACATGTAAATATATTTTTTAGAGGGTGGGGGCAATATTCAGAGAAAAAAAAACGTGCAAATTTGCCACTTTATAAAGTCCAAAATTTGAGAATTTAAAAAGTGGCAAATTTGCGAGAAAAAAAGGACAAATTTCCCACATTATTAAGTTGCAGATTTGCGCTTTTTTTCTTGCAAATTTTCCACTTCATAAAGTCACAAATTTTCCACCTAATAAAGTCGCAAAATTGGCTTTAATAAAGTGGCAAATTTGCACACAAAAAATATCGCAAATTTGCAAGATTTTTTGTCACAAATTTTCCACTTAATAAAGTCGCAAATTTCTGACTTTATAAAGTGGTAAATTAGCAAATTTTTTCTTGCAAATTTGCCACTTTATAAAGTTGCAAACCTACGATATTATAAAGTGGAACATTTTAAAGTTTTTTTCTTACAAATTTGCCAATTAATGAAGTGGCAAATTGTCAAGAAAAAAACTTGCAAAAATGTGACTTTATTAAGTGGCAACTTTGCAAGCTTTTTTCTCGGAATATTACCCCCCCCTCTGAAAAAAAACAATTATATGTGGCCCTAATACACCATCGTAGGATTGCTTCATTCTGTAAGAAAAGAAAGAGCGTTCAATTCACGACAAGACAACGGCGGCGGTGAGAAGCTGCAAAGCACATGTGTGATCGCGCCATCCCGCTCGGTGAAAAGATCTGTAAACAATGCAGAGACATAATTGCGGGATGAAACCGTATCCTCCCGCTTTAAATGCGGCCATTTCCTCCGGCCTGCGCAGTGACAGAGTAGCGAGCGAGCGAGCGAGCGAGCGGCCCCCCGCCCCCACCTTGCCTGCCCCTGATTTTGCCATTGGCCGTCTCTGGAAATGATTAGACGGGCGCGCCCCATCGCTGTGGGAAAGGCAGGCTTCTCTACCGTAAAAACCACCAAGGGGAAACGTAGCCGTTACAGGAAAAAAATTCTGATCAAATAATTGAGCTTATTGAATGCGTTTGATGTCAACGTGCGCGTGATTGCGCACAGCGTCGTCCAAGCGTGCCGGTGAGCTCGCGCTCATCTTACCTGACGGTAACATGACGTTACACACGCCAGTGACCTGCACACGTGTCGGTAAAGGAAAGGAGACGCTGCGAGCAAACTGCTGAGCGTCTGGTCTCCAAATGTTGCCAGTAACCCCCCAACCCTTACACAACCCCCCCCCCCCCTCGCCCCCCCCCCCATCTCTTCCCCTCTTTGCTGTGATACAGTGTCAGCCTTTGGACTAAGCTGCCGTGGATTTGGACAGGGAATTGTGCGCGGCCCGCTCAAGCGCTCACGTGATGAAAATAAACACGGAAACGGAAGCGCGCGCGACACCTACAGTCGGCGACGGCTCAATCTGACAAGTTTTCTTTTGATTGACAGGATTGAATCGTGTTTGTAAACAATCGGCACCAGGGTACAGAAAAGTCCGTGGCTACCACTGACCAAATGTGTAACGATGAGGGATGCTTGATTCCACTTTTTTTCTCCAGACAGATACCAGTTCAAGTACTCAACTCTTGAATACTCACCGATAATGATACCAGTAGTACTTTTCATGCATTAAAAAAAACAAAACAATGACAGATCATTTTCGAGAAAGACCGATATGTCCTGATAGTGTATTTTCCTTTAAATTACATGCAATTAATGGCAATTAATTTTCTATGATCTTTTTTCCCCATTGGCATATTTTGTATAGAAGACACAGTAAAATGAAGAGATAGATGAGATAGATAGATAGATAGATAGATAGATAGATAGATAGATAGATAGATAGATAGATAGATAGATAGATAGATAGATAGATAGATAGATAGATAGATAGATAGATAGGTAGGTAGGTGCTAGCTAGCTAGCTAGCTCCAATGGTGCTTGTTTACCTGCTAGGGAGCTAGCTAGCTAGCTAGCATCAGGGGCTAAAGCCAAACTGTGGCATTTAGCCCCAAGGTGCTAGCGAGCTCGCTCCACTGGTGCTTGTTTACCTGCTAGGGAGCTAGCTAGCTAGCTAGCATCAGGGGCTAAAGCCAAACTGTGGCATTTAGCCCCAAGGTGCTAGCTAGCTCGCTCCACTGGTGCTTGTTTACCTGCTAGGGAGCTAGCTAGCTAGCTAGCATCAGGTGCTAAAGCCAAACTGTGGCATTTAGCCCCAAGGTGCTAGCGAGCGAGCTCCACTGGTGCTTGTTTACCTGCTAGGGAGCTAGCTAGCTAGCTAGCTAGCTAGCATCAGGGGCTAAAGCCAAACTGTGGCATTTAGCCCCAAGGTGCTAGCTAGCTAGCTAGCTCCATTGTGGGATTGTGAGAATTTCAACCAGCAGGATCATTTTTCAGCATTTTCCCATCAATGACAGAACACAGTTACGGACCCTCAAGTCCCATAACTCCCATAATGTTTTTTTTTCTTCTGCTTTCATCTTCGCTGAGATTCAGCAGGCGGCGAGTATTTGTGAGCGCTCGGATCCGACCTGTCAGTGCGCATGGAGCCTTTGCTTTTATCTGCTCGCCGAAACTCTCCACATCTGGAGGCATTCCGTCCCTAAATCTCCACTGGCTCCACTCCTTCGCACCCGCCGCCGCCACCGTCTCCCTCCCATCCCCTCCCTTCCCTCGCGTACACTCAAACTGTTACAAGAAACAGAGCTGCTTGACCTTTCCCGCTCAGACCGGGAAAGAAGAGAAAGCTTCGGCGTTTGCGGCCCGTCGCGCCGTGATTGCCGCCATGAGTATGCATGAAGAAGAAGAGGTGTTCCATTAGCGCTAATTTATGCAGAAAAGTGACAGGCCGCAAAACAGTGGGAGTTCAAGGGTCAGCGAAGCACTCTCCTCCCTGTCCCAACGCATTATGGCGGGGGTGGGGTGAGGGCTTCTGTGCAATGTTTCTGTGCCTTCTCATGGTGAAGTGAGTTGAGGAGTTTCATTTAAGGCATAGCTTGCATTTTAGCCGCCATCTTGTGGCATCGATATGCAATTACAAAACTTTTAAGGCGGGGGGCGGGGGTCAGTTACTAGTGGATTGTACAGGGACCCCCCCCCACAATCTGCAGGGATTTGGGACCAAGCTCTGTAAGAAATAGCAAAAACCACAAGTAAATTGACCCTCCCACCAAAATGTTTTAAAGAATGGTGCTTGATAGGGGTGTGCCAAAAAATCGATTCTGATAAGAATTACGATTTTCATTTAGTACGATACAGAATCGATTTTGAATGTCCCAAAATCAATTTTATTAAAATGATTTGATACTGTCTTACTTTTGTTTGTGTGTGTGCCTTTACTGGGAACGCTTTTCATGTTGTACCCGATTTGGCCACTTAGGGGCAGTGTGGCTCCGCGCGTTCTCATACACTGTTAAGTTGAAGCCACATTAGACAGTAGAAGGAAAAAGTCACAATCAAGTTATGCCAATAATTTTTTTTTTGTTTTTTTTGCAGTGTAGGAAGATCATATGCCGGTGGGTAATGTTAATTCTTCTCTGTATACATTCATGAAGCGTTTTGTATGAATAGTCATTCTTTTGAGTGATAAAAGTGCCGCGAGTAGCGCGCTAATTAGCATTAGCGAGTCAGACTGGAGTAGATCATGACAATTCTTCGCACATCTATAAATTGAAGTAGAAATCATTTTGAATCAAATCATTTTGAATCAAAAATCTTTTTTGAATCGAATTGCAGAGCCAAAAATTGGAATCAAATCGAATCGTGAGACAGTGAAAATATTCCCATCCCTCGTGCTTGAGTTTCTCAAGTTACGAGCCGTTCCTTGGAAAAAAAAATTTGCCTTGTGTTGCTAGCTAACATTTGACTTAAGAGTGATTGTAGTTGCATGAACTGATGAAGCCTGCTTGGAGAAACGTCCTACTGTTTTTGTTTTTGTAACGTTGGCTGGTTGCTAATAGCGAAATTAGTGCTCGTCCATCCATCAGCGTGAAAGGCCGTGAAAAAGGACGCGCGGCGCTTCACCTTTTGGTTTGATCGATATCTCCACCCGAGTTTCATCCCCAGAGCCCCTCATGGCAAAAACCTCTTGAGCGGCCGTAATGCTATCTGAGGGTCCAGGGAGAAAAAAAAAAATATTGGGGGGGGGGGGGGTTCTGGCCCCGGCACGCTCATGCTCTTACGTGCAATAAATCCAAATCTCCCGCAGAAAAAAGGGGAGCCCGTCAGGGATCTTTCAATAACTCAACGCCAGCTGTCCCATTTGCAAGTTGTGTTTGTTTTTGGGTTGGGGGATGGGCCGGGAACCTGAATGACAGCTCCCGTAAGAAGCGAGGCCGGAAAGAGGACATTCGCGGCCGCGACCGTCCAACTTCTCGCGTCTGCATCCACGAACGAGGCAGCGCCTAATGGCTTCCTCATGGCCCCCCCCCCCACGCAAGACTGATGGGCTGACAGAAGGTATGTTAAATATCTCCCTTCGAACTGCTACATCGGGGCTCCGGCCTTGCTTAAGACAAGGGCTTAACAAGATCCTCGCGGGGTCAGCGCCGAGGTAATCAGTCACCGACGGGCGGGGGTGGGGGGGGCTGAGGAGGCGAGAAAGTCGCTGCTGCCGTTTGCTGGTCGTCAGCGGCGGGAACTTTTGACATAAACAAAACCACGATAAGCTTTTGGGAAGCAGCGGTGATGGACTTTTCCATTGTGGTTCAATCTACAGGTTGCTGGTCAAATTGTTGACCAGGTTGTAGAGCTACGAAATAGAAATACTTTTTGTACACTGTAAAAAAAAGTTGGGTCAAAAGTAACCCAATTATGGATCAAAAATGGATCGATCCACTTTGTCAATTTGACCCAACTTTTTTTTTAATAAAACAACCCAGAAAGTTGTAGAAAGTAGATCGGTCCATTTTTGATGCATACTTGGTTATTTTTTTACCAGAGGTGGCAAATCCAGGTCCAGAAAGTAAAAACTCAAAACCACAGTTTGGCCTTAGCCCCAGGTGCTATCTAACTAGCTCCCAAGCAGGCGAGCATCATGGCTGGCTAGCTAGCTAGCTAGCTAGCTAGCACTAGGGGCTAAAGCCAAGCGCCCAGCTCCCTAGCAGGTAAACGAGCACCATTAGAGCTAGCTAGGGAGCTAGCTAACTATCACCCGAGGCTAAAGCCAAACTGTGGCAGGGTTTTTACTTCCTGGACCTGGATTTGCCACCTCGGTTTTTGACCCAACTGAGTGTAGTATTGTATCCTTTGTGGGGGGGGGGGGGGGGGGGCAGCCCACAAAATACCACATCAATCGTGTATAACTGACAATAAATGTATTGTAGAGAAAAAAAGTTGAACACCAGACAAAAGTTTTCCACTGTTGGGTGCACAAAATGTGATCATTTTTCAAAAGTGGAGAGCAGCTCAACAAAAAAACAAATTCCTCCTCCTCCTCGTGATTGTGATGAAAATCTGACATCCCAACATTTGTCGTCGCTCTCTCACCGTGTTTTCTCATGTCACGTCACCCCCCCCTTCCGGCAAAATACTTTCGACTTGGAAGCCCGTACCTCGGGTCAAAAGAACCTCCGGGCAAGTGGAATGCAAACTTACTTGAGAGCAAAGCAGCATAACGAGCTCCACCACCGACGTGCTCGACTTCATGCACACCAGACCTGGAGAGGCCATTAAATAAATCACAATTAGTTTGCTCATTTTACACAAAACCTTCATAGTCCAGAACAATTCAGAATTCGTGGGTTAAATTAAAGAAGTATAGTTTGAAAATGTGAATTCACCTAATAAAAAATAAAAAAATGAAAATGGCTGTTCGGCGGCTGATTAATAAAAGGCTACAACAACAAACGCAAATCCACGATGTACTTTTATGTACCTGTACTAGCAGCGCAAACACCATGAAAAGGGTAACAACAACACTTTAATATGGTAATGCTTATGAATGATACATATATTATATATATATATATTTTTTTTTTTATTCTTTCAACTGTGCGGCCCGGTGGTGGTTGGGCACCACTGCTTTAGCTGACACAAACTTAAAACAGTGACTGTTCAATTATGCAGCTTGAAAATGTGAATTTCCTTCCTCCTCCATTGTTATTTTCAAAGGTGGCAAATCCAGGTCCAGGAAGTAAAAACCCTGCAAACAGTTTGGCTTTAGCCCCTATTGCTAACTAGCTAGCTCGCTAGGTGCTCCTTTAGCAGCTAGAGAGCTAGCTAGCACAACTAGCTAACTAGCAAGCTAGCTCGCTAGGTACTCCTTTAGCAGCTAGAGAGCTAGCTAGCATAACTAGCTAACTAGCTAGCTAGCTCGCTAGGTGCTCCTTTAGCAGCTAGGGAGCTAGCTAGCTAGCTAGCTAGCACAAGGGGCTAAATCTAAACTGTGGCAGGGTTTTTACTTTCTGGACCTGGATTTGCCACCTCTGGTTATTTTTCACGTGGTCAAGAAGTGGAGTAGCGTCATTGAGAAAAGTCAAGTTAGAATAGTTGTTGCTGTAAAAATGGATATCGTGTATTAGGGTAACCTGTGAATTTATATCACGGAAACACACACACATCTACTTTGTGTGTGTTTCGCATTTGAGCAGACAACATTAATGAAAGGACGAGCAGGTGCGAAAAGCTCATTTGCAGAAACGACGCATGCTTCTCTCTGTGCTCGTCTGTGGAGATGCATTCAAGTGCAGTCATTAGCCAAAAAGTATCATTATTAAAAAAAAACGAAAAACTCTCGCGCTCATTAGAGGCCACCGGGACATGAAGAAGTCGTCGTCTGCGGCATGACAGGTTGTCGGTACCGGAGCGACTGCACGAGGATGCGCCGTGATGGCTTAATGATGGCGGCGTCAGCGCAGCAACTTCCTGTCAGTTTGGAAAATGTAACTCAATGTTTTTGTTTGCTTCATTCGGTTGCTGACGACGTTCTGTCGGGAACGTCGCTGTCGTCTTGTATGCAAACTGGCTTAAGACAATTATTGCAATCCTATCAATTAGCAATACTGATCAAATTCATAATGGAATTTTGTGTGCGTGTGTTAGACATCCCCGTCACCCAAAAGTAGCTCACCCGTGGAAAGAAGAAAAAAAAAATCGTAATGCTCAGTCAGCCATTTTGTTTGGAAGCAGGCAGAGCTGGTACGGCCAAATCCTACTGGAGGGAATTCACGCCAAGGCAAAGGTCCAAATCCAGGTCCAAAGAGTAAGCTAGCTAGCTCCCTTGGTGCTCGTTTACTTGCTCGTCGGGTGCTAGCAAGCTAGCTAGCGTCAAAGGCTAAAGCCAAACTGTGGCAGGGTTTTTACTTTCTGGACCTGGATTTGCCACCTCTGGGTGGAATAATTGATAGCATAATCAATTCTAAAAATGTTCAACTACACGGCACCTAGCTCATGTTTTTCTACCCTCGCTTCTTCTTTTTTTTTTCTTTTTTTTCTTTCTATAAAGAGCTCAGTATTGTTCATTCGGAAATGTCATCATCATTGCTCTTTATTTATTTATTTTTTATTTTTATTTTTTTGTGCGTGCGTGCGTGCGTGCGTGCGTGCGTGTATTTGTTAGCTCACCAAAAAACCTATTAGAAAAAATCTCATACCGTTCACCTAAACCGAACACCGCCGTCGCTTCTTCTTTTCATAGCGCCAGTTGGTAGAAAAGAGAAATTTGTCTTTCATGGCAATATGAAGTGAAGTTCGCCGCCACCATCTTGCAGCGGACAAATCCTCATTTTGCCACCCTTACTTCACCCGTCCCTTTTTTTTTTTCCCGCCTGGCCGAGGCGGCCCCTTCAAGGGAGCATATTGTAAAGACTGAGAGAGGAAGTGACCCTTCGCTTGTAAACGGGGGCGCCGCCGCCGTCGACCTCTTGTTACAGCGGTGACACGCCGCGCCATAAGTCAGCGCCGTGTGACGCGCGAGTCAGGTGGCCGGCTGACCCCGGCCTCGCGCCGGTAGACAAACCAAATGTCTTCTCTCTAAACGGGGGCCTGCCAGTCCTTTTTCCTGCGAACAGCAGCCGGGGGGTGAACGTGGCGTTGCGGGGGGTCAACGTGGCGGAAGGCGGGTTGGGCGGCGGCGGCGGCCGTCACAACAGCGGCTCCTCCCGCTCGGCTGCAGTTCAGGGCTGCAACTCGCCATAATTGCGGCAGAGACCGCATGTCTGCGGGTTGGGGGTGGGGGGCGTGTGGGGGGGGGGGGAGCGAGAGGCCAGGGCGAGGCAAAAAAGGGCACCAGGGGGCACAAGGGGGCTCGACCCCGGATAATGTTAGCAGTGATGGATGGATGGTAATTACGGCTAAATGGAGCGCCTTTACGCCGCCGCACACTATTTGAACTGTCGGCTCCAGACTGCAAGGGAAGGATCTTGATAAATACTGCAAAGATTACACATATATATATATATATATATATATATATATTAGGGGTGTCATAAAAAAATATATCGCGATATTACAGCGCGCAATTCTCAAATCGATTCGATAAACATCCATTTTTTTTTTATGGGAATATTCAACAAAACGTCTTACTTCGGGTTAGGATTCACACTTTAAGCATGGAAGAATGTTCTATTAACGGAACATTAAGCCTTAATATTTGATTTCAGTGCTGTTCAAACATGAAACAGATTGTTTGTTGAATGCAGTGGCTCAGTTACAAAGCCTGAATTTTCAGATAAATAAAGACATTTTCATACAAATATTACAGTGTACATGTTTACTGATTAGTATTTTCTAAATTTGAGTAAAAAAAAAGAAAATGGCAATTATCAATTTTTTGATTCGTATCGGGATTAATCGGTATTGAATCAAATCGTGACCTAGGAATCGTGATATGAATCGAATCGCCAGGTACTAGGCAATTCACACCCCTAATATATATATATAAATATATATAAATATATATATATATATAAATATATAAATATATATATATATATATATATAAATATATATATATATATATATAAATATATATATATATATATATATATATATATATATATATATATATAAATATATATATATATATATATATATATAAATATATAAATATATATAAATAAATAAAAAATAATATATATATATATATATATATATATAAGGGTGGGAAATTTGAACCCGGATCCAGTGTGAAAACTATCGTCCAGAGGCCTGCTTCCAATGTTTGGTCCCGAGCAGCAAAAGCAAGAGCATGAATCCGATGTTCAAACTCAGCAATCCGTCCTGCTGAAAAGTGAAAAATGGAATGACTTCATACTGGCTGTCGTGAGGTCGTGCATGAAAGTTAAAGGACTGGTTTCTTTTTTTTTTCTTCTTCAAATTAACATTATAGACAAAATAGATGAAGGCAAGTGGGTCAAGTGGCGTCCTTTTCTCTCTGGCAGCGCTTATTTTTAGCGCACGTTCATTTGCTGCACTCGAGCTAATATTGCTTAAGCTTTGTGTTCAAAAGGAAAATCAAATATTCACATTCAGGCCGCATTTAAAGGCACTTTTCGCTCGCAACTATCTTTTGAGTCGGAGCGCGCACGCGCAGTGGCTCATTTGCATGAAACGGGACAAAACCTTGAAAAAGTTCAGCGTGGCTAAAAAAGAAATAAGCGTTTCAATTTTGATTCGTTGGCTATTTTTGATGAAGAGTTGAGGTGAGTTAAAAAAAAAAAAAAAGTGTGGCGGTACCTTCAATGAGCAGCTCCTGCCCGTGACTGCCAAGCAGGGTGCGAGACAGGAAGGGTGCAAAGTCCACAAAGATCTCCCTGAGCAACGGCGCCACCTTCTCCAACGCGCGCTCCAGTTTGGATGTAATACTGCAAAGAGCGCAACGTCGTCACAACGTGGAGCAACAAACTTGATGTTCACAAATACATATAATAATAATAATAATAATAAATCGTTCTTTATCATCCAGCATTTTACATGATTCAAATTAAAACGCATTTTCTTTCCATCACACATGCATTAAAAATGTAGCAAACAAAAACAATAAATGATTATTGTGTCAAAATGTAATTAGAAATTACACTAAATAAACATTGATTTGATTTGAATAATTGGTTATTTACATATAGACAAAAGAAAAAAACTTTTTTTTACCTATTTTTCTAAAAGAAACAATCTGACGTTTCATACTATTTTCACGACGATATGAGAGACTGTTTTGTTTTGTTTCTGTAAAACTGAGCCACAAAGGAGTGCAGGGTTACGTCAGGTTACGGTTGCCATGGCAACCGATCCCCGATTTGTCCAAGAGGAACACGTGAGCGGAAAGAGAGCCCAGACGGGGCTCTCGGGCGGGATTGTCACAAACTATTAGAGCTGAGGGGAGATGAGGCGAGGGCACGCACGCACGCACGCACGCACGCACGCACGCACGCACGCACGCACACACACCAGCAGGCGAGTGAAAATGCTGCACGGGAAATGCTCAAACTCATATGAGGCTCATCCCAAAATTAGAAGACAGACTTCAAATAATCCATGCACAAAATACAAACATGTTGGGTAAATTGGCGCCTGACCGATTAATCGGCTTCAAAGGACCAATATTAGCTCTTCGAAAATCAGCAAAAAAAAAAGGGGCAATTTATTTCATTTGTATTTGCTTTTTTACATGTTAACACATTACAATATGAGATAAATATATTAGTGATAGACCGATATGTTTTTTTTCCCAGGGCCGATACCGATTATTAGTAGTCAAGGAGGCCAATAACCGACATTTTAAGCCGATATTCAGTTGCAGTAAGAGAGAAAATATTAGCCTCAAAATTTAAAAAAATCTTTTAATTTTAAACATATAATTTGTTTTTAGTTTTGTTTAAAAATTAACAAAAAAATCTCCCCAAGCTCACTAGCACATGTTAAGCTAAATTAAAAGCTAGTAAATAGTTCTCTAACGTTTTCTACTGTCAATAAAGTTTTCCAAAATGTCAACATAATTTCTTAATTTGATCCATTTAATATTTTTTTTTTATAAAGTGTAGGAAGTTCCCAGTGTCAAGCATCATCTTTTATTAAGTGGAAAGTGAAATAAATCCATCAATGAAAAGTTTCAAGTTCACCGTCTGCGAACATCTTACAAATCCTGATAAAAAAACAAAACAATTCGCTACGTTCGCAAGCATTCACTGCTCAGTGAGATACAAACTTTATCGGCCTTCAGATGTGTAAAAAGGCAGATGCCGATATCGGTCAAAATGCCAAATAAATATGACATTCATAAATCATCTCACACTATTATCGTACAAATGATTGTAAAAGATATTCATATGATTCTGACCCCGAATGGTGGAATTTTGCTCTTAACAAAAGTCCATTTTTCATTTATTTGTGTCTGTGTGACCAGTAAATTTGCTAACTAATTTAAATGAGTATTCTTGATTTGATGTTTTAATTTATTTATTTTTATGACAAACTTGTGCTGCACACTTGAGCTCATTTGCCTGCAACTAATTGAACTAAATGAGTGGAATGCATATTTACTTTTACATTTTTTACTTGCACCCCTAAAATGTCAGGTTAGGGGCCACTGTGTGCCTCGTAAAAAATAAAAATAAAAAATAAAAATAATAATAATATTATTATTATTATTGCTGCGTTGACTGAGCCGCGACTTGCTTGCACCTCATGTAAAATAAATAATAATAAAATATAATATTTAATTAATTAATTAAATAATGAAAATATATAAATATATAAATAATAATATTAAATAAAATAATAATAATAATAAAAATAATAATAATATTAAAATGAATACAATAAAAAATGAAATAAATAAAGAAATAATATTATTGGTGCGTTGACTGAGCCGCGACTTGCTTGCACCTCATGTAAAATAAATAATAATAATAATAATAATAATAATAAAATATAATATTTAATTAATTAATTAAATAATGAAAATATATAAATATATAAATAATAATAAAATAAATATAATATTAAATAAAATAATAATGATAATAATAAAAATACTAATAATATTAAAATGAATACAATAAAAAATGAAATAAATAAAGAAATAATATTATTGGTGCGTTGACGGAGCCGCGACTTGAGGAGTACGCTCGCACCTCATGTTCTCCAACGTGTCTTCGGGCATGGGCGCCACCGTCTGCACAGCCGGGAGGTTCTTGCTGGTGGCGCCGTTGACCAGGCCGGAGGATGAGGACGTTGCGGCGGCGGCGGCTCCTGAATGCAACAAAAACGTTTCCAAACTCAACACCTGAGCTGGAACGTGAAGGCTGGCCAAGCGAGCCGGCCGTGAGCTGAAGCGGCGTCGGATCTTTGGCATGCTGACAATCGGGCGTGTTGTGTTTGTGAGAAGCGGGGAAAGCCCCCCAAAGGATGCGAGCTCACGGGGTCCGCCTCGACGCCTCTGGCTTTTTCGTGCATGCATTGGCCTCATTCTTGCGCCAGGCTCACTCAGGAAAGGGGGGGGGGGGATTGGGGGGGGGGGGCTGTATTTATTTATTATTTATTAATCAAACATTACAATAAACAGAACATTCCTTGACATCACTTCAGAATATAACGGTATACATGCATTTTGATTGATCTATCTATTTATTTATTTTAAGTTTTAAGTTGTGGGTCAAATTGACCCAATTAGGTTATTTATTAAAATTTGGTTTGATTGTTTGTTTATTTTTGTAACTTCCTGTTGTAAGTTGTGGGTCAAATTGACCCAGCTAAGTTAAGTTTTATTTATTTATTTATGTTATTTTATTTATTTTTATAACCTCCTGTTTTGAGTTGTGGATCAAATTGACCCAGTAAAGTTTTTTAATTTTATTTTTATTTATTTTTATTTTTTATATAACTGACAGAGTTAAGTCAATTCTGGGCATGAAACCCAAGCGCTTTGGTCATGGGTTGATTTCACATATTTTCAAAACGACGAGATAGAAAGAAGCACTTTTGAATGATTAATGGCGCCTCGGGTCACAGTGAGCCGATAAATTCATTAGCGCTCGGGAGAAATATCGCTAGCAAACACGACAAACAGAAGGAGGGATCTCAAGTCCGTTTGTCCGACCGGCTTGAATGAGGGGGAATTCTGCAGGTTCAAACAAAGGCTTGTATTGTCAATGCTGGGTGCAAGACGGCCATGGGAAAGTCAACGGCGCCATCTGGTGGTGTTCAGGAACGCAAGTGGAATGAATTTGCATTTGTTGCTTTTTTTTTTTTTTTTTTCAAACCAAACTCGTTCATGGATCAATGTGACCCCTGTTAACCCTGCATTCACGTTAACAACCGGATTGAAATGGAATGAGGGTTTTTTTTTTTTTTAGGTGTGAATTATCACTCAAATTTAAGTCTGGTTTCACATGATAGCATCTGAACTTGCATGTTCTTTCAAAATTTGACCCCAAAATAATTGATACAAAATTTGTATTTATTTCTTACTGTGCAGGTCGTATATGAGGACTTTTCTTCTTTTCTTTTTTTTTTTTACGTATGTGAACGTATCCGTTTTGAAATTTAATTGGGATTTTGATATTTAAATTTCTGTCCCCGTATGAGAGTCTCAAATTGGATCAGAACAAAAGTTTAAAACCTTTTGATTTCTTATTATTGGTCCCTGGATCGCTACCTGAATGGCACTGGATCAGATCGGGTTTCAGTTCGATTTGACATTACAGCTTCTGAACCAGCCGGCACACGGCAAACGTGATTCAAATCAAATAGAAAGTGAGGCGCGTGCGGACTCTCACATTGAACCGAATCAGATCTGGATTCAACTGGGATTGATCACGCACATCTTCCGACCCAGCAAGCACATAAAAGTGGATTGGATGTTTGAAAATGGATGTGTTACGGCGCGTGGACTCGCACCTAAACCAAACTGGATCAAATCTGGATTGAACTCGCTTTGGCAGTTCGAAAAGTGTTCATGTAAAAGCTAAAAGGAGTGTTAGTGGACCGGACGTACCCATGGTGTTGATCATGCTTTTGGGGGTGCTCGAGGCAGCTGCAAAGATGTTGGGGGCGACCAGGCCGGTGCCGGGGCTGCCCCCCGCCGTGGTGATGGCGAGGCCTCCCCCCCCCAGTTGGGGCTTTTTCACGGGCACCATCACACTCCTGCGGGTACAAACAATATGACAATCGTGAGCAGAGGTGGCAAATCCAGGTCCTGAAAGTTGAAGAAAAAAAACTGCCACAGTTTGGCTTCAGCCACCGATGCTAGCTAGCTAGCTAGCTAGCTAGCGCTCATTGTGCTTGTTTACCTTTTCAATAAAAAATAACTTTAAAAAAAAATTGATCCCTGCTCGAGTTTAACCAATCAACACCAAATTGGGTGGACGTATCGATGATAACAGGTTGCATGAAAAAGTCTCAAAATTGAACAGGAAGCATGAGAGCGGCCATTTTGGATTAGAGAGGCCATTTTGAAAAACGTCGGCGTTTTGACGATCTCTTACGAGGGAATTTTCGCAAATGAAAACCCAGTGGGAGTTTTTTTTGTGCAATGTGTCATCAACGGTTGTTTTAATAATCGATTCATCTGTTGATCATTTTATCGATTCATCGGTAGAAATCGGACAATATTTTCTGTTGAGAAGCAGAAATTCCCAGCATTTGGACAATTCTAAACTAAACAAGATATCTGAACGATTAATCGATTATTAAAAAAAACACATTGATTAATTTGATCATTGATTAGCTGTTGATTAATCAATTAATCTTTGCATTTTAGAATATAACGTTGTTAATCATTTGGAGAATTCACCACGAATAAGGGGATAAAATAGATCAAAAGATTTGGGGTCTACTCGAGTGCATCAAGTTTGACGATCATTGTGCAGATTTGTGTCTGCTGGGGTTCACGAGGCCTCCAGTTTTAATTTATTCATCGTTGTCTTGTATTTTGCTAAAAGACTTTTGGAGCTCTGCCCGACAACCCGTCTGAGGAGAAAAACAAAAAATTGCACTCATTTAGTTTTTCTTCTTCTGGGCGCCGCACATCAAAAACTGCGAGCAGCGAGTAAGAAAAGGAGCTTGAAAGCTCGCTGAAATATGCATTCGCATCTCCAGAGATTTTTTTTCTTCTTCTTCTTCTTGCCGGCGCTCTGAAGCTAACTGATGACAAGCGTCATTTATCCGGCGGACCTTTTGTTGCGCTTTCCTCATTGACAGGTATCGGAACATCTCCCGCAGACGAGGGAACCGCTGGAGGAACGCCGCCCGCTCGCACCGACCGGGCTTGCTAACATTCCGCATGAATAATTCATGAGCTCATGAATCATGCATGAATGATCTGGAGCATATTTTATTAATAGGATTGTCTTAATTGAGTTGCGCTGAATAAAGCGGGGATTAATGTGGGAAGGAATATTAATGAGGGCCGCGCACGAGCGGAGCGCATTGAACGCAATCCCGGTGTGTTTTATTTAGCGATACAAAAGGAAGGTAGCTGCAATTGAAAGCAAATATCATTTGGCCGCCATCGCTGTAAATATGTCAGGACAAGCACAACCCTCGGGGACGACGAGAATCATTTTATTACACTATAAGAAAAATTGGGGGGAAAAAAAACAAGTAAAGTTTTTTCACTCAGAAATTCTAAACAAATTTTACAAGGAGAGTTTTGAGTACATTTGACTGGTTTATTTATAAAAAAAAAAAAAAAAAAAAAAAGCTATGTAAGCGTTTTGGGGAGACAGACATGCTACCACCTGAGCCGTGCCACTCTTGCTGATTGCTGCATTGCTGGTGTGTCCATTTTTTTAAATGTACTCAAAACTTTCCTTGTAAAAGTTTGCATTTCTGAGTGAAAAAACTTTACTAGCTATTTTCAAGTTATTTTATTACTCGTTTACTGTTGTTGTTTTTTTACAGTGTACACACCGACGAGGGGGTGTACAGGCGGGTTACTGTCGTAATTCCAGAAAATAATTGGGAAAATGTTTTTCATTCAGAACAATTTGGAAGTCAAAAACGTCAGCGTGACTGACTTGAGTGATGGTGAACGATACAGTTATGATACAAAACATATCGATATCATACGATATAATGCTAAGTCATATGATAACCCTTTTTGTAAACAGTATCCCGCATATCGTTCTTCACCTCTGACCTGTGCTGCCCGATGTTCCGACTGAAATAATGCTGCTCCGCGAAATGACAAAAAGGTCCAATCCAACTGTTATTGATCCAACAGATCAGCTTTACGTCCATCAACTCATTTGATCCCAAAGACGTATTTATACGTTTTTTATTTTATTTATTTTTTTATGCTAGTGCATACAGAAGGCTTTGATGCAGCCTCTGACCCGAAGAGGGCGCTTAAAGCAATGGCAGTTATTACAAAAACGGCCAGCAGGTGGCAGCAGAGAAAAAGAGATCCACCAGGGCCACGTTGCAAAAAGCTCATTTTCCCACAGTTCTAAACAGATTTGTGAATAATGATGAAAAACTTAGTTCTATTCTAATGCTAATTGCTGCAAAACAGAAACTGATAGAAATCTAAAAAAAAAATCCTGACGAAAGAAGAGACTCTAATCTTTCTTGCCAGTGAATTAAGTGAGTTAACAGGCCTATATACTCACTAATTTAGAATTAAATTTAAGATTTATTTGGCTGTGTGTCGTGAGATTATTGCAATGTAAAATGTGTGCCTTGGCGCCACAAAGGTTGGGAAAGTAAGATTTTCACTGCCTTTTGAAAGGTGTCTGGTGAAGGCAGGTGTTCTTGGCTTCTCCCGACCCCCCCCCCCCCCACGCCCCCCGTTTTGCTTTTTGATCTGGTCACGTTTAATCAGTGTCCGTCTCGAGCGCCTGTCCGTAGCTGGCAGCTCATTTGGCTGACAGGTGGCAAACAATTAAGACGCAGCCAAAGGGGCCGGCCGGGTGTGTGTGTGTGTGTGTGTGTGTGTGGGGGGGGGTGGCGTCAGACAAAGTCATACGGCGAGACGGACGGCCAGTGTGTGTAAAAGCGTTTCAAAAACGATACTCTTGGCTGTAGAAACTCATTTGGGGCTGCCACGTCGTATTAGCGGCGTGAGGGTTGAGGTGGACGGGGTCGGACGCGGCGTGGGCGCGAGGGCCGCTTCTGTTTAATCTGTCATCAACACCCTGGAGACCCCCCCCCCCCCCCCGCCCGCCACGTTCGCACCCACAACCCTATTTATTCACCTCGGCGGTCTCAAGACTCACGTTGTTGCGCCGACAACAAAACGCCACAAAAATTGCTTGCATTTTATTTGGCTGCAAAGTAGAGCTTTTAACCCATTCACTGGCAGCCATTTTGACTGAAGCAACCCCCTTCGCCCCTGGCTGTTTTACTGGATTTGCACTGATTTTGCAAGGCCCACAAAATATTGTGTTCTATTGCTATAAAAACATGGAACTTACCTAAAGAAAGATTAGAGTCTCTTCTTTCATCAGGAACAAAAAAGCATTTTTCTATCTGTTTTCCATTTTGCAGCAATTAGCATTAGAATATAGCTAAGTTCGTCATTATTCACAAATCTGTTCAAAACAGTGGGGAAAAGAGCTTTTTGCAACACGGCCCTGGTTGATCTCTTATACTCTGCTGCCACCTGCTGGCTATTTTTTGTAATAACTACCATTGCTTTAAGCGTTCAGTTCAGTTCAGAGGCTTCTGTATGCTCTTGCATAAAAAAAATATGCAAAAAAAACTAACGTTTTTTGGAGCATGGTAATATTCAAAATAGAACGTATTTATACGTTTTTGCATATCAAGAGTAATTGTTCACTGATTTCAGTAGTCATTGATGAATGAAAACGGATTATCTTCTGTGTTTAATCAAACAATTTATTTTGGAAAACAATGACCGATACAATACACTTTAATGCAAAATGAAGATGAATGCGATTAATCGATAGAATAATCGATAGATTGGGATTTTTTAATAGGTTTTAGGTGAACTAATACATACACACTCACATGCACATACAAAATAAAAATGTATAAAAAAATAAGAATAATAAATAAATAAAAAAAGAGCAATGATGATGACATGTCAAATCGGTAAAATTACCGAATGAACTGAGCTCTCAGGAAAAGAAAAAAAAAAAAGAAGAAAAAAAAAAGATTGATGGATTCTAAAAATATTCTATATTCTATAATTAAAGTATAAATTGTACTTAAATGAGCCGTTTTTACAGCTATTCTTGCATTATGGGGTCTTCATCCGCGCACGGCTCAACCGTCTAATCTCAGCCGCGAGAGCCGCTCCAAATTCGAAATAAGAGTCAAATGTACTCTTTTGCTTGTCGGACAACACGATGATAGCCATCAAATTTGCGATGAATCTGCCCCCCCCCCCCGAGTCTGTACACTATTCTGGTGCCTTTTCTGCCCCTGGTACCTGTCAAAGGAGTGAAACTGCATGGGCAGCGCCGTCTGGGCCTTGGCAGCGAGGTCCGGGCAAGATACCGGCTCTAGCCCCGCCTCCGCGCCCTCCACGGGCGGGGCCACAAGACTCTTGAGGATCTCCTTGACATTGAGGCCGGAGGAGGAGGCGGCCGGCGGCGGCGGAGGCTCGGAGACGAGCTCGCCGGCGACGCGGTCCCGCCCGGGCTCGCGGCCGTCGACGGCGCCGACGACCCGCTCGGCTTCGGCGCTCGGCCGGCTCCGGGGAAGCGAACGCTCCTCTGAGGGT
This sequence comes from Leptonotus elevatus, assembly GCF_054856555.1. Lineage (NCBI taxonomy): Eukaryota > Metazoa > Chordata > Actinopteri > Syngnathiformes > Syngnathidae > Leptonotus > Leptonotus elevatus. The sequence goes on along the minus strand of NC_141245.1, from coordinate 24,838,994 downwards.
GAAGGGAGCCCTGGGTGGTCCGAAAACGTCGGTGCCGTTTCTGCAGGAGACACTAATAACAAAAGATTGTGAGAATTCTGAGAATAGAACGAGAATCCTGCCAAACGTGTTTTTTTCCCTTCACTGGCTCTAATTCTCGTCCAACATGATTACAAACCATAAATATTTGAGACGAACATAGAGATGACATTAAAACTCAGTGTCCACAACATTAGATCAAATATAGAACATATCGACATCACACACACTCATAAATATACAAATATACATATATACATATATTGGAGTAATCAATTTTTAATTCAATTTATTTCGAGGTCTTGATGATGAGAGGGATTGGCCGATTATCGGCGCAGATATTCAGCATTTTGACAAATATCGGCGCCGGCCATTTTAAATCAAACGGTCAAAAATAGTAAAAAAGTGTTATGGGGGGAAAAAAATCTGGTAACTAATTATTTAAAATATCATAGAATTAATTATCTGCACCTTTTGTTTTTGTTTAAAATTAAAACTTAATTAAAAAAATTATAATTCAGATATTTTGAAATTGTAAAACTTTATTTATTGTAGCAAACAACAGGTATTTGTTTGAGCTATTTAAGTTTTGATCACATTTTTGAAGACATGCTACTGGAAGATCCCTGAACTTTTTAAACTCCAATATTTTAGGAACCGTAAACATTGTTTAATAAACATATGCTTAAAAAATTCATAATAAATATGAGCGAGAGTTTTTTAATATTTGATGCCAATATTTTCCCTTTTAGTGAAAAATGAGTATCGGCTCCAAACATCGGTCATCGGCCCTGAAAATAATAATAATAATCGGTTTATCTCTTGATGATATGCAACAAATATCAGCTGACCCCCCCCACTAATGAGGTCAGCATGGCCGCCGCAGCCTTCGAGTGGTCTGCTGGGAGTGCCAGACAATGGTTTGTCCCTGCCGGTGGGGCGAATCCCCCCCGTTTTCTGTCTTGCAGCAACCTCTTTGATCCCATTCTGCTCTGGCGGATTGCTCGGCTAATGGCCGCGGACAGACGGTGGCGGGAAAATAACCGGCCGGGATGCGCTTTCGCTCGCACCAAAACGCGAGCTAGGAATCGAGCGGCTGCCTTGCTGTCACTTGACATGTCGACTCGTGCACGCTCATCAGTTTTTTTATCAATCCGTCAAGGGGAAATCAATCAAGCCTGAGAGCGCTACAATAGACATCACCTGACATCTGGATTTTCTCATGTTGAAGCAACATGAATGTGCGCTACCTTGTGGGAGAGATGTGAATGACAGTTTCAGATTTTATTTGACTGTGGAAAGCAAGAATAAGAAGAAATGAAACAACAAACAAAATCATTTTTATATATAAATATATATAAATATATAAATATATAAATATATATATATAAATATATATATAAATATATATATATATATATATAAATATATATATATATATATAAATATATATATATAAATATATATAAATATAAATATATATATATATATAAATATAAATATATATATAAATATATATATAAATAAATATATAAATACATATATAAATAAATATATATATATATATATAAATAAATATATATATATATATATATATAAATAAATATATATATATATATATAAATAAATAAATATATATATACACATATATATACATATATACATATATATATATATATATATAAATAAATATATATATATATATATATACATATATATATATATATATACATATACATACATATATATACATATACATATATATACATATATATACATATACATATATATTATATACATTTGTAAATCCCAAAATGTTGCAATAATAAAATTAAGATTACTCTCGTGGGAAGCAGAATGGCGACAGAAGTAAACCGAAGGTTTAGGCAATAAGCAACACGATAACGTTGGAGAGTTCAGGACTCACCCGCGCTGGCGGACAATTTGCCGTCCGGACGGTGACCCGACGTGGCGCTCGCCCTGCCCGCCTCGCGCTGGGGTTCCAGGATGTCTCGATACTTGGACACCATAAGAACCGAGATGAAGTAGACCACGGCCAAGGCCAGGAACTGAGCTTGCTTGCTGTCGTCCTGCCGAGGAGAACCAGAAGATGCTCTTGAAGGAAGTGCGTTATGGAAAATGGACTTTTTGACAATACAACAAAATAGTCGAGTCTCTGTTGTGCCCGCTTGCCCAACAACTCGGTACATTTTTAGCGAACTTCCCATTTCTGAAAATGCTGTTGTGAATTTGGATCAATCGGGACATTTCATGGCGTCTAATTTGACAAAGATCACAGCGTTTCTTCATCTGAAACAAAACGCAGGTCAAAACTGAAAGGTAAGCAGAGCTGCGTTGTCAGTTGCACAGACGAGTGTTCGCTAAACGCGCTGGCTTCTGATAAGCGACGAGAACTCAAAAGTTCATCGAAGTTGCCGATGTTTGCGTTTGTCGACGTGTCCGCTGCATGCGCCGAATGCACAGATGACGTGTGAATGAAGTGCCGCCTTCAAAAGTGAAAATATGACCCAAGCTTTTGCACTTCAATGTTTGTGCCAAGTTAAAATAAAAGACAACACACAAATAATAATAATAATAATAATATAAACAATTGCATATATTAAAATATTTTACAATGAAAAAAAATGCCCAAAAAATAAACACATTTTAAACGTCAAAAATAAAAACTAAATACGAAAGTGTGTTATTTTATGTTTTTCAAAGTTTATATCTCCCGACTTTTTTGTTGTATTTAGAACTTTATTTTCATAACTAGACTTTCTGCAGAAATTGTGTGGGAATGCTAAGCTGAATTCTTATGAATTAAATTGAAAAATAAATTATGTGAAAATTACAAGGTATTAATTGTAGATAAATGGATAAAAAGAACACTTAAACTCGAGAAGCATGAATTTTTGAAGCAAGTTGAAATTTAGATGGAAAACTGTGAATGAAAGTACCCTTCATTCATTTAAATGGAAAAGGGGAAGTAAGGATATCCAATGGAAAAATTGAGTATTATAAGAAATTGTGAAAAAAAATAAAAAATAGATGTGTGAAAAAAATATGTTTATGTATAGACTTACCACATCACGGAAGAGCACGGCACGCAGGCGGTTGATGTCGACATCCTGCAGGAGGCGATCGGGGTCCTTGATGGGAGACAGCTGAACGGGGACACCTTCAATTAGTTTGTTGGAATGTGGACTTTTACAACTCTTGCACACTTAAAACACATTTCAACTTATTAAAACACACTTTCTTAACAAGCTGTAAACCGTTCACAGGTCCAGAAAGTAAAAATCCTGCTCCGGCTTTGCTTTAGCCTCAGGTGCTAGTTAGCTAGCTCGCTAGCTAGCTCCCATGGTGCTCATTTACCTGCTAGGGAGCGAGCTAGCTAGCTACAAACTGTAGCAGGGTTTTTCACACTCTGGACCTGGATTTGCCAGCTGTGAAACTGTTACAGTCAAACTGACACATAAAATAAGAGACATTGTATATTCTAATTTCAAAACACTCGACCAAACGATGTAATATGCGTTGGTCCGATAGCCGAATGCTAACATTTACTGTAATGTAAGACGGCATGGACCAGCTAATGGAAATTGAAATAAATCTTATGGAAAAATATACTGTTACATTATTAATACACAAGGACCAACAACACATACAACAAACAAATATTAAACATCATATATTTAAACACCACGTTTAACAAAAACATATAATTTTGACTAACAGTTACCTTATTGCTAATATGCAACGCAAAACGCGATGGCCGAGACAAAAAACTTTCAAACTGCTACTTTAACACAACAGAAGCAGCATCACAATGAACACACGTTACACAATATAAACATGAATTTGAATCAAACAATTTTCTCTTTTATTTGTGGAATTAGTAGGGAACCTTGTCTACTTCTTCCTCTCGTCTCTTAATTATGCTGCATCTACGTCCACCGGTGATGTGCAGACTCCCTCTAGTGGTAAGTGAAAAAAATCCCCGCCTAAGTATTTTGGTACACTTCTTTTTTTATTTAGATGCAATACATTTGAATTGAATCGTTATTAAAGAAGTACTAAATCGGTGAATGAGCGAGGAAATAAAGAGCGACTGGTCACACGCTTTTTTTAATTTATTTTTTTAATAAATAAATTCTGTCGTACCTTGCCAGGAGTCACAGCATTTGGCGGAATGTCCTGGCACTTGTTGTTGGGAGTGGACAGCGCGTTCCCGCAACCGCCGTGCCGCTGCCTGCACTCCAGACAACTCCTAACAGCCATGCAGCACACTACGCACACACACACACGCACGCACGCACACACACGCACACACACACACAGCTAGATTAAAATGAAATGCCGATAACATGCAAGCAAGCAATCAGAGCACTACGATGACCTCCAGTGGGAGAAAGTGGGAGTGAAATTATGGAGGACCAAAACTGCCCAAATTTAAAATAAATAAATGACTACAAAATAATAAAATAAATAAATAAATAAAAGTGAAAATAAAAACAGATGGAAAAAATATAATTCAAAAATTAAATACAAATATACAAATATATATAAAGAATATTTATTACCATTATTTAATTTTTTCATTATATTTTTTTATTTTCACTTTTATTCATTTATTTATTTATTAAGTTATTTATTGATTTTTTATTTTGGTCATTTTGGTCCTCCATATGAACGATTTCACTGACAAATTCAATTGAAATGAAAAAATGAAGCGCTCGCCACAGGGAAACGTTTACTGATAAACTTGACTTCTTAGTTCAATTTGTGGCGCGAGCAAGCAAGCAACTCAATTTATTCACATTTAAAATACATTTTTCCAGTCATACTCAGGAGTAAATGAATGTGTGTTGTGCCTTTAAGGGGCGTGGCCTTGAATAATGGTCTCCAACGCCAGCTCCGATTGGCCATTTCCGAACGCCCTAACATTGCTCCTTGTCAGTGTTTTCAATTTGTTGTGATATCAAGCAAGCGCACATAACCGCTAGTAAAACATAAAAAAAAGGAGTAAAAAAATTTAATAAAAAGCGTGTTCTGTAATTGGCGTAAAATGACCCTGACGGTCGAGGGCGACCTTACCGAGTCTCAGGCACTGACGCATGAGGCCGCCGGACGACATGTTCTTCTCCGCCTCGATCTCGCTGAAGTTGAGCGAGCTGGAGAAGACCAGCACGTCCACCATCACCATCAGGCGGGACAGGAAGGTGATGGCCGCCTCCGAGGACATGCCCTGGGTCACCTCGATGCTCTCCACCTCCACACGGATCAACGGAATTGCGTCCTTTCATATCGGCATTCGTGTTGCGTGAATAACGTCAGCGTGGCTTACGAGTATATCGTGAATTGAACGTACATTTTAGGAATAAAATATCGGACTCCTTTGATGACTACTGGTTTAAGTAAAACATTTGAGAGATCTTCGTATGTTGGGGAGGAGCTCAATTTAACTTGTAAGTAGAAGATTCAGAGAGCCTTTAGTTTTTTTTTTTTCAAACCAAATTCTTAATCTGCATTTTTAGGTGTTATTTTGTGAGATGAGGTTGAAATTGCATTAAACTGTTGCAGGCTCTATCTGTAGCATATTATTTAGGCAACTATAAATCTTTAAGGAGGACATCAATCAATAGGGGTGTCCCCATCCGATATTAGATATCTGTCCGATATCAGCCCAAAAAAAAAACAGTATGGGGTTATATCAGTCTACACCCAAAATCCCTCAAATCAGCAGACTCTTATTTTTTTTTCGTTGAAATGTGACAATTGTTGTTTGTTCGAATAGCATCACTCGATCACGTCTCTTCTAACATTTAATTTAGTAAATTAATAAAAGCATGCATCATTCCTGCTGATATCGTATATCGAAGCGATACCGTACTCCCATTTGGATAACCAACAATAAAACACACACACACACACACAAGTGTGGGCGTGTCTGTGGAATTAATGTTGACAGCGATCACTATACAACTTAAAAAATATATTTGACTAAACGACATTGAATATAAATACTTCAAATGAATCCTCCTCACTCTTGGATTAACATCATTTCGCTTTCCAAGACTACTTTAACCCTCCTGTTGTACTGCAGGTCAAACCCATTTTAGTAAGTAAAAAAAAGAAAAAGGAAAAATGGCATTTAACAAAGTCATTTTGGCTTTTATTAAAAAAAATGTTTTTTAACCCCAGTGGTAATTAAAAGTAAACTAAATGTCATGTCATGTCTTGCTGATTTCCCAAGCACTGGGCCGGAACATGTGATTTGACCGCAATAATTAAGTGTGCAGCATCCGCACAGCCACTAGAGGTCACTAGAGCCGCACAGCGAGCACTCACAGACGGCGAGGTCGCGGCCGAGAGCAGAGGCAGGATCCCGCCGCAGGCGATGATGATGTTGTCCACCATCTGCGAGATCAGGTGGATGGTGTTGTGGACAAAAATGATGTTCTCGCTGCTATTGACAAAATCCATGACCGACTTGGTGGAGTGGCTGAAAAAGAGTAGGGATACGTTTAACCCGTGAACAGTGAGCCCGCGTTATGCATGTGCGTGCGTGCGTGCGTGCGTGCGTGCCTCCTCCAGACATGCACGTCGCTCTCCAGAGCGAAGAGCAGGTCAGCCAGTAGCCTCTGGTGCAGGGCCGACCACTTGAACTCCGGGATGCGGAACATGGTGGTGCGAGGGCCCGGACTGAACTGACGCCGCTGCTGCTGCTGCCGCTGCTGGTCCTCGTCGTCCTCGTCCGTCTGGACGCCGCTGGCCCGGAAGTCGGCGCCGTCTGCCGGAGCGCTAAGGTGGCCGTTTAGGTTCTGAAACAAAAGAGATGTTTGTAACGTGTTTTTTGGGGGTGAAAAGTAGAGCAGTAAAAATACAGATGTTTTCCCTAACATGATAAATAATTGTGATGAATGGTTACAAAATTGATTAAAAAAAATTGTGATTAAGATTTTGGCCATAATTATACAGACTTATTCATTAGTTCACATGGATGGATGGATACTAGTTAGCATGCTAGCGGATTTGGATGGATGGATGCTAGTTTACATGCTAGCTGGTTTGGCTAATTAGCATGCTAGTTGGTATAGATTAGATTCAATTCAATAAAATGGATGAATGGATGCTAGTTTACATGCTAGCTGGTTTGGCTAATTAGCATGCTAGTTGGTATAGATTAGATTCAATTCAATAAAATGGATGAATGGATGCTAGTTTACATGCTAGCTGGTTTGGCTAATTAGCATGCTAGTTGGTATAGATTAGATTCAATTCAATAAAATGGATGAATGGATGCTAGTTTACATGCTAGCTGGTTTGGCTAATTAGCATGCTAGTTGGTATAGATTAGATTCAATTCAATAAAATGGATGAATGGATGCTAGTTTACATGCTAGCTGGTTTGGCTAATTAGCATGCTAGTTGGTATAGATTAGATTAAATTCAATAAAATGGATGAATGGATGCTAGTTTACATGCTAGCTGGTTTGGCTAATTAGCATGCTAGTTGGTATAGATGAGATTCAATTCAATGAAATGGATGCTAGTTTACATGCTAGCTGGTTTAGATTCGATTCGATAAAATGGATGGATCTATAGATCAGAGGTGGGCAATTTCGGTCCTGCAGGTTTTGGAGGTTTCTCACTTCCGACACAAGCGGATTCCAATCAACGGGATCGTTATCGGGCTTATGCACAGCTTGCTGATGAGCTGATCATATATCAGCTGTGTTGGAGAAGGGGAACATGCAAAACCTGCAGGACTCCGGGTCCTCTAGGCCCGCCTCTGATATAGATGGATGGATAGCACCAGCTAGATCTATCTTATCTATCTAGATTAGTGAAAGCGCAACGAGTCCTCAGATGACCTCCTTCACCGGCGGCTCGATAAAAAATGACAACAATAACACCAGAGCGCGACCGATAAACATGAATTGAACGAGTCAGCAAGACGCCACCAAAAGCCCGTTAAGACGCATCAGCAGCAGCCAATTGAACATGGACGTTAAAAAATGCATTTCATCATCAACCCGTCTGCTTTTCCAGGAAGGAAGGCAGTACGGTGGGGGGTGGTTAGCACGTCTGCCTCGCAGCACCGAGGTACTGATTTACTTTGAATCTTGGCTTGGGTTGATCTCCCGACGTCTACGAATGGACGAACGAGCGCCAAGGTTGTTTTAAAACGAACAATATAAATATCACTTTTGTTAATAATATGAAAAATATTTAATTTGTGGAAGGTTGTTTTAAACCTATTTTTTAAATAATACATTTTTTTTTTATACCAAAGTACTTTGTGATGTTTTTTGGGGAAATTACACAATAAATAAATAAAAATACTATAACAATGAAAAATAAACTAAAATGAAGTATTTTTGAAAAAACTAAAACTAACAAAAACTAACCTGCTCTGAAAACGAACTAATGTAGAAAACAATACTCAAAACGAAATAAAAATGAACTACAGTATAATGAAAATTGCAAAACTATTCTAACCGAGGACTTGGCTCATCCATGCCTTTTAAGAACGCAACGTGACCTTTGAGCAGCATCATTAGCACGATCCTTAGCATATACGCAGTAATCCGATCTGACCTGCGTGGTCGTCGTGGTCTGAATCTTCATCTCCTTGCCGTCCTTCGCTCTCTCCTCGTCTGAGGACTTGTCGCTCCTCCTCCATTCGCCTTTAGAGGGCGCCGCAACGCTTCCCGGGCCAGCCTCTGCAATCGAGTTGATGTCTTGGAGTTCAAACTCCTCCTTTTCCAAGATGGAGGGTAAGGATGCAAAGTCGGAGGCGGCCAGAAGGCGGCGATCTTCGGCGGGTGGAGGTTCCGAATGATGAGTTGGATTCACGTCGGGCAACAAGGCGTCCTCCACCTTGCGGAACAAGAAATCGCTGCCCTGAGGAACGCCGTCCTTGTCGTCGTGCAGCGAGATGAGAGGAGCCGAGATCCGCCGGCCCGCGGCGCCGCTCTTCGGCAGCAACACGGCGCCGTAAACGTCGTCCAGCAGACAGTCCACCTCCATCAGTGAGTCCATGTCGTCCATCTTCACCTCCGTGGCCTCCACCTTCTCCGCCTTGATGTCCACCAGGAGGTGCTGGACTTCCGCTCCAACGCCATCCACGGCCGCGCCCTCCTCCCGGTTCCGCCCGTCGGCCAGCGGGTTCCGCGCGTCGGCGCCGTCGCTCCCCGGCGAGCGAGGGCTCCCGTCCATTTCTCCGATCGGCACCGAGCCCGTCATGCCGGCGGCCGGAGCCGACAGACCCGAGATGGTGCTGACTGAGCCTTTCTTTCCTTTCTTGATGTTTTCTTCTTCCTGCCGCTGGTATTCCTCGTACATCTTGGCCAGGTACTCCTTATGTGCCTCATACGTCACCTGCGAGGCAGTTTATGCACAGTGTGAACGTTCCCTATTGAAATGAATTCACACACTAAATCGTCCCAGCTCCCTTCACTCATTCACTGCCATTGACGGTTATAAACGTCAAATATTCATTTGAACTATTTCTATTAGTTTTACATTTTTTTTACCCTTTTGTTAACAAGAGTATGAAAACATACAAATTTGTAATTGTAATTTTAGAACAGATATAAAAAAAAGTGTGGATTAATCGTAAGTTAACTCGTGAAGTCATGCAATTAATTACGATTAAAAAATGTTATCGCCTGTTGCTCCTAATTTTTAATAATCTTTTCTTTCTTTTTTTATCGCATCAGACGATTACATTTTTTAATTGTAATTAATCGCATGACTTGAATAGTTAACTCCCGATTATTCATAAATTTTATATCTGTTCGAGATGTACAATATTTTTTTTTCTTCTAGGTTTCCATACTCTTGTTAAGAAAAGTGGAAAAATGTTCAACTAATAGAAATAGTTCAAATGAATTTTTGACGTCAATAGCCGTCAATGGCAGTGAATGATTTGGACTTTGGCTTGTATTATTATTAATGCCAGCTGCCACTTGTTCCACTTCACTCAAGCAGCCGTTGTTCGTAAATAAAATTTGGGCTCGCGACTCAAAGCAAAATTGACCAAATAGGAGCCTGTCAAGCGGAAAACTCGTAAGTCAGGGCGCTCGCGAGTCAAGGCGCCACTGTATACCAGTAATTGACACTGACGCAGTTTTTGGCCTCTTTTCCTGCTCGAAATACTGCACAAGCGCGTCTCATGTGTCCTGTAAATGGATGCATCTCACAGAAAGCCAGAATTTTTTTTTTTGTTTTTTTTTGTGAACCACCTTGGAGTGCGCGATGGACAGCGTGTCCACCCACACGCGCCAGCCCCCCCACTCGTGCTTGATGGCGTGGTAGAGCAGGATACGGAAGATGTTGTACACCATCTCGGTCATCTTCTCCTCGTCCGGGCTTTTGGGGTTGATGTAGCCCAGAGAGAACATCCAGTCCTGCCACACCGAGCACTGGAGCAGACATCTGCAATACGGGGATGTAAACATCAAAAGGTCAACAATAGAACAAAAGTGGACATTTGGACCACTCGTATCATTCATGACACATTTTCCCAATTGTGTCACTTGACAGCAAAATACTGGTTAAAATGATTCACAATTATTATTTTTTTAATTGCTGTTTTTTCACCGGTGATTTCAGGTTTCCAAAGAGTAGGGAAGAGTTGGAAAAAAAATTAATGAAGCTGTCAAGAGTACAAAGAAGAGTGGGCAGAGCGTGGAGGAAAACAAGCTTTTTTTCCGTTAATTAACAGTCTGAGCTCATTCATCTCTATTCTAACTGTAATAATAATTAACTACTCATTTAATGTCCGTACCAGACTCCAGCAACAGCATGATGTAAAAATGTAAACCCTAATACAATAACATTCTTTGAAAATGTCGTAGCTTCGAGCTAACGCATAACGTGAAATGCCATAAATGTGTTAGAAAAATTGGTATAAACAATGACATGCCGAATATTCAAACACAAACGACACAGAGGAGGATGTGACAATACTTACAGGCATGTATTATTTATCCTCTGCGGAGATCAATTCATATTACAGTGGTTTGCTGAGGAGCCGAGACCATCCCCATGCACAGCACATAATGTACATATGGAATCATTTGACGTACGTTTGTATTATACTGCCCCCAAGTGGCCAAGGCACACACATGAAGGAGCAGCACACTGTCCATTGAATTCGAGAATTCAGACAAAAATTATTTTTTCCTGTTTTGTTGGGTAATTATTGGGAGGCTGGAAAAGATGAATGCCATTTCCATTCATTTCATTAGGGAAAGCTTATTTAACTCTTTGACTACCAAAAAATAACCCCGACAATGCCAGCCGATTTAGAGTATTTTAGCTCATCTTTCTTTGTGTGTTTTGACTACATATGCATGGTGGGTAAAAAAAAAAAGAAAGGAAAATCGCGTTCCATTCTGTCATTAGAAAAAATAAATGTTTCTACCTTATTCCGTTCTTTAGTAATTACCATATGAAAATAGGTAATTTGAGTGACATTGAGAGAAAATTGAAAAGAAAACGAGCTTTTTGTGAAAATACTTTGACACTAATATTTTTTGTTTAGTGACGCTCTGTGAATTAGATTTAATGTGACAAAGGCTTTGCTCATCCTTGAAAACATTCTATTTCATCAGGTTGGTCATGTTTCATTGTAATTCCATACACCGGGAGCCCATTGAAAAGAGATACAATGCTGCCATCTGCTGGCCATAGTTAGTGCTGATTTTACAACCCCAATGACAAGGCAGTGCCGCACAAGACGTAGTTGACGTCAATTGACGTTATTGGCGGCATTCATTAGGATTTCAGCATACGTCATTAAACGTTTTTGGCGGTCAAAGAGTTCAGATGTCAATGTTTTGAGTTACAGACGACATACTTGTATCTCAAGGCAGCTCCACTAACAACTCTGCCATGTAGTGGCACCATGATAGGTGAACTGTTGGTATCGACTCACATCCATAAATATATTTGTCCATACCGTGTGCCCTTAAAAGCAAGAATATTGCAAATCCATCGCAAGCGAGAAACAAACAGCACGGAAGACTCGGCACGTCCGCTTAAGAAAAGCGACGTGCCGCAGGATGATTAGGAATCAATCTGAGCCCAAAGCTTCCCTTGCTTCTCCCTTGACGCGATGATCAGGAAGATAATTGACGTGCGCGTGCACGTGCGCGTGCGCTCCCGCTTACCGTCTGTTCTCTCGGCTGCTGCTGAACAGTTTGATCATGTCGGAGAGGAAGAGGCGGCGAATTTCCATCAGCTCGGCGCCGGGGGCCGAGTTCTTTAATAGGGTCGCTATCACTTTGAGGATCACTGGTAGAGCGAGTCGACAAACACACAAACAGAGGAAGGAGTTCAGACCTCCAACAATCGGAAACAATTGGGAGTGTCGCAGCGAGGAAACAAAAAACGCACACGTTTTTTCCTCCTCGCCGCAAAGTGTTCAATCAAGGCTGGGAAAACTTTCAGGCTGAACTCATTTCCTCCGCAGTTCCCGTTATTGCTAGCCGGTTTAGAGCATGTTGACGGCTCCTTCGGGTCCCGCAGAAATCCCGGTTTAGGACAATACAGGCAAGGAACGTCCAAAAATGTGTTCTTTGTCTAACTTTCAACTCATCGTCATTTCGAATCATCAAATACAATGTTTATGTTCAACTGAACAATTGTGCTGAGCTCAAATCCGCAGTGATTGCGTCACTGCCAAATCTGAATTTCACGGTCAAATCGGCAAAGACCCTCTTCTTCTCCTCTTCCACACCTAAATATGAAAATAAGCACATTTGGACGTAGATTTCTGCCCAACAGCAACAATATGAAACAATTATATTGTATCTGTTATTACAATTACTCCGAGTAATACTACTACAATGATTGACTTTACTGATTATTATTATTATAAATGAATAAAAAGGAATACATATATGTGGTTTGTTTCAATAATTAGATTTCATTATTATTCGTAATTTGTACAGAAGTGTATTGCATTCACTTGAAATAAAACCCCAGCTGTTTTTCTGATGAATCTTTTCGGGGAGCTTTTTTTTTTTTTTAATATTTAATATTTTTATTTTTTCTGTCTTTCAGATTTTTGTTGTTGTGTTTTACTAAATATATTTTTTCTGTCCTAAAAATTGTTTTCGGAAAAGTGTGTGTGTGTGTGTGTGGGGGGGGGGGGGGGTATTCAGAGAAAGAGGAGGAAAAAAATATTATTATTATAAATATAAAAAAAAACATTGGATACAAATTATTCAAAAAAATAGAAAAAAAATTACCAGCTTCTGTTTTTCGGAGTAATTTTTATTTTTTTTAACCTCTGAACTTGTGACTTGTTGCAGACTTGAAAAACAAAGCAGTAAAGCAGAAAATTAAACAAAATGCACAAAAAAACAAAGCTCCAAAAATATGAGTCTTTTTTTTTCTCAAGTGAAAGCAATAAATACGCTTCCGTGAATTTGTCAACCAATTATGAAATAAAACTTTATATGAATAGGTTGTATACAGTATGTACAACTGTTTAAGTGTTACTATTTATTTTATTTTATTTACAATCAATTTGTTTATGAATGATTTCATGAGAAAATAATCATAAAGAATAGAGAGACCTTGACTCATGTAACGAACTCTGCATATTTTTCCCACCCGCACGCTGAGCACGAGACTTACTCGGGTTCTGAATCTTGATGGTGGAGTCGGGCTCGGCGTGCGGCTTGCGGACCACCTGCGTGCACACCTGCTCCGTCAGAATCTGGTGCGGGAGAAGAAGACGAGGGCGCTAGCCACGGCCGGCGGCGTGCTGATGCCACGGCGGCGCGGCGGCACGGCGGCGCGGCGGCGCGGCTCTCACCTCGTACAGCGCGTTGTAGGTGGTGACGCTCATGGCGCCGCCGTGCAGCAGGAGCTTCTCGCCCAGGAGGGTGAAGAGGCTTTGGGTGTGCATGATCTCCACTTTCCTCCTGAACAGAAAAAAAAAAGCCGTGGTGAGTCGCAAGTGGCCTCTGAAGCACGAAAACAACATTCGCAATGAAATGATCACTTTTGATATATAGATAAGTCTTCATTCCGTATGTTTTTTTTTCCCTCCAGCCTCCGTGTTGTTGTTGCCACGTCGATCTCATCTGACCGAGGTCTTCAAAATCAGTCATTCTGGTCGATGGACGTTAAACGATTATGATAGCAAGGAGACTTTTGTTTCTTTTTTACCAATCGCATTTAAACTCGGCACGGTGGCTGACTGGTTAGCACGTCCGCCTCCCGGTGCAAAGGTTGTGAGATCAAGTCCGGGCTTCGGCCTTCCTGGGTGGAGTTTGCATGTTCTCCCCGTGCCTGCGTGGGTTTTCTCCGGGTACTCCGATTTCCTCCCACATTCCAAAAACATGCATGGCAGGTGAATTGGACACTCCAAATTGTCCATAGGTGCGATTGTGAGTACGGTTGTTTGTCTCTGTGTGCCCTGCGATTGGCTGGCAACCAGTTCAGGGTGTACCCCGCCTACTGCCCGAAGCCAGCTGGGATAGGCTCCAGCAACCCCCGCGACCCTTGTGAGGACAAGCGGTACAGAAAATGGATGGATGGATGGATCGCATTTAAACTTGACCTCAGAGGGTCAAACAGCTGGCCCACAATAACCTCCGCATTTTCCTGTCCTCTTATTGGTTGGTCAAAACAAGGCAAGTTCCACTACCACCCACAACACGGCACATTAATAAGTACATTTTTAGGTTTTACATTAATAATCTGCATTTCATGTAAATTGTAAATTAAAAAATTTTTGCAACCTTTACATGGGAATAAACAGAAAAAGTAATTAATCTAATTAAATGAAATAATGGAATGTTTAGTAAAATATTTACAATTTGATTTACAAATAAATCTGTTGAAATTGTATTCGTTATTATTATTATTATTTTTATTATCATTAGTGGTGTCAGGCGATTACATTTTTTAATCGTAATTACTCGCATGGTTTAAATAGCGATTTATTGCAAATTTTATATCTGTTCTAAATGTACAATAAAATATTTTTCCCAAAGTTTTCATACTCTTGTTAACATAAATGTGGGGAAAAATTCTAACTAATAGACATATTGCTGCATCTTTTAGTCATTGATGAAGTAATTTGATAATAACTCATAAAATTGTATGTAGGCTACTGTGAATAAACGATTGATTTGTGTTTAGGACATTTTTCAGCCACTAGATGGCATTATTGCATTTGTAAGACAGTGACAGCTCAGTGCATTTTTCTTTTCATATTAATCTAATCTTTAACATGAAATAACTTGTGAAATTCTGCATATTTTTTAAATTGTAAAATACAACTTGACCCCAGTCTCCACAAATGCATTAATTTTAAATATATTACTGCAAAATTTTTAGGTGAACGAGAACGCTGCATTGCGACTGGAATTCTTCCAGTTCAGGCTTTCCAAGTAAGGGGCGGTCATTAATTGCGCAAAAAATTTGTGGCATTAAAGGAAATTTAAATGAACTCAAAATGAATGCACTCATTTTGACACCCCTAATTATTATTATTATTATTATGATGATAATGACAAGTGTTTATATTTATGTTTGAATTAGATACCTTTGTATTTATGGTTCCAATTTTAACAACATACAATATTTTATTGAAGATTTATGTCCATTAAGAAAAAAAAAAAAAAAAGATTTTGAACGGCTCCAAACAAAAGCACAGGATCGAAAAAATGTGCATGGTAAGCTCCTGCCTGAAGTTCCCAGGTAGCAAGTGCGGAGCCCCGCCACTGCTCCAAACAGGTGCAGAACACTCAGCGGGGCTTTTTGCGGCAAAGCATCTTGTTAAGAGCCCACCGGGAGTCGTGTCAGCAACCGCCTGCCGTCATAAATCCGACGGGTGGGGAGGGGCGGCGGATCGCAAAAGCCAAGCCGTGTCCCCTGCGGTGAAATCGAGATGTAACAGAGGCGCAGAGGAGGCAAACGGCTTCGGCGGTGACAAACGGCCTCGGCGCGAGAGGCAGAAGTGCCGCCGTCGCACGTGAAAAAGCCCAGATGGGCTCGACTCCGCTGCGCATTCCGCCCAGGATGCGGCGACGCGCATCGTCACCTCTGCAAGGATCGCAGTCACGTTACCGTCGGGAGATTTCTGCAAAGGGGAAATTCTTTCTTGACAAAAGAGGAGTTTGTCTTTCATCTTGAAGCGATGCAAAAAAAAAAAAAAAAAGGTCGAAACCAATTGCTGTCCCTCAGCAGCAAGTCGTCAAGCTTTTTTTTGGAAGGGGGCTTGCAATGGTAAAATTGTAAAAGACAACCATGTCATGTTCTTTTGTAACAAGACAATTGGGAATGGAACCTTCCGCACATGATAAGAGCAAACTCCTGGAAGCCCGTGACCACACTTTGAGTGGCTCCCGGTTTTTCTTTTTTAATTTTGGGATCGTTTATTATTATTTGTTTTTAACAAACCCAAAACATTCTTCAGAAAATGCTAATGCTAATGAAAAAAATGATACCCTGGAAAAAAAAAAAAAATAATATAAAAAAAAAAAAAAGATAATTGTAATTGGTGCATGTTCTTATATCTTACATCTATATGACTTTGTAAAAGGCTACAATTGACAGTACATACTGGCTAGAATCTGCCCGAAATGTCTAAAATGACCTACAAATGCCACAAGATGGTGCTAAAAGCAATACATGAAGTGGCTCAAATCACTTAACACCAAGATTCCCGAAGCAACCAAATCGACACTTTCACCGCTTTGGCGTGAACACAAAGAGAACAAATGCAGTCGATGAGTTATTGGCTGATAACGAGGGGTGCGAATCTGTCTCCCCATTCGATTCGATTCCAATTTTTAGGCCTGCAATTCGATTCAGAATCGATTTTCGATTCAAAATCATTTGATTGACAAAGATTTCTGCTTCAATTTATAGACGTGCAAAGAATCGTCATGAGTCTGACTCGCTAATGCTAATTAGCACACAAGCACTTTTATCACTCAAAAGAACGGCTATTCAAACAAAGCGCTTCAGGAATGTATACAGAAAAGCATCTTAACATTACTCACTGGAATATGCGCTTCCTATGCTGCTGCAAAAAAAAAAATTTTTATTGCCATAACTTGATCGTGACTTTTTCCTTCTACTCTCGAATGTGGCTACAACATAACTGAACGTGCGGAACCACACTGCCCCTAAGTGGCCAAATCGTATACAACATCGACAGCACTCCCCCTAACTAATAAAAAGCAAAATCCGGGAATAAACAAATCTGTGAACGCTACAACATAAACACGCTGTGTTGACTGTGTTATCATCACTTACGTGTGTCCCAAATGTTTGAGGAAGTAGGCGAGCACTTTGAGCGACTGCACTTGAACGCTCTCACTCTTGGACGCCAGGAGTTTGTAGATCACCCTGCCAAGACACGCAAAAAGACAGAAACCGGCACAAGCGTTCACTTCCCGCCGTGAAAAGACGGCAAAATATCCTAATAAGAGCAACGCACATGCGGAATTGTGAATTCCGTGTGATCGTTTGGTTAACACGTTTTGTCGCTTGACTGTGAACAGGTGGAGCAGCGAGCGCGACATGCTGGCCTTGAGACTCACCGTATTCCGTTTCTCTGGTCAAAAGCGGGGATCATGGAGGCGGGGTGCTCGGACATGAGGGCCACCACCAGCTGCAACACGTCGTGGAGGTTCTCATCCTGCAGATAAAAGTGCACAAGGAGGAGCAGCAAAAGTCGAGGCTCAAAATAAACGTCGCAGATCACAACACAAACGTATTGAATAGCAAAACGGAGACGAGCAGATTTTTGCATTTTTTTGCTTTAGCGAGTGCGGCTTAAACATGTTTTGGAGTCGTTATTACGAGGGAAGACGGAGAAGTCGTGCTAATTGCTAAGCTAACATAAAACAGACACGTAATTGTATAAGATTGGAATTGGGTATTTTACGGAGGAGCAAAACTGCCAAAATTAATAATAAATAAATGACTAAATAGATCAATAAATGAATAGAAGTAAAAACAGATATAATTTTTTTTTATATAAATGGAAATAAAAACACCCAAAAATGTATATATTCATAAAGAAAGAAAGAAAAAAAAAAGATTCAAAAAATATAAATAAATGTTGAAATAAATACAAAAATAAATATATAAATAAAATTAAATATCAATCAATAAATAAAAACACTCTGCTGTCACATTTATTTATTTCATGTTGCAGACACTCTGTCAAGACGAAATGTTATTCAAGTGAGGGGGGCGGTCCCTAAGCGTGTCCTGGGTTGGACTCCGCCCCTTGCAAACTGCCTTTCAATGGTTGAGTGAGCGGCTCTGCGAACAAGGAAGTCTCGCCGGCTTGCATGGAGAGCTCCAGAAATGGACGACTATCTCGTCCACTGTCACCACGACTTCTTGTCGTCTTTTTATTGATTGATTGATATTTAATTCAATTAATTTTTCTATTTATTTCAACATTCATTTTTTTATTTTCATTAAAAAAAAATTTTGGGGTATTTAAATTTTGAATTCAATTTTTTTATATATTGATTTAGTCATTTATTAATGTTTATTTTTGGTAGTTTTGGTCCTCCATAGTATTTGGCCGATCAACACTTTCTCACACTTTAAGCAGAAGTCTGACGTGTTAAAAAAACAACTTTTGGGATAGACGGGCAAACATTCCCACACTCCAATCAATAATCTTGTTAAAAGTCTTGCCAGGAGAGTGGAAGCTTTTCTCGCAAAAACAAAATCATATTTTCATCACGGTCCGCTTAACGTAACTGCCAGACAACATGTTGGAAGCTCAAAGCGTCACAACAAGTGAAGACGCATGCCGCCACGTACCTCATGCATTGTTAACAAATAGTTGAGGATGCTCTGGAGCTCGTCCTCCTTCACACCGCGGTCCTGAAATTCACAAACGGCAGATGCGAATTCAACATCGACACGGAGAGTAATAGAGAAGCAAGATCGATACGGTGACATTTTCAAATCACCCTTCAAAACTGTTTTTTTTCCTTCTCCGTACTCATGTATTATACGGTTCCCCAATTTGCTGGTATTAATTGGTTGAGTTAGTTGGTTGGTCAAATCAATGAATTTTTGGGCCATATCGCCCAGCCCTACCGGTAACATTTCGTTTTTTGGCAATACTTTGTCATGAGTTGGAGGTCTTTCTTTCCTCCTAGAGATGTCAGGGTGTGGACCAGGTCCAGAAAGTAAAAACCCTGCCACGGTTTGCCTTTAGCCCCTTGTGCTAGCTAGTTAGCTTCTAAACAGGAGCACCCAGGGAGCTAGCTAGGGAGCTAGCTAGGGAGCTAGCTAGCTAGCTAGCTAGCACCTGGGGCAAAAGCCAAACTTTGGCAGTGTTTTTACTTTCTGAACCTGGATTGGCCACCTCTGGTGTGGCGCTAAAGTGAGGCTATATGTTCAAATCTTTGCTAGCAGCTTCAAGACTACATAATCAAGCTTTAATCAGGGATGTGATTTGACCAAAGTGAAATTATCTGAAAATTTAGCCGGGGGGGTCTGAGGGCCGCGGGCACTCAGCTCGGTCCAGAGCTCATGGGTTTTCCGTGTTTTTAAGTACTTTCAATGCACTCACATGACAAAAAATAGACAAAACAACAGCATCAATTTTCAATGTATAATGAACTATCCCATATAAAATTGCAGTTTCAGTCAACTCAAAATCAGTCACATTCAAAAACATTGGACTGCCTTTGCTTTTAAAAACTATCACTGAGAATATCATCATATATATTTACCATGCAATAAATCATTCTTAATTTAATACATAATGCATAACAAAAACATAAAATACCTCTTGCAGCAAGCTCTGGTAAAAACACAATCATGATTGACTAAGATCATCTCTAACTGCATACATCAAGACAGTCAACATATTGAAAGCTGAAAAGTGCAAACATGCAGCATTCATTTGAGTTTGTGTCAATGATTAACCATGTTAAATATTTATGGCCATTTTTATTACGTTATAATATTTTCGAAAATTTGATTTCGATTCATTTGAAACGTTTACCACCGACCTCAAAATTCACGACTCTGTCAGCAACTGCTGCAGGTTCCCGTCTCTCGATTACCGCTTCCGATTGTGATGTCAATAAGGGATGGAGGCCGTAAAGTTTTGGAGTTTTCGTTTGGGCACCGAAACTTCCAGCGATGGAATCATTTGTTGTTCTTGACTGGAGTTCTTTCACGTGTTTTTTGCTCTTTGCGTGACTTTCAAGAGCTTTGAAACCTCTCGCACCATCGTCAACGGTATCACGGCACCAAATGCAAAGCGCTTTCCCGGCACGATCGATCTTCCGAATAAAGTCACTGAACAAATTCGTCACAGTCTTCTTTCCAACATTTGCAGATATATCCTTCTCTAACCGGTCCCATCGAAACTTGTTTTTTTACGATCTTGTCAATTTCCTTAACTCGCGGAGCATCTTTGCGTTCGATCACGGACGTCTTTCTTTAAACACCCGGCAAAAACGTCTATTTTTTATTTATTTATTTATTTATTGGTCAACACGGAGACTTCAGCCAATCGCAAGATCCGTTTCATTTCAGTTACGGAAACACTAAAATGGAACGCTGTCGAGAGACGAAATCGGATTTTTTACCACTTAAAAAATTGTAACATTTTATTTTTGGAGATAAAAAAAAGCGGAATTCCGCGAATTAGCGGAAAAATCACATCCCTGTTTAATGTGGCTGCTGTAAAGATTTCAAAACAATATTTACATGTCGGGACAAACTGTGCTTCTATTCGGAAGCGAGCGCTTTGGCAGTAAGATAAAGAAAAGAGTCCAGCAGACGCCGTTAAAGGATAAGACGGCGTGCGGCTCGTGAGATACCTTCAAGATGAGTTGTTTGAGAAAGAGAAGCATGAAAGCCCGCAGAGAGATGATTTCTTTCTGGGTCGGCCTTGGACCATCTGCAGCAGGAGCGAAAAAAAGAGACAAAAGAAAGCGAGAGGTGAAACGTTGGAACATCCACATAACGCGCGGCCGTCCGCTTGTTTACGTTGCCGTTGTTCTTTCTTATTTTAATGATGTGAAGCCAGCGTTTGAAGTGGCCAATAATGAGCTACTGATGCCTGGCATTTGGAAGAAAGGCCTACACATATTTTATTTATTTTCCTCACTTGCCTTGAACAGGAAAATGCGTCTCCTTTGGTGATAATAAATAAATACATAAATAATTCCCATGAATCAACCTTCCAACATATACAACATCCCTAAACTTTAAATTTAAAATAAGTCATCGAGCAACGGCAACCCTAAGGAAGCCTAATTAAAATTGAAAATTAGTTATTAAAGTTATTATAGAGAAGGAAAGCTAGAATTGAGGGGGGGGGGGGGGGCATGAACTGAAAGATTATAAAAATGAGTTAAAAAAATTATGATAAATGGTCGTCTGTTCAACAAAATTGATTAAAAAGATAATTATAGTAAAAAGGCCTTTGGTTTCCTTGCTAGCAATTATTTGTAACCATCTGCCCAAACTGAATACAGCGGTGCCTTGATATACAACTTTAATTCGTAATATGGCTACACTTGTAATTCCAAACACTTTGTATCTATGAAATGCATTTATCCTTTAACTGGACCCCCAAAAGAAACACAAACATGTATTTCATGTGTTTTTTTAATTGGGAAAATAGCACTATATCATGCAATATTGGACTTAAACATACAGTAATGACAATTTTTTTTTACAAATGTATTTCATTCTTTAAAAGAGAAAATAAATGAAAGGGGACAGAAAGAAGTAAAACTTGTGATATCTGCCTCTAATCTACACAAAATAAAAAATAAACAGTCAAGACGTTTTCAATCTAAACAAAATAATTCAACAGCATGACCTCTAAATATATTTTTTCTAGTAATTGTGCTTTTATACATTTTTTTAAAATACAAATAGACAGATGATTTAGTGTTATAATCCAGATTGTTCCACAGACTGACACCTTGAGTTGAAATTCATCGTTCTTTTTGTTTTGTTCTGTACTTATAGGTTTGGGGAAAAAAATTATTTATACTCACTATCCCCCCCTTTTTTTTTCTTTTTTTTTGATTTGCATGTTAGTTGGTAAAATTTCAGGATAGGCTTTATACATTTTAAAGTGGTTAAACACCATCAATTCATTACATTTTTAAGTATTTATATATATATAATATATATATATATAATATTGGATTAGTGTTGTCTCTGTATCCACAACCGAAAATGACACAAATTTAAACGTAAAAAATATTAAGACAAATCAATTTCTTTGACACACTATAATTGTGCAACTTCCTTTTGGGCCAAACAAGACTATTAAATTAGTCATTTTAAAATAAAAAAAGGTGCAAATATATAAATTTAAACATCTCAAAATTAGTATTAATAATCTTTTATTTTTGTTTTTCAATGATGCCAAATTTTGTAATTGTGGCGTGTAATAATTGAAATTGTAATTGAACTCTGATTAATTACACAGCGCTAGTATATCATTTGTTTGCAAGCAGTACGCTAAAAGGAATTTCCAAAGGTGAAGACTTTTTATAGGTGTCAATATCAATGCGATTTGTCTCCATGTGCCCTGCGATTGGCTGGACGGAGAGTGTATGAAAATGCCAGCGTTGCATCGCAGGCAGCTTTTTGGCAGCCAGGTGGTAAAAAGCCAAGGTCGCTCGCACCTGCCCATCACAGCGGGCCAACGTGTCATTAAACTACTCGGGTGGCCAAATTGGGACGGCGGCACCATCCGCCTGCTGTGCATTGTTAGTTGCTTCAAGCAGAGAAAAATATTTCCATATTAATTATTCAAGCACCATTTCGGCATTTTCACCAATTTGGTAGTGAATTAAGACATGAATGCTAATGAAAATGTGAAAGCATTCGCATGAGGCGTTTGGTCATTTTGGAGGCGTGCGCTTGACTAAATGCCACTCGAGTGCGCTCATTAAGAAACCAGCAAAACTTTGCGTGATCCACTTCTGCCGTCATCTTTCACCTCCACAAAGTCAAATTAATTCCATTACTGGGAAGCTGCTCGGCCGGCCCAACATGGTGTTGACTACATACAAAGATACACACACACAATTTGATGTCTTGTAATATTGAAGTGGAGTTGAATTTGTAGTTTCAATTAGTTTATATTGCCATATTGGTTTAATTTGAGTTTTTTCTTGTAACAATGAAGAAGTAAAATATAATTTTTAAATAAAGCATAATAGCTTGAAAGTAGGGGTGTCAAGCGATCAAAATTTTTAATGGTAATTAATCGCAAATTTTATATCTGTTCTAAATGTACAAAAAAAAAATCCTAAGTTTTCATCCTCTTGTTAACATAAAAGTGGGGGGGGGTGTTAAACTAATAGAAATATGGCTGCATCTTTTGGTCATTGACAGAAAATTCATAATACATAAAAATGAGTTAAAATTCAAAAGATGTACTGTAGTGCAAAAAAAAAAAAAGTGTGATATTGATATGTATTTTTCTGCCACTAGATGGCATAGTTGCATTTGTAAGACATTGCATTTTTCTTTTCATATTAAGAGCGATCTAATCTTTAACATGAAGAAACTGCACATTTTTAAAATTGCAAAATACAACTTGACCGCAGTCTCCCAAAATGTATGCATTATTATTACATGTATTACTGCTAAATTTTGTGGTGTTAAAGGAACTTTACATTAACTCAAAATCAACACACAAATTTTGACACGCCTACTTGAAACAAAATTATTTTCACAATAAAAAAAAAAAAAAGTCAACAAATTTGTATTCAACTTAAAAAGAATGATTTATAACGTTAAGCGTGTTTTAATCTCATTTGAAACGTAAAAACATAATGTTCATTATCGTGCGTCGGGAGCCGCAAGCGGCTGCTGGACTAGAGTTTGGAAAAACGCCATCGGGCGATCGAGTGCCTCATGCACAACTCCACCTTGGCCATTCATACAGCGACAAAGCCAAGAGTCACGCAGCTCCAACAAACAGTAATCAATGACGAAGCTCCCCGAGGTCAAGGCTAACGGTTAAGTATCTTGACGGTGATTAATAGAGAGGAGGGGAAAAAGAAAGTCCGCGCGCCGAGACGAGACGAGAGCCTGACAAGGAAGAGCCGATAAGAGCGTTATTAGCGGCCGCCAATGCGTTGGGAGTTATTCACAAGCAATTATGTCCGACAACCGGGCGCGGCTCTTGTTTCTCCTCATGGCAGATGATACCTCGCGTCGCCCAAGGGCAGGCCGGGTTTATCGAAAAATGATTTATGCCCGTGTGATTAATGAAGTCATCTCCTTGGGTTCGTGACGGATGGTTAACCTGTCACGGCATGAACGGAAATCAAGACTCCGGCGGAGTTTTTGGGGCCTTTGACGGCGCTTGCAAAAATTGTACAGTGGAAGCACCACAATGAATTTGTTCTTTTGTCACCAGTGTTCATACAGCCACACACACACAAAAAAAAACAAAAAAACATCACAATTAAACGTCACCCATACTGTATGTCTATTGTTTCATTTTGATGAAAGAAAAAAGCACCATGCAAGGTTTGAAACTCGAAAAATAAGAGAAACACCTTCGACAGTTTACTTCCATCTGTCAGACGCAGCTAAGCTAAGCTAGTGTGAAGTGTGAAGCTAAGCTAGCTAGGTTAGCTTGATAGCTTAGCTCAAAATGACATTTCATCACGATCACATTTTGAAACCAAAATAATCCTTAACAAATCAAATTGCAACAATCCAAAGATCAATGCTTTTCAACGAGCGGAGAGCGGCCATTTCGCAGAGTTTTAAGAACGCCATTTTAAATTTTGCCGTAAACTCGGATTTGTCCATAGCTGGTTAAATGTAAACTAAACTTGATGTCAGGTATGCATTTAATTGACATTGTAGAGAGTGTAATCTTGAAACATTAACATAAAAAAAACCTGATCTTTTTTTAGCATACATAAACTCCACTTTCTCGTGAGTGCCCGTCCGCCATATTTGATGTGGCAGGGATCCAACAAACTAATGCAGATCAACTTGGCTCAACTTCCAAAAAGTGACAACCTACAAAGTGAATGACTTTCATTCATTCATTTACACACATGAATAGATTTGGGAAGCAAATTGGCAACAAAACAACATAAGGTGTTTTTAAATCTGACTACTACGATACCAAACTCTCACATTCAGTATCATCACAGTAAACGATGTCACACTCATACAAACATGCGTTCTTCTTAATCATTTAAGTGTTTACAATCAAACTTTACTCTTTACTCTTTATTTTTTAACTAATGTACGTTTTGATGTTATAAAATATGTTGTGAATGAGCAAGATTTTACGACTTGACCAGCGCTGGCAAATCCAGGTCCAGAAAGTAAAAAGCCTGCCACAGTTTGGCTTTAGCTGCTGATGCTAGCTAGGTAGCTAGTGTTAAGTTATTAACATTGTTTTTCAGTTTCAATTTATATTTTAGCCATTTTGGATTTAGTTATAGCTGTGGAGCTCAATGAATGGGATTGTCTATTGTATCTGTCTCACACTCCTGAGAAAATAAGGGAGTGTATGTGTCTGGTACCTGTCTCTGTCGGAAAGGGAGTCACAGGCTGATGTATGATTGTTTTTCTCTAATCTGATTTATAGCTATGGGAACTTGCAGAAGGGAGGAGAGAGGAATTCTCTTGTTTTTACTGAGTTGTAAACAAGTGTATTGTGGGCTGATGGGTGGAGACTTTTCACCCACTTTTCAATAAATGATGATGTGCCGGAGTGGACGACACACAACCTGATGGAACACGGCTTCAGTGTCGTCAGCCTTTTGTCATCAGAAGCTTCTGATAATTATTTACCTTTGCAAAGGGACTTCTTCACCAGGATCTCACCATTCAGTTAATTGAACACGCAAAGAGTACAATACTTAATATTGTCTACTCTAACACTAGCTATCTCCCTCGCAGGTAAACGAGCACCATGGGTGCTAAGCTAGCTAGCACCTGGCAGGGTTTTTACTTTCCGGACTCTGGATTTGCCACCTCTGGACTTGACTTGCTTGAAATTTGCCGGCGACTCGACTTGCTCTATTTGTTCTACTTGCCACTTGCACACACAGTATGGGACTTACAGTGCTTCATGTCAAATAATAATAATAATAATAATAATAATGCTGTTATTTCTCTTCATGACGTGTCCTCCTTGGGACTTTGGAGGTGTAAATATTGGAGGTGTCAAGCAGGGGCACGTTTGAAAAACCACCACAATCAGTCGTGTGCACCTTCCGCGTGGGTAATCCATCAGTTTGAGCATAATTTAAAGTGCGAGCCTTCAAGCGACATTAGCCCTCGGAGGCAGCAAAGTGGTGCGCGGAGACACAGAGCGAGCGAGCGAGCGAGCGAGCGAGGTGTCGTGACGAGCAAAACAGCTTTTCATTGCTCATTACCGAGCAAGGGGTGCGAGACAAAGGAAGTGGGCCATTGATTGAGATAGACTACGCCGTGGCTCAAAGGAACTAAAAGAGGCCGAAGCGTCTCTCGGCGAGGCCGCAGTGACTTTTGCACATAAACGCATGATCTACGGCTTTAATTTGAAAGCCCTCACTATTAAAAACCTGAGGCGGGCGGGGAGGCTGCTTCAACGTCCTCCGCGTGTCCCCATAATTGAACACTTCATTACCTGCGCCGCTTTCTCTTTATAAGCGCCTTTTTTGTTTGGTCATTTCTCAGTCGACATTGACGGAGCCGCCAAATCAAGCTGAGGATTAATGGCGCCAGGACCCCGCGCGCAAAAATGACCCCGCGCAGGAAGAAAGACATCCATTCTGAGATTCGTCTCCGCGCCCCAAACGTCGTCTTTTCCATCTTTTGTTTGAAACGCAGTCTGCGTCGCGGAGGCGTAATTGGGGAGCGCGCTGGGAGGAAAACCAATCAAGTGCAATAAGTCTTTGCGCGGGATCCATATGCCTTCCATCTGCTCGTACTGATCGAGACCGCTGCATAATGACAAGGTGCAGACTCATGCATTGTTTGCTTCCTAAAAAACAAGACAAACTACGCCGTCACACTTTCCTAAAAAGAAGAGATTTATCACATTGTAATGTATATTAAACAACTGCCAGTGTTGCCCTTGTATGCATCGTTCATTTCCTGGAAAGAAACTATTAACATCGCACTCGTCCAAAAAGAAAACATTTCTGCTGTTGTATATTATTAAATATAGATAAATAAATAAATGAATAAATAAATGAATAAATAAATGAATAAATAAATGAATAAATAAATGAATGAAATAAAACTAAAATAAAACTAAAATAAAACTAAAATAAAACTAAACTAAAACTAAAATAAAACTAAACTAAAACTAAAATAAAACTATATATATATATAATAAATCAAAACTATATATATATATAATAAATCAAAACTGTTGCTTTTCTGAATTCTGACTTTCCCTAAAAAAAATAAAAAATGTCTGCTTTTTCCTAAAAAGAAAAGTCAAAGTGTTGTATATTATTAACTAATTTGCTCCCTAAAACATATAAAAAAATTATATTTAGTCCCAAAAACATACTTATGCGATTTGTATGGGGTTTTTTTTACGCTAGAGCATACAGAAAGAAGGCTTTGATGCAGCCTCTGAACTGACCTGAAAGCAATGATAATGACAAAAAACGGCCAGCAGGTGACAGCAGAGCAAAAGAGATCAACCAGGGCCACGTTGCAAAAAGACAAACTATTTATGCTGCACTAACCTAAAGAAGAAGAAAGAAGACTTTAGATGGTAAGTAATATTAAATATGTTAATGTTGTTGTGTCGTTCATTTCTTTAAAAAAAAGAAAAAGTTGATGTAACACTTTCCAAAAATATACTAATTAAGCTGTTAAATATGATAAAATATTTAAATTTTTAGCCTAGATGTGACAGTTTTTACACACTCTGGTGGGTTTAATTACTTTGACATGTTTGGTACACTCTGAGGCTGGAGACACGGTGCAGGGACGTTGTCCTTTTGACAAATATGACACACTTACTACAATCCCGCAGGGAGACCAAAAAAACAAAAACAAAAATCAATGGAAAACAAGTAACCGCCTTTGCTCCCGGCTGTTTGACTGGATTTTGACTGATGTTGCAAGGCCCACAGAATATTGTGTTCTGTTGCTATAAAAACATGGAACCTACACCAAAAGAAAGATTAGAGTGTCTTCTTTCATCAGGAAATATTTTTTCCATTTTGCATTTTACTGCAGTACTTCAGAATGGGCAATAAAACGTGAGCTGCACACGCTAAATTGCACCTGAGGTCCTAAAAAGCTTGTTGAATTTTATGAGCTTCAATCGTGCACGTTTCCTTTTGTACAGCATGACAAAAGAATAAAGACATCATTTGTGAAGCTGTGAATGCGCAGTTAGCTGAACCCGGCTAACCCGAAGCTAAAAAGGTCACCGCCATTATTAGCAGGGAATTAATTTAAGGAATATAGGCCTCGACTCATCTGCTGCACGGCCTGTGGGAATCCATCTTGATCCCGGGATATCAGACGCTAATTTATTCTGACAAATTAGCCGTGAAGCGTGGCGCTAACAATGAAAAGAAATCACCTCTTGACGGCATGACAAGTGTTATGCTATCAGGATGAACGTTTTCACCGCCAGGGAGGAGATTACATCACAACAAGCTGTGGGATTTGGGGGGGGGGGGGGTAGTTCATGTGCGATAGGGCGCTAATAAAAAAGGAGAATGAGAATGAAGAATGAACATGACATTTCAAGGACACTTTCAACACACTGTTGATTGGCTTTGTGACCGACTTCAATCCCTTCACTGCCGCTGTTGAACTAACTCCAAAACGACAAGCTGCTTTAAAGTCATCCTTCAGGTCATATACACGGTGGTCCCAAATTGGAGACGTTTTGAGGACTGTCTTTGTCACTGCTGTTTTGGTTCGCAAACAGTCCAAATAGGCATACAATAATAGTGTCTATGAAGTGTGTTAATTTGGTATGGTGGATGGATGCTTATTAGCTTAGCATACTACCTTGTTAGATGGATAGATGGACGCTTGTGAGCTTAGCATGGTAGCTGGTGTATTGGATGGGTGAGTGGGTGGATGGTAGATGGCTTAGCATGCTAGATGGGTGATGGATGGATGGATGGCTGCTAGTTGGCTTGGCTTTATAGCTGGTTAGATGGAAGGATGGATGCTATTTAGCTTAGCATGCCGGCTTATTGGATGTATGGATGCTACTTGGCTTGGCATGATAGCTGATTAGATGGAAGTATGGATGCTCATTAGCTTAGCATACTACCTTGTTAGATGGATAGATGGACGCTTGTGAGCTTAGCATGGTAGCTGGTGTATTGGATGGGTGAGTGGGTGGATGGATGGTAGTTGACTTAGCATGCTAGATATGTGATGGATGGATGGATGGCTGCAAGTTGGCTTGGCTTTATAGCTGGTTAGATGGAAGGATGGATGCTATTTAGCTTAGCATGCTGGCTTATTGGATGTATGGATGCTACTTGGCTTGGCATGATAGCTGATTAGATGGAAGTATGGATGCTCATTAGCTTAGCATGCTAGCTGATTAAATGGATGGCTGGATGCTAGTTGGCTTAGCATGCTAGATGGGTGATGGATGGATGGATGGCTGCTAGTTGGCTTGGCTTTATAGCTGGTTAGATGGAAGGATGGATGCTATTTAGCTTAGCATGCTGGCTTATTGGATGTATGGATGCTACTTGGCTTGGCATGATAGCTGATTAGATGGAAGTATGGATGCTCATTAGCTTAGCATGCTAGCTGATTAAATGGATGGCTGGATGCTAGTTGGCTTAGCATGCTAGCTGGAAGGATGTATGCTATTTAGCTTAGCATGCTAGCTGATTGGATGGATGGATGAGAGTTGGCTTAGCGTGTTAGCTGGTTAGATTGAAGGATGGATGTATGGATGGATTCATGGATGGATGGATGATGGAAGTTACCTTAGCATACTAGCTGATTCATTGGATGAGTGAATGGATAGATGCTAGTCGGCTTAGCATACTAGGTGGCTAGATGGAGGTGTGTAGGCAGGTAGGTGGATGAGTAAGTAGGTGTGTTCTCACCGAGACCCTTTGGGCCGATACCACTGCTGTCTGCCGGGTTGACGGCCCAGTAGTAGTACTTGAGCGTGTTCATGAGCTGGAGCACTGTGCCGCCTCGCCGGATGGTGCTGTAGATGGTCGCCGTGCCGATGAATTCGGACGACAAGTACGTGTACAGGGACAGCTGGATCTGCGGCGGACGCAAACACACAAGAAATTAAAAGATGGACATAGAGCAGAGGTGGCAAATCCGGGTCCAGAAAGTAAAAACCCTGCCACAGTTTGGCTTTAGCCTCAGGTGCTAGCTCGCTGTGGCAGGGTTTTTAACTTCCTGGACCTGGATTTGCCACCTATGCTCCCTTGCAGGTAAACGAGCACCATAGGAGCTAGCTAGGGAGCTAGTGGAATTTTTGGCAAATACAAATATGGATGGATGGTTAAAAAAAAAATACAAATCTGTGAATTCATGGATAGCGAACCCCGAATAGGCAGACGTTTAACTTACAAGCCTTTAAAAAGCAAACATTCCAAAATACAACTCCTTTAGTTATTCCTTCCGTGGCAAGAGAAACTCCCCAAAACCATTTTTCTGGTGACTTGCTGCCATCATTTGACACGAGCCTGCGCCTCCGGCCACCGCAGGAGACGACGGCATGGCGCGTCCTGAGGGAAGGCGACGACGCCACTCTGGGTACCAATGGCGCTCAAAGTGCTCTAACCCACTTCATTACCTCAATGTTTGTCTCATTTTTCTGCCTCTTGCTCCGTCTGCTGCTGCTGCTCTACTTTGGAGGACTGTCGCAGGACAGCCTCCAGACAATTTCGTATTTATTTCCCCTTATATTTATTCATGGCGGGTTGCAGCAGCAGCAGCAGCTGCTTACTGGAGACAAGCCGTGTTTTCAACAGGGCTTGCGTGATAACTCCTTTTGGACCTACGCGAGTTAGCCCGCGCGGGCTCACCTTGGCAGGGGTGTGGATCCAGATGGCGGCGTTGAACAGGATGTGGTCGCAGAGCTGCTTCAGTAGCGGCGCGCCGTACGGCAGCCCGTCCAGATACTTGGCGAAGGAAAGGAACTGCTCCAGCACCGACCTGCTGATGTGCGCGCGGGACGACTGATGGGCGGGGACAAGTGAAGAAAGCCAGCAAGTGACATTAGTGCGGTTTCCATCCACCTATTTTTATTCAAATTTTCCAAGAAATGCGAAAACTGAATGGAAACGCTAGAAATTCGAAAAATAGCCCAAAATTTGCCAGAAAGTTTTTACGCTTAGAAGGGGTGGATTTTGAAGCGTATCAAAAAAAAAAAAGGAAAAAGCAAATTTTTGCAAATAACCGCTGGCATATTACGTCACACGTACGTTTGTAATCCCGAAGCAATTTCGGATGATAAAGTAAGGTATGTTTAGGGAGACGACGAAAGAAAAATCTTTTTGGAATTAAATAAAGAAGCAAATATTCATGTTATTTTAGATGGAAAGAAGCAAAGAAACGTGAAGTTTTTTTTTAAGAATTACAAAAGCAAACTCATACGACGGTGCAGTCGCTAGCTGGTCTTCTTTTAAATTACGGGTGGATAACATCTCTATGGTGTCATCGGCGGAGTCCCCTCTTAATATTCGAAAAAGAAGAACAGATAGAAACGGGCAGAAGTGGGCATTTCTGTTTTGCGCATTTTTAGTAAATTTGCTTAAAAAATTCAAAACAATTGGATGGAAACCCGACTATAGACAAGACAACCGGACTCTTCATAATGTTGTTAATTAACATGAAAGTGGACAAATATGGTTACCAAATACAAATGTGGGTGCATCTTTTAGTTTATTGATATAGTAATTAATTCATAAAGTTACTTAAAAAGATAAACTAAACAGATAAAAACAGTGAAACACTGAGTCATAGATTTGTGTTGAGGTATTTTTTTTGCTACTCGGTGGCATTAGTGTTTCATGTTGGACGTTGTTGACAGGAAACAGTATTTTTTTTTTTCCAAATTTAGAGCAATCGGTATTTGGAACATGAAGCGACTTGTTGTGGACTCCAGGCCGTTTTGTTCATTGGTTACAACTAGTGACGAGTCTCTACAAATCTTTTTTTTATTTTTTTATTTCAGTGACTCCTTTGCGCAACGTTGTATGTTAAATAACGCATTGCACAATCATATTTAATGTTTTGTAATGCCATCGAAGGCCTTGATTAGACAAAATCAATTGAATGATGTTTAATACTTTTTAAGGACTCACGGAAACTATTTTTTTGTTTTGAAGAAAGAAAACTAGAATTCGAACTCGAGTTCCTTGCAAGTGTGCGTCATTTTGGATCTGTGCAACGGCCGGAAACACGTCGTAGTAAGGCGTTGCAAAATACCGTAACTGCTCCAAAACGTTTGACTTTGCAGCGGAATGTTCACGTGCGCTCTGCTGACACCTGTTCTCTGCACTGCTGGGGATCCGGCAAAGGCGGGAAAAGAGATAAATGAGGATACGGGAGAAGCAAAAGGTGGCGGTTTAATCATATCTTGAACAGATGGAGTCATACGCCAGGGTGTGAAAGCAGCCAGTGGGTCGCAAGCCAGGAAGGGGGGGGGGGGGGTTGCGGGGGCACTTCCTTGGTGCCTGCGTGTTGTCAGCTGGCGAGGCGCGGAGTGACAAAGCGGTGTGATTTTTCAGGAAAGCATTCTGGGGGAGCCTGCAGACACAACGGCGTGAAAAAAACGTTTGTGTTACCTTTTCGAGCAGGTAGCCAATGACCAAAAAGCCCTTGCCGCCCAGCATCTGCTCTTGCATGGCAACGGAGCTCTTCAGCAACTCCACCAGAAAGGCCAGCAGGGTAGCACTGACAAAAGCCAGGAGACGTCACAATTACATCAGGCATCAAAATGCTTGTTTTCTTTTTTAGTAGTAGTGCAACGGTCACTTGTTTGCTTTCTAGTTAGGAAAGTGCACGCAGCACATTCAAATCGCCGGTCTTCTGTTGAAGGACATTTAACATTATGTTGTTGTTGTTTTTATTTGAAGATGAAAGTGCAAAAGCAACAGTTTGTTTTCTTTTTAGGAAAGGGCTGCACTTATTGTTTTCCTTAGAAGGTGCAAAATCCGTGGTTTGTTTTCTATCTAGAAATGTGCAAAATTGTGAGTGTGTTTTCTTTTTTAAGAAAATTCAACATTGCTTGCTTTCTGTTGTTGAAAGCACAAACATCAAAAACATGTTTTCTTTTTTGGAAAGTGCTAAATACATCGTCTTACATTGTAGAGAGTGCAACATCAACATTGCTGATTGATTTTTAGGAAATTGCTAAATCAATTGTTTGCTTTCTAGTAAGAAAAGTGTACACTGCACAATCACAATGTTAAAAATTTAACATTATGATTATTATTTTTTTTATTTAAGAATGAAAGTGCAAAAGCAACAGCTTGATTTCTTTTTAGGAAAGTGCAACACTAATTGTTTTCCTTTTTTTTTTTTCATCAAGATTTCTGATTGATTTGTATTAAACTGCAACATCAATTGTTTGTTTACTCTTTAGGAAAAGGCAACCTCAGTAGTTTGTCTCCTTTCAGAAAGTGCCACATATCATGTTTTAGTTTTCACAAAACACCAATTGTCTTGTGTGACATCTACTTGTGCAAAGTGCAAAATCAAATGTTAGGTTGTTGTTTTTTTTCGGAAAGTGCAACAACACTGTTTTCTTTTTTATCAGTTGTCTTAAAAAAAAGTGTCAATTGTTTGCAAAAGCCATTTTAAAAATGCAACATCAATTTCCTGTTCTCTTTTTACACAAATTTTGTAGAGTACATTTTACTCAAAAAAAAAAAATAGTATTTGGTCCCACTCTAAAGAGTAAAATGTACACATGGAAGAGAGTAAAATATTCAGAGTAAATTTTACTCAAAGTATTTTGTGTGCACGAGAGAATGTTTTTGGTCTCCTTTTGAATAGTAGCAAACAGTAGGCGTGGCATAGCTCAGGTGGTAGAGTGGCCATTGCCTAAGATGATGGTACTCACAAAATTTCCTTCTAAAATTTAATTTCTGAATTAAAAATAAATAAATAAACCTTACTAGTTTTTTGTCATGAGATAGGCCAATTCTCTTGTACTGAGTAAAATTGACTTTACTCTATTTATGGTGGGACCATATAGACTCTTTTTAGAGCAAAATATACTCTACAAAATTGACTGTATAGTACAAAATGAACAGCACATTCACCGTTAGCTTTAGGCATATGACAAGGGTTGGATGCAAGTGGAAATGATACATCGCTGTATGTATGGCACTTACAGTACGCTCTCAACTCCTTTGGAGAAACTAAACCCGTCATGAAAGACTCTATCAAGAAAACGAATGCCGTTCCTGGAAAGAGGCTTACGTTGGTCAAATGTGAGCGCTCTGGAGAAGGTCATCTTAAGGGCTTAATATGCGAGTACAACGCATGCGAGGAGGCACGAAAGGTCCGCTAAGGGGGGGCCCTTCTCCGTTGTTGCATTGAAGGCTCTTTGGCTGAGTGACAGCGGTGGCGAGCGGCGCTCCGTAATCGGCTTTGCCTGGCATCCTCCCGTGGCCTCCACTCAAGCACAACAATAACAAGGACACAATCGCGCCGGCGCAGGCCCGGCCCAGAGATGCGCTACACGCATACAAAGTCACAGCGCCGGAGTTTGCGCCACGGCGCTCGTGTACTATGGGCGTTGACACGGTTTGAAAAAAATATATATTTGACTTCATGGGGGGGGGGGGGGGGGGGGCTTTGTTTGAGCGCAGGATTATGCAAAGTTTCTCTGATAACATTTAGGTGTGAATACACAAACACAGTAAACTAGAAATATGTTTGTTTTGTTTTTTTCAGGGCCATTGCTTATACCAATTATTAGTAGTTATTTTATGTTATTTCTTTTCTGTGTTTGCCTGATCACCAATGACATTTCATGCAACTCAAGTTTCTCTGATTTTGCTACTTAAAGGCACAACACATGTTTGATGAAAATTTACATTTTTGTTTGAGTTTATAAATTACGGAAGAGTATTAGGGCCAGTGAAGAGAGAGAAAAAAAACGTTTGAATTCTCACTTTAATCTCGGAAGTCGGAATTTTGAGATTAAAGTGAGAATTCTCACTTTTATCTGACTTTAAAGTCAGAATTCTGACTTTAAAGTGAGACTTCTTAGAATAAAGTCAGAGTTCTCACTTTAAAGTCAGAATTCTGAGAATAAAGTGAGAATCATGTCAACCTTATTTTTCCTCTTTACTGGCTCTAATCTTCCATCAATAAATGACTGACAACAACACTAGCAAATTCCATATATTATCATTTAGAGCATTTATTATCATTTAGAGCATTTATTTACTACATTTATTTTTTTTTTTTTCTACAGCTGCATCTACAGCAGTGTGCAATGGAAAGACTCTCCAAATGTCAGCGCTGGGAGGACAGAGGGCAAAGATAAGAGACGACTTCAGAGGCCGAGAGTTTTGGCGGCGCAGGGCCTGCGCCGCCATAGCGAGCAGGCCACCGCTGTGGCTTTCTGGTCAAACTGTTGGCGTCGGCCCAGCGTGGAATCACATCAGAGCTCCGACGCCATCCAGAGCTCAGTGGGAGAGATTTGGAGCGGCCAGCTCACAAGGACGATGGTAGCTCGGCTAGCCGCATTAGCCAACCATCATAAATAAAAACGCGTGCAAAGTTGACCGAGAGCAGAACATCCAAAGGGCAAAAGACCAATTTGATGTTTGAAGTTATACAGTTATAATCTAAGTAATCCGTGTCGGCAAGCAGCTAGCTACGATGCTTTCAGCTACAAACAATTAGCCAGGTATTCCCAGGTGTCTGACATTCTTGAGTCATATGAAGGAATAACTCACCACAGTTAGCATTGAAATCCGCCGGTTTGCGGAGGACAGTTCGGCCTCAAGCAAATTCGAAGGATCGATTCCCGGGGCGGCGCTAGCATTGCAACATTGCTGTCAACTTAGCAACCTTGTCGCTAGATCTAGCCACAAAAAAAAAAAAAATAATAAAAATATATATATATATAATAATAATAATAATAATTAAAAAATAAAAATAAAAAAATAAAAAATATATATAAAAAATAAAAATAAAATAAAAAAAAAGATTTAGCCACTGTTATAAAACCCTCCTCTTTTGTTAGTTTGTGAGAACTGATGCCCAGCGTCAATTTGACCCGTCGGTTATGGAGGCGATGGGGGGGGGGGGGGGGGGATCTAAATGAAAAAATAACAGCTGTTTGTTCAGTCACTGCACTTACTACTTCAGAAAATATTTTGTGACGGGTCAATCTGACCCGCTACATATCTAAATGTGACTACTTTTGTAACGTTTCGCTAAAAACAAAATCATTGGTACGCTTGTATGCACATGCACAGAGATTTATTTAACCCGCTTCAAGGAAATTACGGCGTACAATGATTAAAAATTTAAAATGTTACATTGGGTCAATCTGACCCGCAACAAAACAGGAGGGTTAATAATAACTGCGAGCAACATTGTGTGGCGTTGCAGAGCCTTCAAGCAACTCTAATGCACCCCCCCCCCCCCCCCATAAAGCTTTGATGGTATTTTCACTTGTGGACGCAGCGCGTTCTCACCATACGGTTGTCTCCACTTGGCTTTCATTCAACTGATGGTAGTCCAGCTGAGCGAACAGCGGGAAGAGAACCTGGATGCCTCCGATGGAGTGGATGGCCCGGTGGATGGAGTGAGTCACTGTGGCTTTTACGTCCTGCGAAGATACATCACACAATCGTTTGTACTTTTCACCACGACGCCGGATTTCCGAGCTCCGATTGGCACCATTAAATAAATCAACTTCTGACATTTGACCAAGGCAGAGCGATGAAGAAAATTGGTTGAACGGCTTGAATGATGATGGATGAATTATCTACCATTGTAGTATAATTGTAAATGTTCTAAGTGTCCCAAAGACATATGTATACGTTTTTTTTAAGTTGTTTTAGACTAGAGCGTACAAAAGGCTTTGATGCAGCCTCTGAACTGAAGAGAAGAATTGGTAGTTATTACAAAAAACGGCCAGCAGGTGGAAGCAAAGTATAAGATATCAACCAGGGCCGTGTTGCAAAAAAACTCTCTTTCCCACGGTTTGAAACAGATTTGTGAATAATGAGGAAATTTAGCTAAATTCTCATGTTAATTGCAGCAAAACGGAAACAGATAGAAACTTCCATGTTTTTATAGCAATAGAACACAATATTCTGTGGGCCTTGCAAAATCAGTCAAAAGCCAGTAAAACAGCCAGGAGGCGAAGGGGGTTGCTTCAGTGAATAGCTGGGAGTGAATGAGTTCACTTTTAAATTTCTACATTTTTTTGACTGATTTGTGTTTCAACTTTAAACTGCTCACCTTATCCCTACTACTGCAATTTGTTTTAAAAATTGCCAAAAAGTTTTTGGGCTATTCTCCTCAAATTTCTACATTTTCGATAGATTCAAGCCGTTGCAACTATAAACTGTTCAATCTTATCCGTAATTCAGGATTTCTACATATTCACCTCCAGTTTCCACAACGGGTCCAAGCCATTCTAACTTCAACACGTTCAGCTCATTGTATATAATTTCATGTCATCCAACCATTCCACAATTTTTCATTCAGCCTCTCAGCCTTCACATGCAATTTCTCCAAAAATCGTGCTATCTATTTTTATTCATCCCCTCCAGTCCCGCATTTTTTCAGTTGGGCCAAATGTATTTATTTTTGTGCTGTTTTTGACTTTTTCCCCACATAAGAACAACATGGAAATGTTTTGGAGGGTTATCTCGTTTTTTTTTATTTGTTATCGTGGACGCCAGGATAACATGGCTGCAACATGTTGTAAATTTACCAAGCTTATATACACAACATTATTAACATGAACATCATGCAAATCAACTTGCGATTGTGATTGGTTAGCTCGGATCCAATCATGAACCAGAAGTGTTGACATCATCCAAATGATGTGTTTTATTGGTTGACACACAAACGTAGTATTTATTTAAATCGTGTGTGTATCTGATATTGTTTATTGCGTACATATTAATTTATTGCAATTGTACGAAAGAGAATTAGAAAAAAAAACGGTTTGGCAGGATTCTAACTTTATTCTCACAAATCTGTCAGAATTCTGACTTTGAAGTGAGAATTCTGACTTTATTGTCAGAATTCTGACTTCAAAATCTCAGAGTTCTCACTTTAAAGTCAGAATTGTGAAAATAAAGTCAGAATCCTGCCAACCTTTTTTTTTCTCTTCACTGGCCCGAATCCCTTTTGTTTGCTAGGAAAACAATGATAAAAGGGAGGAGCTTGAAAAAAATCATCGTATATTAAATCACAAAGGTAATATTGAGGGGGTAAAAGGGCAGTTGGATTATTTGGCAAAATTGTTCAGCCCGGGAGTCGTAAAGAAAGCAAAAAAAAAGAGGAAGTCCCCTGGCGTCAATCGTTTCCAAACGTTATGAAAAGGCCCCGCAGACATTTGCGACCGACCTGAAGCATAAGCGCATGCGGCGAGTGCACAAAGATGGAGTTGTTCTCCTTGGGCGAAGACTCCAGACAGAGCTGCGCATCGGTGGCCTTGGCGTTGTACGCCAGGGCGATGGCGCCGGCCAGCTTGCCGTCATACAAGACTTGCTTGTGATGCTCGGCGAGGTGGATGTCGCTCTCCGACTTGAACTTGAACGTGCTCTGGGGGGAGAAACGAAAAGCAAACAAGGGTGAAATTAAAATATGGGGAGAGAGACAGATGAGGGTTTTGGGATCTGCGCTTTTCATTACATGCTCGCGTTCATGGGGGCGTGATTTCATTGGAAATGCACGCTTGTATGTGACAGAATTTACCCAACAGACATCCTCGTGTGTAGCGACTCATCAACCCTTTGACAAATTGGAAAAATAGGATACAATTTCCGGCACATGTTTGAAATCTTTAATACTTTGGCAAGCAAACAAAATACGGGCATTTATTTTCTAATATAGCTGCAAGCAATGATGAAGGGGCACTCGCACCTACTTTTTAATGGCAAATAATCAAAATGGTCATTAAACTTTTGACGCCATACCAAATTGAATGACCATCTGTCTAGGATATTTGCTATTTGGGCAAATTCCCTAAACGATGTCATAGAGCTCTCGGGCAGTGAGGTGGGGCCTGGTCACGTGACGTTCACAATGCGAGCCCGAGGGTACTCTGACATCAAAAGGAGGTATGATAAACAAAATGGCAGCCAAGCTTGTTAATAGACCAAATTAAATTTTTTATCTTGAGGCACCGCTGTACTTTTATTACTTTAGGGGAGCCATACTTCGGCCTAAACACAATAAACAGCAAATACAAAGGATAGGTTAAAAAAAATAAAACTTTTTAAATGGGAGAATTTGCAAATGCCAAAACTGAAAATATGCATGTGTTAAGTGTACATTCATAGGTTGGACTCATGAACCATATTTAATTGTCCTGTTTCGGTTCTGTGGGGTTTGGCTTTTTGTTTGTTATGGATGTTCTTGTTGTTTTGGTCTGCGGTTGGTGTTTTTTGTCTTGTGTTGCCGGTTTCTTCCCTTGTCTCGTTATGTCTAACCACATCCAGCTGTGTGTGTGTGTGTCTTCTCTTCCCCAGGTGTGTCTCATTAGTGTTGGTGAATTCAGGCCCCGTCCACTCGAAAGCCAGTTTCAACGTCTCCTCACGAGTTTCTTACCGTTTAAGCCGTTCGTCCACACAATGGCGCAGTTACGGAGCTTGAAACCGATCACTTTTGAAAGCGGGCTCCAGAGTGGAAAGATTTCAAAACGCGCCTGTTACTCTTCCGTTTGGACACCTTATGCAGGATACGCCTCCAGTGATGACATAATGGTCAGCAGATTGATGACGTATGCGCCAATTTGCGCAAAATATTGTGCTTCTTTATTCCCACGTTCAACACGCCGTGTTGTACTTGAACCTCCCGCTATTGTCACTTCTCCTGTGTTCGTCTTTTTCATGTCGTTTCGATACATGCAAAGCTATGTTTGTTCTGTATATTGCAATAAAGTTAGAAAAAAAAGTGTTTGTCTTCTTCGCTGATTCTTCTTCTACGCTTTCCGTACTTTCTGTGGCTGCGCTACAGCGCCACTCCAGACTTGGCATCTACATGACAACCGTTAAACGTCCTCAGCGTCGTCTTTTGGACACACGCGAGTCTTGAAATGCTTCCGTGTGGACGAGATTTGTTTGAGGAACCGAGCCGGCTTTGCTTCCGTCCGGACGGGGCCTTAGTCTGTTGTGTTTGTCCAGTCGGTGTGGGTGCGTTGCCTATATTATGTGCGGAAGTTAGTCCATCAAGTCTTCGTCACAGCCAAGACGTCTTTGTCACTGCCACAGCCAAGTCATCGTCACAGCTAACCAAGTCGTCACCGCTAATCAAGTCATCGTCGTCGCGGCTGACCAAGTCGTCCTCGTCAAAGCTAAGTAGCCATTGTCACCGCCAAGTAGCCTTCGTCACTGCCACAGCCAAGTCATCATCACAGCTAACCAAGTCGTCACAGCTAACCAAGTCGTCGCCACAGCTAACCAAGTCGTCCTCGTCAAAGCTAAGTGGCCATTGTCACCGCCAAGTAGCCTTCGTCACTGCCACAGCCAAGTCATCATCACAGCTAACCAAGTAGTCACAGCTAACCAAGTCGTCGTCACAGCTAACCAAGTCGTCCTCGTCAAAGCTAAGTGGCCATTGTCACCGCCAAGTAGCCTTCGTCACTGCCACAGCCAAGTCATCATCGCAGCTAACCAAGTCGTCATCGTCACAGCCAAGAAGCCATAGCCCCAGCCAAGTCCAATCACATCCTGTCCAGTCAAAGGCGACCAGTCTAATCACGTCCTATACAGTCATGGCGACCAGTCTACTCGTATCCCTTCCAGTCATGGCGACCAGTTTACTCACATCCTGTCCAGTCATGTTTGTCTGCTCACCTTTCTGTCTGTCTGCTATGGTTAATAAAATTTGTATTTGCTATCCTATTTGACAAATAAATCTTTTTTTTTTTTTTTTTTTTTTTGTAGCAGAAACAAATCTCATTTGAGTCTATTTTTCTGATAACACACTTGACAAGCTAAACAGCCCATGAACATAAAAACGGCTGATCCGCAACAAAAATGCCCATTAGGAACTAATTGAGTTCATCAGTACAATCGTTTCCCAGCTGCTGAAACCACCGCAAAAACTGAACGGAGCACAAGCTGGAGTGTTGAACCGCGTTCAACCTTGTCTTCCAGTCCGCTGATAAAAGAGCATAAAAAAAAAGAAGCATTGTGCTCATCTGCTGTGATCAAGATGGAATAGAAGGCGGCACGCGGCGCATCGCGGAGTCTCTCTCATCCTTTCAAACATCTCGGCTCGCAGGGACGACACGAGGACACGAGCGACGAGCTCCGGCAGCCTGCGCCGACACGCCGTCCCTCTGTGAAAATAATGATCTCATAAGCTGAAGCTGAAAAACACCCACAGGCATTGGAGCAGTCAGTCCAGTGGCCATAGAGTCGTAAAGTAAATAAATAAATAAATAAATAAATAAATACGACTCCGGAGCGAGAGTGGGTTGGGCCACTTTGTGTCCTGTTGCCAGAGGCCATCATGGATTGTCGAGGTCTCTACGTGTGAGATGGTCCTAAGCATGTCTTGGGTTTTATATATATATATATATATATATAAAAAACCAAGACATGCTTAGGGCCGCCCCCTCATTTATTTGAAGAACATTTTGACCTGACAGAGCATCTGGAGGATTAACTAAAATGTGAGAGCAGAGCATTTTTTTCTATATATTATTATTATATTTCTATATATTAATTTTTGTATTTATTTCAACATTTATTTTTTATATTTATTAAATTATTTTGAAATCTCGGTTTTTTTTGTTTGTTTTTTACTTTTATTTATTTATTTATTTACGGATGTATATTTTGGGGGGTTTATTTTTATTCACTCATAAATTTTAGATTTATATTGTGTATATAGATTTTTATTTTCACTTTTATTCATTTATTTATTTATTTAGTCAAGTCATTTATTTGTAATTTGGGCAGTTTTGGTCCTTCACAGCTCGACCGGTCTGTTCTTTACCACAACAGAGTGACATAGAGTCCGCAAAGTTCCATGTGAGAAATCCAAATGTTTCTTACCCCCAAATTTGGAATATGTACCCTTACAACTGTACTATTAACCAATCATGATAATTTATTGGAGAAGAACCCCAACAGAATCTTGACCTGATGTCGTAAAAATAAAGCTCCAAAATGGCATTCCTGAATAGACGATGTGTCGAGATCCTTTTTTGTTCTGGGATTTCAGAAATGTTTGCACGCGCAGAACCCATCAATTCTTTCAGTCCCTTCTCATTTTGCCAGCTACGCAGACGCCGCATTTAAAGATGCAAAATCAGACATCTCCAATTTGAGAGATCCAATTTGCGTGTGCTACATTCATTTCTCTGAACATGCAAAATGAGCTGTGAGGAAATGTTGCCCGTTTGGCACACGCAATCCAAGACGTGCCCGTTTATAAGAGATCGCCTTCCACATCTGTTTGTATGAGTTCCAGTTTTTTTTCCATTTCTTTTCTGACCAAGTGATCATCTTTTTCGACAGGATCCATCGCACACGTAGAGACGATCAGCCATCCACTCAACGATCAGTGAGTCTGCGGTGGGCGGCGGTGACATAAAACAAAGACGGAAATAGCCCTCGAGTGTGTCGCCAGACGATCTGGAATGTAATGCTTCTTAATTGTTTTGACGAGCCAATGTAATGCGCAATAACAAACGTCTCCCAACTTCAAAATCACCCGTTCCAACCTTGAAAGAGAAAACGTACAATCGGACGTAAGCATGAGATCATTTGATGATTTTTTTGGTTTTCTTTGAATCCAATCAGAATGTCCGTTAATATTCTTGGTCCTGTGTGCGCAATCTATACACATTTTGTCCGCAGGCCCCCATTTTCAGAGCCGTCTTGCGAAGCCTTACGCTGCTAAAAATAGCTCCGATGATAGACGACAGCGAGCTGCTGTCGGTGTCAATGCGACGTCCCTTGATATGATCTCCGTGTGACTGAGAAGCTTTCAAGTCACAGAGACGTCGGTGGACAGGAGAAACTGTTGCGTTATGCAGAAGAAGAAGAAGACGGGCCGAGGAACTGTGTTGATGTGATGGGAGGAGATTCATTTCAATGGGGCATAGCTTGGACTACTTGGAAAGAAAAAAGAAAAAAAAACACCATCGCCAATAAAAAAATAAAAAATCAACCGTCGCCATTTTGTGCCTGTTGCGAGTGGACGTTCATTTTAGGCATAGACCGATTATCGGTGCCGATATTTAGCATTTTGACAAATATCGGCTGAAGGTCGATAAAGCTGGAATCTTACAGAGATGCTTGCGAACGTAGCGAGTTTAGGGATTTGTAAGATGTTCACAGTTTTTACTTACTTTCAAACTGATTCAGACCATTTTTTTACTGTCTGCGAAGATCTTTTAAAAGCTTTTATGAACCCTGACGAAAAGCCCAAGTTAGCCACATTTGCATTTGGCTCGGTGAGATACAGGAAACTTTTCATTTGTGTATTTATTTAAATTTTCACTTTATAAAAAAAGTATGCTGACACTGAGAACTCCCTACATCTTTTATGAAAAAAAAAAGAAAAATAAATAATGTTGAAATTTGGAAAAACTTTATTTACAGGAACTATTTACTAGCTTAGTTTTTAATTAAGCTTAACACATGCTGATGACCCTGGAAGCTCGGTGCAATTTTTGTTAGAATTTTTAAACAAAGTTGTCAATTCTTTATATTTTAAAAATGTGAAGAAAAAGTTTTTTATTTTTTTATTTTGACCCTACTGTTTTTTCTTTTACTACAAATGAACTTCGATCTCCTAGACTACTAATAATCGGTATCGGCATTGGCCTCGAAAAAAACATATCGGTCTATCACTAGCCATTTTCTCAGGAAGAACTCGATCCCTATCGGAAAGCTTGGGAACATTTCTAAGATTTCTAGATGCATTTTTTAAGGTCAACTTAGCAAAATGGAACTGTAACTACACCAATCAACACTGTTAGAAAAGCGAATATTACAATACAATATAGGCCTGCTTGGACTGAGCAAATCATATTCCTTTTGGGAGATTATATTCATAAACATGAATCGGTACATTATTAACTAATTTGCTCCCAAAAACGTATAAATACATTCTAATTTAAATATTATCGTGCTCCCAAAAACGTATTTATTTGCTTGCTTGTTTTTTATGCTAGAACATACAGAAAGCTTTGATGCAGCCTCTGAAATGAAGAGGTGGCTTAAAGCAATGGTAGTTATGACAAAAGCAGCCAGCAGGTGGCAGTAGAGTATAAGAGATCAACAACAACAAAAAAAAAAAAAAAAAAAAGAAGGTACTTGACGTACTCAATTAAAGGCCTCTCGTCTGCTGAACCACTTGACCGTCCTCCTTCAATTCACCTTACGGGCTCTGATACCTGTTGAGTGCTGCACTTGTGCAGCTCTTG
Organism: Leptonotus elevatus; assembly: GCF_054856555.1. Taxonomy (NCBI): domain Eukaryota; kingdom Metazoa; phylum Chordata; class Actinopteri; order Syngnathiformes; family Syngnathidae; genus Leptonotus; species Leptonotus elevatus. Next base: position 24,794,365 of record NC_141245.1, on the reverse strand, counting down.
AATAGAAGGTGTCATTGGGGGGCTAAAACAACCCACAACATTCAGATCATCGGTGGAGTCGGAAGGAATCCAAGATGATAAATTGCATCACATTCCGGCCTCAATGCTAGTTGCTGCAAAACGGAAAAGAGATACGAATATGCTTTTTTCCTGATGAAAGAAGAGACTCTCATCTTTCTTTTGGTAGGTTTCATGTTTTTTTAGCAATAGAACACAATATTCTGTAGGCCTTGCAAAATCAGTCAAAATCCAGTAAAACAACCGGGGGCGAAGGGGGTTGCTTCGGTGAAAATGGCTGCCAGTGAATGAATTAATGGGGTAGTTTGCGGCCAGCAGTTCCACCACTCGCACCCCCAACCGCGGGGGGTCTCAGAGGTCTTCGCAAAAGATGAAAATCCGCTTTTGACAGGTTTTTATTGAATGTTGTATGTTCCAAATATGTTAAATACGTTGATCTATCTGAAAAGCAAAACCAGCATGAAGCAAAAATGCAATAAAGGACAAATGACTATTTTTGTCTTGTAAGAAGGAACACATTATCCCCAAAAATATGCAAAGCAAACGGTCATTTTGCATCCCCAGCTGAGTAATAAAAATTCTCCCCCCAGGGTCTCCGTCTCATGATGTTATTTGTGTATGATGTTGTTTTTCCCAGAAGGTCATTTCTTGTTTACCCAAGCCATGATGGAAGCAATGCCACACATTACAGCACAACAACTATATCTTTCCCTCTTTTTTTCCTCTCTCTCAAACGAGTAAAAAGAAAATGCGGTCTAATTCAGCCGCCCTCAAGGTCATCGTACCTTATAGCCCGGACCGAGCTGATGGATGGCGAAGACCTGCGCCGGATTCAGCGCCTCGCCGAAGACGTAGACGGCTCCCAGCTGGCCGCAGAAGACTCTGTTAGCGTCCGCCGTCTCCGAGGAGCCCAGGAAGCACTTCTCGTAACTCTGGAGAGCGAGCGCAGGAAGGAGACGTGCTTTCAAAGTTCGGGACTTGGACTTTGAACAATGACGGAGTCGCGCTTTTCGAATGCGTTTCCCTCCTGAGCACCTCCGATTTCTTCCCTCGTATTCTTTTATTTATTTATTTATTAAAAAAAAAAAAAAAATTATTATTATTATTTTTTTTTTCTTCCCTCATATTCTGACAAAAGGGCCGCCGACACTTTGACCTTAGCAAATCATCAACGTAGTGTTTCGCCGTTGAGCTCCATTCCCGAATGGATGAGAATCCATTTGGACAAATTAGGACTCGCTGTAGACGTTTGGGAAGTGGGGAATATCGCTGTGATTTCATTCGCAATGAAAGCAGCTGCCATTACGACCTCTCCCTTATTTCAAAGTTATTTTTTACTTGAGGCGGTTCTTGTCGCAATTGAAGACACTTCCCAGGTCTCTTGACAGTGTCGGTCGCAAGCTTCCATCGAAATAGGATCGAGAACTACAGTACACTTTATTTCTTGTTTTACAATAATTTGCCTGTTTTGAGGGGGCGGTGTTATGCAAATGAGGGATGTTTAAACTGTCTGATGTCTTAAAAAGTCAGGTGTTTGGAGAAGTCTGCTGTGAGGGGGTGTGATACTGTCTGATGCGCACCCATCTACTGTGGGGTCAATGCAGCTTTTGTCACCATGACAACGGCGGGCAGAGCTACTTTTTGAGACCCGAGTCTGAAAAAGTCAGCCTGAATTACAAACCACCGTGAAGAAAGTAAAATGCATCGACTGTATATTCACTGCATCACCAAGATGCAAAGATTTTACGAGTTCCGCTACTAGTCTGATGACTAAGCCAACTTTGTACGTGAGACAAAATATATATTTTTATACTTTGTCAAGTGAAAAAAAATATAGGACAATTTTTATAATTATAAAAAAAGTTCTCGAACAAAGAAAGACTTTCTGGGATGTCAGATTTATGTGATAAAATCTCACAATCACATCTGAGACGGGATGAGAGAGAGAGAGAGAGAGAGAGAGAGAGAGAGAGAAGGCAGAGAGAGACACAGACAGAGACAGAAAGACAGAGAGCGAAGGAGAGGGAAAGAGAGAGAAAGAGACAGTGAGAGAGAGAGAGAGAGAGACAGACAGACAGAGACAGAAAAAGAGACAGACAGAGAGAGAGACAGGGACAGACAGACATACAGACAGAGAGAAGGAGAGATAGAGAGACGGAGAGGCAGAGAAAGAGAGAGACAGGGACAGACAGACATACAGACAGAGAGAAGGAGAGACAGACAGGCAGAGAGGCAGAGAAAGAGAAAGACAGAGAAAGAAAGAGTGAGAGAGAGACAGACAGACAGACAGAGAGAGTGACAGACAGAGAGAGAGACAGGGACAGACAGACATACAGACAGAGAGAAGGAGAGACAGAGAGAGGCAGAGAAAGAGAAAGACAGAGAAAGAAAGAGTGAGAGAGAGAGAGACAGACAGACAGACAAACAGAAAGACAGACAGACAGAGAGAAAGAGACAGACAGAGAGAGAGAGAGAGAGAGAGAGAGAGAGAGAGAGAAAGAGAAAGACAGAGAAAGAAAGAGTGAGAGAGAGACAGACAGACAAACAGAAAGACAGACAGAGAGAGAGAAAGACAGAGACAGAGACAGGGACAGACAGACATACAGACAGAGAGAAGAAGAGACAGACAGGCAGACAGATCGACTCGCTGCTAATTTGCTACATCTGTGAAACACACATTTCCAAGCAACATAATAAAGAAAGAAAAAAAAAAATCAGTATTACTCTTTCTTTCTTCACACATTAGTGAGGGCAGCAGTTGATGTGAAGGAGCAGCCCATAAAGCACGCTGGCCCTTTAAGCGACCTGCCGCGCCCGAGAGTGTCAACGCGAAGCTGTTTGTTCGTCATTGAAACATGCAAATGGAGCGGCGAGTGCAAATCGTGCCCGCCGGGCCACCCACTCCGCCGGCGCGCGCCAGCATCCCTCAGCCACTTTGCGCTAACACATCTGTTTAGCATATGAATATTCAAAGCACGGGACCCAAATGGAAGACGGGTTTCTTCAGATTTAAAAAAAAAAAAAAAAAAAAAACACACACACACAAAAAAAATGAGGCTATTTCCAGAATATATTATAAGGAAAGAACAAGATTGCACTTGCATCATTTGTGTTGACGTGCCAGGCCATGTCTCCATAAGAAACCAGTTGGCCGTTGACGTAGCAACGGATCTCGCTGTTCCTCCAGCGGCTGTAGACGTGGACGATGCTGATCATGTACCACTGAGGGAGAACGAGAGCGCGGGCGCAGATTTCATCATTTGAACAACATTGAATAGTTTTTATATGTTTTGACTTCTGTTATGATTGAAAATCATGTTTTCTCACTTTGTTTTCTGTTCCCCCCCCCCCCCTTGCTTAAGTTGCCATTGATGTCTCTTACCCTTTCTTTTTGTGTCCCCTTTAACAATATCAAACCCTGACCGCAACCCTATTGAGAAGTTGTAGAGAATTCTTTCAAACTACGACGGTGGTGATATGCACCAAGTCTGAGATAGTGTTGCCAATTTCTAAATGAAAATATGGAGTAAAATTGAAATCCAACATTTTGATGTGTCACTTCTCAAACACATTTCTTTGTGGAGAGCCCTAGTGATGGGAAAACGAAGCTTCATGAAGCACTTGTGATATTTTTCGACTCCCCTAGATGGTGCTCTTGGTTTAAATATGAAGGCGAGTGCAAAGGAAATTGATTACATTTCCACTGCATCTTTCAATCAGGAGTGCCATCTAGAGGAGTCAAAAAATATCACAAGTGCTTCATGAAGCTTCATTTTCCCATCACTAGAGAGCCCCAGACTTGAACCCCACAACAACAAAAAAAAGAGAGAGAAAAAAACAGCCAAAAGGGATTGCCTCGTTCTGAGATCTGCAACGGATACACTGTAAATAATAGATTATCCAAAATAAATATATATTGGTTAAAAAAAAAACGAAAAGAAAAAGAAGGCAAAAACAGCCGTCTGCGACTGTAGTCAAGAAGAAAACACGTCAATTAGCTGCAAAGATGGTATTAAATTAGCACTGAAGAAAGAGAAAGATGTCCCTTTACCAGCCACAAGTGTGTGTTTAGTTCTTTAGGAATAACAGATGCCATTTGTAGCAAAGCGTCACATAAGGAACATAACACTTCGAAAAGTGACGCATTATCGGCGTCATTTGCAAGAGCGGAAATTGCGCTCACCTTCCTGGGCTGGAAATCGTATTTGACGCAGTGCTGGAAACCTTTCCCTTTGGATTTGAGGGACGTGACGATCAGACAGTTGCCCACAAAATGTGCGGAGTAGCCCACGCCTTTGCTGGTGCGGAAGCTGGAATGCACAAAAAGGGCAACGATGCAGTCAACGGCACCTCAACAGACTATTTTGAGAAATGTTGAAAAGGAGCGAAACGAACTGAAAAGGACGGCTTGCTTGAAAGCAAGCTCATTTTTTGATAGTGGTCCATGCAGAACTCAGCATTCCAGCCATTTATCCCGTCGTTTTATTGCTTTTGTTTTTTCTTTCTTTCAATCACACTTGCCTTCAAGCTGTTTCATTTCCATTCACAGTTGAACTTTATTGTAATAATGACAAGCTAACTACAAAAAAAAAAAAAAAAGCCCACTAGAGCTTAATGATAACCAAGTGACACACCATCATAGACAGGCTGCATAAATGTTAGGGTCATGACTGTATAAAGCAGGGGTGCTCAAGTTGGGTCCTCGAGAGCCCCTATCCAGCCTCCTGTTTTCCGTGTTTCTCTCCACTAACACACCTGATTCACGATTAGGATCGTTATCAGGCTTCTGCAAAGCTTGCCGATTAGCTGAGCGATTAGATTCAGCTGTGCTGCAGGAGGGAAACATGGAAAACAGGCTGGATAGGGGGGCTCTCGAGGACCCAACTTGAGCACCCCTGGTACTATAAACCTTTTGACCCGCATCTTCTTGTTATGATAACTAATATTGAGGACACTGGACAGGGCGGCAAACGCACATCTGCATGAATCGCTCTTTAGCATACAAACTCATTCATTACACGTTGGCATGAAGAGAGAAAAAAAAAACAATCATATTTTGTACTTAATAACATCTGTAGAACAAATTGCAATTGAATAACATACAAAAAAAATAAAAATATCACATAACAAATATACGTACATACCACCGTACTGTGCATGGAAATAAGTGGTCTTAACTTGTAGTAACCTTTTTACTACTACAGTACATTTAAATACCTGCACAGGTAAACATAAGAGAAAATGACTTACTACTTCAGTGCTTTACTGGGCAAAGTTTTTACTTTTTCAAAAGGAGGCCATTGTGAAAAGTCCGAGCAATAAGTCAAGAGTGGCGAAAATGAGAAAAAGGAGAAATGTGCGTTGGATTATTACAAGTCTATGTTTTATAACTGTCGTATTTCTTCCGCGGAGCAAATGTTATATTTCAAACAAGGCTGCAAATCTGTGCGGTTTACAATTTTTCTCGTAGTTTCCGTCAACGGGAAAGAAAGTACATCACGCTGGTTAGAACTCGAAACGTCGAAATACAAGGTGGCCTAAAGGTCAAGATTTTTATTCGATTTATTTCCGATGCGGTTCGGACAGTCGTGAAGCCGTCAGCACTTTTTCGGATTTGTCGTTGGTGTCGCTCTCTTCACAACAACACTGACACAGGCGCTTCTTTCGGAACGGGCGTTTATCGCTTGCACATCTGCTTTGGTCGCGCCGTGCCGACGCTGTGCGCGGCCTTGCGCGCGTCGTGAGAACGACGTTTTGAAGCAGCAAAACAGTAGAAATTAGACGCATCCGCAGAGTAAATAAAAGAGCAACAGATAAATACCTCGAAAAGAGGTTAAATGACCGTCAATATGCACGAAGCTTCTTTCAGTTTTTTATTACCACCGCGTATTAGGGCCATGTATAAATATATATTTTTTAGAGCGTGGTGTCAATGAAAACTCGTAAATTTACCACGTCATAAAGTGGCAAATTTGCGACTTTATAAAGTGGCAAAAATGGACTTGGGTCGATTTGACTCAACTTTGAGTCAAGAATTCGGTCTTTTAGTGTAAAACAACTCAACCAAAATAAATATTGGTCAGATCCTTTACTTGGGTCAAAAAAATAGGGTCATTTTGTATAAGACATCTCAGAAAGTTGGGTCAAATTGACCCATAAAGTGGATCGGTCCATTTTTGCCACTTTATAAAGTTGCAAATTTGCCACTTTATGAAGTGGTAAATTTACGAGTTTTCATTGCCACCACGCTCTAAAAAATATATATTTATACATGGCCCTAATACGCCGTCGTAATAAAGGACTGAAAGAAGCTTCGTGGATATTGACGGTCATTTAACCTCTTTTTGATCCACAATTGGGTTACTTTTGACCCAACTGTTTTTAGAGCGTATGGGTATAAAATGGACCAATCCTCTACTTGGGTCAATTTGACCCAACTTTATGGGTTGTCTTATACAAAATGACCCAATTTTTTTTGACCAAAGTAAAGGATCTGACTAATATTTATGAGTTGTTTTACACTAAAATAGCTATTTTTTGGACTCAAAGTTGGGTCACATTGACCCATAAAGTGGATCTGTTGATCCACAGTTGGGTTACTTTTGACCCAACTGTTTTTAGAGCGTATGGGTAAAAAATGGACCAATCCTCTACTTGGGTCAATTTGACCCAACATTGTGGGTTGTCTTATACAAAATGACCCAATTTTTTTTGACCAAAGTAAAGGATCTGGCTAATATTTATGAGTTGTTTTACACTAAAATAGCTATTTTTGGACTCAAAGTTGGGTCAAATTGACCCATAAAGTGGATCTGTTGATGCACAGTTGGGTTACTTTTGACCCAACTGTTTTTAGAGCGTAAGGGTAAAAAATGGACCAATCCTCTACTTGGGTCAATTTGACCCAACATTCTGGGTTGTCTTATACAAAATGACCCAATTTTTTTGACCAAAGTAAAGGATCTGGCTAATATTTATGAGTTGTTTTACACTAAAATAGCTATTTTTGGACTCAAAGTTGGGTCAAATTGACCCATAAAGTGGATCTGTTGATGCACAGTTGGGTTACTTTAAACCCAACTGTTTTTAGAGCGTATGGGTAAAAAATGGACCAATCCTCTACTTGGGTCAATTTGACCCAACTTTCTGGGTTGTCTTATACAAAATGACCCAATTTTTTTTGACCAAAGTAAAGGATCTGACTAATATTTATGAGTTGTTTTACACTAAAATAGCTATTTTTGGACTCAAAGTTGGGTCAAACTGACCCATAAAGTAGATCTGTTGATCCACAGTTGGGTTACTTTTGACCCAACTGTTTTTAGAGCGTATGGGTAAAAAATGGACCAATCCTCTACTTGGGTCAATTTGACCCAACATTCTGGGTTGTCTTATACAAAATGACCCAATTTTTTTTGACCAAAGTAAAGGATCTGACTAATATTTATGAGTTGTTTTACACTAAAATAGCTATTTTTTGGACTCAAAGTTGGGTCACATTGACCCATAAAGTGGATCTGTTGATCCACAGTTGGGTTACTTTTGACCCAACTGTTTTTAGAGCGTATGGGTAAAAAATGGACCAATCCTCTACTTGGGTCAATTTGACCCAACATTGTGGGTTGTCTTATACAAAATGACCCAATTTTTTTTGACCAAAGTAAAGGATCTGGCTAATATTTATGAGTTGTTTTACACTAAAATAGCTATTTTTGGACTCAAAGTTGGGTCAAATTGACCCATAAAGTGGATCTGTTGATGCACAGTTGGGTTACTTTTGACCCAACTGTTTTTAGAGCGTAAGGGTAAAAAATGGACCAATCCTCTACTTGGGTCAATTTGACCCAACATTCTGGGTTGTCTTATACAAAATGACCCAATTTTTTTGACCAAAGTAAAGGATCTGGCTAATATTTATGAGTTGTTTTACACTAAAATAGCTATTTTTGGACTCAAAGTTGGGTCAAATTGACCCATAAAGTGGATCTGTTGATGCACAGTTGGGTTACTTTAAACCCAACTGTTTTTAGAGCGTATGGGTAAAAAATGGACCAATCCTCTACTTGGGTCAATTTGACCCAACTTTCTGGGTTGTCTTATACAAAATGACCCAATTTTTTTTGACCAAAGTAAAGGATCTGACTAATATTTATGAGTTGTTTTACACTAAAATAGCTATTTTTGGACTCAAAGTTGGGTCAAACTGACCCATAAAGTAGATCTGTTGATGCACAGTTGGGTTACTTTAGACCCAACTGTTTTTAAGAGTATGTATCGATTTAATCAAAAGCCAAGTCTAAGCATTAGCATTCAGCATGTGTGTTTTTTTTCCTTAACCTTAAGTGTTGTTTACGCCGCGGCTGATGCGCACCCTTGCACCTACAGCACAGGTATCGCTGAGAACGCCTCATATGGGGGGTGAAAAGCAAAACCGCAGGCTGGCTTTTTGAAGTCAACACGCTTTTCTTGGTGTTGACACGGCCCGCCACCAAGCTGTGAAGATTAGCTTGACATATCTCACACTCTGTTGCCACCTGAATACATAAGAGCGGGGGAAGCAACATTCACATTTTTTTTCTTTTTTTCTTCCTATGTCACGAAACCCGCAACGAGGCCCTCTCGGATGAAAATCTTTTCAATGAAACGTCCGCGATGAGAGCGGCCAGTGTCGACGCTAGTTAATGGCTATCTAGGACCAATATTCTATGACAGAATGCACATTGCAAGCCTTTTAATATTCCCCCCCCCCCCCCCCGAACACGGCGCGGGCTTTATACTTCCAGAGAAAGACCATTTCGACCTTGACGAAGCGCCGCGTGTTCTCCTAATCTACTCGGACGTGAGGTCAGGGGGGCTTTCAAACAGGAAGCGTGTGACTGAGGCTGCCGTGTTTGCAGGTCTCCTGAGAGCAGCAGGAACGAGCTCTAATGCGATGCTAAAGCAATTGGCATAATGTGTGTGTTGGGGGGGGGCGGGGGGGGGGGGGCGGGGGCTGAAAAGTGCAGCTGGGAGAAGATTGGCTGTACGAATAGATAGTGCTGCCTTGAGATACAAGTTGAATTTGTTCTGTGACCACCCTGGTTCTTTTAAAACACTTGCATCTCAAATCATCTTTCTTAGTCAAATGAATTAAGACGTATGTGAAAAATAAAAATAATACTTCATAAAAGCTGAGAAATCAAATAAAATAATTAAACAATGTAAGGGGACAGTACAGTTTTTTTGTTTTTTTTTACAGTGGAAGAATAAGAATAGTATTATTGTTACTACTGTAAGTCACTCAGTAAGATGTCATTGGTCATAAAGAATAACAAACATATGCGTGTGAGTTTTGTTATATGAACTGTAGAGGTGCAATGATCAATTGACAACTAACCAAATCAATTTAAAATCGCCCAAATCCTCACAATGTCTCTCATCTGTGAATATCCTCAAATTTCTGTAGTCCTCCAAGAAAGCAGACTTGTGTTGAATCAAAGTAAAATATTTGCAAACATCTGCTTTTACTTTGGAAAACAATGATCGATATTTTCACGGATTTTCTGACATGTTACGCACCAAACAAGTAGTCTCAATTAATTTCTAGATTTCTAGAAATAATGTTCTGTTTAGGAAAATACAGATGGGAAATAAAACATGTTTTTATTCATTTATCCCGTTCCTCTATTAACTCATTCACTGGCAGCCATTTTATACTGACGCAACCCCCTTCGCTCCCGGCTGTTTTACTGGATTTTGTCAGATTTTGCAAGGCCCACAGAATATTGTGTTCTATTGATATAAAAACATGGAAATTAGAGTCTCTTCTTTCATCAATCTGTTTCCGTTTTGCAGCAATTAGCATTAGAATATAGCTAAGTTTCATTATTATTCACAAATCTATTCAAAATTGTAAATAATTGAGTTTTTTTTTTTTTTGCAACATGGCCCTGGTTGATCTCTTATACTCTGCTGCCACCTGCTGGCCGTTTGTGTAATAAGTACCATTTCTTCAACCGTTCTCTGCAGTTGAGAGGCTGCATCAAAACATATAAATACTTCTTTGGGACACTTAAAATAGAACATATTTATACGCTTTTTTCAGGACTTGTTCCATATTTGCAAAATCGCTGCTTATTTTAAAGCGAGTTAAAAAGAGTTCATTGGCACCACTTGTATCAAGTTCACGCTAGCAAGCGGAAAGCAAAAAAATCATCCAGAGAACCGCCGCTATGTGGAAGAACGTCAAGCGGGCTCACTCGTATGTGAGAGCGCCTCACGTTTGCGCGTTTGCTCACCAGTAGAGATAGGGCTTGTCCTTGTCCACGTTGATGTTGTTCAAGGGATCCATCCTGAACCAGGTGTTGAACGTGAAGCCGTTCTGGTAAGGCCACTTGGCGATGGGAGGCAAAGCGATGGCCTGTCGGCAGACGAGTCCATGATTACGCTGACGCAAAGGCAATGCGAGCAAGGTTATTTTAGAAAACGAGTGAAAAAAATGGCACTAAAATTCATGAACAAAATAAAATAAAAAGGAAAAAAACGAAAACTGACTGAAAACTGCATTTTATGTTTAAAAAAAACTCAAACTAACTATAATTATAAAGAAAATCGGGATGATTTTAAATCAGATGTTAAGTGGATTCATTTCAATATTAACCGGAATAAGGATGTTGGAAAGTGTGTCACACAGAAGTGACATCATCTCGTAGCAGCCAATAGAAAGGACCTTCAGATGATGTCACTCCTCGGGGGCAATTATGCGTGCTTTGACCTTTGGCTCCAATGGCTCGGCTCACCCGCTTTTTCATTAAACTCATTTGAAATGCAACGGTGGATAAGAAATAAGTTCATTCACTTGCAGCCACTTTCACTGAAGCAACCCCCTTCGCTCCCGGCTGTCTTACTGGATTTTGACTGATTTTGCAAGGTCCACAGAATATTGTGTTCCATTGCTATAAAAACATGGAGCCTACCAAAAGAGAGATTAGCGTCTCTTCTTTCATCAGGAAAACAAGCATATTTGTATCTGTTTCCGTTTTGCAGCAATTAGCATTAGAATATAGCTAAGTTTTTCATCATTGTTCCCAAATCTGATTAAAACAGCAGGGGGCAAGAGCGTTTTGCAACATGGCCCTGGCTGGTCTCTTATACTCTGCTGCTATCTGCTGGCCGTTTTTTGTAATAACTACCATTGCTTTAAGCGTCCTCTTCAGGCCAGAGGCTGCATCAAAGCCTTCTGTATGCTCTAGCATAAAAATAAACATTAAAAAAACATATAAATACGTCTTTAGGGACTCTGGTAATATTTAAAATAGAAGATATTTATATGTTTTTGGGGAGCAAATGAGTTAAATATTGCACACAAGTAATATACTTTTTTTTTTTTTTTACTAATTCTGAAACTAACTAAAACTAAACAAAAATCAAGCATTTTTTTTTTAAAACGAATAAAAACTAACAGAACCACCCCGAAAATTAATTAAAACTAACTAACTTAAAAAATTAAAAAATAAACTCAAAACGAAATAAAAAGTAACTAAAAATGAAAATTCCCAAACTATAATAACCCTGGCTGTGACTGCCGCATAGCACCGCATAGCGCCGCATAGCTTAGCTCGCGGTCAGACGTCAACGTCGTCTTCTCCGCGGGAGCCTTGAAGCATCATAAAAGGGATGATAAATGATTGTTATGGACACAGGATTGTCATTTTCGCTAAGTAAATGCACGCGCGCAAACTCACACTTCCTTAAAGTAAGCAATTATTATCTCTGCGGAAAATGTTTTACAGCTATGCAAATGTGCAAAATGTTTGCTTAGCTCATATTAACATTCATCTTCCACCCTGCGGCTCATTTTCTGGAATAAATAACACCTTAGTCACTACAATAAATTCAGCTCCTGCTAAATATGTATTAAGCAGCCAGCCTTTTTTTAAATAAATCTCACCCTTACTGGCGTCATTTGTGCATCTCGGCTCATTTATTATTCATATAACAAACAACTGCAGACCGATAAAATGATGCATAATGGATACCTGGGATTTATTTGATTTAGGAAATGTCGTGAGATATATTTTTACGGGACTTTTCTTAGATGGTGTTAAAAAAAAAAAAAAAAAAAAGACAGAGAGGAAGTTTGTGTGTTTTTTGGGGCCACTTATGAACAAATGTTCATTTCCCAATGAAAGCTCACGTCAAAAACGGTCACGAGTTGGGTTTCCAATCCACCCATTTTAAAAACTGAATGCAAAAGCTGGAAATTCGAAAAAGGGCCCAAAATTCGCAAAAAAAGTTTGACGCTACGCGGGAGTGAATTTTGAAGCATGTCAAAAAAAAAGGAAAATGCACATTTTGGCTATGGAAACAGGTGGAGCGAAAAAAATGCTGACAAGACGCCACACGTTTTAATACGTACGTTTGTAGTCCCAAAGCAATGGCAGACGATAAAGTAAGGTATGTTTGGGGGGGGGCAACGAAACAGAAATCTTTTGGGAATTAATTAAAGAAACGAATATTAACGCCATTTTAGATGGAAAACAGCAGCAACAACCAAAAAGCTATGGGTTATTAATTTAAGAAGTACAAAAGCAAACTCATACGACGTCGTCGCACGGCGTAGTCGCTTCCTGTTAAATTACTGGTGGCTCACATCTCTTAATAGTGTATAGCGCCACCTACAGCGGCGGAGTCCCCTCTCAGTGTGGCGCATCCGTAAACCGTAAAATTTGCTTACAAAATTCTAAACCATTGGATGGAAACCCCACGAAAGTTTGCGCAGCTTCACGGTTTCTTCTACTGCTGATAACTAAAGAACTGAGAGGAAGGCCACCATTTTGGATTCAGGATTCAGAGAAGAGCGACGACTTACCGCTGCACTGCGACCGGGGAAGTTGAAAAATGCGTCCGATCCGTGTCTCTGGGGCATCTGGTTGAGGACGGACAACATTTTGACGGCATGTCTGGGCTGCGGAGAGGAAGGAGACGTGGGTGGATATTGCGGCCTTCTGACGGGCCGCCGCCGCCGCCGTCACCGCCTCCGCCGCCGCCGGCTCGGCTTCACTCACCCAGAGGCCGCCTTCCCCTTGGAGCATGCCGAAGAGGAGCTTCACCTCCTGCACGGTGATGCTGTAGCTGGCCAGCACGCCCAGCATGTCCACCAGCAAGTCTTCAAAAGGCAAGCAAGCGACACGTTCAGACAAGACCGAGGGCAAGCAAAGCATGAGGTTTCCTCAAAGCGATGTCAAAAGATGAAAAGCAGACAAGAGATCATCTTTGGGTTTCATTTTCTTGCATTTGCTATTTTTTTTTTTATTATTATTATTTTATTTTTTTTAATCAGACAAGCTCACTGGTTTTACAATACTTGCCAATACTTGTGGAGGACAGAGCATGTGTGAGTTTTCAAATGTGTGTTGTTGTTTTTTAGCGATTTGATATCTTATTTTTTTTTTATAGTATTTCCTTCTATATTTTTTTCTAATATACTGTAATTATTTTCGTCTGAAATGTTAGTATTTTTATCTTTTTTTTTAAATTATTGTTATCTTGTCATAAGTGTATTTTCTTAAATCTAAAATGTTTGTGTTTGTCAGTCAGTATTTTTTCCATTAAGTACTTGTTGTTCAATTGAATGTAACATTTCAGCATTTCTCGACTAATATATGTGTTTTCAAAAAAAGGAGAGAAAAAAAGGACAACTTTGCCTTCATTGACGATGGAAAACATACTGTATATTTTTTTTGTCTCATATTTTGTCCAGAATAGTATTTTCCTTCAAGGGTCCTATTTTTCAGAGAAAATACGTTTGTATTATTTTGTCAAATTATGTATTTTTTCTTTTTTCATATTTGAGTATTTTCTAATATTTTTCAGTCCAATGTTTGCGTGTAAATATTGTGTATTTTCATCTCTGCTTTCATCAAAATGTCATCTACTGCTTGATTAGTTATTGCATTTCTAAAAATGTCATACTTTAATGGTTTTGTATTTTTGGCTATATTTGCATTTGACTATTTTGGATTTGTATATATATATGTGTCCATTTTTTTTTTTTTTGCACTGCGGTATATCTGACTGAATTGTGCAGGTGTACGTTGCTCATCGGCAAAGCGCCGGCAGTTTGCACCTGCAATCATGTCGTCCACCGAGCTCATCCGGAGCAGCAGCCGCCGGATGAGGCCCACCGCGGTGCTCATCTGCAGGTTGCGCACGCTCTTGCGTAGCACGGCGGTCAGCATGCTCCAGATCTCCGCCTGGCAGGTGACGTCGCAGTGCTCCAGCAGCGCCGGCAGGCAGCCGATGCCGTCCGCGTCTTGAATGATGAAGTTGGTCTCCAAGTCGAAGTCGCCGGCCACCAACTGCCGGGGCGAGATGAGAGACGCGTGCGTTCTAACGATTGCTTACCAATGGGACCATTTGTCAACAATCGGTGCGCAAAAGATTGACATTTACATCCATCCATCCATTTTGTTAACCGCTTGTCCTAACATTTACATTCAATGATATATTTTTAAATTTTGTCATTCCCGTTCCATTAACATTACTTCTTATCAATCTGGTTCCTTGAAAATTATCTTACCGATTCTCATTGGGCGACAATGTGATACAATTTTCACTTCAATTATTAAGTCAAAAGAGAGCTTCTAACTTGCATCAAACCTGCCAGGTTATCAGATCACTTAATCTACCAGGTATAGATTTTTTTTTCCACACGATACATTTCCTAAATTATGACAATTTGGCCACTATACTACTAGAGTATATTTCATTATTCGCAGCATGGTTAAACTTGGTGCCATGACCCAGATTACTAACTTTTGAAAATATTCTCAATGCTGTATTCTAGGGGTGTACCATAAAAAAAAAAAATCTATTTAAATAGGAATCGCTATTCTCATTTAGTACGATTAAGAATCGATTTTAAATGTCCTAAAATCCATTTTATTTAAATTACTTTATACTGTCTTACCCTTGTTTGTGTGTGCCTTTATTGGGAGTGATGTTCACGTTGTACAAGATTTGGCCACTTAGGGGCAGTGTGGTTCAGTTCGTTCTAATACACTGTTAAGCTGTAGCCACATTAAGAGAGTAGAAGGAAAAAGTCACAGTCAAGTTATGCCAATAAAAGTTTTTTTTTTTTGCAGCGTAGGAAGAGCATATGCCGGCGAGTAATGTTAAGATGCTTCTCTGTATACATTCCTGAAGCGTTTTGTATGAATAGCCGTTCTTTTGAGTGATCAAAGTGCCGCGAGTAGCGCGCTAATTAGCATTAGCGAGTCAGACTCATGACGATTCTTTGCACATATATAAATTGAAGCAGAAATCATCATCAATTCAAATCATTTTGAATCAAAAATCGATTCTGAATCAAATCGCAGACTCAAAAAATCGGAATCGAATCGTGAGACAGTCAAAGATTCCCCAACCCTACTGCATTCATTTTGAACGAATTGTTGAGGGCAAACATCGAACATATTTGACGACCTAGTTTTTCAAAACACCTTCCACACAATTATCAAAACCTACTTTCTAGAAACGGCCGTCTCCACAGAGAGCTGGCCGGGGGAGCCTCCCAGAAGCACGTCAGAGAAAGGTGAGCGTCAAACCGGCCTCGCCAGCGGCAGCCACCCAACCCGCCAAACGAGAAGGCTCAACACTAAGAATTCTTCTCTCCTCCTCGCACTTGCATCATTTTCAGTGGCGTTGGATTTCGAGCCAAAGCACCGCTGAAAATGAATCGCTCCAGCAGCTGCAGAGCCTCGTCGGTCAAAGCACATTTTTGTTTTTTTGAGAGCAATTGACAAGTGTAATCGAGGAAAGCAAACATGCCCTTCAAAGGAATCAAATTACAGTTGGGGGGGGGGGGGGGGGGCTATAGTGGGTGGGCAAGGAAAGTCTGGTGGGCTAATAAAACAATGGGGGAAAGCCTGGAAATGTTCAAATGTAAACACTGCACGGCCAGCATTCAGTCTCCCTCCCAAGCAATTGACCTCAAGTAACATCTTTTTGACCAACAATTCGCACATTCAAACTCAGGCAGTGGAAAAGAAGGCGAAAATCATCGTTCAAGCACACAAAACAGAATTGTCAGTGTCAGCTATAGCGAGGCCACGTGTGCTCTACAACTAGAGATAGACCGATGTGGATTTTTTTTCAGGGCCGATATGATACCGATTATTATTAGTCAAGGATGCCGATAACCGATATTTGGAGCCGATATTTTCACAGGGAAAATATTGACATTAAAAATTGAAAAAATGTAAGCTCTTAAAAACTTACATTTTTAAGCATATGTTTATTAAAGAACTTTTAGGGTTTGTAAAATATTGGAGTTAAAAAAAAATATAAAAAAAAAAGTTCAGGGATTTCCCAGGGGCATGTCTTCAAAATTTAAATAAAAACTTAGTAAATAGCACCCTGTTGTTGTTTTTACAGTAAATAAAGTTTTACAAAACGTCAAAATATCTGAAATAAAATGTCATATGACTTGAAAACAGAAGGTGCAGAGAGTTCCCAGGGTCTGCCGCATCTCTGAAAATTGAAATAATGAGTTCATTGAAGTTGACACCTTTTTTAAATGGCTCCATTATCGGCCGTACGATTCTTCAAATTGGCCGATGCAGATATTCGTCAAAATGCTGAATATCAGCTCAGCCGATAATCGGTCTATCCCCTTCTACAACTACTGCATTTGAAGGTGAAAATGTCTCAAAAGGTGATAAGAAGAAACACTTGTCACCTATTTGAGGTAAGGCATTTAATAAATCACATTAATTAAAGCACGGCATTCGGTATATTCCATCTCCCTTAAGCGAGGTGGGTCGTCATCGCTTTCCCTTCTCAAACGCATGATCGCAATTTGACAGTTGTGTGAACATGAAATCGCCTCTTCTTTAATGAAAAGTGGCAGCCGCGTCCCTTTTTTAGTCACAAATAATGGGCAAGAAATTTGAAAACAACAAATCAATACGGCAGTTCATCCAAGTTCAACAAGCATGAAATTAACCTCGCCGAAGAAGCATGTGCAAGAAAGTGAGCCCTGACAACAACACATTGGTGGGCATCAAAGTGTGGAGGTGGAAAATGGGCCTGAGCACATTACGGTGATTGACAGTGAATGGCAGAGGTGGGATGAAAAAGCGTCAGCGGACGGACACGGGTTCAAGGAGACTACAAGCTGAGCATTACACGCCAACTATTCCATTTCGTTACAGCACAAGGCAGGATGAAACGGGTTCACCGATAAACCGTGCACCTTTCAGACGGTAAGTATTACCCTTTTAAAACGCAATTATCGGTACTACAATATATTTAGAGTTCCCGGGAGAAGCAATTGTGTTTTTCCCGATTCGTTCGAGAGCTGCCGCAATGGCAAACAGAAGAAGATGAAGATGATGAAGATGTAAACCACAGAAAAAGACAACGAAGATGAGAACGACATCATGGGTGAGTTTCGGTGCTAAATGCTAACGAACCTATTAACAAAAAGTAGATATTTATTTTTTATTCTAAGCAATATTTGTGGATTTTTAGATTCATTTGTATTCATTTATTTTCTAATATTTGTGTCCAATGTTTTTGTGTCAAATATGTTTTTAAATATGTAATCTATATATTTTTTTGTGTAATATTTTTTTTAAAGAATTTCTAATGGTTTGGTAATTGTTTGATTTCATATTCTCTCTATTTGTTTAACATTTAATATTTTCTCAATTTGTGTTTTCAGCTAAGACTTGTGTATTTTTGGTCCATTTCTTCTTTTTTTTTTTATATTCGTGTTTTTTCCTAATCTTTTTATCGTTTATGTCTGTCAAATATGTGTATTTTGAAGTTTTATCACGTCTATTTTTTCTTCGTTTTTCTAGTATGTGTACGTGAGTAATTGACGGATACGTTTATCCGATCCTCTTTTATGAATTATTATTTTTGGTGTGACCAATAGAGAATGAACCAATTTGGGACTTTTCTTGTGTGTGTTATCCACAAGACAGTCAAGAACCCATTGAAGCAGCTAACAGTCTCAACATGTATTAAAAAAAATAAAAACAATAATAATAATAATAATAATTTTTACCCTTTTAGCAACTGGAATGCAGTGGTCATATTTGGACGTCATATGGTATGACCTGTAAAAAAAAATAATCTTAATTTTGTCCAACAATTTTCATTCTTATTTTACTGGTGCGGCTATGGTTTGTTTTGTTTAGATGGCTAATTGTCAGCTACATAAATTGCATTTAAGTTGAAAATATTATGTGGTGCGACCATTGTAGAAAGCTTTCCATGATAAATGTATGCCCTAAATTATAGATGATATATATGAGAGTAAAATTGTAGATAACAGCAAATAATAATAAAATAAATATTTTCATGAGGGTTTTTTTTTTATAATAAATTACTAGCTGTGCTGGGTCTGGTAAAATCCTTATGCGTCAATGGCACATATATTATTTGGTCTACTGTAGATAATCCATCCATCTATTTTCTGAAACGCTTACCCAAATATAAAAATAAAAAAAAAGTCAATACGTCTTTCTTGTCTAATATTTGTGTATTTTTCATGAAATATCCGTTTACTTCTTGGTACGGTGTAATTTTGTGCTTTAGATTAGTCTAATATTTTTGTATTTTTTTTCTAAAATTTCAGATTTCTTTTAGAATATTTTTGTATTGTATCGTCATTTGTGTAATATATTCTAATATTTGTGTATTTTCCGTATTTTTTAAATTGCCTGAAACGTTTAGCATAACATGGATGGCTACCCATGATCAATGAGGTCTTCTCTAACCACATTAAAAAAAATATGCAGTAAAGCTTAAAAATGAAGTTGAACTGCATAAAAAAATTAATTTCAGTGGTTTGAAATAAATAGAAGAAAAAAGATGGTTCGCTTGATTTTTTATTTGGGAAATTGCCGTTCCTTTCCACAATTATTCAAAAAAACGTCAACATCATTTGTTATTTCCACCGTTATTTGAAGAAGAAAGCTTACGAGGGGCGCTTTATTCCGAAGGCACATAAAGAAAGTCGTTTGTATTTGCATTCAAACAATGAAGAAAGCGTACACGGCAAGTTAATGAGGTGGCGGCGATGTGCATGTCTGAGCTGCAATTGAGGAAGCGTTGGGGGGGGGGCGATAGGACAGAGGAAGCTGAGACAAATCCATCCTCAAACAGAGTCAGCCAGTTAACTGCTGCGGGAAATAACAAGAGCGGGGGCTAAGCCGCTGTTCTGCATGCATGCAAAAAAAAAAAAAAAAGAAGAAAAAAAAAAGTGGCCACTCCACTCCAGCTCGCGTATTCGCATGCAGACAAGACAGCCCGCCGGAATAAATGGCGGCTTCTCATCTTTTTTGTGTCTGGAAAGCCACGCTCGCTTCTACTGGCTCGCCGATTCTGCTGCGAGGATTGAGGCCGGTTGCCCAATCGAGTTCCAGAATACAATCTCATGCAAATCAGTCCACTGCTCGTCTGCACTACTTCTGGGCCAACCGTCGAGTACTACTTTGACAAATCGGAGGTGACAACTTGTTGATCAACAATGTCATCAATTCACCAGGCCAATCCACCAAATTCGATTTTTTGAATGATTCATTATTTTATTAACAACTCATTTGCTCCCCAAAAACGTAAAAATATGTTCTATTTTAAATATGACCATGCTCCCAAGGACGTATTTATACATTTGTTTATGCCCGAGCATACAGAAGGCTTTGATGCATGCTTCTGAACTGAAGAGAATACTTGAAGCAATGGTAGTTATTACAAAAAACAGCCAGCAGATGGGGGCAGAGTATAAGAGATCAACCAGGGCCATGAAAGAGCTTTCTCTTTCCCCCCACAGTTTTAAACAGATTTGTGAATAATGATGAAACTTAGCTATATTCTAATGCTAATTGCTGCAAAACGGAAACGTTAGAAGTATACTTTTTTTCCGACAAAAGAAGTCCCTCTAATCTTTCTTTTGGTAGGTTCCATGTTTTTATAGCAATAGAACACAATATTCTGTGGGCCTTTCAAAATCTGTCCAAATCCAGTAAAACAGCCGGGAGCAAAGGGGGTTGCTTCAGTCAAAATGGCTGCCATTGAATAATGTAAACTATTTGACACATTTATCTAACACATTTGTTAACTCTAACCCTGCGGCTTTATTATGAAATCAGTAAATTATGAAAACAGAATGAACTATTTTACACTATTGCTTAAAAAAAAAACAGCAACCATTTGACATATTTTAACAATGTGTCATTACCATAATGTCAAATTGGTTTGCTTCCAAATCTTGAAGACACACAAGCCCATCAGAATCTGAACCATGCAGCTTTCAAACGTGCCTCATCAACATCAAAGAGGTGCAGACGTCGCTTCCGTTTTCGGATGCCCTCGATTTTCCGGCACGATGACATACGTCCAGAAAGTCTTGGTGGCTCGCTGAAAGATTTTGCAGAACCGTGCGAGGCGCATTTCTGCAGTCCCAAGAGCGGCCGCGCGGCGAGGAGAGAGGAAGCCCTGTGGCTAATTTATTGGATTTCAATTAAGCATCTCGGGAGCGGATTACCAAAGGTGCTCAAAAGCTCGATGGAGCCGTGCGCAGAATGATTTGCAACCGAGCGCAGACAGCGGGGGGGGGATATTTTTTCGATTGGGCAGCTGGAACCTAATGGGACTTTAATTGGGCTCACGCTGGCGGACCTGCGGTTACGCCGGAGCCACTTGATTGGCAGCCTTACTTGTCTGAATGACAGAATACCGAGGCTGTATTGACAGCGCGGAATTCAGATTTTTGTGGCACAATTGGAATGTGTGTCGTGTCAGCGTTAACTCATTCACTCCCAGCCATTTTCACTGAAGCAACCCCCTTCGCTCCCGGCTGTTATACTGGATTTTGACTGATTCTGCAAGGCCCACAGAACAATGTGTTCTATTGCTATAAAAACATGGAACCTACCAAAACAAAGATTAGAGTCTCTTCTTTCATCAGGAAAAAAAATATATATTTCTATCGGTTTCCATTTTGCAGCAATTAGTATTAGAATATAGCTAAGTTTCATCATTATTCACAAATCTTTTTAAAACACTGGGGAAAATAGTTTTTTTTGCAACATGGCACTGGTCTTATACTCTACTGCCACCTGCTGGCCATTTCTTTTGTAATAGCTACCATTGGTTTAAGCGTCCTCTTCCGGTCAGAGGCTGCATCAAATCCTTCTGTATGCTCTAGTGTAAAAAAAAAAAAAAACATTTAAAAAAAAATCTATAAATACATTTTGGGGACCATGGCAATATTTAAAATAAAAAAATCTTGGGAGCAAATGAGTTCATTAAAAACAAACAAACGTGGAATCAAACAGTATTACAGTATTGCTTTTGGAGTCATCGAGTGAGTTGAGGAGCTTCATTTAGACAAACAGCTCTTTACAGCCATCTTGTGGAAACTATGGCAATTACAGCACATTATAAATCTTTGGGGAGGGGGGGGGTATTCTTTGCAGATTTTGCAATTCGCAGAAGGCCAGCCTTCCAAAACAAATACAGATACATATCCACCCCCAAAGCCAATGCAACAGTATGCTCCAAAAGGCAAAAAGGCCACTGCAAATAATGAAGTCTGGTTAGCCTTCCTCTGAAAACCAAACCGTCGCAAACCACTTCTGATTGAAATTGATTGATTGAAATATTTATTGACAACAAACAAAGCATGTTTACAAACAAACAAACGCACGACTGCTGCCAAAGGGATAAAAAAAAAACACAATACAGCAATAGGCTTATTTCCATTGTGGTTCCAAGGATCGAGATTAGGCCATGGCTGAAGGTTACCGGTCGCCATGGCGACGGGCTGCGATTGCTCGGACTCGAGATGCTTCCCAAGCGAGGCCGCGGGTCGGGGGAGGTTACCAAATTGAGTGAAAATAAATAGGACTGATGTCTTATTTGGGGAAACCAGCAGGATGAGTTCAAGTATCACAGAAAGAGTTTCCCCGTTGAACATTTTAAATTCATAATAGGAGACTTGTCACAAATCCAAAAGGCTGCCTGACCAAAAAAAAAAAAAGGCATCTAAATCTGAATTGTTTCATGAACATTGCAAAACATGATATTGTTTTCCCCATTGAAATGAATTAAATACATTTTTTTATTCCATCCATCCATCCATTTTCTGTACCGCTTGTCCTCACAAGGGTCGCGGGGGTTGCTGGAGCCTATCCCAGCTGGCTTCGGGCAGTAGGCGGGGTACACCCTGAACTGGTTGCCAGCCAATCGCAGGGCACACAGAGACGAACAACCATACTCACAATCGCACCTATGGACAATTTGGAGTGTCCAATTCACCTGCCATGCATGTTTTTGGAATGTGGGAGGAAACCGGAGTACCCGGAGAAAACCCACGCAGGCACGGGGAGAACATGCAAACTCCACCCAGGAAGGCCGAAGCCCGGACTTGATCTCACAACCATTGCACTGCGAGGCGGACGTGCTAACCAGTCAGCCACCGTGCCGCCATATTTTTTTATTATTACGTATATTTAATAAAGAAAATAGCAGTGTATAGAGAAGATGAACAAACTGCTTCTTTTTTTTTTAACTCATTCACTGCCAATGACGGCTAAGGACGTCAAATATCCATTCTCCATCCAATTACTCGATATTGCGTTATGCATGTGTACCTTTAAGGGGTGTGGCCTTGCGAGTGTAACAATTCGTCCCATTCATCGGTGACTGTTGCACTCCTTCAGTCAAGCAATGGCCTTTATACACTCAAATGTTGACTTGTAACAAAGCAACAACAACAACAACAACAACAACTAAAAACCTGTGAGTTGGGGCGCTCATAACTCAAGGCAACACTATTAATTGCTGTCATGAATGTGCTCAAATGGAAACGCCACAGCCGAAGACTTTTACGATTCCGCGGGGAGTTGAAATTGGAATGCACGATATCTCTGTAGAACACAACAAAGCCGAGGCAGATGAGCGGGAGCTCCAGCGAGTCTTTATCGTGCGTTCACCTTGCGGCAACTCAAGCAACACATTTGTTATGATGTCAGAGGCAAGAAGAAAAAAATAAAAATAAAAACGTGATTAACAACTCAGGAGAGTCACCAGACTTTGCCGTTGTAAATACTGCGTTCATCGTCGAGCCAAGGTGAGTTTCATGGTTTCGGCTTGATATGGAAACCAGCGCGCCGCGTTTTTCCGAAACAGAACGACGCTTTCGACCTACAAAGTTTGGGAGATTGCGAACGGAGCACGGTGAACAAGAATACGACTGCGTTAGCGGAGCTTTGTGAAGGAATATAGCGTGCTACAAATTGCGTAACAAAATTGTGTTACTTCGCCGCCACGTCGTACGAACAGAACTCTGTTGTGAACTCCGTATCCTTGACAACGTAGAATGTAAAAAATAATGAATATAACCACAAATGGACTTTATGCCATTTTTTTTTTCTTTCTTTTTAAGACCTCAGTATTGTTCATTCGGAAATGTCATCATCATTGCTCTTTTTTTTTATTTATTTATTTATTTTTAATATATATATATATATATTTTTTTTTTTTTTGTGTGTGTGTGGGTGAGTATGTGTATGTGCGTGCGTGTGTGCGTGTGTGCATGCGTGTATTTGTTAGCTCACCAGAAAACCTATTAGAAAAAATCTCATACCGTTCACCTAAACCGAACTTTATGCCATTATGTTTTGGAAATTGTTTTTTAATAACGCGAAACCAATTCTCACCCGATAATTTGATTAATTAATAGGATAATCTGTCGAATCTAAAATGTATTAAAGGGATACTTGACTCATTGAGCCATTTCCAGCAGTAAAAAGTGAATATTTTATCCATAATTAATTTGATAACTTTATTATTTTTCATGTACAATACCTTTAAAAAAACAATTTTTTCCACTTGCTGTCAACTGAAGATGACATCACCTGTGTTGAGGAAGTAGGTAACGACCAATCATGGCTCAACTGTTTTCTGGGTTTGGTCAGCAAACTCAGCCACGATTGGTCGTTACCTACTTCCTCAGCACAGGTGATGTCATCTTCAGTCGACAGCAAGTGGAAAAAATTTTTGTTTTTAAATATCTTCATTGTACATGAAGAATGATGAAGTTATAAAATGCATTTACTTTTTACTGCTGAAAATGGCTCAATGAGTCAAGTATCCCCTTTAATAGCTGCAGCTCTAGTTACATCTCTAACTAGTAGAAATACAGTTTCCCTGGGGAAAAAAAATGTGTCACATGCTCCAATACTTCAGCCGACGTGAAAAATGTGCCGGTTCAAACGAAAGGTTCTATCTTCGGAGTTGATTACCGATCCAACTTAAACTAATTTTAAAAAGTGAAGACTACAATTCGACTACTTTAGAGATGTAACCAACAAGAAAACCGTAGAGCTGTCCAGCGGGGGGGAAACAAGAATTAACTGCAAATAAATGCTGAACTGTTGACGTGTCTTGTCTTATATCCTCCTTTTTCAGGAATTGGCCTCACTCATACAATATTTTTTTTAATATATTTTGTATAACCCTTCACACCACACATGCACCATGGCATTAATTTCATCAAAGGCTCAACAACACTGGCTTATTATTATTATTATTTTTAATCATCATAACTGTTGAACCAAGAAGTCTGATTGAGGTGGAAAAAAAAAAATCAGATGACTAAAATAGTTGTTCAAATGTGAATCATGCCTTGATCTACAGTGTAAGGCTTTTTCAAACAGGACATTTGACCTTTGTTAAAGGCTGAGAGTCAAAGGAACTCGTACCTACAACGTAAGGATCCATCCGTCAATATATGAAAAACGCACATGGAAACAACATACAGCGCTGGCTGTGAAATATAAAATATATATAATACAGAAACTACATCTTGCATTTATTTTGCCCTTACTTCTTTCTTGATCTCCACAATCGGAACATTTTTCCTGAACTGAGGAAGTTGCTGCAATTATTTCAATCACTGCGGAAAACAAAGTGATGCTAAAAAGCTTTGCACAATCGATTAAAGGTGGAGTGTAAAGGCCACGCGGAAAGAGCAGAGAAATGCACCCGAATATTAAAGTCCCAGAGTTGAAGTGCATTACAATTTCCTCAATAAGCAACAAAAGTGGAATTTGGCATGATGAATGCTGTACGGGAGAAATGGATCAAGCGTTTACCTCATGCTGAGGTTGCCAATTTTGTTTTCATTATAAAGCATTTGGCATGGAAACAGAACTAAAGAAATTAGTTCCTTAAGTAATAAAACTACTTTTTCATGGAGGCTGTTTTGACCGAAGGGCACATCGGTACAGCAATTCCTGATGCAAGAAAACGACCAGAACCAAGCACATTTTTTATGAGTTATGCTGAGTGAAGATCTGCCATTTTCTTTTCTCACAAGAAACTCCCAGGCTGCAAGAAAAAAAACTTTGTAATTTGGCCGGCTTGGTGACGAAGTGCAGCCTCCGCGAGTGAAAATACTATGGGGGAACAAAACTGCCCAAAAAAAAAAAAAAGACATAAAGAGATAAATACATAAACAAAAAAAAGTAAAAAAAAAAAAATATTAAAAAAAAAAATATATATATATATATATATATATATATATATCCCTGAATAAATAATTACAAGTAAAAAATAAAATAAAACAAGATTAAAAAAATACAAACAAAGTAAATAAAAACAGTGGAGCCCAACTCAAGACACGCTTAGGACCGCCCCCTCATTTGAATAGCATTTCAACCTGACAGGGCATCTGCATCATGAAATAAATAAATGTGAGAGCAGAGCGTTTTTATTTATTTATTTAGTGATTGATATTTAATTCTATTTACATATTCATTTTGACATATATATATATATATATATATATATATATATATATATATATATATATATATATATATATATATATATATATATATATATATATATATATATATATATTGTTGTTTTTATTTTCACTTTTTTTTGTTTATGTTTTTATTTAGTCTTTTTTTTTTTTTTTTTTTTGGCAGTTTTGTTCCCTCATAGTATTTTCACTCGCGGAGGCTGCACTTCGTCACCAAGCCGGCCAAATTACAAAGTTTTTGTGTGTGTGTTTATTAATTTTGGAATTATATTTTTTCTATCCATTTTCATAAATTAATTAATTAATTTATTTATTTTATTTATTTATTTAGTCATTTATTCATTTTTAATTTAGGCAGTTTTAGTCCTCCATAAAATACTGTCTGATAATTTTACCGTCTCGGTAGCGCTTTGTATGCAAGTCTGAAAACTTTAGCCCAAATCGTAGCTACTCTCGAGCGCTGCCCCTGGTCGCCATGGCAACACGTACTGCAGCTGTAATCACCTCAGCACACCCCGCAGTGGAGGGGGGGGACTGTAATCATTGACCATTGGGGTATTTTGAGCAAAACATGCCACAGAGACATGAAATAAGACAACTGAAAACCGCGGGGATAAAAGTGTCACGTCTCCCGTAAGGACCCATTTTTGTCGGCAATAGAATGTATTGGATGGTGAATATTACATTACTGCTCTCCTTCCTTGTTAATAAATTTGCTCCAATCCAGACAAGTCACCTTGGCAGGAACGGCAAGCCGCCGCGGCCGCCGCTCTCTGACGTTCAGCCTTGTTAATGCAGGCAAAAGACTTGCGATCTAATCCCATAATGCTAACAACGGAAGCAAACATCTTGCTCTCCTCTCCATCTGTGGACGCAGAGGCAATAAAACGAGCCCCTCTTCATTCCCAGCTAATTAGCTACAAAAGATATGGGGCAACAGTTGTTAAACCCAGTGACCTTGACATCTACTTTGCCTCGCACCTCCACCACACCTCGCTACAGGAAATGAATTACCCTAACAGTCAACTCTTGCAATTTTGAACCCAATTATCTAGTTTTTCAACAGTTATTAGCCATGTTTTGAAAGTATTTTCTGGTGCCCCAGCTACCGGAAAATAACATTTAAAAAAAAAAAAATTTTTTTACAGTGTACATTTATCTTCACTTAACTGTTACTCGGTATCAGTGAGTATTCAAAGTGTGATTATTCCAATGAGAAAAAAGTGGTATCAAAACGTACCTCGTCCTATATATTTTTTTTAAATTAGGCCCAATTGTCCAAATGTGTGTAACCTGCTTTCGATTGCCAACTGTGGGTTTGGTATGCCCGCTACGTGCAAAAAACATTGGCGTTTAAATGGTGAAAATCAGCAAGGGAGTCAAAATATGGAAAGGTGGAATGACAGCAGAGAGCTCTCGACTCTTAAGCACATCATCAACGTGCCAAATTGTCCTCATTCATATGCTAATGTCCGCAGCAAATTTTTGTATTTGGGTCACACAACACATAAGCTCCGCAAGATGACTAAAAATTCAACTGGTGTCTGGGAATCGCTCGCTCTAAAATGACCAGTGCTTCGGTTCTCCGCGCATCATTGCACGCCATACTCAAATGTGCTGCTGTTAGCGCACATTCTAATTAGCATCGGATCAGCGCCATTAATCCGCCGCTGAGGCAATGGCCGCCGTCGCGGAGGCGTGGCGCTCGTGTAACAAGACGTCCACATCATCTGATGGTAAAAGAGATCGTTTGTCTGATTTTTTTTTTTTTTTACAAATGACTGACCAATCTCAAAAATTGCTTGCCGTCTTTGTCGATGTTTGAATGGTTGATCGAAAAAAAAAAATGGATGATTTTGGATGCGCGAGGATTCCGCTTCGACGCCAGCCCAATGCATGATTTGATTAAGAAATGTTGTCACGTCGAGCGAGGCTGCAGTGCGAAAGTGGCCAAACAATTGTTGTGTTCAGCCACCGATGTAGCCACCAAATTGCTTCATTGGCTTCATCAGAGTGTATGAAATGAAAAAGAACAAGAAGGGCTTGTGAATCTTTTGTCTGTTTACTGGAGCCTCAGCTCGCCACTGTGAAGGCGGCAAAAAAAGAAAATGAATGATTGAAACACCGCCAGCCTGGGGAAGGTTTGCGACACGTGCTCAGCAGACATTAAAAGCAATGGGAAGAAAAAAAAAATCATATCTGCTATCCAGAAACAGACATTATGTCTTGAAGGCAGATGCAAGCAAAAATAAATGATGCTGCTTGGAGTAGGTTAGAGTTATCAAATGTAAGAATTGCATCGGTCAAAATCGATTCAGACCCAACATCGGTCAGGTGAGATGCGGAAATTGGACCCAAAAGCAGACAGGGCAGATAGCAAAATACAGTGATTCAATGCAGACTTTTGATGAAAATGGTTATTTTTGATCAATTCAACATTTAATTACAATTAATTGAAAAACATGTTGTTGAATTAGCATTTGTATAGATGCTGGCTTTTCAATGTTGAAATGTCAACATTAAATAAGACATGGTTTCAATGCTTTCTCAATTTCAGCGGCGTGCACCCGTGGCCCCTGCCCAGATGAGACTTGCTCTTCAAACCCGTTCAAACCAGCTAACAGTTGGCAGCGGTTGGCAGCTTTTAGCGTCTTTTTCAAGTGACAAAAGAAGACAAACTGGGTATGTCCTAAGGAGAACATACTGTACTATTTAGTTCCAGACACCATCTTTTTTTTTTTTCTTTTTTTTTTAAGAGCTCAGTATTGTTCATTCGGAAATGTCATCATCATTGCTCTTTTTTTTTTTTTTTTTTATATATATATATATATATATATATTTTTTTTTTTTATTATTTATTTATTTATTTATTTTTTGTGTGTGTGTGTGTGGGTGAGTATGTGTATGTGCGTAGAACATACTGTACTATTTAGTTCCAGACACCATTTTTTGATAGACATGAAACTGGAAATAGAGAAAATAGACGCTGCATGTGGAGGAGGAAAAGCATCAGAGGTGATCTGTGATAAAAGAGCGCAAGCTCAATTGAAAAGGAAAGGTTCAAAGGACGACAGCGAGTCCAGCTATCTCCTTATGGTTTGGATGACCAGAAGAAAGGAGACAGAGCTGGAGGTGGCAGAGTTGAAATTGCAGAGAATCTCTCCGGGACGAATGAGGAAGGACGGGCTCAAGAATGAGCTCATCAAGAGTGACAACGCAGACGGGAAGGTTCGGAGACAAAGCAAGCTTGACAAGTCCGATTGAGGTGGTCGGACGTGCAGAGGAGGGAGAGAGAGAGAGAGGACATATCGGTAGGTAGAGGAATGCTGGAAATGGAGCCACCGGGAAGGAAGATTTGAAGAGGATTCAGATTCAGGACAGATGAAACACGACGATTCACCGCGGCAACCTTTCAATAGCGATAAGCCAAAAGCAGAAAGATGTCGATCATAACAGAACGCTTAGAAAAGTCTGCGGACCCAAGCACAAGAATGAACGGGAAATCAGCCATTTTTGATTGAAGTAGCGGGAAAATTATTTGGCTCATACTTTACCAGGCCTGAGATTTAGCCAGCCGGGCTCCTAACATGGGAAATTGAGCTAACCCGACAATTTTACAGGTAGCCCGACCCTTTGATAAGAAATGTGGTCATTTTTCTCAAGTCGTATCGTCCCAAAACTGAAAATAATGCAGTGTTCTACGTTAACCCTTTTCGGGTGTTGGCCCGAGAAATTGTGGTGGCTCTGCATATTATATTGTATAACAGTAGATCGGCTGTCTCCCAAGCTGAAGGTCGTGAGTTTGTTCCTCAACCCTTAAGTAAATTTTATTTATTTATTTATTTATTTTCAATTCTTTCTTTTTTTTTTACTCTCTTCCAAGTGTAAATATGTCTCAAACAGTCTAAAACCGAGTCTATTTGGTCCCATTCTAAATAGAGTCAAATTTACTCTATAGAATTTACTGTGTGGTACTCTGAAAGTCCATAGCCTCTGAAGGAGATGAAAAAAAAAAAAAAAAAAGTAGACAAGCAGGGCCTCGCATGCAAAGCCGTAACTGAAAATCAAATCGGAAACCTCAGACCCATCCGGGCTGGGATGCGAACATGACAACCACACAGCTGCGGTACGCCATCCAATGTATCAGAGGCACAGAGTGGACCCGGGTCGTTTCATCAAACTGCCACCCGGCGCGTGTGTGTGTGCGTGAGTGTGCACAAGAGTGCGCTACGGTGACTGATGGCTCTCTTATTGTCTTATTTGGTCTACTGTGTAATTACTTGCATCAACGCAACCTGTCGGCCTCAATCTGCCGAGCATCGCGCGCAGAATGCGGCTCGCTGAGAGCGGGCGAAACGTCAACAAAGCAATCGGTGTCGCTCGCGCCAACACACACACACACACACACACACACACACACACACACACACACACACACACACACACACACACACACACACACACACACACACCTACGCCAGACGGTGTTGCAGGCTGCTAAACCAACACTGCGGGGGCACAAGCCAGCTAACCGGTTGTATGGCTGCTACAATAGGACAGGAATGATTTCTTCATTGCTTGGGGTAAAAGCATCTTAATAGCAAACAAACCAAAAATAAAACTAGGAATGACACACCAAAAATAATGAAGCTGGCAGAACTGCGTGGCGCGGAGATTCGAGATTGTTCCAGCATGTGGCTTTCATTTACCAAATTCAAACAAATGTGAAAGGAGTCGTTTAAATTTTATGAGAAAACAAACAAGCCCCCCCCCCCCCCTCCTCAAGGTACAATAGTCAATCAGCGAAGCACAAGGGCGGGGGTCAACGTTTTCGACTTTGATCTCCATCATGCAACTCCTTTGCTTGACGGCAATAAATCAGACGAGAGCGAGCAACAACGGACAAGACGAGACGACCAACCGCCGAAATTCAAACTGACCACATCATTTGATTCTCCCAGCGGCTGCAAAAAGACAAGACCACGAGCGCACACGCTTGAGCTGACAAAAGGATGACTTCCTTACTATTGACAAGTCCGCTAATAGCTGCTGCCTCTGCCTGCCATATGCGGGTCTAATTTGAGTCTCAAAAGGACAGCATCGACATGGCGTACTGTAAGCACAGAACAAACACCATCTGTTCCAGAATTTGTTTAGATATTGTTAGAGTAGACAATATTTGTATTCTACTCTTTGCGTGTTCAATTAACTGAATGGTGAGATTCTGGTGAAGAAGTCCCTTTGCAAAGGTATCAAAAGCTTTTGATGACAACAATTGAACTCACTCAAACAGTGGTCTGTTCAGATTGTGTGTCCTCTTCTCCGGCACATCATTATTTATTGAAAAGTGGGTGAATACGAAAAGTCTCCTCCCATCAGCCCACAGTACATTTGTTTACAACTCAGTGAATACAAGAAAATCCCCCCCTTCTGTTCCCATAGGTATAAATCAGATTAGAGAAAAACAATAATACAAAGCCTGTGCCTCCCCTCTTCCGACCGGCTGAGACCGGTACTAGACTAAACTCCCTTCAAGATAGCAGTGGAAGAACTTGTTGCCCCTTTTCTTCTCAGGCGAAAGAGACAGATAAGAATACAAT
The DNA here is from genome assembly GCF_054856555.1 of Leptonotus elevatus. Taxonomy (NCBI): domain Eukaryota; kingdom Metazoa; phylum Chordata; class Actinopteri; order Syngnathiformes; family Syngnathidae; genus Leptonotus; species Leptonotus elevatus. The sequence goes on along the minus strand of NC_141245.1, from coordinate 24,762,919 downwards.
TCTATTCATTGAGCTACACAGCTATAACTAAATCCAAAACGGCTAAAATATAAATTAAAACTGAAAAACAATGTTAATAACTTAACAATATCTAACTAGGCCCTTTTTCCGATAATGAAAATTGGAAATAATTCGCTGTAAAAGTGTTGTGGAGGAGAAAACCTCTTGAAGAAACAGAGAGACAAGCCTTTATACGAGTGGTTCTTAAACCCTGTTGGAGGTACTGAACCCCAAGAGTTTCATTATTCACATTCACAAAATTGCTCTTCATTGAAAAATAGCAGTTTTGTTAAGATGGGAACCCACGGGTAGTAGATCCAATAAAAACAGCAGAGGCCCCAGAATTGAACCCTGTGGAACACCAAAAGTTCCGTTACACATATCAATTCATATTGCACATATTCGTCCGACCACTCTCTTTTTTTTTTACTCAAAAACATCAGCCACAAGTCGACGAGTGAGCGCAACAAATTCCCTGCAGCACAGATAGGCCAAGCAATGTCGCGTAATCACCTGCAGCCAACGATGGCCAAGTGGGGCTTAGGGGTCATTATGGTCAATGGGGGGTGTGTCTTGACCACCATCAAAAACCCCTGAGATTGACTCACCAAACACCTGTGGTTCGCTCAAACCCAAGCAAAGAACCACCGCTTCATACTGTACACGGACGTGATTACGTACATCTCCGGAGCGTCCCACAAGTTTTCCTCTTAAACTTTACACCAATAACCCAAAAAAGTGGATCACATCACTCCAGTAGAGGTGTTTGCACGAGCTTCCTGTTTGTTGGAAGAATTGGTATGAAAATGCTGCTCTTGGTTTATCAAGCACCAAATGGTTTTCTACTGCTGCAATAAAACGATCCATGTATTCGGCTTCATTGCCCTCAGCTTCCTCTCTTCACGCAAACTTTAGCCAAAATGTTTGGCCGGTTTCATTTCATAACATTGCTAAGATTTCGGTGCATGATGTCTGGGAATTATTTTCAAAAGACTTAATTTTTTTCCCTGTTTAATCTTGAGATGGTCACATCTGTTCCTCACTAATGTGTCATTTGTTCAACCATAGCTATTTTTCCTGGTGGAAACATATGGCGCGAAACGAAGTAAAATAACAGTTTCCTTGGAAACAATGTGTCTGCGTTAGAACGGCACCAGCTGAACCTTTTGCTTTTGTGGATACTTTCTCACACAGCCTAAAAAAAAATCACTCATGTTTGGATTGGCCTAAAGAAGGTGTGAATGAGACCGTGAACGATTTGACCCGTCCGTATGTGTGAGAGCTGCAAATGTCTGCCAATGTGTTGGGGCTGACGCCACCATGTTGGCCTATGTAAGCCGTGACGGGCTCCAGGTCCCCCCGCACAAGATAAATACGAGATAATAACTGGATGGCTGGATGGAGCCCAACGATAGCCGAGCGCATATTATGTTTAGTGAGCAGTAGCGCAACTGGAGTGTGATCGGAATACCAGCCGCGCCCTTAACAGGCAAAAAAAGAAGCGGGCGCGCGCGGTTGGACAGCTAAGAACCACATGTGCGGCAGACACTAATCGGTAATGCCTGGAGAGAGACTTGGCTTGTCTTTCCTGTCACATGGCAATGTGCAGGAACACGAGCGTACGGTCCACTAAGCCACTAACAAAAGAAGATGTCAACCACAAAAGTCATACTGCAAATCCTGAATGACGGTTGGCAACAATGGGTGCCGGGGCACATGCCCTTTTGACACTGATGCCCAAAGTGCCCCTTTGTGCATTTATTTATTTATTTATCTATTTTATATATTTTTTAAATAGTTTGTGAAAATAGTTTTGTTGCCTTTCAAAAACTAAAATTCAGCAACATAATTGACATCAAACGAATTATTATTACGTTATCCTTGGATGACGTCACACTACGAGACGCGCCCCATTCTGCCAGGTCGCTCGCCACTACACCTGCGGTCGGTAAAGTTGGTCGCACCCGTTTGCATTTACGTAGTTTCGCTCCCAGTAAACAAAAGCCAAAGTCATAGAATGCAGAAAACTCAAGCAAAACTAACGCCTTTTATCCGATAGATCTTGTCGACATGATCGCATAGCATGCTGCGTGCTAGCCTAGCTTCAATTGAAACGTAGCGACACAAGTTGTAATCAGCCTCGCAACGACGATGGAAGTCTGACATTTGGGCGCAGTTGGCTCCGAGGACGCGGGGAAGATGTCCCCTCTTCAGTTTCATGAAGACGAACATCCTTCCCATCCACTTCCACCGCGTCAAAAATCTTCGGTAAAACTAACGTTCCTCTTCCGTTGGGACGCGGCATGGAGCTTCTGCTCCAACTACTGATGCGTTTAAGGTACACAGAATATGTTTGTTTGTTTTTTTTACTCAAATTTAGAAAATTGTACATGTGCAATGTAAGATTTGTATGAAAATGTATTTATCTGAAACTTCAGGCATATAAGCCACTGTATTTAACAAACGGGTTGCAGCCTGTTTCATGTTTGAACAGCACTGAAATAAAATAGTAAGGCTTAATGTTCCATTAATATAACATTCTTCCATGCTTAATGACCCCTAAGCCCCACTTGGCCATCATTGGCTGCAGGTGATTACGCGACATTGCTTGGCCTATCTGTGCTGCAGGGAATTTGTTGCGCTCACTCGTCGACTTGTGGCTGATGTTTTTGAGTAAAAAAAAAGAGAGTGGTCGAAAGAATATGTGCAATATGAATTGATATGTGTAACGGAACTTTTGGTGTTCCACAGGGTTCAATTCTGGGGCCTCTGCTGTTTTTATTGGATCTACTACCTGTGGGTTCCCATCTTAACAAAACAGCTATTTTTCAATGAAGAGCAATTTTGTGAATGTGAATAATGAGACTTTTGGGGTTCAGTACCTCCAACAGGGTTTAAGAACCACTCGTATAAAGGAACCCTAACCCAAAGTAAGACATTTTTGTTGAATATTTCCATCAAAAAGTGATGTTTAAAAATCGATTCGGCCACATATTGAATCGATTCAAAGAATGCTAAAGATATATTGCCAAATCGATTTTTGTAAAACCCTTAGTGGATAGTGCAGGCACGTTATCATGTGCCCTTTTTTTTTTTGTGCTTTGAGCACCTGCCCCTCTAAAAGTCACTGCACGGCCCTGCTTAGGAACATTTGCTAGCTTAAGGCTAGCACAAATTGCAAAATGCTGACTGACTTGTGGCATGATACCCCATTTAAGCAACACAAACAGTGCAACAAAATCTGTTCCCAGAGAATTTACAAAAGTTAAGCTTTTCTGCATATTTGTTACGCTCTGAAAAACGGCCAATATTAATGAAGCTTATGGAATCAGCTGGTGGCCAAAGTACGCACATCAGAATTTGCACATTCACTTCAATTAGGAAAGATGGTTTGCTGATACGAGTTTTGAGTTAGGAATAAATTATATTTTCTCACTAGTACCAAGAAATAAAAATGAAAAGCTCAGACTATCATCAACACGGGTGGAAAACGAGGTCTGACATCGTCTGTGTTTCCTGGGCAGTTCTAACGCCGCATAACAGGGAGCAAATAAATTCTGCATCTGCGTTGTAGATTTCTCCAAAGAGGGCTCAAAGCGTTTACTATCACTCGGAGGCAAAAAGCCTGATTTTAACAATCTCCGCAGCTTTTCATCTCTGCTAACGCTGTGCATTTTTACGGCGGGGACAATTCCACGCCGTCCCGAGCCGCGTTCCATATAGGCCAACTAATTCCATGCTGAATCATCTTCAAGAGAACGCAGCAGCCTCTAATTCTCCCTCCGCTGTCGACTCGGGAGCCACGGCGAGGCTCTCCAAGCCAGATGTTCCTTTCAGAACAGTGCGACTAACAGCATTAGCCCGAGACACAGATTTAGCATCGAGCCGCATAAAATCTGGCCTCCGTACGCACACAAAGCGACGGGACGCGTTCCCAGAGCGAAATGGCCAATTCTCAACACAATAAAAAAACAGCTAAATCGAAGCGTGCTGTACACTATTTGCCAGAGATGAAAGTGCAAGAACATTTTAGAAGTTTATCAGGATCAAAATGATCATGATAATCAGAAATATCACAATATTACTAAAAGTTATGTAATCCCCAAAAACTAAAACTAAAATCACAGCTGTACATACACACATCAAAAAAAATGGCAACAAGGTTTATTTTTGAATATACACAATTATTAAGTAAACCCTGAAGACTGAGAATCTACGCAGACTTTTGCCCAAAGTAAATTCTGGCATTAGAAATGTAAATAGCAAGAGCCAAAGGGAATTGTTGTCCATGTAAAACCCCACAAAAATGTATTTTTAAATGGATTATCAATGAATAGACATGTAAACATATCAAATCATTATCATGATCAAAATATATGATTTTGAGCAGATCATATTCACAGAGCTTTAAGTCTCAACTTCTAGTTTGACTTTTTTGTCAACTGAAACGACGACAACGGCTTTCGGCCGCTCCACCGAGTTCTGTCTGCTGCTCGAGGGTTGAAGTCAGGGAACACCTGCTAATTCCCAATTCTTAAAGAGGCTGCGCAACATTTTACATCCAATTCAATATTAATGAGCAATCAAATGTGCTGATGAGAAGCAGCATCGTCAACGTTGCGACTGCCCAACACTAACGCGACTGCGTTAAATCTGATATCTTTAGAGACTATTGTTGTTCAATCAAGTGGTAATAATGACATTTTCTTCATCTCGGTGGGGAACTGGAGTACTGAACACCCCGAGTATGTCCAAAATGGCTGATTCTTAAGAGCTCTAGTTAAAACGTGGAAGAAAGGATAATGAGCCATAAAAAAAAAAAATGGATTTGCTCATCAAGCGGATCCCATGGTATTAATCAGCGTGTCATCCGGCTCACAACCAGAAGGATATGGAAACATTACAAAGTAGAAATATCCTGGGAATGTATTACTCAGCTGTAAGCCTTCGGAGATGGAGGGCGACAGGACGGGCGCCTAACCTCCTTAAAAGGAAATGACGTGTGCATTAAAAGATACTGGGAAACACCCACGTCCGCCGCAATCTACAAACCCGCAGTCAGCGCGCACGTCATTAAATCGCTCCGTTATGAATACGCCACTTGCTGTAATACGCACAGCAGATATCTACTGCTACACCAATAAAGTGAGTTTCTCTCTCCCCGACACGCGTCCTCCTGACAGATAAGACACATTGCTTTTTTTTTTCTTTTTTTTTCAAACACCCTATTGTGCGTAAAAGCGAGAAGACTTTGATCGCACACAAGTAGAAGATGTCTATTCGATTCAAACAAACTGGTCACGTAGTCATGCAGCACAAGAAGGCTTGTTCACTTGGTGTTGTACTGTTTTTCATTGGAAATTAAATATGATATAGATAAGAGTAAACAGAGGTGGCAAATCCAGGTCCAGAAAGTAGAAACCCTGCCACAGTTTGACTTTAACCCCAGATGCTAGCTAGCTAGCTCTATTGGTACCAATTTACCTGCTAGGGAGCGAGCTAGCTAGCTAGCATCAGGGGCTAAAGCCAAACTGAAGCATTTAGCCCCAATGGCGCTAGCTAGCTAGCGCCATTGGTGCTCATTTACTTGCTAGGGAGCTAGCAAACTAGCTAGATAGCTAGCATCAGGGGCTAAAGCCAACCGGTGGCAGGGTTTTCACTTTCTGAACCTGGAGTTGCCACCTCTGAGAATAAAGGCTATCATTTAAAAATGCAATTACTTACTTATTGTTCTTAACATCCGTAAGATCAAATCAAACTTTGTTTATGTAGCACTTTTTATACATAAAAAATGCAACTCAAAGTGCTGTGCAAAATAAAACATCCGAGGTACGACATAAAAACAAAACCCTGAAGAACTAGTTAAATAAAAAGGGCATGGCGGGGCACAATGAAACCATGTGAGGAAAACACCCAAAGGGGAGCTCTTCCACACTGACAAGGATGACAGCCCACGGCCACCGGGAGCGCCGCCACCCCAGAGCTCCCGGGTTGGGGTCGGCCCCACACAATGAAGAGCCCCCCCCCCCCCAACCCATGGGCCGAGTGGGACGACCAAATGACAAAGCCAGCCACCTTGCCCAGCGCAGAGAACAATGAGGAAACACTGGCGCTAAAAGACAACAGAATAAAAGACAACAAAAATAAAAGACAAAGAAAAAAGGTGCCAAAAGCTAAAGGACAGTCAAATAAATAAAAATAGGAATACACACAATTGAAACTAAAAATGTTTGCACCCCTCACGTTACTCACCATACCTGCGGATGGTTTAACAAATTCAAATTAGACCTGAAATAAAAATTAGGTCCAAAAAAGAAAGCAACATTTGAATTAGAATGAGGTGATGCAACCTTAAAATAAGATTTAAAGGCTTTACAATGGTGAAAGTTTCAATATATTTAATTTCTTATATGTAAAAATAATTGTGAATTCAAACGAACCTCAAGGTCAAACGGCGCGTGGTCAAGTTTGAAGGGTCCATCGAGGCGGATGACATCTGAAATGCATTCTGTAAACGCCAGGGCTGGCTTGTATGGATAGTTTTATTCCCTGCAGCTTGTTTATGTTGTGTCCTGAATATTGAAAGCATGATGAGGGATTGCCTTGCTCAAGGGCAGTCAAGGACAAGTTAACAAGATGCCTGCGCAAAAGGTCTTGCGAGCAAACAGCCTTCCTGATTGAGGCACCGCAACGCCTTAAGAATATCATAGTGCACGTTTTGGTTTGGTGTTCTTTTCAACTCTATGCGTAAACTCTGATGTATCGATTCTTTCAAATCGTGCTGAAGAGCAGCCGATGAATCATTTTGCCTTCTTTGACCAACAGCTACACGCGGGAGGTTTCGGGGGAAGCTGATCAGCTTTTATTTATTTCTACTCTCAGCTCTGCGCATTTGCTGCATTGGAGCTGCCATGTCGCCGCGGTGGCCTGATCACAGATGCCGCTCATCTCCATACAAATGGAGCTGGGCTTTTCCCTTTTGCCGGGGGGGGGGGGGGGGGGGGGGGGGCTCGTGGAAAGATGAAGACAATGAATTGAATTGAGAGTTTGGTTGACTGCCAGTAACAAATTCAACTTGCTTGTCACTGACTGTAAATGAGGCAAGAGTTCAGTCAATGACAAAAAGAGTTCCAAGAACATCTCACGTCCAACATCATGGCTGCCCAACCACAAATGTTTGTATTAGGGGTGTGCCCCCCCCAAAAAAAATAATCGATTCTCATTTAGTACGAATCGATTTTAAATGTCTCAAAATCGATTTTATCTCAATTATTTTATACCGTCTTGCCCTTGTTTGTGTGTGCGCCTTATGTTGTACTCAATTTGGCCACTTGGGGGCAGTGTGGTTCTGCGCGTTCTGATACATTTAAGTTGTAGCCACATTAGAGAGTAGAAGAAAATGTCATAAGCTATGTATGTTTAACCGCGCCTTATGCCTTAAGGTCGTGAAAATACGGTAGGTAATCTCAGTGCTACGTTACAGCGCGGCTAATTACCGCAGCGTATGTAATTGACCAATTCTTCTCATCTCAATTGGTCTCGTCTCCACTTAATGTCAGGTCGTCCGGTCCAACATATGAAATTCCAACCTGCTCCTCTTTCTCCAACTCTTCGACGACTTGGATCTCGCCATATCACTTTCTAAATCCATTTTTTGACTGGCTTTGTGTACTTTCTGTATTGAGCTCTGCCATTGTTGTCCCCGATGTGACGTATCACTTCCGGGTTTGTCGGTCGCCAGGCTCTAACTTTGGGAAAACGATTATTTTGTCAAATATACAAACTCGAAATGATTTTTTCACGCTTTATTTTTTGGACAATGTTTAATTACTTCACTTTTTGACTGACTCTTTTTGGCACTTTATGAAATGACCTCATATTAGGTCTTTAAACAACATGGTCAGAACTGACTGTTTTCGATTTGTCCTTGCAATCCATGTGGTTTTTTTTTTTGCCCTACGGACATTCAGTTCCATTGTTCGTTCACATTCGACATTCCGCGCACCTGCGAATGCCACACAATGTGGGTCGCCGGGTCGATAGGCGTATTTCGGTGACATCACGTGAATACTATCTATAGGGGTCTCGGTGTCTGTTGTTTTACTGTGCATAAAAGAGACCTGCTTATTCCCAGTGCTGGCTGGGGGGGGTGTCTCAAAAAAATAACCACACTTGTGATTTTGCCACAAGTGGATGGAAAACAATTCAATTAGAATGTTCTTTTCATCCTCTGATATTGACAGCGTTTGCGCGAGTGGCCTCGCTCGCAGGCAGCTGCGCGGCCTAATCTCTGAAGGGACGATGCGGCGCTGATCTAAAACCTCCCCTGTCACTTGGGGGGGGGGGGGGGATGAGCGATGCCGACCTGGCCCGAGAAGAAATGAAGAAATGTGGTCTGGACCAGGAAGAAATATCACTGCAACAAACCCACACAACGTGTGCTAATTAGACCGGAAATAAGAGCCGCGAGATAAATTGCGTTCATGTGGGTCATCAATCAAGAGGCTCTCCTGAGTCGACGGCTGAGAGCGAAACAAGACGCACGCAATACTTACAATTGTATTAAAATAAAGATGTTTTTTTTTTACTTCAGTTTCTTTGTTATCAGTTTGGTTACGACTACGATGACGGTATTGCTAAAGCAATACACCAGGGATTGGGACTGGCACAAAACAAGCAAAACAATCTAAAAACAGACAATCTAGCAACGGAATAAGAATATAACAAATACAGTATTAGCAATAAAATTCACAAAGGCTTGAAAATATATTTTTTTAATTGAACATATACAAAATAATTACACACAAATATTAGGGGAAAAAAATAGGAAAAAATGGTAACATTACCAGTTTTTTTTTATTTTATATATATATATATATATATATATATATATATATATATATATATATATATATATATATATATATATATATACACCTCTATATATATTAGGTGTCAAAATGTGTGCGTTAATTTTGAGTTAAAGTTTCTTTAACGCCACTACGTTTTTTTTAACGCTCGATTAATTATAATTAGTGAGTTAACTGTTGAAGTCATGCGATTAATCATGATTAAAAAATATATAATTGCCTGACACCCCTAATATAAACAAATGAAAAAAAAGGAACAAAACAAAATTGAAAAAGTAGAACACAATGGAAAAATAAAATGCAAATATAAAAAGTAAACTACATAAATATAAAAAATAAAACAAGTACAAATAATTACAAGAAACCAAAGTAATGCAAAATATAATTATTAGAACAGTATTACAATAATTGAATATTTAGGAAGTTACAAGAAATACATTGTTTGCTGTTGTGCGAGCAACTTATGGGAAAAGCCAAAACGCTACTGTTACGCTCAGAGACACAAAATTGGGTATAAAAGATGATAACAATTTGAAACGGTATTACTAACCACCTGAAATGGAATCACGGTTTATTGGTAAACCGCAGACCGGCAAATCCCCAGCTGCGCCAGTCGTAAACATTTGCCCGCCAAGTACACCAAAAGCTATTATAACACACCATAAACATCTCTCCAGGGCAAAAAGCACAGGACGGACGGGCGGGCACTGGAAGAGGAGAATTAGACCTCGCTGACACACAGGAAATGGACCCCCGGCCTTTACTCTGCTTTTAAAACTGGCTTAAAGAAAGAAAGGATTTTTAAAAAAAAATGGATGCTTGTTATCAGTGCCTGCACTCTGGGATTTTACGAGGCAGCATTTCCATTTTGCTGATGATTTGGAGAAAAAATGACCATTTGGAGGGTAAAAATGAAGAGCCTCAAATTGGAGGTTTCTGAAAAGGCCCATGTTGCCGTTGTTGACATTGTTAACATTTTTACTGTTTTACTTTATATTTTAACCATTTTGAATTTAGTTATAGCTGTGTAGATGTGGGTATAGTTATGTTAACTCAGTATAGCTCAATGAAGAGTATTGTCTATTGTATTCTTATCTGTCTCTCTCGCCTGAGAAGAGAAGGGCAACAAGTTTCTTTTTTATATTATCTAAAAGGGAGTATAGCCTAGTACCGGTCTCAGCCGGTCGAAGAGAGTCCAAGGACAGGCTGATGTATTATTGTTTATTTCTAATCTGATTTATACCTATGGGAACTTGCTGATGGGAGGAGAGAGGGATTTTCTTGTATTCACTGATTTTCAATAAATGTACTGTGTGCTGGAGGAGGAGACACACTTTTGAACAGAACACTGCTTGGGTGACTTCATTTGTGTGATCAGAAGCTTCTGATAATGATACCTTTGCAAAGGGACTTCTTCACCAGAATCTCACCATTCAGTTAATTGAACACGCAAAGAGTAGAATACAAATATTGTCTACTCTAACACCGTCTAAATATAAAAATGTTAGTCTGCAAAAATAGGATGAGTACAGATTTGTCCCATGACAGGCGTATGTTTGTTATACTCTACGAAACACCACTATAGTTCTTGTTTGCAGCAATAGTATACTAGTACTTCAGCTCCGTGAGCAGTTGTGACCGTCTTCCTTCGGTCGACCACGGTGCACATCCTATTTTTTAGACAAGCATCTATCAGTACCTAACTACAGTAACTATCTATCTATACTGATAACCACGATGACGTTGGTCATTACCAGAGGTGGCAAATCCAGGTCCACAAAGTAGAAACCCTGCCACAGTTTGACTTTAACCACAGGTGCTAGCTAGCTAGTGATGAGTTATTAACATTGTTTTTTTTAGTTTCAATTTATATTTTAGCCGTTTTGGATTTAGTTATAGCAGTATGGCTCAATGAATAGAATTGTATTCTTATCTGTGTTACTTTCATGAGAGAAAGGGCAACGGGTTTGTACATTTGCTATCTTTAATGGGAGGGCCGGTCTCTGCCGGTCGGAAGAAGGGAGTCACAGGCTTATTATTATTGTTTTTCTCTAATCTGATTTATACCCATGGGAACAGATTCTCTTGTATTCACTGAGTTGTAACCAAATGTACTGTGGGCTGATGGGTGGAGACATTTCGTATTCGCCCACTTTTTAATAAATAAGGATGTGACGGAGAGCCGGTCACAGAACCTGATAGAACACGGCTTCAGCGTCGTCAGCCTTTTGTCATCAGAAGCTTCTGATAATTATTTACTTTTGCAAAGGGACTTCTTCACCAGGATCTCACCATTCAGTTAATTGAACACGCAAAGAGTACAATACTTAATATTGCCTACTCTAACACTAGCTAGCTAGCTCCATTGGTGCTCATTTACCTGCTAGGGAGCTTGCTAGCTAGATAGCTAGCATCAGGGGGCTAAAGCCAAACTGTGGCATTTAGCCCCAGGTGCTAGCAAGCTTGCTAGCTAGCTAGCTAGCATCAGGGGCTAAAGCCAAACTGTGGCATTTAGCCCCAGGTGCTAGCAAGCTTGCTAGCTAGCTAGCATCAGGGGGCTAAAGCCAAACTGTGGCATTTAGCCCCAGGTGCTAGCAAGCTAGCTAGCTAGCATCAGGGGCTAAAGCCAAACTGTGGTAGGGTTTTTACTTTACAGGATTTGCCACCACTGGTCATTACTATTGTGATTCAAAATGTTCATACAATCTCGTCTCTCGTAGAGAATATATATACCCAGAAAGACGCATAGGGTTGTGGTAGATGAGAATACATTATTGATAGCTCGGGGTGAGCATGTTCTTTGTGATCGACTGCAAACAAACTAGTTTTAACATTATACGCCATCATTTACAAGAGGTGATAAAAACACCAACCGTATGCTAATGGCTAAACATCTCACATACGTACTACAGACATCGCAGATGGCATGAACGATTTGTGTGGGATGCGCAAGGTGTAATGTGAATTATAAAAAAAAATTAAAAAATGGTGATTACCGTCGGGTCAAATAACATTCATTACAAGTGCGTGAACCTGCAGGAAGATTACACTCCTTAATTAGAGCTCTTTGAAAAGGTCGTTTTTACCGCTTTGAATTGTAAACAGTGAGGCCGTTTTGAGAAAGTGGTCATTATTGCTCAGCAATAAATCATACCACCTCACTTCCGTTGTAATTGTGACTCGTTAATTTCCCTGGAATCTATTTGGACAAATGGCCAATTAGTCACTGGTCATAATATGATGATGCCGTCAAACGCTTTAAAATAAATCCACCTACGCATTATCTCTGGACACCAGATTTGCCCATAAATCACCCCGATTAAAAGCACACAAAAGAAGTTCTACGTCAAAGGTTGGCTCAGGGACGAGAGCATAATTGATTTGTCACATTGTGTTTGGAATCCTATCAATTGTGTCGTATTGATTGTTAATCATCTTAATTGTGTTTGGAAACAAATGAGGCAAAAGGGAGTGTGTGACTTGATATACGGTAAGTTGCTTCGCGTTCTGCAGATGAACCCGCAGATGACCTTTGACTTGGGATGTCACAGTAACAGCAGAAATCACAGTTGAGCTCATACCACAAGTTTAAGGTTGCGGTTAGATTCGCATTAGGTACAGCAAGGGAACAAAATGGCAAACGTAAAAAGTGCTTGTGTGCAAGTTACAAGGAAAATATTCCAAATGAAACATAAGAAAGGCAAAATGATCCCCAAAAAAGATTAGCACAAACCATCCTCAAATAAAACGAATAATGCATAAAACAAAATAAGAGATAAATATGTCAATCAAATGTAACCGATAAAATATGTTCTTTTAGGAAACGAGCGATATACACAAGTGTCAGAATGCAGTACAAGAGTGAAAGTACTTGTTTGTTGGAAAATTTGTCGTTACTTCCGTGCACTTATCCACTTTGTGAAGCAATATCTGAGCCAGGGCGGAACGATTATGGAAAATAATCCAATTGCGATTATATTGCGATATATGCGATTATTTTTATAAGGTCCGCTTCAATTATTTTTTTACCCAACAAAAAGTTAATTATAAACAATATCAAAACTATTTATTATAGATTACAGGATCTTAAGATAAAGGCAAATGAAGCCTTAATATCACCGTTTTTTCTTTTATTTATTATTATTATTATTTTTTTATTATTATTTTTTTTATTTATTTTTTTCCTACTACAATTACAGATATTCCAAGGCAGAAAAATGCATCCATGACACGCCAAATTGGATCCCGTCAGATCGGTTTGAGTAAGACAGTCACAATTTCAAAAGCGACCCGAGTAAAATCTTGTGGCGTTGCCATTTCACGGGATTGCTATTTCTTATCTTACCTTATGATTACTCGTGCCTTTTCTCATGTAAATTGGATTACAGGCTCGTTATATCTCGGGCATGCATATGACTTGACGCGAATGGGATCAAGGCAAACAAGTCGGGTAAAAGTAAAGAGCTTCCCGAAATGACTTTGGGAAGGCAAACACGCAGGGGAAAGATGAGAGGCTGAGACAACATTGGTGAAACACACTCAGTCGAGCAAGGCAAGCACGCTTGAAAATTCAAACATCAGATGAGAGCCTCGCGGATACATTCGCAGATTCTTTCATCTCGACAATCCACGAGGAAATAAATAGAATGGTGGCTTGCTGCTTGTAAATGCACCACATCCAAACGAGACTCATTTATGATCAATGCATGGATTAAAAAACTGGAGGCGGGAAATATCCTAATTTAATTAGTTAATTTGGAAAATCTGATCCGATTAGTCAAGTTAATGCTACAATAATAAGTAGTAATGGTGCCATGATTAATCAATAACTAATTAAATCATTTGCTCCCAAAAACGTATAAAAAACATTCTAATTTCAATATTGCCATGGTCCCAAAAACTTATTTATACTTGTTTTTAATGTTTTTTTTTATGCTAGAACATACAGAAGGCTTTCATGCAGCTTCTGACATGAAGAGGTGGCTTAAAGCAATGGTAGTTATTACAAAAAAACAGCCAGCAGGTGGCGTATTAAAAGAGATCAACCAGGGCCATGTTGCAAACAAGCTCTTTTTGTCAGTGTTTTCACCAGGAATGTGAATATTGATGAAACTTAGCTGTATTCTATTGCTAATTTCTGCAAAACGGAAACAGATACAAATATACTTTTTTTCCTCATAAAAGAAAAGACTCTTATCTTTCTTTTGGTAGGTTCCATGTTTTTATAACAATAGAACACAATATTCTGTGGGCCTTGCAAAATCAGTTAAAATCCAGTAAAACAGTCGGGAGCAAACGGGATTGCTTCAGTGTAAAATAGCTGCAAGTGAATGAGTTAAGCATTTACAAATATTAAGAACAATTAAAAAAAAAAAAATAGAAATACTAAAATTATGCAAGTTCCTTTTTGGTCCAAAAAGAATTGATAATAATATGTATTTATTTATTTATGTATGTTGGCAAAAACTTGAGGTTGGAGAGCAGTAAGACAATCTTTTATTTTTTGGTTAAAAAAATAATAATAATAAATAAAAAATGTTTAAAGGTAAAAAAAATTATAAAAAATTAAGACAAATAAAATTATTTGAAACACTATAATTATGCAAGTGGATGAAACAAAATGTACTAAATTAGTTATTATAAATTTTATGCAAATATATAAATTTAAATAACTCAAAAATTTGTATTAATAATCTTTTTTTTACGATTATGCAGATTTTGTAATTGTGGAGTGTAATAATTGAAATAGTAATTGAATTTTAATTAATTGCACAGCCCTATTTATTCATATGTGGTAGCTATGGCGGAATTACACCTATATTGCAGAGGTTCCGTTTTGTTTGTTTTTTGCCAATTTATGTCACTAAAATAGTAAATGTACATCATTTTCCCCATAGAATTTGAAATAGGAATTACACGAGCAAAACCATATACACGAGTATGTGACTGGAATGTCCCACACAACTGTTGTTGTGAGACCACCCAAAGCTTTGATATGCCTCGCAATTACCTTTATATGCCACTTATATATATATATATATATATATATATATATATATATTCGACATGCCATTCGTAGCAGGAATCAGGAGTGTAATTGTTTTAACTTCATTTGTGGCTGCATGATTTGTAAATGCTGGATCTCACTTCTAGCAGTGTTTTTTCTTTTCCCGCTTTGCTCATGAAATAATGGCAACAAGAGATTTCAGAATCATTAGAGACTTTCTTATCAGCAACACTAAGCACCACCGAGCAATTTGTGCAGTGTAGGGGATAAATCAATGAAATGAGCCCATCAAAAACGATACCGCTGAAAGTAAGCGCTGTCGCTAGCGCTCAAGTCAAAACAGTGTGCAAGTTATTGGCCAATTTTCACATCACTTGTATGTCCCACTCTTTACAGTTGACATAAATTGGAAAGAACCTTTGCTATGCCAGGGATTCCCAAACAACCGGGCTACGGCATTGTACCGTGAGAGATTGTCAGATGTGCTGCAAGAAATTTTTGTCATGTTCATACAAAATAATTAATTTGTGTGTTTGATCTATTTATGCAAGCAATAATGACAGGCAGAGCAATTAAATAGTCTTCCACGAGATGGAATAATCCAGCCATTATCTGAACTGCTTATCCTCACGAGGGTTGCGGGATAAATAATTTGAAATTGTGAAAAAATTTAGACAATCTTTTTTTTTTTTTCGGTATAGCTCACAAACTTTTTGTCACATTTTTTGTTTTGTGATTTGCCGGGAGAAATCAGCTTTAAATGAACTGAAATGACATTAATCGCTGTCTGCTTTATGTGTACTTTGACCTTCAGGTCAGTGGTCATAATTAAAATGAAGCTGCGTTTTTTTTTTTTATATATTTACAAATGATGTCTGACAAACGGCTGTTTGTTATTGAGTTGAGTCACCCACCACCATACAGCACTCGTATCTCAGGTCTGAGTGCTCACAACTCAAAGCAAAACATTTGACGTATCAAGGTGCCACTGTAGTAAAACAAGTGTCTCGGCTAAATAAAAGGTTGGGAGTAATCACTGCGCTAAAATGTCTTTTGAGGTCGTCACAATAACTCATTTCAAGGGCAAGTGGTATTTGACCACATTGTGTTTATCTTCCTCTTTAGCCAGCAAACAGAAAGTTGTGTTAAAGTTGGAAACTATCTCACTCCAAATATGTACTCTCTCTTTCTTGGCATTTCGTATAAATGATTAAGATGTCAGTGTGTTGTTTTCCCATAACTCAACAGACTATCGTCGGTAAGTGGGCAAAAATATCGATTGATATTAACAGGGGGGGGGGGGGGGGGAGAGTTTACTCACCAAATTAAGCACAGTTTCCACTATATCCCGGTTGCTGACCTCTCCGGCTTGAACCAGTCCGCTGAGAACCGCAAATTTGGTTTTAATATCTCGGATGGGAACCGTCGGGTAGATGATGCCGGCCGGCGGCAGCAGCACGGAACCCGCGCATGATGACATCGCTGTCTTCTCGCCGGCGGCCGTGCGGTGTCCGCCGTCACCTGGCGCAGGTGGTCGGTCCGAAATGGGCATGGAGCCGGGCATGGAGCCTGGCATGGTCGCCGCCGGTGTCTCTCGCTTCTTCCTCGCTGCTGCTGGTGCTGGTGGTGCTGGCGGTGGTGCTGCTGGCGTCCGCCCCAAGCTCCGAGTGTCCGACGCCGCTTGTGAGACAACCAACCGCCGCAGCCGAGGTCCGAAGAGTACTACCGAGGAGAGAGAGAGAGCGCGCAGAAACCCCAAGAACACAACCCCGGTCGCGTCCCAGCCGGTGCCGGTCTAACCTGCACTGTGTTCCATTCCGCTCAGCTGTGCGCGCGCACGTCGCTTCCACTCGACCGTGCGCGTGCGTGCGTGCGCACATTCCCCTCATCTTGAATGTCGCTTTCAGCGCCGCCCGCCGGCAGCTCCGTTGCAGTGTCCCACTCTGAAGTGCTTGAAAAGAGCGTTAACACGGCATTAAAAAAACACGTCAAAGTCAGAACTGTGAACACTGGGGGGGTGAAAATGTTGCCGCGCCACAGCAGGAAGGCCGGAAAGAAGCCATGTTAGGAGCCAAGTGAACTTCCGCTCTGTATCCGTCTTCCGGTGTCCGTTTGAAATGCCTGTCCTACAAATGGCCAGGCTAAGAAATGGTTAAACAAACGATTTGTTACTGCACAATGTTGTTGCTTTGCCTTTCTTTGTGGTAAATTGTGCTAGGTTAGCTGTTGTTAGCGAAAACTTTACGTCAGCTATTGACAATGGCGTACCGCACAATGCAATTTTTAGACCGCAAGGTCATGTGACTTCAGCAGCTTGAACCGGAAGAAGATAAAAAATGAAGCCGGCTTGTTTTGTTCTCGTTTATTTGTTTATTTTGTGAACGTGGATCAACTTGTGCGGACGCCTAAATGAGCTGTTTAAAAGATAACTAAAATTTGAAATCGGCGCTCAAAGGGCGTGTTTCCTGGAGGACCGTTGGGTTGCGAATGGGGAGAGGGTTGGGCGTGGTCTGGCTGTGATTGACAGCAGCAACTCGCGAAGAAGCCGTTTAAGGAGGCGTGTGGGAGAATGAGACGGTGGGTGGTGGGGGCGACTACGTCATGCGGAACAAGTGACGTAGTATGTATCGCCTCGTGTAATGAGAGGACAAATAACCAAATTGACATATTGGCTGCCCACCAATCTTGGAATATTTAATGGATAGCGCTATTTTCTCACAACATGACCCATATAGCACATTCACTCTAAATTGCATGTTTGTATCAACTAATCAACTAAATGATTCTGGCCCAAAATTGCTCGAGGAGGATCTTTCATTCTGCAAATATGTATATTGTTCAGTTCTACAAGGTATCGCTGCACTTCTGCAATCCAGTTTGTTTCCAGAGAAGAAAAAAATAATAAACAAATTTGGTTGTATGTCCAAAACTGGATTGGAGCATGACAAAAACGTAACAGTTGAATGAAAAAAATAATAATTTCAATTATGTCAACAGTTGAACCAATTCCAGAACCAACAAGGCGACACACATCATCAGTGACACGATTAACGCCTTCATACATTACTTTATATTTTCCAATGTACACTAACGGCACAATACGTCTCATCACTTTTGCAATTAATCTGTCTGAAATAAATACTTGCTTCCATTTGGGTGAATTCTCGTGTAGGGGTTTGTACAATGTGGCTAAAAAAGGCTGCTCCAAACCAAAATGGGCGACTTCCTGTTCAATTTCAGGCATGGGTGCTTTCGTTGATCAAAACTTAATTTGGTGTCGAAAAGTGAAAACTGCTGTTGAGGCAAATTTTTCTCCCAACTTTCCAAATCCTGGAAATAATCAAACTTTGACTCGAAGCATTTTCTGCTTTAGATGACATAGAACAATATATATATATATATATATATATATATATATATATATATATATTTCAATTTAGTGTTGCCCAACCGTCTTGAATACTTGCTTCCATTTGGGGTTCATTTGCGCAATCTAATTCCCAGTAGGAGTTTCTCATAGGAGGAGCCCAGGAATTTGCATGAAATGGCTGCCTCAAACCAAAATGTCAGACTTCCTGTTTCAAATTTGGCCTGGGGTCCTTGAGACTTTTGTGTGCTCTCTTAATGGACGCATTTATGTTGTGTCGATCGGTGAAACTGATGATAGGAGCTATTTTTTCCTATCATTTTGAAAAGGCCATATTGAGTACATACATAGTAGGGGTGTGCAAATAAATTAATAAATAAATAGATTCTCATAAGAATCGCCATTCTCATTTAGTACATTTCAGAATTGATTTTAAAGGTCCCAAAATCGATTATATTTAATTTATTTTATACTGTCTTGCCCTTGTTTGTGTGTGCCTGTATTGGGACTGCTGTTCATGTTGTACACAATTTAGCCACTTAGGGGCAGTGTGGTTCCACATGTTCTTATACACCGTTATGTTGCAGCCACATTAAGAGAGTAGAAGGAAAAAGTCACAATCAAGTTATGTCAATAAGAGCACATGCTGGCGAGTAATGTTAAGATTCTTCTCTGTATACATTCATGAAGCGTTTTGTTTGAATAGCCGTTCTTTTGAGTGATAAAAGTGGCGCGAGTAGTGTGCTAATTAGCATTAGCGAGTCCAAATTGTCCATAGGTATGATTGTGAGTATGGTTGTTCGTCTCTGTGTGCCCTGCGATTGGCTGGCAACCAATTCAGGGTGTACCCCGCCTACTGCCCGAAGCCAGCTGGGATAGGCTCCAGCAACCCCGCGACCCTTGTGAGGACAAGAGGTACAGAAAATGGATGGATGGATGGATGGAGTCAGACTCATGACGATTCTTTGCACATCTATAAATTGAAGCGGAAATCATTGTCAAGCAAATGATTATGAATTGAAAATCTAAATCTAAATCAAATCGCAGACACAAAAAATTGGAATCGAATCGTGAGACAGTCAAAGATTCCCACCCCTAATACATAGTTAATGTGCTACAGATACAGTAAGTTTCATATCACACCAAAATGGCTGCCTGACTTATACCACCATTTACCCTTTGATCAGGATGTGTTTAGGAAGCCATTTTGACTTAGGCGATGGCTGCTTCTGCATGTCGCCGATGCTGGTGCCACGTGTTCTGTGGCTTGTCAAGTCAAGTTTGAGCGTAGCCCTTAAATCACAAAACAGTCTCAAAAGAGCTTCACGGGCCCACAGATCAAATGGCATCCCCTCGTTTAAAATCCGCCGGCCAGGCAAGGAAGATTAGTTAGCATGAGGGTCCATTTAATGAGATGAGGCACCGGAGGTCGTCGGTTGCCTTCAGGGACGTGCTTTTTTTTCCTGGTTGGTCGATGTGGAATCCTCACAGCAACAGGCCAAAATCCAGATGACAGGATGTACGGCAGGGCAAGAGGCAATTTGCATCCTAGGCATAGTTGAACTAAAAGTGAGAGTGTACCAAAAAAGTCTTAAGTCAAGATTTAAACATTTCTATAGCCGCTGTCATTTCCGCATTCCAGAGGAGTTGAACCTAAAATGAGAATGCTTGGAGAAGCTGCTCTCACTAAAAGACCGGCATGTAGCGAGCGTACGTCTCAGTCGGAATTGAACATATTGGACGACTAAATTAGCAAGACGGGGAAGGTGCTAAGCCAGGTCAAGCTGCTCAAAAAGGATTTTTAATTAAAAAGCGAGACACTAAACAAAGTACTTGCAAACAAACAAAAGAGTCAAAGGGCAAAGTAACAAGAAGACACTTGACGAGGCAACAACGACAATGGACCGAAAGACACAGACTGAACAAAAACACGAAAGCCCGTTTCAATGTATTCGCACGGGTTTCTTGCCGTTTTGGGCAGTTCGTCCACATGGCGGCGCTGTTTCAGAGCCCGAAACTGATCACGTTTGTAACCGGGCTCCAGAGTGGAAAGATTTCAAAACGCGATGTCATGTGCTCCAATTCTGCGTGACTGCGCGCAGACCGCCAGTCTGTCAACAACAATGGCGGATTGCCGTGTCGTAGTCGTTTTGTGCAACCTCCAAATATTTTGTGTGATGTTGTTGCACTTGAATCACCCGCCATTGTCACGTCTCCTGTGTTCGTCTCACTGATCTGTATATATTTACTGGATAGCCGATAAACCCGTACACGCCCGTGCAAGCCGTTGAAGCGAAAGGGCAGCCATCTTTCTCCTCCCATCTCACGAGCAGATTAAACTATATGTGTATGTCAAGATTAGACATATACTGTACAGCTCGTAGGCTCTTAGTATAGGGCCGAGTGATCACAATTTTTGAACGAGTAAAAAAAATAAATAAATAAATTTGGGCGGTATGTGCTGCTTTGAAGCCCCCCTTTTTCTTTTATGGCTCAGTTTCTTAGACTTCAATATTAGATTTAGCAGAGGCATATTTTGTTGAATTACAGTTATAATTCTTTAATGAAAAAATATACAAGTTTCCTCCTGTAAACATCATTAACTCATTCACTGCCATTGACGGCTATAGACGTCAACAATTTATTTGAACTATTTCTATTAGTTTAAAAAAATTCCACTTTTGTTCACTAGAGTGTGAAAACCTAGATTTGTTTTATTGAACATTTAGAACAGATATAAAATTTGTGATTAATTGTAAGTTAACTAGTGAAGTCATGCGAATAATTCCATTAAAAATTTTAATCGCCTGATTTTTAATAATCTTTTTTTTTATTGCATCAGACGGTTAATTTTTTTAAAATTGTAATTAATCACATGACTTCAATAATTAACTCACGATTAATCAATAATTTTATATCAGTTCTAAATATTATTATTTTTTATTGGTTTTTTTATTAACAAAAGTGGAAAAAGTGTTAAACTAATAGAAATAGTTCAAATGAATTTTTGACGTCTATAGCCGTCAATGGCAGTGAATGAGTTAAGCATATCATTTATACATGTATTTAAGGCAAGTTGTAAAATGTCCTCTTGTTTATGTTTAACAAATTTAAAACATCACAAATCATCCTGTTTCTACTAAGTACTGTCTCAAACGTTCTCCAATTTCGTATGCTGAGAAACGTTTCTTGGGAGGAGCAATATGGCGGCTTCAAAAGTCTTGGCCTATTCAGATCAGTAATTCGTCTTTTTTGCTGATTCTTCTTCTACACTTTTCGCTTCTATTCCCTGTGGCTGCACTACAGCGCCACTCCAGACTCGGCATATACATTACAGCTGTTAAACGTCGTCAGCGTCTTCTTTCTTCTTTTGGACACACAATGTAAACGAGATTTTTTTTAGTGGGGGGGGGGGGGGGGTGTGAACAGGGCCTAAATACACACTCATTGGACAACTAGAGACACCTGGACAAGACACACGTGGCTGAGGGAACGGATTGGCTGACACAAAGAAGACAAGCACAGGTGGGCGTAATAAAACGTGATGCGACACAGAAATGCAAGGAAAACGCAGCGAAACTGATCAAAAATCGGTGTAGCGTAAAAGCGGTGAGATGTACGTGTGTCCACATCATTAAAGCCTGAGATTTAATTGGATTTAGAAAAGTCTTCACTTTGGTTCTTGCAGGCGGGGGAGAAAAAAAAAATAATCCTGTCAGTTTCATTTGTCTGTTCTCATATCAGGTCCCCAGAAGCTAATTAGATTGACTTTATTTTAGACAAATGATACCTTCATACCTTAAGCCTCAAATGAAGTCTGAATAGGCTTAAACATATTAAATGGTCGTTGAGGTTAATTAAACTGCTAAAAGTGTAATGGTGCCCCGGCTAATGAATTCAAGGTTATTTAACCGCAGAACCATTAAAAGTGCCCCCCCCCCCTTTTTTTTTTTTGTTGCTTAAACACCGTGACAAGAGTGATGATCCACTGAAAAGTGCTGTAAAATGATGTTGCCTTTTCTCTTACCAATGCCAGTGACCAATTGCGTGGTGATATTCCCGTCCATTGTTGTGACTGACTGACAGGCTGCATTTGATGACCTCATTAAGATGATTTGTCTCAAAGAGAGGAAGGGGGGGGGGGGTGTCTTGTGACGTCAACAGCGCCGAATGCAGTCATGGTCTATCCGAAGTGATCAGCAGTGATGTGGAACCTGTCACACAATGTTCGTCTTCCAAACTGTTTATTCCTAACAAGAGTCGCGGGGTCACATCGTGTGTTCAGTGTAAATATTGTCAATATAAATGTCAAATTCTGAGGAGCTGACTGGTATGGGGTTTTTTTTTCAGGGCCGATATCCGACATTTGGAGCCAATATTCATTTTCACTAAGTGGGAAAATATTGATGGCAAAATAAACAATATATAGACATTAGTTGGAGTTTGTCTATATCTTTTTTTTAACTGACTGAATTTTTCAAGCATATGTTTATTGAATAACTAAGATTTGCATTATATTATCTTGAAAATGTTACACTCATCTGTAATATTGTGACATGATCTCGTGATTTTTCCTTTCAATTTCGAGACAGCTTCCATAAAGCAGTGTTATCTACAACTCGCCACTAGAGGTCGCTCTCTACTTAATCAGGCAAGTGCTCGAGTTGGAACTCCGCTAACTGCACATCTTGTATATTCTCTGACTCATGCGTTTGCATGTATGGAACACAACAATACTATTATTCTGACAGTTTTATTTCGTAACAAACACACGTCTTTTGTTGTCACCCTATAAGCAGGTTTGATCAAGTCAAACCTTAAGTCAGTCACAAGCATTGGAGGTCCAAGTTGAACAAAAAACACATTCATTTCTATACAGAAGTAAAACCAGTTTACATTTTAAGAATGACTCATTATGTAGCAAATGACCATACTATCAATCCCTTCACAATTATCCAATATATACATTGCATGTACACTATATTCACACATTTGTATACACATACAATAATAATTATAGCTTTTAAATCGTAAAATTATTATTATGTACACGACACGCTTCGCAGAAGCGTATGAGAGCTTAAATGTCCTGGACATTGTACAGAATATTACAAGAGTAATTAACATGAATAGATAAGACACACACACACACACACAACATTATAACGATGGAGGTTTTCTTGATATCAAAGTCAATTAAATTTGACAATTTGGCAGGATGATTAATTTCCCAATGAGTACATACGCTCAACATCTATAAGATGCTCTCATTTGTTATTGCGCAAATACAATATATATATAAACACGATAGTCAACTGTGCCTTCGTTTTTGGGGGGTTTAAACGTTGCTCTTTGACTTCACAACGGCGGGAAAAAAGGCTCAAGAGTTTTTAGATTTTGGTCTCGGGACCTTCTGCGGCGAGCGGCTGGAAGGAGTTGCGGATGCGAGCGGCTTCTGCGGCGCAAAGGTGGCCAAAGGCTTTGTTGTACCATTCCGGGGTCCTTCCCCTGAAAGACAAAACGCCACTTTAGGTCGCTAACGCATTCGAGTCCAAGGGGTTCTTGTCATTCCTGCAATTCGGACTCTTTTACTACTGCTTTTTTTTTTTTATTGGTTAGCGATTGACGACAGTGCGCTAAAGACTTGCGTACAACTTTGGGGTTACGTCGCCAACGTAAGACCCAGAACTGGTCGTGCTTTTCCTTTGCTGGATTTTACTGACGGGCTCTGGTTGAAAATGTACGTCGACTTACTTCAGATCCACTCTGCAAATGTGAGTCAGCCTGGACTTCCCAGAGCCGCAGGGTTCGAGCAGGTAATTGGACTCCAGGACAATGGCTCGTACCGCTCCGACGGGAGGACAACCCTCGTGCTCGATTGATACAGAAACCAGGGAACATGCGCCTTTGGGCAAGTTTGTCCTCCATGACCTTGGATGGGGTGTTGGGGGGGGGGGGGGGGGGGGGGCGTGACAATATCGTTGTCAGAATGAAATGCTGCATTTGCTCAAATACACGTCATTACCAAACAATTGTGACAAAGTTAGCAATCATTTCGGTAGCAAACCCCAAAAAAAAGGTACCTGCTTTGAATGGGGTAAGAAGTTGCGCAATCTAGTAGGCTAATTTGAAAGCCAAATAATTGATATAAATTGTAATAATAATAATAATAATTGCCAATTAGTCATTAATAATTGCCAAATAAGTCAGGTCTTTCATAAACGTAAGAAAATTCTTTTAAATCCATGTGAACAGTAAATTCCAAGATGCAAAAAAACTAATTGGCTTTTAAAATTTTATTTTCTTATGAATTTATGGGAAAAGGAGAAATAAAAACAAATGATTCATGGTTTTATGAATCGATGTCAGGCTTTGAAAAGGAAAATCGATTCGATTATTCGATATTTCGAACCCAGCCCTAATTTTTTTTATAAATCTGTTTAATAACTATCGCGAGAAATTAGTTTTTATTTGCCCCCCCCCCCCCCCACCCCCCCCCCCCCCCACCCCCCCCACACACACACACACAAAAAAAATATCTCTGATGATTGCGTCATGTTTCAAAACGTACCTGAGAACCACAAAGTCTCGGCTGGGGTGAGGCGGCATCCGATTGAGGACGTACTGAAACACCTCCGTCTGCTTGTCCAGCGTCTCGCTCACTTTCCACTGCAGCAAGTCAACGTCCCACAGGTGGCGCTCTCGCAGCACGCGGTTCAACACCACGGACGGCGGCGCTTCCACCTCGACGGAAACCCTCCAGCGTCTCAGCGGGTTCCCGTCACCCACCTGGACATGAGACAAACTCATGTGACGCACAGTAACTAATATGATAAATCATCGAGCTAGCTGTGTAGCGAGCTAACAAGCTAACGATCGAGCTAATAGCGCTATTAATCTAGTGCTATCTCTAGCGATATTTATCCATCAATCCATCCATCCAGCGCTATCCATTTGTCCATCCATCCATCCGTCCGTCCGTCCATCCATCCAGCGCTATCCATTTGTCCATCCATCCATCCGTCCATCCATCCATCCAGCGCTATCCATTTGTCCATCCATCCATCTGTCCGTCCGTCCATCCATCCATCCGTCCATCCATCCATCCATCCAGCGCTATCCATTTGTCCATCCATCCATCTGTCCGTCCATCCATCCATCCGTCCATCTGTCCGTCCATCCGTCCATCCATCCGTCCATCCATCCATCCATCCGTCCATCCATCCAGCGCTATCCATATGTCCATCCATCCATCTGTCCGTCCGTCCATCCATCCAGCGCTATCCATTTGTCCATCCATCCATCTGTCCGTCCGTCCATCCATCCGTCCGTCCATCCATCCATCCATCTGTCCGTCCGTCCGTCCATCCATCCATCCGTCCATCCATCCATCCATCCATCTGTCCGTCCATCCGTCCGTCCATCCATCCATCCGTCCATCCATCCATCCGTCCATCCATCCATCCATCCGTCCATCCATCCATCCAAGTATTGAACGCGCACCTTTTTGTAGAAGAGCTCCGTGTTATCGGAGCTGCTGCAGGACACCCAGTATTTGGATTTTTCGCGGGCCTCTTTGAGCAGGTTCCCCAGTCTCCCCTCGACGTGGTTCTCGTGTGTTCCGTCGCCGTCGTCGTCCTCCAGCTGCTTGAAGAGCTCGTCGAACGTCGGCGCGTGCAGGTCGGCCTCCACGTACGAATTGCGGGACTGGGTGACCATCTCGTGAGGGATCTAATTGGCAAACGCGAGCGGTCGTAAAAAAACCATCCGAGCTCGAAGACAAGACAAAAAAACCCGCCGGGCGGCTGTTGTACCTCAAAGAGACGGTTGCACTCTGTGATCATGTGAGCGAGACCTTGCGTCGCAGCTAAATTTTCATTCAGGTCCTTCTGGTCGGGCCTTCCGCTCGCGTACTTCCTCTGCATCGCCCTGAGCGTTTGCGGGAACAGAAATTCCATGAGGCCAAAGAAGCAAGATGGCCCATCAAGACGTTATAAAGCTTCCCCTTCGCTTGGCAGGACGCCTCTTTTCATCTTTCAGCGCAACAACTTCATTGCGCTCAATTAGAAAGCTTGCTTTGTGCGTACACAGCGTGATGTCATAAAGCGCGGCGCTTCAAACGGAGCGCTCGTCCTTTTCAAAGACGGGCTCAGAAAACTCTGTCACCTTGTTTAAGTCTGTTTATGGAGTCACGGGTGAAGATAATGAATGAGAAGTTTTTTTTTTTTTTTTTCAAGATTATTAGTAGTCAAGGAGGCCAATAACCGATATTTCAAGTCGATATTCATTTGCTGTAAAAGAGAAAATGTAAGCGTAAAAAATATATATATTTTAAATTCAATCAAGAAAAGAATTGACATCTTTGTTTAAAAATGATAACAAAAATCTTCCAGGATCATCAGCATGTGATAAGCTAAGTTTAAAACGAAGCACATCAATATTTCCCTAAAGTTTTGTACTGAAAATAATGATTTCCCCCCCAAAAAACGGCTCAGAGGCCTGCGAAAAAAACAAATACTGTTTTTACAATAGAAAAATACAAAAACAATGATTATCTTTCTCTTTTCAGTTTGTTTTATATGTAAATATTATTTCTACATATCGATTCATAAAACCATGAATCGATTATTTTAATACTTTTTTTCCCCATCAATTCAAATTCAAGAATATTGAATTTTATAGGCTTATTTTGTATCTTACTGTTTTCTTAAAATTTACTGTTCACATGATTTATTTTCTTGCATTTATGAAAGACCTGACTTACTGCCTTTTAAGACTTTTAAATTGATATTTATAATTATTGAATTAGAATTCTGAACATATTTTCATCTCATCCTTGCTGATATCATTGTTTGTGTCGTGACACTTAAGTAACACGTGTTTACTTTCATTATGAAGCTCAATCGTTGAACCCGTTACTGCAAAATTTCATTTGGAATTTAATGTTTGTGGAGTTTTTAATCATGTCCTTGATATTAAAAAATAATTGATGTTCCATAATTAACTGATTCATTCGCAGCCATTTTCACTGAAGCAACCCCCTTCGCTCCTGGCTATTTTACTGGATTTGGACTGATTTTGCAAGGCCCACAGAATATTGTGTTCTATTGCTGTAAAAACATGGAAGCTACCAAAAGAAAGATGACAGTCTCTTCTTTCATCAGGAATGAAAAAGTATGTTTCTATCTGTTTTCGTTTTGCAGCAATTAGCATAAGAATATAGCTAAGTTTCATCATTATTCATGAATCTACTTAGAACTTTGAGTAAATTAGCTTTTTTTCAACATGGCCCTGGTTGATCTCATAACTACCATTGCTTCATTTTGGTCAGTTAAGAATAAAAAATTTTTTTTATAAATACGTCTTTAAAATAGAACGTATTTATACATGTTTGGGAGCAAGTGAGTTCATATCGGATTGAACTGAAGCCAATCGAATCAGGAAAAATCGAAATTGAATCGATTGAGGAAATTAGAATCGCAGCCACAGAAGGCGACGGCGCCTGGTTAGCATTTACCTCGGCGAAAGATTGTCTTTCTTGAGTATGTTGAGGTGGAAAAGGGAGGGCGCCAGGCACACCGCGATGTTCATGGGCGTCATCTGGTTTTCCTCCACCGAGGACGTCACATCGCTCAGGAAACAAAGCAGCGTCTGCAGAACCTCTCGGTTTTCGTCCGACATCAACATAATGGCGGCCTGGACTGCCTGCAATCTTTGGTCCTTGGGTACATCTGCGTGTTTCAAAACATTTCTTTGTATCATCTTTGTGACCTAATAAAGTGGGCGTGTCCTTACATTGGTAAATATGGAGGAAGGTTTCCCCCAGCTTGCTGGTGAGCAGCGGCTCCGGCAGATCCCTGAAGAATTGTTTGACCATGTCTGCCACGTCGTAAGCCGACTGGTCGTCGTATTTGACGTTGTCCGCGGAGCTTTCGTTCAACTGCCTGAGCGCTTGGATTCTGGACTTGACCCCCGATTTACGAAAGAGTCCCACCTAGCGGTGAAACAAACAAACACGTCGCTGATATCAGACGAGGGGCAGCCGGCGGCGGCGGGCGGCGGCGTGACGTGAGAGCGAGGTCACGCACTTCCATTGTCCGCATTGTCGCTACGCATCTTTTGTATTGTCGGAAGAGCCGCCGCCATTGTTGTTCGGGGAAACCATACACTCCCATTGTGTGCATTAGATAACGTCGATCACTTGTTACATCACAAATGCCACCTGAGGGCGTGCGCTCTGACTCACCTGGTCAAGACACTGGCTCCTCAGGTAGCGCAGGGCCTGCTGCAGGCCGAGGGGCAGCGGCTGTCCAGAACGTTGCACGTGAACTATAAGGGGGACGCCAAACACGTTCTTGTCCTTGTAGTCCGGGACCTTCATTCTCTTCATGAATTTTGGTACGGCCCTAGGGGGGAGGGACAAAAAAAGCACATTTGACAAGTCACATACACACATTTACAGATTTCAACCCTATTGTTAAAAGGGCAAGTCAATCGAAAACAAAAACATTCTTGGACAAGAATATGTTCTACGCTATGGAGGACCAAAACGGCCAAAATAAAAATAAATAAATGACTAAATAAGTCAAAAAATTAATACAAGTGAAAATAAAAATGGGTATAAAAAATATAATTGAAAAACTAAATACAAAAAAAAAAAGCAATATATATATATTATTATTTTTATTTAATTTTTTACATTTTTAATTTTTTAATTTAATTTTTAATTTAATTTTTTAATTATTTTTTTAATTATAATTTTTTAATTAATTTTTAAATTAATTTTTAAATTAATTTTTAAAAATAAATTTTAAATTAATTTAAAAATTAATTTTTAAATTAATTTTTAATTAATTTAATAATATTTTAATTTTTTACCTCCGTTTCCCCCCACTTATTTATTTATTTAGTCTTTTATTTTTTAATTTTGGCAGTTTTGGTCCTCCATACTACGCAACCCCACTCGTCTAAATACGGTATTCTGGTTCATATTGCGTTAGTGAAATATGAGTTAAAGCAGCAAAATCATAAAGCGGCCACTTGTTGAGTGGAAATGACATCGCAGCTGCTCAGTCCTCAGGGTAACAGCCAATCACAGCTCAGCTTCGGAAAACTGGTGAGCTGTGATTGGCCGTTGCAACATCGATGTCATCTTAAGTCCACAGCAAGTGTTAAAATGGCCGCCCCCCCCCCTGAGATGGATAAAAATGGCTGGATTTTGTTGCATAACTCCACAAATGTAATATTAATCAGAATGTCACGTTTAGAACACATTATGGTCAAGATTTTTTTCCCTCTACAGTAATGCCACTTTTAACAGCTTTATTTATGTGTTTGTCTCGGGACATTTTGTGTCGGATGTTTGTTGAATCGTTGTCAAAATGGCAAGACTTTGACTTTTTTTTCCCTTTTTTTTTTCCTTCCCTTTTTGGAGAAAAATACAGTCGAGGAACTTTTTTTTTGCTGGAAAATGGTGGTCGACGTGTACCTAGCCCCCCCCCCCCCACCCACATTCCACCACCATCAACATTGTTACATTCAGATTCAGGGGTTCTGTTTTTTAAACGCTGTAAAAAAAAAAAAAAATCACATTTTCTTGTACATTTTACTGTTTAAGTGATTAAAAGATGCCGACCAGGTCCAGCCATGTTTGTTTGACAAGGAGTATTTTTCCATGATGGCAGTAAGACGGAGCAGAGAGAACTTCTGCAACAAACTCAGCTGGCCCGCCGACTGGTTCGTTATCTGCAACGACGCCACCGAGTGGCTAAGGCGATTGGATATCTGAAAGCTGGGCCATCGTAACCTTGAGCAACAAAAAAGACACAGCAAAGTCAGGAAGAACATCCTCCGATAATAATAATAATAATCATCATTTCAACAGAAGTCTTACCGATTGGGTCTCGTGAGGGAAGCCCCCACACCCGAGTCTCTTCTCTCCCCGAGTCTTGCCGCTTCGACGTCCGAAAGAGACACCCCGTCCCCGGCGCTCGGCGCCGTCTGGCTCTCGGTCGCGGACTCCGCCTCAAAGTCGAGCGTGATCCGACTTAAAGACCGAAGGCCGAGCGCGTCGCCAACCCTCGGCACCCCGCCCCCGCCCGGCAGCACGTTCTTGGACCAGCGGTCGACGATCTGCTGCAAGCCGCTGACGTGCATCAGGATGTCGTCCAGGTGAGGAAACAGGTCTTCTTTCTCCAGGTCGATGAGGTCCCCGGTGCTGGCGTAGAGATGCGAGCCGGGCACGTTGTCGTAAACGCTGACGCGGCTTCCTCGGGAACAGCGCCGCGCGACGGGCCTGGCGACTTCCTGTCGGCACGAAATGAGCGGCGAGGCCGGGCGCCAGTCCATCGAGGCCCCGGTGGTCGGCGATAAGCTTTCAATGGACAGCGCTTTGGGGAAGGTTCCCGGCTTGTGGTCATTGGGAATGTGGACCACCAGGTCCTCGTAGGAGCAGAATTCATTGATGCGATTTTGTTCGGCCACTTGCTCGCCTGAGAAGACGTCGACGTCTTCGAGATACATGCCGCTGCGCTTGTGGTCGGCCCGGTGCGACTTGCGCTCGTTCGGGCTGGGCGTGCTGCCCGCACTTCCGCCGGAGTGGCTGCTCCCTTCGCTGCCAGACCGGGACGGAACCTGGTCGGACCCGCCGTCTCCGTTCACGATCTCCGCGCGCGGCAGCGTCTCGAGGGCGGGAGATTCCCGCCGCGGCGCCGGCGAACTGATGACCAGCGACTTGCGGGCCCTGGCGAGCGCTCCTCGGGAGCGCAGCGTCTCCATGCGTCTCAAGAAGTCTTTGGCGCGGGTGCGGCTCGTCTTGCCGCGCTTGTGGGGCAGCGAGCCGTAATGGCCGATGTCTTTTGCGAGATGAGACATTGCAAGCGACGTCAAGTCCGGCATGGCTACGGAATCCGAGCCGGTGCGGTTGGAACCGTCAGAGTCCTCGGTGCTGAGACCCTGACGCCCGCCGCCGCCGCTGCTTCCGCTGTGTACTGAGGAAACTTCCGGCTCACTGAGGTCTGTTGCAAGACTTTCGCTGCTGGTCGTGGTTCGGAGAGGCACGTTGTCCCCGGCGGACGGATCTAGTCCTTGGTTTCCCAGAAGACCGTCAATGTCCTGCAGCCTGGACCAGCGTCGGCTGCTCCATTCGAACGTCCATTTGTCACTAATGGCAAACAGGTCTTCCTCATCAGAGTCTTCGTTCTTGTGAAAGATAGATCAGAAAAATCACAACGTTGGAACAGTGCAATTTGAAGACCGTCAAGAATAGAGACGGCACTTTAATGAGGGTTAGAGGTGGCAAATACAAGTCCAGAAAGTAAAAACCCTGCCACAGTTTGGCTTTACCCCCAGGTGCTAGCTAGCTAACTCACTAGTTAGCTCCCATGGTGCTCGTTTACCTGCTAGGGAGCTAGCTAGCTAGGTAGCATCAGGGGTTAAAGCTAAACTGTGGCAGGGTTTTTACTTTCAGGTGTTAGCTAGCTTGCTCCCATGGTGCTCGTTTACCTGCTAGGGAGCTAGCTAGCTAGGTAGCATCAGGGGTTAAAGCTAAACTGTGGCAGGGTTTTTACTTTCAGGTGTTAGCTAGCTTGCTCCCATGGTGCTCGTTTACCTGCTAGGGAGCTAGCTAGCTGGGTAGCATCAGGGGTTAAAGTTAAACTGTGGCAGGGTTTTTACTTTCAGGTGTTAGCTAGCTTGCTCCCATGGTGCTCGTTTATCTGCTAGGGAGCTAGCTAGCTAGGTAGCATCAGGGGTTAAAGTTAAACTGTGGCAGGGTTTTTACTTTCAGGTGTTAGCTAGCTTGCTCCCATGGTGCTCGTTTACCGGCTAGGAAGCTAGCTAGCTAGTTAGCATCAGGGGCTAAAGCCAAACCGTAGCAGGGTTTTTACTTTCTGGACCCGGTTTTGCCACTTCTAACTTTCATACACAGTAAATTTTGTAGAGTAAGTTTTACTCTAAACAGAGTCTATTTGGTAACACTTTAAACATAGTAAAATGTACAGTTGGAAGAGAGTAAAATACATTTTACTCAAAGTAGTTTTACTGTGTACGAGAGAATTGGCCTATCCCGTGACAAAAACCTAGTACGTTTTTTTCACTCAGAAATTCTAAGTAAATTTTAGAATTATAATTTTTTTGAGTACGTTTCATTAGTTTTTTGTTTTTCAAAATTACACAAGAGTAACAAACTCATGAACTTCAGCTTGAGACTCTTGCCACTCTACCACTTGAGCTATGCCACTTCTACTGTATGCTAATATCCAAAAGGAGACCATAAACATAGTTTTTGGTCTTGGAGGTACGAAGGTTCCTGTTCGTGATATACTTACACAGTAGGAGCGGCAAGGCTACCAACCTGTAGTTGTGGGTTTGTTCCTCAACCCTTGAGTGACATTGTTTTTTTTTTATAAATAAACTAGCAAAATTTAGTCAGAATCTGTCCTTGCAAATTGTACATAGAATTACTGAGTAAAAAATATCTAATAGTTGCTTCATGAATTAGGCAAACGCTGTTGTATGCAGTAAAAATGAGTTGAATATTTAAATATTTAACTTAAATACTTTGAGTAAAATTACTCTGAATATT
The DNA here is from genome assembly GCF_054856555.1 of Leptonotus elevatus. NCBI lineage: Eukaryota > Metazoa > Chordata > Actinopteri > Syngnathiformes > Syngnathidae > Leptonotus > Leptonotus elevatus. The sequence goes on along the minus strand of NC_141245.1, from coordinate 24,730,091 downwards.
TTACTCTCTTACAGTTTAGAGTGGGACCAAATAGACTCTGTAAGAGTAAAATTTACTCTACAAAATGTTCTGTGTACGAGCACATTTGGCCTCTGTATTGCCAGTCAGAAACCGATTTACAGCGTAAATAGGTTAGGCTGTCATGTATCGGATTACTGCCAGTGTATCATTATTACCAGGAAGGACAATGAGCGTGACATGCAGGGACTCGCTGGAGGAAGGTCTGCTCCGACTTAATAACATTACACAATCAGGAAACAGTGATGCAACATTACTCCTTTGAAAATACATTGCCAAAAATAGAGCATGCTAATAAAAATATCATAGACTGTATTTCAAAGTGTTGTTTTTTTTTTTTGCTTCATTTAAATAAGACTATAAATAATATCTAATCACAGGAATGGACATTTTGACACATTGAAAGATTGAAAAACATGAAATCCGCCTTGAAGAACAAAATCCTTATGAATTATTAAAAGCATAATCCCATTGAACACTTACTTTCTTTTTTGGGAGGTTCACATCAAGTTTCAAGGAGGCACACTTATTTAAGGTGTTGAGTCGCCTGAAAGGGGAACAAATATATCAGCACACAACATAAATACATAAATTGTCATTTCATGAGAACTCCAGTGATGATCCTCATTCGGATTGCACTTTATTCAGCAATACTAATTAATGATCTAGTTTGACAATTGGCAAAATGTCGTCTCTGCACGGAAAGCGATGCAATGCAGGAGAAAGGTCAGACTAATTACAGTAAATATTTAAAAAAAACAAAGAAAAAACAGCACTGTGGTAACTGAACTTATTCTTACGACTCGCAGAGGTGGCAAATCCAGGTGACGAAAGTAAAAACCCTGCCACAGTTTGGCTTTAGCCCTTTGTGCTAGCTAGCTAGCTAGCTCCCTAGCAAGTAAATTAGCATCCAGGGAGCTAGCTAGCTAGCTAGCGGCCTAAAAGTAAAAACCCTGCCAGTTTGGCTTTAGCCCCTTGTGCTAGCTAGCTAGCTAGCTAGCACCCTAGCAAGTAAATGAGCATCCAGGGAGCTAGCTAGCGAGCGCCTAAAAGTAAAAACCCTGCCACAGTTTGGCTTTAGCCCCTTGTGCTAGCTAGCTAGCTAGCTAGCACCCTAGCAAGTAAATGAGCATCCAGGGAGCTAGCTAGCGAGCGCCTAAAAGTAAAAACCCTGCCACAGTTTGGCTTTAGCCCCTTGTGCTAGCTAGCTAGCTAGCTAGCTCCCTAGCAAGTAAATGAGCATCCAGGGAGCTAGCTAGCTAGCTAGCGCCTAAAAGTAAAAGCCCTGCCACAGTTTGGCTTTAACCCCTGATGCTACCTAGCTAGCTAGCTCCCTAGCAGGTAAACGAGCACCATGGGAGCTAGCTAGGGAGCTTGCTAGCTAGCATCTGGGGCTAAAGCCAAACTGTGGCAGGGTTTTTAACTTTCTGGACTTGGATTTGCCACATCTGCTTACGAGCTGTACAAACTATCTTTATTTTCAATATGATTGATGCATTTGTCACTGACAGTAACTATCGGGAGTTAACCAAACAAGTCCCCATGATTGTTCCTGTGGATGGCCAAACCCCGGGGGGGCTAAAGGGAGGATTGCCCCTTAGTCCAAAAGGCCCAAAGAGCTTTGAATGAGACTGCTAAAACTGGAGACTTCTTCAAAAGGGCATCCCACAGGGCATACATGAAATATCAACCGAAATAAAAGGCAGCTTCGCCGTTATTTATTTTGGTACCGCAAGACTGGTCGGAAATTGCTTCACTCCAAATGTTGCCATAGCAACGGTGTGGAAGGCTGGAATCGCACTGCAGTTGGAACACTTTCCACTGGTGTTCCATTTGGCCCCGTGGCCACTTTGGAATTTAGATGAGTTGCTTTAGGGCTGTTCGGAGTCACAGAATGTCGTGCGGTGCAAAGCGCCCTCGCACTCCTCCAGCTTTTTCCTCTCTTCATTGTCACTATGGTTACCGTGGCGACAAGCCCTTTTTTCTTTTTTCTTTTTTTAGTCTTCTTGGAAGAGAAGCTCTGTCCTCTGACATAATGGAGTGATATTGAGCCACACTTTTTATGGCTTAATGCACTTTGACGTTGTTAAAAAAAAAAAAAAGGTCTAAAATGGACTAGTAGCGCACATCTCGTGTTTGTTGAGCACAATGAGCCCTCGTATAAATAAATGTACGGAAGAGGATTAGGGCCGGTGAAGAGAAAAAAAAGGTTGGCAGGATTCTGGCTTTGTTCTCACAATTGTGATTTTAAAGTGAGAATTCTGAGAATAAAGTCAATGAGAATTCTGACTTTATTCGCAGAATAGTCCGAATTCTGAGATTAAAGTCAGATTAAATTCTAATTTTAAAGTGATAATTCTGAGAAAAATGTAGAATTCTCACTTTAAAGTCAAAATTCTGAGATTAAAGTCAGAATTCTGACTAATGTGATAATTCTGAGAATAAAGTGAGAATTCTGAGAAAAATTCTGAATTCTCACTTTAAAGTCAGAATTCTCATTGACTTTATTCTCACAATTGTGATTTTAAAGTGAGAATTCTGAGAATAAAGTCAATGAGAATTCTGACTTTATTCTCAGAATTCTGACTTTATTCTCAGAATAGTCCAAATTCTGAGATTAAAGTCAGATTAAATTCTAATTTTAAAGTGATAATTCTGAGAAAAATGTAGAATTCTCACTTTAAAGTCAGAATTCTGACAATCTGAATTTAAAATCAGAATTCTGAGATTAAAATCTGAATAAAGTGAGAATTCTGAGAATAAAGTCAATGACAACTTTAAAGTCAAAATTCTGACTTTAAAGTGAGAAATTCTGACTAAACAATCCTGCCAACCTTTTTTTTCTTCTCTTCACCGGTCCTAATCCTCTTCCGTATACATTTCGCGAGTGTAGTTAATTTCGTCTCATATAGCGCCATTTTTCTTAGCGTACCCAATCTGACTGTTAATGATTCGTTTTTTCAAGCACAAGCACATTTAAACATTGACACATTTGATGCATTTACCTGCAAAGAGGCTCGACAAGATCTTTGTCCAGGAAGTCATGGTCTCGTTTGACAGGGCTGATGTCAATCGGGAACTGGGAATCTTGAAGGCGAAGAAAGCAATCAGATCAGAAGAGGAAAAGTCCAAATTCCCAGAAGCCAACTGTGACACTTGTGTAGTATTTCATGCTAATGAGAAGCGCCAGCGTTTGCCTGCTTGTGCGGGTCGGTCACGTGTTTCCCCGGGTACGGGTGTTCCCTTACATAACTTGGTGGACCGCTTCCAGAATCTCTGAATCTGACATTCCGCTGCATTCATGTAAAGTCATTAACTTTTTTTATGAAAAGCGGGCCGGCAGGCAAGCGATGACCGCTCGGACCGAAACAAGGCTCGGCCTGTTCGTGGGACTTTTTTGGCTTTGAAGCGGCGGCGGCGGCGGCGTTGCATCTTAATAACGGATTTCGTCTGCAGCGCGATTTGTAAGACCCGATCGCGTCGACAAAGAATCTCGCTCTGAGCTGATTTGCGCAACGGTTTCCTGTCGAGGACCGTCTCGGCTCAGCCTCCAGACAAGAGGTCGGGTTCAAGCAACAGTGAACTGCGCTGTTGGAGTTGTATGCCGGACCCACTATCGCCTCATGACCAAGACAGGCAGGAAAACTACGGCTGTCAGGTTAAAATGGAATTTTTTTCATACAATATTCATGTTCATCAAAATCCTGGAACTTTTCTCATACATCTCATAGTAATGTAAAACAAATCCATTTAACTCATTTGCTCCCCAAAACGGGTTCGATACGTTCTATTTTATTATACATTACCATGGTCTCAAAAACGAAAGTTAAAAAAAAAATTTTTTTTAAATACTAGAGCAAACAGGAGGCTTTGATGCAGACTCTGAACTGAAGAGAATCCTTGAAACAATGGTAGTTATTATAAAAAAAAGGGCCAGCAGGTGGCAGCAGAGTATAAGAGATCAACCAGGGCCATGTTGCAAAAAGCTCTTTTTCCTAGTGTTTTAAACAGGTTTGTGAATAATGATGAAACTTAGCTATATTCTTATGCTAATTGCTGCAAAACAGAAACAGATAGAAATATACTTTTTTTTCCTGATGAAAGGAGAGACTCTCATCTTTCTTTTGGTAGGTTCCATGTTTTTATAGCAATAGAGCACAATATTCTGTGGGCCTTGCAAAATCAGTCAAAATCCAGTACTTATACGTTTAAAAATTTTGGGGGGAAAACTGAACAAAATGCATGATGCAATTGTAGTTGTGAGATCAACCAGGGCCATGTTGAAAAAAAGCTCTTTTACTCCAAGTTCTAAATAGATTCATGAATAATGATGAGACTTAGCTAAATTCTAATGCTAATTGCTGCAAAACGGAGACAGGTAGAAATATACATTTTTCGTTCCTGATGAAACAAGAGACTAATCTTTCTTTTGGTCGGTTCCATGTTTTTATAGCAATAGAGCACAATATTCTGTGGGCCTTGCAAAATCTGTCAAAAGCCAGCAAAACAGCCGGGAGCGAAGGGGGTTGCTTCAGCGAGAATGGCTGCAAGTGAATGGGTTAAAAAGCAGATAAATTGCAATGTAGCGAGAGAACCCCGTATTTCTCATATTTATGTTGAAACCCGAGCAGATGTTGGCCATGTTTTGTCTCATCCGGTCGGCTGCGGAACACGCGGAGGACTTCAACGAGCTGCGTTAAGCACGCGGCCGATGAATGCGTGGAATTGCGGCCTGAGCCACGAGACGACCTTCTGTGCCTGCTTGTGCTAAAAAAGCTTGTGAACAGCGGTTCGTTTCACACCCGCCTCAAATAAAAAGCTCTGCTGGTGGTGTTTTTTTTTTTTTTGGTGTTTACGATCTTCAAGTCTATCTTTAATCCGGTCGGCAGCCTTCCTGACTTCGCGATGAGTTTTTCACATTTACCTTCAAAGAGCTGAGCGTATTGAGGAAATCCGGCGGCCCGCAGCCAGTCGCACGCCTCCTTCGCCTCGACTTCTGCAAACACAGCGTAACAGTACGTTGAAGACACATTCATCCATATTTCGCTTTTTTTTCTTTTTTCTTTTTCTTGTCTTGTGTCTGTGACTTGCTGAGAGCAAAACAACCCAATGATCACGGATTACAGTCGAGCTGCTCGATTATGAAGAATATATTCAGCGCAATTATTTTTGGTAATAATTGAAATCACGATTAAGACGATCATTTATTTTTTTGGTACAAAACAAGAGAATGTTTAAGACAAAAAAAAAAATGGAAACATAATTATGCAAGTTCCTTTTGGATGAAACAAAATGTATTACATTTGTTATTTAAAATTTTTTAAAAGGTGAAATGTATAAATTCAAAATGAGTATTAATAATCTTCTTTTTTTACGATTTGCTGATTTTGCAATTGTGGAGTGTAATAATTGAAATTGTAATTGAATTTCGATTAATTGCACCGCCCGACATTACGGCGCACTTTTTTCTGTTTTTCTGTTTTGAGATACAGTTTTGTCTTGAATAAGCCAACATTTTGTATTGTGAAGTATGTTCTATTTGAAACATTATATCTCTACGGTCACTCCACCTTAATGAGGAAATGGTCGATGAAGAAGATGATAATGATTGTGTGCGATTCCGTGTATGTGGCGCGTGTCGCGGACAGTAGTCAAATTTCTATCCAATTGTTTGTAATTATTTCAGCAAATTGACTGAAAATGCGCAAAACGGACATGCGACTTCTGCCCGTTTCCATCTGTTCTTCTTTTGCGAATATTGAGATGGGACTCGGCCGTTTGCACCATAGAGATGTGATCCACCCGCATTTTAAAAGAAGAAGAAGAAGAAGAACAGGAAGCAACAGATGAGCATTTGATGTGCCGTTTCTCAGAAGCTAACGCTAATATGTGCTTCCAACGTTGCAGCTCTGCTTTGCTTTTTCAGCGGCAGAAGGGATTATTAAATATATTGTAATGTCACAATCTGGCAAAATGACGCAATTATTTGGATCCTGGCAGTTCAAAAGTACATTTTCCATCATGTGTCCCCTTTAACTCATTCGAACCATCAATCTAACCATACACTTGCTCGCCAGAATGAGCTCGTACCTGCACAAGAGCTGCATTCAAAAGTCAAGTTTTACCAACATAGGGCCAGTTTTGTGGTCGGCGTTTGCAGTGCACGGCATCGTTATTATCATCCTTTGTTGAATTTTCCGTGTTGACGACCACAGATAACTCTCAATGTGATGCAATTCAGTTAATGTATTCTTTCTTTTACATGATGAAACAAAAAAAAAAGATTTTTTTTTTTTACCCTATAAAGCCAAACGTATCATATTAAATACAAGATATTTTGTAGCCCTCTATTTCATGAGTATAACATTAAAACCCTGCCGTATATGATCTGACATGCATTGCACAGATAATCCACTAGAGGGCAGTATCACAGAGCTGATGGTTTTCTCCAGCGACCTTGCAAGATCGCCCCAATCGAGAAAGAATAGAAACCTACACTTATTAAGAGTGGGAGATGTTTTTTTCTGATTTTTGGAAAAACTAATATGTTTTATAGGTCTGTTTATTATTATATTTTTGACAGTTATAAATGTACAACTTTGAAGCATTGTGACCGGATGTAACAAATATGACACAAATCAAAAGTCATATATGGAAAAAAAAAAAGTGTTTGTTTGTTCAAAAGGACCAATAAATACTCAATTTACAAAGAATCATAAATTTCTCTGATATATTTCATGGTTCAGGCTTTTTAGGATTAAAAATAGAACTAAAAAAAACTCCAGATATTTTGAGTTACATGCTTTCAAGTTATGCACGCAAATGAGCTCAAGTGATCAAAAAGGAGCCTTAATATCTGGGCTGGATTTATTGGATGGCCTTATAAATGTCATTTATGTATTTTTTTTTAAAATGTGAAAACCACAATGGCCTGTTTTTCCAAAACAAATTGACATTGAAATCAGAACCCATAGAAAATAGTGGCAAGCGCGTAGCTTAGCATACCGCTATAATTGAATTTATGTTAGGAAAGAATTGCGTGAAAATAATTCCTCGCGGCTCCAGTCAGTGAAAAGAGAAATTGCAATTCCAGCACAGATTTCCTGCCAATTTGGCGAGAAGCAAAGTATAGACACACTATTTACTTTAGTGGGCCTTGGGTTTGACCCCTCGGCATTTGCTATTGATTATTCTGGGGCCAGTGAGTGTACACATACAACATTAACAGGTGCGTGTTACCAGCACACCGTGTAAGGTTTAAACCTTATTTATATTCAAAAATGGTACTTTTAAAATGTCATGACTGTTTCAGTGCATATTGGAGGATTCAAATGAATAAAATTCACAAATTCAGCGATGCGCACTTTCACACAAAGGCTTGCCCAAAATGTTTTCGGTGAGGTCAAAGGTCATTTTGCTTAGCGTAAAACAAGTCTCACGAACGCCGCCGCCGCTCACGAGGACGGCTCGCTTGAAAAACACGCGAGCGACGCACAGTCAATTAAAAACAAGCACAATATGAAGACAATCGAGCTGACACGCCGTCGACGGGGCAACGAAGCAAACTGTCGGCGCCTTCGCATTAACGCGAACACGGGCTTATTGACGGCCACTGGTGAGAAACATTGGCTGACACAACGGTGTTGCGGGACACTCCGCATTCGCGGAATGGATTACAAACATCATAAAAATAGAGATGCGTGAAAAACAACAACATCTGAGTAACTTTTTTTCTTTTTTTTACGCCACCTCAAAAAAAACTAAATAAATTTAAAAAATGGACTCGCCAAGTACCACCATCATTACCAACATTAAAATCCGTTCCATTACAGTTTCAACATTTCGCATCGAGCCAATTTTCAGCAGTAAAAAGTGAATATTTGGTCCAAAATGAATTTCATGTGCAATTAATACCTTTCAAAAAACAAATTCTTCCACTTGCTGTCGATTGAAGATGACATCACCCGTGCTGAGGAAGCAGGTGAACAACCAATCGTGGCTCACCTGTGCTCAGGGTTTGGTTAGCATAATGAGCCACGATTGGTCGTTAGCTGCTTCCTCGTCTTCAGTAGACAGCAAGTGCAAAAATTCGTTTTTTAAGGTATTAATTCTACATGAAAAATAAGGAAGTTATCAAATTCATTCTGGACAAAATATTCACTTTTTTTACAATGAGTCAAGTTTATAACTTTAATTATTTTGCATACCACTAGAGGGAGCCTTGGGAATAAATGTGTCCCAAGACTAAATTAAATAGGCTTCATGTTGAAAAACAAAAAAAGGATAACAAAATGCCAATAATATATTCAAACGGATATCGATTTTGATTTAGCAACCTGGTTTCCATTGAATTTTGAGCAAATTTCCTCAAATAGACACACTGCAAGAGCATATTTCAACCCACAAAATTCATTAAATCACTCTTAAACTTGAACTTCACATATTTCGTTTTTGCCCATCTTGTTCAAATTTAAGCTCATTTAATGAAGAGAGAATTAGAAATTCTTTAATCCAAGGCATTTTCTCAAACAAATTGTAGACAACGACAATCTTGTCTCAGATGACTCGTGAATTGACTTACACAGTGTGAAATATGTTAAGTTGCAGGAATTGAGTAAAGAGATCGCAAATAATAATTTCCGGTCCAATTACAGGTTAGCTTTTGTCTTCTTGTGGACTACATTGAATTGTTCTGGCTTTCACTGACAAACTAAAATTCATTTTTTTTTTGTTGCAGTAAGCACATTTTGAGACCAATGAAGTGAAATTTGATGCTCATTTCTAAGCAGTTTGCTTACCGACCGATGCGGCTTCAGATCGCAACCAAGCAAAATCCCGCATCCACCAGCGTATCGCGCTTCTGACGCTTCACACCGCTGTCACGCAACGGCCGTAACTCGAGCCGCGACCATTCGTGGCGGAATATCGCCCTGCCCGATACCCACCAAGCCCCGCCCCCCCCCGCCCGCCCGAGCCGCCTCTCCAAAACAACCCCCGGCCGGGACTCACCTGCGTTGCTTCACAAGCGTGTGACGACGGACAAATCAATGAAAAGTGACTTTGCTCTCCAGCCCTGACCAACAACTGAATAAATATTAGCAGTTCCCCCCCCCCACGTCCAGGTCCGTCCTTGGAAGACTTGAAAAAAAAAAAAGATCCACTGTTGACCCCGTCAACAACGTCTGTTACGATCTGCCGCGTTCACACCTGCAACATGTCCAGAGCTTCTGTTCAGCCTCTTCTCCCTCCCAGGTGCTTAATATCCCACCCGTCCCGTCCTTTTTGTGTCCCCCCCCCCCTCCCCCCCCTCCTCCAAAGTAGTAACACGAGCTGGGAATTCCTCCATGTTTGGCATTCTGTAACGCGACACGGAGACATTCTGTCCTCTCATCCTCTCTCCGAGGAAATCTCCCATGGATAAAAGGCGGGCATGATGCCAAAGAATGAGAGCTCGCGTTTTGCTCGACCCGCTACGCTCGCAACCTGTTTACGGTCTCGAGTTACAAGTCCACAAAGGACAAGGTGCCAGACTCGTTTGGACGGGACGCAATGGCAGAGAATGTCCTGAGATGTTTGCTACTGTCTGAGAGGGTGACTCTTTTTTTTTTTGGTCTTTTTTTTCTTTTTGTATGCAACATCATGATTATTAGGGGTGTGCAAAAAAAAAAAAAAAAAAAAAAGGATTCTCATTAGAATCGCGATTCTCATTTAGTACAATTCAGAATCGATTTTAAATGTCCCAAAATCGATTTTATTTCAATTACTTTATACTGTCTTGCCCTTGTTTGTGTGTGCCTTTATCTGGAGCGCTGTTCATGTTGTACCCGGTTTGGCCACTTAGGGGGCAGTGTGGTTCCACGCCTTTTGATACACTGTTAAGTTGTAGCCTCATTAGAGAGTAGAAGGAAAAAGTCGCGATCAAGTTATTCCAATAAAAATTGTGGGGGTTTTTTTGCAGCGTAGGAAGATCATATGCCGGTGAGTAAATGTTAAGATGCTTGTCTGTATACATTCATGAAGTTTTGGTATGAATAGCCGTTCTTTTGAGTGATAAAAGTGCCGCGAGTAGCGCGCTAATTAGCATTAGCGAGTCCGACTCATGACGATTCTTTGCACATCTATAAATTGAAGCAGAAATCATCGTCAATCAAATTATTTTGAATCAAAATTTTATTCTGAATCGAATCGCATACCCAAAAATCCAAATCGAATCGTGAGACAGTCAAAGGTTCGTGAACTGACTTGACCAAGTCATGTGACTGATTCAATGCCATACATACCATTTTCTAATTTTATGGTGACGGGTAACATTTTAGTACTGAGAAGGGCTGTCAGGCGATTCATATTAAAATCGCAGGACTTCAATAATTAACTCCTGACAATAAAGTGTACAATAAAATATTTTTTTCAAATTTTAAGTGGAAAACAATGTTATAACAATGCTTTTAGTCATTGATACAGTAATTTAATAATAATTCAAAAAATTTAGTTAAAATTAAAAAGATGTGCTGTACTGTAAAAAACGTGTGTGATATTGATTTGTGTTGGTCATTTTTTCTGCCAGCAGATGGCATAATTGCATTTGTAAGACATTGGTGACAGCTCAATGCATTTTTCTTTTCATGTTAGGAGCTCTCCCATCTTTAACTTGTAAAATTCTGCACATTTTTAAAATTGTAAAATACAACATGACAAATATATGCATTATTATTGAATTTATTACGGCGACATTTTGAGGTGGGAACGTGTCTGCTGTGTTGTGACTGGAATTCCCCCAGTACAGGTTTTCCAAGTAAGGGGAGGTAATTAATGGTGTTTAAAAAAATGAGTGTTTAACTTGAAATGAACTCAAAATGAACGCACTCATTTTTGACACCCGAGTTGAAACCGTTGAAAATGCCAAACGTTGCTGCATGCTTTGAATGGGGTGTAAAGAAGACCAGCACAAGCTAGTCACTAGCCTATGCTAGCATAGCGCAGCGCTAGAGTCCCAATTACAATAAATGGAAAAGAACTTCTCGGACATAAACAGGAAAGGATCGTCGTAAAGCGCTCGCAAAAGTTCGCGTACTCACGGGAAATTTTCATCATCTAGTCGGGCCGCTTCATGCATCCGTCGAGGCGCGCGCGATTCCAAAGTCAGAGCATCTTTCATTCCCACGCATTCCTGCCGGCTCTCGGCGCAAGCTTGGACTTTCAACTGGGCTCCTTCCCCTTTTTTCTCTTGCCGTCTCAACCCTCCTCCGCCGCCGCCGCCGCCACTAAAGGCCGGTCCTAAATCTTCCCTTCAACCCCCCCCCCCCCTTTTCTGTGGTGCGACTGCCACCCCGCCCCCTTTTCTGCTCCATGTGCCCGAGCCTCCTACTCAACGGTGCCCAAGACAACTCTTGTACAAACCCACACGCCGGGTTTTTGCCATCGCCACGGAATTCCTGGACCCCTCCGGGATCTTTTCAAAGGCGATTACATCATCAAAGCTTTGTCTCTTGAGAATGTTTATTGGAACCAATTGTGGGTTGTTTTTTTTTCGCAGAGCGCAGATGTTCTTCCGGGGGGAAAAAAAAACCAAAACAAATCTTGGCTTGGCTAAGAGAAGGGGAAAAAAGTATGACATCAAAAGCGTCAGCAGCTGTGAGTCACACTTCGCCGTCTGCCCGAAAGTGTCTGGACGGAGGCCACCGATGAAAGGGTGCGATTTATCTGCTGTCATCTGAGAGCGTCGCGACTTTCTTGTGACAAATCGCGCGCGGCCTCGAACACAAGGACGCGCAGTGTGCAGTTGAAAAGCAGGGTAGTAACGAGGAGTGTCAAAAAATGAGTGCGTTCATTTTGAGTTCATTTAAAGTTAAGCGGCCATTTTTCAAACGCGTGATTAATGACCTCCCCTTAACTTGGAAAACCTGTTCTGGGGGAATTCCAGTCGCAACGCAGCAGACACGTCCATGTCAAAATTTAGCAGGAATAAATGTAATAATAATGTATATATTTGTGGAGACTGGGGTATAATTTTTCAAATGTGCAAAATTTCACAAGTTACTTCATGTTAAAGATTAGATAGCTCTTAATATGAAAAGAAAAATGCACCGAGCTGGCACCAATGTCTTACAAATGCATTTATGCCATCTAGTGGCAGAAAAATGACCTCAACACAAATCAATATATATTTTTTTTACAGTACAGTACATCTCTTTTTTATAAATTATTATGAAATTACTTATCAATGACTAAAAGATGCAGCCATATTTCATAGCCATAATTATTTTTTTCCCGCTTTTATGTTAACAAAAATATGAAAGCTTATTTTATTGTACATTTAGAACAGATATAAAATTGTAACTATTGAAGTCATGCGATTAATTATGATTTAAAAAAAATGTAATTGCCTGACACCCCGAATAGCACATTCCAAAAAGTATAATATTATATATATATATATATATATATATATATATATATATATATATATATATATATATATATATATATATATATATATATATATATAATATTATATATATATATATATATAATATTTTATTGACAGATTTTATTTGAAAATTTTCAAGATACGTGCATACAGAAATTAAGAACAGCAGCAACATGTTGCTCATAAACCAAAAGTGGCCATGACATCTTGCACTACAGATTGAATGTCTGTCACTTTGATTTCATGGTCGAAAAGTATTTGGCGCACGAGATATGAAAATTCATCCACGATTGAAAACGTTGATAATCTCGCAATTTTGGACAGAGGCAAAATGGATTTGAGTCATTTTGGACGCAGCTGCTTAAACAAACTGAGTGAAAAACCAACGTTAGTGAATCAATCAACCAAACAAATGTCGTCGGCTGCCTGCAAAAAAGAACCAATCGATTGCTTGGTTCAATTGAAAGAATCAATTTGGCTTGATCAAACTTGCAGAAGCAAAAAATGTCTCCTCACAAACAATGCCACAAGTGCGTGTCGATAGCTTCGAGGCGATGTCAGCTATTAATGATTTCAACATGTGGACAGTATGCGATTATATAAGACATCCTCGTCCATTCCGCGGTTTCCTGTAACGTAAGAACGTTTTCCAGATGTCGCCCTGAAACCTCGTACCCGAGCGTATCTGCCATTTCAGTCTTGTAAAACAACGACAGCTGGAGCCGGAGTCGGCCTTATAAAGCTCAGAGTGCAGACAGAATGACGGAGGCGCTGCACTTTAGTCGTCGTTTCAAAATAAATACTCCACGCTTTAAAAGCACTCTAAAACAAAACGCTCGGATTTATACGTGCTAACTGCGCGCGACGCTTGGAAAATGCGTCGGCTCCATCCACGCGCCCGCGCCCGCACTTAGACGCCTGAGTGAATCACCCAGACGAGGATGGAAAATATACCTGCCCCCCCCCCTCCCCCCCAAAAAAAAGCTTTGCAAACACCATAAAAATACAAATCTGGATTAGTCTGTTTTTTTTCTTTATCAATAACAATAATAATAATACAAAAATATATTTGACAGTAAAAATGGCGATTTTTTTTTAAATAATGGAAATTGTAGGTTTTTTTTGGTGCTAATACTATATAATGATTTCTCAATAATACCAAAATCAAGATTTATTTAAACAATACAATTTATTTGAAAATACAATTGATGATTTTTAAAAGTAAAAATGTTGATTTAAATTAGGGGATTAAAATATATAGTAATAAAAAAGTTTTATTATTGGAAAAAGATTGTTTTATTAACATGACTTTATATAAGCTATGACATTTAAAAAATAATAATACATTTTTATAAAATGAATAAGCAATTTAAATACTACAAAAAAAAGATTTAAAAAAATTATTATTGATTGTGATTATTTTTAAATGTATTTTTTTTTAAACACTGAAGTTAAAAAATCCAGTAAATAATAGTTTAAATAATTAAAACCATGATTTATTTTTAAATTAAATACAATGATTATGTAAATAAGATTATTTTAATATTAAGTAATTACATTTTTACATACAGTTAAAAGTCGTTCTTGGTATAAATACAAATCTGGATTAGTTGTTTTTTGCTTCAATAATAATAATAATAATAATTATTATTATTATTATTATTTTACAGTAAAAACAATGATTTTTGTAATGGAAATGGTAGTTTTTTGCTAATATAATGACTTCTCAATAATATCAAAATCAAGATCGATTTAAATACAAATTATTTTGAAAATAAAATTGATAATTTTAAAAGTAAAAATCTTGATATATATATATATAAATGTATATTTTTATTAACATGATTAAAAATAAGTTCACATGACATTTTTTAAATTATTTTTTAGAAAATTAATCAGGAATTTAAATACTAAAACTCTGGATTTAAAAATATAATTATTAATTGTAAAAAACTTTTTTTTTTTAAATAATTACAATCATGATGTCTTTTTTACATTAAAAACTGAATATAAAATAAATATAAAAATATTTTTTATATTCAGTAATAAAAATACAATAATAAAAAACATGCTAGGCTACACCACGTGGACCCTTCGAAAACATGTCCTCCCCTCCTGCAGCGAGACGTCTCGTCTGAGTGAATCACTCAGACGAGGCTTGGAAATAGACCTGTGAGTGTCTGTATCAAAAACACCTGGAGGGCTTTCATAAAAAAAAAAAAGAGGATTCGCTAGCGCAGAGGTGTCGTCACGCTCGGGGGGCCTGAAGCTGACGCCTGTCTTCCGTCTTTATGATGCTAATTGCGCACAGACACACTGAGCAGTCAGCCTACAGTGTAAAAAAAAAAAAAAAAACATCTGACACGTAGCGGCCAAGAAGAAGCTCCCATTTTCTTTTGTCTAATCGTTGAACAGATGACGTCTGTATCGATTCCGTCTCCCGGAAGCCAAATAGTTGCGTCGGAATGTTGGAAATTCGTCTTTCCGAGGGTGGCTTTTAATTAACTGCTCAGCGGGACACCAACACGTGTGACAATGGCACACTTGTCATGTCCAGACGAGGTGGCGCTTCACAAAAAAACTAATCAAAATCTTACTGAGATGTGTAGAAACTGAAATTCTAAATCTTATGTATTTGTTCTTTATTTCCATGATTGTGATTGGTCACAGCAGAGAAGCTAAAACTGTTGCTCTTCTGTACTAAGCTCAAATAAAAGTCCGTTTATTTGTGAAATCAGTTCAAAGGAATCAATTGCCCCGTGTTGCAAACCCGATAACTTCAGCTTTCATTTAGCGAAATTCCAACAAAGGAAGCTTCTCCGCCAGCAAATACGCTGATGCGTCCTCGTCGAGCCGACAAACACACACAACACAATCGTCCGTCCCCAGCCAGGTGACGAGCAGTCAACGGCGGGCCGCAAATTACACGGAGCCCACCTTGAATCACCCGCAGACTTCCTGATGCCTCATTCGATTCCACAGGGGGGGGGGTTGGGGGTTGGCGGTCGTTAGCCCCGCACTGGTTTTAAAATGATCCGCCCGAGGCCACGTTGCCGGGACGACGCGGCGACATTTCTTCAGTTCTCAATTCTTCCTTGCACATTTAGGCTAGTGTTAATTTCGGCAAAAAGAATTTCGTCACTGCCCGAAGCCAGCTGGGATAGGCTCCAGCAACCCCCGCGACCCTTGTGAGGACAAGCGGTACAGAAAATGGATGGATGGAGAATTTCGTCAACTCACATCAGGATTTGTAAAAGTAAAAATCTTGATTTAAAAAAAAGTGATTATATATATATATATATTAGGGGTGTGAATTGCCTAGTACCTGGCGATTCGATTCGTATCACGATTCATAGGTCACGATTCGATTTGATTAATCCCGATACGAATCTATAAATTGACTGTTGCGATTTTTTTTTTAACTCAAATTTTGAAAATACTAATCAGTAAACTTTTACATGTACACTGTAAGATTTGTATGAAAATGTCTTTATCTGAAAATTCAGGCTTGTAACTGAGCCACTGCATTTAACAAACAGGTTGTTTGAACAGCACTGAAATAAAATATTAAGGCTTAATGTTCCATGAATAGAACATTCTTCCATGCTTAATGTGTGAATCCTAACCCTAAGTAAGACGTTTTGTGGAATATTCCCATAAAAAAATGTATGTTTAAAAATCGATTCAGCCACATAATGAATCGATTTGAGAATTGTGTGCTGTAATATCGCGATATATTGCCGAATCGATTTTTCCAAACACCCCTAATATATATATATATATATATATATATATAGTTTTAAATGTATATATTTTTTAACATTTACATAAAAAAATATAATTTTGGGTGTGCTGGTTTTGGTTAATTCTGAACACAGCCACATCCCCGGTTATGAGAGGGTGTGTACACTTGTGCAACCACATCATCAGATTATTATTATTTTTTTACTTCCCCATTCTACAAAGCTGGCTAGTGAACAGGGGTGTGTAGACTTTTTATATCCACTGTATTCCCAGGCATGTCCCGTTTTGCTACGGCAAGCTCGGGTTTGGCCGTGCGCGTTCACGTTTTTCAGCGACGTGCCGCTGATTGCGTTTGTGAAAAGCGAGCGGCGACTACGCAGGGGGGGGGGGGGGGCTGAATGCAACATCTCACTTTGCTGGCTGTGCAAAAGACAAAAAGGGCGAAACGCCATTTTGCTGCCAATCGTAATCACCTGCGCCTTGTCACGTCTTTTTGCCAAAAGAGCGATCGCACCTTCAAAGGATCCGCACCATTCATCTCTTCGGTATAAAGAGTGAAGCTTAAGCAGCTTAACATATTTGATGACACACACACAGCAAGATCTTATTGACTGTTGAGGGTAAATAACAGGAGCACGCGAGCTCGGGAGCCGCCGTTGTTGACCGTCGTCAAAGCATGCCGGGTCAAAGGTCACCCCGGCGCTGTTTTCCTTCCAGCAGGCTCTCGTATTGAAATCAAACGAGAGCGGCACAGCTGCGGTAACAGTCTCGGTCACCTCCTGAAGGACACCCAGAGAGGACGGCCTTTCATCCTCAGCCGATACCCGTCGGCTGAAAATCACGTCATCGGTCCTGATTTCACATCGGGACAACTGGATTTCAAACTGGGACTTGAAGGCCAATTTGAAAATCCGAATGTGAAAAACCGCCTCCAAACTGTCCTTTGAAACCCAAACCTTGACAACAAGCGGGCGTCCATTTCCTAGAAAATTCAACCTCTGAACACAATCAGAACTTCCAATCACTTAGTCTGGTACCACCGAGGATAAAAACACAATAAGTGCTCAAGTGGGATTGGACCCCGCAGGCGCCAAATGATTATCATATCATATCGTTTTTTTTTTGCAATGCAGCCTGCCAGCATTTTTATCAATCAGACGCTTACTAATTGTTATGCCCCTCCTGCACAGTAGCTGGCGCTATTTACCTCGCTAAGAGTCTGGAGAAGAAGAATCTCCCCGGTCACAAGCGAAAATAGAAACGCATGAGCTGAATGACCAACGGAGACGTGAAACAGGAAACACAACTACGGAGCGGCCTTCCAAATGAAAAGCATAGATTTCAAAATAAGATATTTAAACATCACACACAAGACAGCTTGAAGAACACTTAGTATATATATTGGGGGATTTAATAACATTAATAACATTATGTGGCTGTAAATAAAGTAGTGGTACGTGAAGACTAAATAAGGGGACCAAATGTGACGTGTTCCTTAAACAAATGAAACTAAACGAGTGTTTTTTTAATGAATGAAATTAAAAGCATGGATTTCCAAACAGCTTGAGGAATTCTTAACATGGTGGATATTACTAAATGACTTGAAGCCCTATTGAATTGAATTGAATTCTTTGCACTTCACTGTATCCCTTAAAAAGAAGTTTAACTTGTACAAGTACATATTTTGATTTCAACTAAATTCATTTTGTTGTGTGCTTTACGCAAAATGACTTTCATGAGCAAATTGACAAAATGTCATTGCTATTCATTTCAATCAATTTTAAGGAAATTTGCTGTCGTTGGGATATACATGTCATTAAAAAATATATGGAAATTGTATGTATCATAAGTGCTAACGTATCGTCACTTGGTATCGGGCAAGTACTGAAGATTTGAGTATCGGTCCCAAAAAAGTGGCATCCAACATCCCAACTAAAAATCCCCCCCCCACTTCAACTTGCTGGGTCAAACGCGGCGATATGACGCGGAGGCTTTTTCCGACTCTGCAGCCAGCCGCGTTCCCACGCAGCGCAAAGCGCTTTGATGGCCTTCTCGAAAATCTTTGTGCAGGATTTGCTCCCTTTTGTGATAAACACAGCAAGTGGGGATTTTTCGCAAACCGCTCGAGATCGCTCCGCGCGGAGTCAAGCGAGCCGCTGTTGACCTTCGCGGCCTTATCGCCGCTTTCCGCTATTGTCTTTTGTCCACAGATGAATAAATAACTCGGTGTAGGTGGAATACGTACTGCGGGCTGGACAGTGGTTCACTGTGTTTTTGTCCATTGTAAAGATTCCTCAGCCTCCGGGGGGGGGGGGGGGGGGGGGGGGGGGGGGCTAAGTTACTGCAAATGGCGTCAAACGCAACATTCCGGTGAAGCTGCTATCTGAAAATGTGCATTCAGTGACGCTGTCAAAGTATGAATTTGGAAGCACTGAAGTGTTTTAGCAACCAAATGCCTCAACAGATTTACATTGAGTGCCTGTTGATCCCAATGGCTAATTGCTCGTCACATTACTTACATAATTTCAAATTTTAAACCCACACATATGTCGGAACAACGTTTATGTGACACCCGCCCGATTTGCACTTCGCCAGTCACTAATTCACCTATTTGCGTTATTCCCCCCACCTAAATGTACTTCAATATAAAATCTAAAATGTGTTGTCAATTACATTCAACACCCGTTTGATAAACTGGCACGACAAAAAAAATCTCTTAAGACAAAATAGTAAAATTTTTATGAACTTTTTATGAACAGAAGAGAGAAAAATTACATTAGATGTCGTTAGCGCTAGCAAGCATTAGCTTAGCCTTTATGCTAGCGAAGGACGTGTTCCCATAGCTTTGCTAATACTGCGAACTAACTAACAAAATGATACTAAATCAGATAATGAATTTGAGGGAGCACATTCATTTATGTTATCATTCTTGGAGCCGGCAAGAAGCAATTCAAACCATCTCAATCAATCAAGATCTCAATGATCTTTCGGTTGACGTCAATCTCTATTGACATTTTACGTCTTGTCGTTAGTCATAGGTGGCAAATCCAGGTCCAGAAAGTAAAAACCCTGCCAGAGTTTGGCTTTAGCCCCTGATGCTAGCTAGCTAGCTCCCTAGCAAGTAAACGAGCACCCTGGGAGCTAGCTAGGGAGCTAGCTAGCTAGCACCTGAAAGTAAAAACCCTGCCACAGTTTGGCTTTAGCCCTTGATGCTAGCTACCTAGCTAGCTAGAGCCTTAGCAGGTAAACGAGCACCATGGGAGCTAGCTATTCAGGCTAGCTAGCTAGCACCTGGGCCTAAAGCCAAACTGTGGCAGGGTTTTTACTTTCTGGACTTGGATTTGCCACCTCTGTGGTTGAAAACAGTAAGTCTATTTTGACAAAGGAACAGTGCAAGTGTGTCTTTTCATATCGGAAGTCAATCTATTTAAGGACAGTAACTATTTTTTTTTTTTACTTATTACTTCCCACCACCGGCCTTGACTCTTCGGAGCACTCGCGTCACATGAGCCAGACGTGCAAGACTTGAGCTCTCGAGTGGGCTCGAGCGCTTTTAAAATAGCCCAGCGAGAGTCTGTGCCAAACAACATCCTGGAGTTTTTAAATGCGACCGTGATGTCCCTTCAGGTCTTATTTACTGTAAAGAACGACAGGAGACGAGCCGGCGTTGTCGTCCAACACTGCAATGACACGCTCTTGCGTCTGCGCTCTCCTCCCTCCCTCTGATAGCCCGTACAAACGCTGTCATTTGCTTTTCCGAGACATAACACGTCCGTCAAGTACACACGCTGCCATGCGCTTAGCAGAGGCTATGAAAAATACTGATTCTGCTTTAACATTTTTTTCTCTCCACTAGATGGCAGCAGAAAACTTCAAAACATCTAGCCACCATTTGTTTTGCATGGAAGCGCATTGCATTCACTTCAGAGAAAGAAAAAAAACTCCTGTTTTTCAGACAATTTTTGGGGGGAGCTTTGTTTTGTTTTTTTGTGTTTTATCGGGGGGTTTTCTGTCATAAAAAAATAAATATTCCAAAAACAAGAAAAACATTTTTTATTTTAACTGAAAAAAATCTATTAGTAATTTTTGTTTTTGTTTTGACCTCTGAACTCCAAGTGACTTGTTGCAGACTTGCTAATGGCAGACACTTTCCTTTCCAAGCTTCCGTAGAAACTTAACTGTTAGCTTACTAGCTACTAGCTTACTCATGCCAATCGAAAGACATTTTTGTATACTTGCATGCCCCATAAAACGATAAACCGAGCTTCATTCGAATGATAGTATACAGTAATAAAGCATAAAACATTCACAATTCTGAGTGTGTTACTAATTACGGTACACGCATCACCTTAACTGAGCCAGTAAGTTGAAGGTTCGTTGGAGGTATGCGGGAAAGTGTTGTCACTTGGAGTTCAGAGGTATAAAAATAAATAAAATAAAATAAAATACTTAGAAAAACAGGCGCTGGTGTTTTGTTCTTCAGGTCAGGATAATTTTTTCCCCTGTTTTTTAAAAATATTTTTTCCCAAGTTTTACTGTGTAATTTTCCTCAATGTTTTCCACCTGTTTTTCCATTTAAAAAAAATAATCAGTAAAACATAAAAAAATAAAAAATCTGAAAAACAGAAAATAAAAAAATATATATATAAAATACACGAAAAACAAAAAACCTCAGTGTGAATGCAATACACTTTCGTAGTTTTATACAGTATAATATTGTTAGGGCTGAACAATTTAGAAAAATAATGTGATTGTGTATTAGTTTCCCCGCAATATTATAATTGCAATTTAATATGCAGTTATTTTGAAGGTCGCGTCCAATTGATTGACGCCAAATTAATCTATATTACAGCAAATAATATCAGATTTACTATGCATAAATGTTTTGGTCTTGTGAATTCATGTGGAAAAACATGAACGAGCGTAAGCTGATTTGTGGGAAACAGCTTCAGCGTTTAGTGCTGGACACTTGCAAACAGCACAGCAAGACACAAGTGGGGGAAAAACACTCCAAAAAAAAAAAGAAAGAATCTCCTCTCCATTAGGTCCATCTCATTTGGACCCAGTCCCAGAGGGGACAGCGTGGGGTTACCGCCCTCTTTCGGGAAGAGTCAAGAGGGGAGCCGGAGGTATTGAGGGGGTGGTTGACGACATCGGAACAAGAGCCCCCACCGTGAGAAAGCCCTCTCAGGAACCTCCGACATAAAAGCGCACCCTCGCTTAATTAACGGCCACAAGGCTGCCACAGGAAACGTCGCGACAGGAATTCTTGTTACGTGTGCAAATGTTCATCGCTGCCACAAGGGGGCATCCAAGCTTAAAGAAATACTTGTTGTTTTTTTGTTTTTTTGTTTTCTTAAAGAGATACTTGACTCATTGAGCCATTTTCAGCAGTAAAAAGTGAATATTTGGTCTATAATTAATGTGGGAACTTCATAATTTTTTAAATGTACAATTGATACCTTTAGAAACGAATCTTTCTTGTCATTACCTGCTTCCTCAGCACAGGTGATGTCATCATCAGTCGACAGCAAGTGGAAACATTTGTTTTTAAAGGTATTAGTTGTACATGAAAAATAATGAATGTATTTAATTAATTTTGGACAAAATATTAACTTTTCATTGCTTAAAATGGCTCAATGAGTCAGCACAGTGCCTTGACTTACAAGTTGAAATTGTCCCATGATCACTCGCATCTCAATGAATCAAATGAATGGAAATATTACAGTCTCAATTTTTAAAAAAAATTGGGGGGGGGGGTAATACAATTCATCGCAGTCTCAATTGAAATTTTATTTTTATTTTTTTGCATGTGAAAAACAAATAGCATTCTAGCATGTTATCTGTGCTGTGAGGCTTTAAAAAAAAAAAAAAGTAACTAGCCTATTTTGACAATGTTGACTTGGAGTACAAAGTTGTGTAAAGTATCTGATTCAAATGTAGGAAGTAAAAGTAAAAAGTCATCAGAAAAAACAAACAAATAAAGTACAGATACCTGAAAAAAATGTAGTTCAGTGCAGTAACTACACATTTGCATGCGGAAAACAATGTTGAGCAAGATAACTAGTCAGTAACTACGGTATTTCGTAATCTTGCCAAAATCCAGAATGGAGGAAGCACCCACCCCCCCCCCCCCCACCCCGTGTGTTCCAGTTAATATGTGACCATGCCTTTCTGTTACAGTGTAGACTGGACATTTGCAAAAATGTGCTCGTCAAGTCAATGATTAGCCAGGCGGCTTTTGCACATGTTGAAGTGTCACCAAACAAACTGCACAAGCTGCAGGAAAGGTTTGAACTCGGGCTGCCACCTAGTGGCCAAAAACCATGAATCAAGACTATCTGCGCTTTTATGTAGGCTTGTATTCATATCACCATTGCACTTTATTAGGTACACACGTGATCACATAGGGTCACGTGTGTACCTAATAAAGTGTCACGAGGGCACGTTGACGACGCCTCAATTTGGCGTTGTTATCGAAACTGCTATTTGAGGGAGATGGCAAATAATCCAGGCTCTCTAATTATTTTTTTAAAATTGACTACATTAATAGTTTTAACTGTAAATATACCACAACTATGAAAAAAACATTAGCCTTAAAAAAGGATAGTAAGCTGAATGAATACAAGCTAATCACATTGTCCCGATGATCTATTTGATTCCCAGTCACTATTTACTACGCTTCTGAAGGGAGCAAATCAAAATCTGCATGACAACGATGAGCGCATAAAGCCCTCGCTCATGAATAAAAGATGAAACGGGCTCTTGCGAGGCAAGCAAACGACAACAATGCGGCCCCGTCGCCGGGTTCCGTGTTACAGTATTTGTGTGGCATGCCAGCGCACCATTGAGGAGGGTTCGAGAGGCAGACCAAAAGCATCCTAAGCGCTTTCCCAGCCCAAGGACCCAAATGGCGCTTTAAACGGCCACCGAGTCCCGTCGAGCGCGAGTAGACCTCCACCAAGGCCAAACAGGAACACATTCTGTCGCGACCCCCCGGGACGTGATGTTGAAGTGACGGAGCTTCACTTTGAAAATATGTGAATACGTCATTTGCAAATATGCGGGGAATTATTGCAGTTAGACCAATGCAACCTTCTTTTTCTTTTTCTTAATCTGAGAGAGCTAATCTTACCGATTCAACGTGTCATCATCATTGCTCGCTCTCTCTCTTTTTTTGTGCATGTGAGTTTGTACTCATTAATTCACCCGAAACCTATTAAAAATCCCAAACCCTTCACCTGAACCGAATACTTCAGAATCCCGCTAGAGTCGTGAAGTTGTCAGGAGACCCGAGGAAGGATCAAAGAAAAGAGAGAAAAGTGAAATCCAGCACCGACCCGACACCACCTACTACCCACCGGGTTACCAACCGGAATCTTTCACCAACCCCAGAAGCATAAAAATTCCAACAAATTAGGGAGACCTCAAGAGACCAAAGGAAAGACTAAAGAAAGGAAGGCAAACCCAGTGTTGCAACCTTCTTATGCAACATCGTATTGAGACACTTCATTCTAATGGGATCCAATAGGCCGCAAGAAGGACTCATCGGTGAGGGACATTGTCAGCAATGTATTCATGTAGCAATATGTTCAGGTGTGCCTTCAGGTCAATTAGCCACTGAAACAGTCGTGTTTTTTTTTGTGCAATTAGAAAGGCAGTCAGACTCCAAAGTAATACAGAGGCCCGTTCGGACTATTCAAGTGCGCAACAACAGACAGTGGAAGATTTCCAGGAAATGAAAATCATGGAAACATTCCTTCGCACGCCAGCAAACCGCCCTCTCATTATTTGCATCTTTTGTACATCGCGGTGCTTGAAAAACATCATGAGGAGAAAGAAGCGCATGTTGGATTACATACAATGTGGTTTTTCTTTTTGGATCACAGAAATGCAGACCTTAGACTTGTCCTGGAATTTTTGTTTTGGGGAGGGGGGTGTGGGGGGGTTGGGGGTTGGGGGGGGGGGGGGGTTTCTGCCCTTCTCACCACTAACTCACTTTCAACCTGCTGTGTCAACAGGAGGCTGGAATGCAGGAGTCGTCACCGCCGCCGCCGCCGCCGCTATTTATGCAGATCAGCAGTCACTCTCTAAATACTCGCCGTTATCTCTGGCATTTCATCATGCCAGGTGAGGCATGAGCAAAAGGGGCTGAGGGTACGATTGGCATGAGGCCAAAACGCTGAAATTCTAATATTACGGATAGCAAGATTCCTTATTTGGGGGGGAATTGGTGACAATTGTTTAAATACTTGACTTGAGAGTAGGCCTACTGATTAAAAACACGACAAAAAGAAGACATTGGTGGAAAATCTTGGCAAAAAGTTAAATTAGCTACGTATTATGTGGCATAATCTCACTCAGTAAAGCAATCATTTACTCCAAAAAATAAAGAAATGGCAGCCAGACTTATGCTTGGTGTTAATAACATAGCAACAGAGCAGAACATTGAGTTCCTTCATTTGGGGCGTGGTTATTTTATCTTAAAGACAGAGGTGGCAAATCCAGTAAAAAAAAATTCCACAGTTTGGCGTTAACCCCAGGTGCTAGCTAGCGAGCTCCCTAGCTAGCTCCCCGGATGTTCGGTTACCTGCTATGGAGCTATCTAGCTAGCACTAGCGGCTAAAGCCAAACTGTGGCAGTTTTTTTTTTACTTTCTGGACCTGGATTTGCCACCTCTGCTTAAAAACATGTATTGCGCCATTTTGAAATCGGTCATATGTTAAGATAAAAGATATTACTAGGAAATGCGGGGGCTGTCTGTCTAGATCATGCTATGTAAACACGGCACACATAGAATTAGCACAGATGCTAGCATATATGAGAAGGTTGACTAAAGTAGGCGAGTCTGGTTGTTGTGACAAGCCGCATTAAGGAATAGTCAATCTTTCAACTGCCTAAGCGCCATACAAAACTCTGTACAGTAGCATTAGCACAAATGCTAGCACTGGAAAACACAAGAGGTGGACCTAAGCTGGTCCACCGATATCGTCGGCAGGCGATATGTGATTGCTGTGCGCGTACATGTGGACATCGAGGACACATAAGCGCTGCGGATACAGTAACTCTAAATGCTAACATTAGCACAGATGCTAGCACCAGGTGGCACGCCAGGTCCGCCTGTATCTTGAAATCGTCAGCACAAATGAAATCAACATAAATGTTTTGTTTTGTTTGCTCACTGACATCTAACAATAACCTTAGATGGAAAAAGGCTACCTGACTTTTAATTTTAAGTAAAAGCACACATTGGGGGGGGTCTACATGACGGCACATGCCCCCCCCCCCGGCCATGTCAAATTGCAACCTTTCCCCGTCAAAAAAGTAAGGCGTGTCCAATACGGCGGTGAAACACGTGACACGTCTGACTAACCGCAGCTGCTGAGCATGACTGGAAAGAATGCTGCCGTGTGGACGAAAGTATTGGGACGCATTCCACTGACAGGATGTGGAAATGTCAGACAAATGTGAGTCTGTTTGTCCCGTTAGCAGTTTGAGGCCGTGATAACTGGCCTTCTTGCGCAAGAGAAATAAACCCGATGGCAAGGGGAAAAACACAGTACAGTTAAGTGTCACGGTTACTGCGATTGGTCCCCGCGCCGGGTATTCGTGATCAACTTCGGCTCGCGCAGTCGAAATAAAAAGCACACATAGAAACAATCCACAGTCATAAATAAGCACACTCGGTCAATTGATGCGTCATGCGAAATGCAAACGCTCTTCACAA
The DNA here is from genome assembly GCF_054856555.1 of Leptonotus elevatus. Classification (NCBI taxonomy): domain Eukaryota; kingdom Metazoa; phylum Chordata; class Actinopteri; order Syngnathiformes; family Syngnathidae; genus Leptonotus; species Leptonotus elevatus. The sequence continues at coordinate 24,704,175 of NC_141245.1, read as the reverse complement.
TTCCTTGCCCAATGGAAATAAACGCAATAACTAGAAACAGCTGCTTGATAAGGAAAATAATAATAATCATGATTATTTTGGCAATAATTGAAACCACGATTATTTTTAAAAAAATTTAAGCATTTAAAAAATATTAAGACCAATAAAAAAAAATATAATTTGAAACACTATAATTATGTAAGTTCCTTTTGGATGAAAAAAAATATAAAATTAATTATTTTAAAATAAAAAATAAAAAGGTGCAAATGTATACATTTAAACAACTCAAAAATTAGTATTAATAATTGTGCAGTGTAATAATTGAAATTGTAATTGAATTTTCATTAATTGCACAGCCCTACCACATACTCACAAACAACGCACTATCAAACAATTAATGCAGTGACTCCTCTCACCAGTTTTTTTTTTTTATCATAACGGCCAACTTGCACAGTAGAAATAAACTGAACGACTGGAAATAAATCACAAAAAATAGCTCACCACATGCACACAATGTGTGTCATGATTATTGATACGGCTCTGTACAGAACGTGTCATGATGCAATTGCTCCTCTCTCCAGTCATTTATGACAACCACCACACCTTGCACAATAGAAATGAGCAAAACGGCCAGAAATAATCCACAAAGTCCAAAGGAAAAAAAACTGCAATAGACAGTTGGTGGCGCGCAATGTACTTTTTTTAGAACAACAAATCACTCCTCTCGCCATTTGTTTGGCCAGTTTGCAAATAATACAAAATAATCTGCAAGGTTTATATAAAAAAAAATAAAAAATTAAGAGTATGAGTAAGTGCCCCAATATTTGTGTCCATATAGTCGGTCAAACATTTCTTTTGATCACGAGTGAAGGCGATGCGACAAAAAAAAGGCAACTTTGGCTTGTATTAGTAAAAGCAAACCTTTGCTTCGTTTACCTCCGTAAATCTCCGGGCCAATGCCAAGAATCACGCAAGCAGATTAAAGCCGCGTCGGATCCTCGTAAAGTCCGTCAGGGGTCCGTCGCTATCTCATCGGTGTTTACGCGCAAGTGGCTTCCCACCTGGTTACATAACGCAGACTTATCTGCCTCTCTATTGTCAGTCAAGAGGAATTATTTACTGCACCCGCAACACCCTGCTGTTGGCTGAAGGTCAAGTTTGTCGGCATGTAAACACACACACGCGCACGCCAGCCAGCACGCAAAAACTGGAAGCGACCTTTCGCCGGAGACGATCAGCTGATGTGCGGAACGGAACACAACAAGCTCCGTCTTCGTTCCTTCCCACGCTGCCTCCCTTGTCAAGCCCTCGAACGCTGCCGCAATTAAGGATTGAGCTCGTTTCGCGCCTCATTTTGAGGCTCATTCCCTTGTTGTTAGCATTGTTTTTAGCATTAGCATTCCTGGCTCGGGTGGCACAAATTCCAGACATTGTTCAAAGTTGTCAGTTTGCTACGACGGCGGCGTATTCGGGGCCAGTGGGCCACGTATTTTTGTATTTATTTAATTATTTCTTTATTTATCCATCCATCCACCCGTTTTCTTAACCGCTTGTCCTCACAAGGGTCGCGGGGGGGGGGGGGGGGTTGGAGCCTATCCCAGCTGGCTTCGGGGTAGCCAGCCAATCGCAGTTTATTTATTTATTTATTTTTTTACAAATTCATTATTTTCGTAGTATGAATATTAATGCATCGGATTTGATTCCCGCGCTTGCGGCCTGTTTTTTTTTCATACTCCGGTTGAGTGCATTGTGGGTCATTTTGAATGCCCTGCATTTTCGTTCCCGAGATATTCGGACGCCACTACAAAATGGCGTGACCCCTAAGTAGGGCAACATATCGGGAGTAGGGCGCACATTCCGACACAGCCGCTGTTTATAAAATACACGGCAGCTGGAGCGACAACACTTCCTGATCAGCTGACTAACAGTAACCAATCAGAGGCTAGCGTACTTTAGGTAAATGCAAGTGAATGACGAAGAGCAGCAGATTTTGACACATCAACTTAGCTACTTGTACCAAAAAAATACAAAAATGTATGAATGCGTAATTAATCATTCTGGAAAAAATAAATATACAAGTAAATATTTATTTTAACAAATGAACTTAAATGCTTGATCCTCAGTGAGGCCTCTTTGTCGCTGGCCGTACCAAAAACGCTTCAATGAGCGAATGCTTAACATCATATGGTTAATCTCTGTTAAAGCAATTACTATTTCCCTATTTGAAAACCCGGCCGAAAAGTATTGGCACAAACATCCGAGTAGTACGCTACGTATATTTCTCGTAAGTTTCTGAGTTTTTTTTCTCACAAATCTGCCACTTCATAAACTTGCAAATCTACCACTTCATAAACTCGCAAATTTGCCACTTTGTAAAGTCGCACATTTGTGACTTTTTTTTCTCAGAATATGGCCCCCGCCGTCTAAAAAATATATATATTTGTACTCCGTCGTAGTTCTCATATTTTTTTTTAGTCCTGGTGACAATTGTGCCCCTCACTGATCTGATGCTGCAACTGTGCCGATTGTGTGGACAAAAATAAATGCTTTACATGACTTTCCTGTAATTGCCGTTTTTTTTTTGCCCCCAAATGCAGGAATTTGCATGCGCCTGTTGAATATGACACCGTAGTCATCATTCAATTATCCTCATCTCATCATTCACGTGGAAATTTCCAATTCGGAATACAGTATTTTCCTGATTTATTTTGCCAAGGAAAGCGAGTGAAAAGTTTTCCAATCCATGACCACGTTCTTTTCCTGCTCCAAGCACAGCAGAAACTTTTGCCTTCTTGAGCGGGTTTGACTCCCGCAAAACTGAAGCGAAAGAGCGATGACTTTGGTATATCCAGCGTTGTCATTCAAATCAAAGTTATATCATCAAAGAGAAGCACATTGATTCGTCGCTAGCATTGTTTTTAGCATTAGCATTAGCATGCACCCGAGTCCAGCCGGCCCAGAAATGCCTTCCTTGTGATTCGCCAAGTTTGAAAGCTCACCACGAAAAGAACTTAAAGTGACAGTGTTTAGAATTTAGTGCCATCTAGTGGTTAACTAATAGAATGTACATTCGAAGCACAGGCACGACCACCAATTACTACTTTCAAAAAGTTCTTCTCCTTCGGGTATCTTCAAGCTGATTGTCACGCGCAGCCGTACGATTATAGTAGCGGTGTCAAAATGTGTGCGTTAATTTTGAGTTAATTTAAAGTTCCTATGACGCCACAAATTCTTTTTAACGTGCTATTAATGACCACCGCTTACTTGGAAAGCCTGTACAGGGGGAACACGTCCACGTCAAACATTTAGCCGGAATAAATTCAATAATAATTCATATATTTGTGCAGACTGGGGTCAAGTTGAATTTTACAATTTTAAAAATGTGCAGAATTTCACAAGTGACTTCATGTTAAAGATTAGATAGCTCTTAATCTGAAATAAAAATGCACTGAGCTGTCACTAATGTCTTGCAAATGCAATTGTGCCATCTAGTGGCAGAAAAGTGACCTCCAACAGAAATCAATATCACACTGTTTTTTTTTTTTACTGTAGTTTTTTTTAAACTAAATTTTATTATTATGAAATTACTGTATCAATGACTAAAACAATTCAGCCATATTTCTATAAGTTTAGCATTTTTCTCCCCTTTTATATTAACAAGAGTATGAAAACTTGGAAAAAATATTGTATTATACATTTAGAACAGATATAAAACTTGCGTGTGTTAACTTTTGAAGTCATGCGATTAATTACGATTAAAAATTGTAATCGCCTGACACCCCTAGATTATTTAAAAGAAATGTACGTTGATGTGATAGAACATAATGTTTTGCAAAGTAGTGAAATTACCGGTAATAGTGATTTATTTTTTTTTAAATGAAAGAACATTGAAAAATCTCAAATGTCGACATATTGTCCCTTTTAGAAGAACCGCAATGACTTTAAATAAAGAAAGTTAGCGTTAGTTTAGCGTTAGCATTCCGACTCCACAGACTTTGCAACAGTTTGAAAGCGCTACTGAAACCCAAAGTACTCATATGTACTCGAAGTACTCAAACTGTTGCATTACTCAAAGTACACGGTTTGGCAAATTGCCATCGATTGTAAGCGCTTTTAATTTTTTTATTTTTTAGCATAAGCATTCCTGGTCCACGGACATCTAAATTTCTCTTGTTTTGTTTTGACAGTCGGTTTGGAAGCAAGATAGTGACACATACAGGACATAAGTGGAACAGCAACGGCCGAAGTTGAAAATACTATAAAAAATATGTTTAATTGTCCAAAAGACAGAAAACCGATACAACCCGGGACTTTTGTGGCACAAACGACTCTCTTGTGTAGTAAAAACAAAAAGTGGCAATAGTCAAACAGTAGCCCAACTAGCCAATTCCCAGCTTTCCCTCCAGTGTGGCTTTTATCACCCCCCCCCCAACCCCCCCACCCCGCCGTACCTCCAGCTATCCTCTTGAGAAGCTGCTGCCTGGCAATGATCCGTCCCAGCCTGTAGCCGGAGCGCCTACGGTGGTGGTCCATCCTCAGGTAGATGTCCCGGCTCTCCGGGGTCATGCTGCCCAGACACTCGCTGCCCGAGGACTCCGGGAGTTCTCGAAACATGTCCAACACGGGGGGGGGGAACAAAACAAAAAACTGAGCTCCGGCTAAAACAAGCCAAGGAGAGTGCCTGGTGCTCTTCACACAGAGGTGCAAAAATCCTAGAGTGAGCCGAGTGGGACGGCACAGAGGGCGGGGGGGGGTTGAGGGGGGGGTTGTTATGAGCGGTCACGTGACCCGAGGGAAGGCCAATGGCGGCGAGGCTGTGGGAGTCCTGCCCACCTAGCGGAGCTGAATTCAGGGTCTGTGTGAAGGCCTGTCAGCACGGGAGGGAAATATAAATACTGCTGGAATGCCGACCGAGTGAGTAAGGAGGAGTCGGGTGTGAGAGCACTTGTAAAAATAGCGCTTGTGTTGTTGTTGTTGGGTTTTTTTGGGTCTTTTTTTGATTTGTATTTAGAATCCACCCTGCTCGAGAACAACTCGTCTCGTGTGGCTGGAGTCAGGCGGGGCCCAGGAAGTGACCCAAGAGACCGCGGTGACACAGCAGCAATAAAAAAAAAAAATGTACTGGGTGGCGAATAGGGCTGTCAAAATGAATCCATTAATTGACAAGTAATCGAATACCAAATGAATCGAAAACTTATTTTAATAATCGAGTAATTGTTTGGAGCCATTTTTTTTTTATTTAAATTGGTCGAAATCCTCAGATTTATTATATCATATCAACAGTAATTGTTCACTGATTCACAGATGAGATATCTTCTGTGTTTAATCAAAATAAGACATTTGCAAACATCTGTTTTTACTTTGGAAAATAATGAACAAACTGGTAACATTGTACAACATCAATCCCCACTTTTTTTAACCACTATATGCGAATACAAAAGTATGAAATAACCACCAATGACTGGTTAATAAAACAGTAATCACGGGGAAAAAATAAAATAAAAAAAATACACTTAGGAGTTAGCTAGCTAGCATCAGGGGCTAAAGCCAAACTGTGGCAGGGTTTTTACTTTCAGGTGCTAGCTTGCTAGCCTGAATAGCTAGCTAGCATCAGGGCCTAAAGCCAAACTCTGGCAAATCCAGGTCCAGAAAGTAAAAATCCTGCCACAGTTTGGTACATGAGCACCATGGGAGCTAGCTAGGGAGCTAGCTAACTAGCACCTGGGGCTAAAGGCAAAAAAGCTAAACTCTGGCAGGGTTTTTACTTTCAGGTGCTAGCTTGCTAGCCTGAATAGCTAGCTCCCATGGTGCTTGTTTACCTGCTAGGGAGCTAGCTAGCTAGCTAGCATCAGGGCCTAAAGCCAAACTCTGGCAAATCCAGGTCCAGAAAGTAAATATCCTGCCACAGTTTGGTACACGCGCACCATGGGAGCTAGCTAACTAGCACCTGGGGCTAAAGGCAAAAAAGCCAAACTCTGGCAGGGTTTTTACTTTCAGGTGCTAGCTTGCTAGCCTGAATAGCTAGCTCCCATGGTGCTTGTTTACCTGCTAGGGAGCTAGCTAGCTAGCTAGCTAGAATCAGGGCCTAAAGCCAAACTCTGGCAAATCCAGGTCCAGAAAGTAAAAATCCTGCCACAGTATGGTACACGAGCACCATGGGAGCTAGCTAACTAGCACCTGGGGCTAAAGGCAAAAATGCCAAACTCTGGCAGGGTTTTTACTTTCTGGACCTGGATTTGCCACCCCTGTTCAGCCTTGGCACCGCACACTCAGACCATAAATAGAACATGTGCCATTCCTCCATTTTTACGACTGAACAACAGCAGCCTCCTCACACACCTGGATTAAAGTCCACATCCGGACCCACCCAGTCCCCCCTCAGGATCCAGGGCCACGTTTGTGCTACACAGTCCCCCGCCTGTGTCGTTGCGCAAGTAGCAGCGTGGCGCCACGCCGTCCGCCGCGTCAGACACACAAGCCCGTCTGTACACCGCCACTCGCCATCCCCGCCATCAAACCCACTCCAGCTTAAGCGCACAAAGAGCACAATTCAGCAGCACACTTGAGGGGTTTTCATAAACGTCTCCGAGGATTAACCCTCACACGCCAACGGGCACGCTCGCGCACACTCAGGTGGAGGTGCTTTTTTTTCCAGCGGCGGGCGTCACCCCACTTGGGTGATTTCATAGGGCGGGGCAGCAAACACCTGACTTCATTCATAAAACCACTACACATGGTGAAAAAAAAAATAAGTGAGTGGCAGCACATTGGCTGGCATGGAGTGTAAACTAACACCCCCCCCCCACCCCCCCCCCCCCCCCCAAAAGACTCGACTCTTCCCGTGTTTACTTCCTCGCTAGACGTCTAGACGGACGCATTCCAACACAGCGTTTTTTTGCTCTCGTCTTACGGAATTCCACCACCAGCTCGTAACAGATGACAAACGATATGCAGGAACTACGTTTTTGGAAACAATTAACTTGTTGTCATGGGTAAGGTTCAAAGGTCATAACACATTTCAAGGAATGATACGACAGCGGTACCTGGTTTTTGCACAATCAAACGTGTGCCAGCCGCAGGTGCTTCCGCTCGCGGCTGCGTCGCCACAGCTGGCAGCTCGGGGGGGGGGGGGGGGGGGGGGGGGAATTCAATGGATTGGCGAAAAACGGTACACACACACAATGAAAATTGAGACGAATCGTTTGTCCCACTTTCATATGATTCAAGTCCGCAAAAGCCAGTTCAACCGATGAGTCGACTAAGTTTTTTTTAATGATTAGCAAATCGGAGCATTTCAGTCCCGCAGCAAAAGCTCGATTGTTGGATTTGCGTAATACATTATGCTGAATGATTATCCTGTGGTTTGCACACATGCAGATAATTGGGGTGAATTTTTTTTTAACCAAAGCCAGCAAAGGCCAGACTATCAGAAGGTGTCTGAAATATTATTTTTGAGCGATTATCCCACATACGACAATAATCTGGCCAAAATTGAGCATTTACTCGCTGAATAATTATCTTGTGTGTTGTGACTAAACACATATCGATTAATTGGGCCGAATTTGTGCATTGTCATATTTCATTATGCATATTTTTTTTCTGTAAAATTTAACAATTTGTTATCATAACTGACTTTTTTTTTTCTTCTAAAAATGGCCAACTTTTTAATGAAAGAGATACTTTTTTTATTTTTTTTTTTATTTAACCAGGCCAAAACGTTTGAGAACTAATTCTCAGATACACGCGAAACCCAATACCTCCCTGTAAAAGGGTCCCCGGGCCCAACAAGTTTGAGAATCATGGTGTGTGCAACATCTGGACCGCATTAGCATGACTTCATCTCCTCGTCGTTTGCAGTTCCCACGCGAACGCAAGACGCGAGACTTGCGTTCACGGGCGATTGCGTCACACTGCAAGATGGTGGACGCGTCCAAAATCCATCCGTTTGTTGTGGCTCACTTCCCTCATTAGGGGCAAGAAGTGAGCTGGAGTCCAACCGAGCTGCGTCCTGAATGATACGCTAATAACCACTCATATTCGCACAAAATAGACAATATGGAGTCTTTCGTTTACCCCCCAGTGAAAACTGTATAAAGGCTCGACTAGATATTCAAACCCCGAATCCTTTTGACAGTGAGGCAACCCCGGCACCCACTTAAATCTTATACATGATGAAAATATCTTATACTTTCTGGAACGTTCCAATGCAAAGATAACCCATTGGCGCCACCGCGTGGCCACGTCAGGCCCGCACTTGCACTCAAACGTTTCCTCCAAGTGAGCCAAAGGCAAGAAATTGTTCCACTAGTCTCCATGTCCTTTTTTCCTTTTGTATACAAACGTGACATATGCAAATCATGTGTGTCTACGTCACCCCCCTCAAAAAAAAAATGGCTGTCCTTAATAGTACACACCGCGACGTCCTAAATGTTACGCGAATAAGCCTTAGGACGTGCCAAGCCTCCCGAATTGGAGCGCATGAAGACGGGCTTTCCTCGAGGCTTCCTTGCCACTGACCTGCCAGCCGCCGCTCGCGGACATTCCTCCAGATTAAGTCCCAAGCTTTGGACGTGGAGCTCCGCAGCTGCTCGCTGAAGGACCGCCGCAGCTTCAGCGTGGCCGACGTCCGCGGTGACGTCATCGCCACTCGGACATCATCAACACGGAAAATCCTCCAGTCGCTTGATGCAGAAAAAGAGAAGAAATCCCACTTCGATTTTTTTTTTTTTCTTCCCGGTTAACTTTCAAATGTTTTCTCCTCTCCAGCGGCGCGTGTCCGGGGGCGCGTGTCCGTGGGGTGGGAAAAAAATAGTCCACGTCAAATTTGAAACGTTATCATCACGCGGAGGAAATGTAAAGAAATATTTGTGGGGACGACTTTCACACTTCCCAGCAGATGCGCGTGCGTATGTGAGGAAAGACACGCGCGGCGAGAGCCTCAAGTCGTGATGCGTTCACTGACTGTGGGAAATGTGTTAACACAGGTGAAAGTTGAAACGTGTCTGATGACAAAATATCCCAATGACGGATGAACGTATGTGGAAAAAATGGACTTTGCAACATACTGGAAAGAAAATGCATTGTTTCAGCTCGTGTGCTTGTTAAATAAATAAATAAATAATAAAAGGGGGAACAAAGCACAGTCACTGAATCTGAAATGTACTGAAGCACAAAAGTCAACTCACATTGTGAATAGGAGAAATTGTATTTTCTTTCAAATAAAATGTCAGTGGAGCAATTTTCAACAGATACAAATTAAAGTCCAGATCTTAAAAGTAGAAATCCAAACTGTAGCAGCTGAAAACAAACACATAACATAATATAAATATGAAATATGAATTGACTTTTAATATTCTGGGCCACTCCCCCCAAGTGACGTATGCCCTTAAACAGAATTCATTTCTGGTCCTGTTTAGCTACGTGTGTAGCATTTTGCATCATTTTCTCTCCGGACACTTACGCTGCATTTGAGGATGGTCGGAAGTCGGCTTTATCAGAGTTGTTTTTTTCCACAGTTCCGACCTGAAAGAGTTCGAGGTGAAAGTAAACAACCAAAATGGCGGATAGTGATATTTTTTATTTTTTTTTGTTTTGGTCCTAAAACTCATTTTGACCTCCAGCAAACTTGCCTTCTCGCAATTTTGCTTCATTTTTTTGTTTTTATCTTATTTCATACAGTTGAGTAGTTCACCGTATAATTTTTATGCATACTGTCACGTACGTTGTGTTACGGGAAGTTATGTCAAATATTTAGGAATGTATTTTTATACTCGAGTAAATTGTGTCATACCATTCAGAGTGACGTGACATTGTCGTCCGTCGGTGAATTCGGGAAACGTTTTTGTTTCCAACTTCGCAAGGGGAATTTCCGAGTTCAAGGCAGCGTTCCCGTACTCACTTCCTGGTTTGAACTCGGATAAGTCCGACTTCCGAACATGCAGCATTAATACATTACTTTGCTATTTTGTCCAAAGCCGGATATGCTCTAGTTTAACACGAAAAGTGTACTTGATGACACAAGCATTTAATTGCAGCCTTTCACGACCCCGTCGGTCTTAGCTTATCTTAGCAATTAGCATAGCTTCTCCGCCTTCTGCCGATTACTCCTCGTCACGTTTGTCAGTTTATTTGCCGCCGTGGACTGACTGAGTGAGTCCGCAACGAGTTTAGCCGCACTGGTAGCTCGTCGCTAGCTATGCTCGGAGTTGGGAATGAAACGGGTTTTGGATACGGGCTACATGAATATTATGTATATATTATATGAGTGGAGACTGGGGTCAAGTTGTATTTTACAATTTTCAAAATGTGCACTTGCTATTATGCCATCTAGCACAAATGCTATTATGCCATCTAGTGGCAGGAAAATGTCAGCCGAAGCTCGTCGCTAGCTAGCCGGTGTGACGTAGCATCAAGTTGCAAGTACAGCGCGCGAGTACTATTGTCACCTGAAAAGTCGCTATGCGGCGCTATTTATGACGTAGGACGACAATTAGGCCATATTTCCCGGGAATCTGGGTTTTGAGAGTTGAGCGGGTTCGTGCCAGGTTGACGAGAGAAGGTCAACATTTTAAAAACACTTCACTTTCAGCATCATTTAGCTCCGTTGTCACAACAGTTTGCGGCCCAAAAACAAGGCGGACAATCTCGCAAGCAAAGTTCACCACGGCAAACGGCTGATATGGGAATTATTTGCGGAATTCCTCAGCTGGCGCCACGGCGGCAGATACACGTACGGGCCTTGTGGATTTGTCGGTCACGGCCCGGCGTTGCTGTTAAAAGGCGTCTAATTTCTCCGCAAACGCGGCGTTGACGCGACGAGAGCAGCTGAAGACTCGGGCCGCGTGCGAGACGAACGATATTCCGCTGAACTCGGCGTGCCCTCTCTGCGTGAAGCTGAGCTAATGTTACTTGGAGGGCCCAATTTGACACACGGCGGCGGGGGCAGCTCATGCTCTCACCCTTACGTATTGCGCTTTTCCCACACGCACGCGCGCCGCCGCCGTGGTCACGAATATGTGTGAACGCCAGCGCGTAGTCAACAACGATCGGTCGATACGGACTCGAGACATCATCACTGTAATGTCATTTTTCCCTATCGATTGTCTAAAAAGTCCACAGTGCAGCTTTAGCGAGGTTATTTTAGTTAACCAAAACTAACGGAAAAACAAAAATTCCAAAAAAATTTCCTTAACAAAATTAAATAATAATAATAATAATAATAAGGCACCGTGGCTGACTGGTTAGCACGTCCGCCTCCCAGTGCAAAGGTTGTGAGATCAAGTCCGGGCTTCGGCCTTCCTGGGTGGAGTTTGCATGTTCTCCCCGTGCCTGCGTGGGTTTTCTCCGGGTACTCCGGTTTCCTCCCACATTCCAAAAACATGCATGGCAGGTGAATTGGACACTCCAAATTGTCCATAGGTGCGATTGTGAGTGTGGTTGTTCGTCTCTGTGTGCCCTGCGATTGGCTGGCAACCAGTTCAGGGTGTACCCCGCCTACTGCCCGAAGCCAGCTGGGATAGGCTCCAGCAACCCCCGCGACCCTTGTGAGGACAAGCGGTACAGAAAATGGATGGATGGATTGATGGAAAATTAAATAAAAACGAAAACTAACAAACTACATTTTATGTTTAGAAAAATGTAACTAACTATAATTATAGCGAAAATGCTCTTCGTTTTAGTAATTAATTCAATACACGAGCCTTTGGGGATGATTTTTAAAGACGTTTGAAAGTGTGTCACGCGCAAGTGACGTCATCAAGCAGCAGCCAATAGGAAAGCACCTTCAGATGACATCACTCCAAGGCGACACGTTTGCCTGCTTGACTTTTGGCTCCAACGGCTCGACTCGCCTGTTTTTTTTCATTTAACTCAGCCGAAATGCAGCACTTAGTAAAAAATGTGTTGCTATTTTCATTTGACCATGATGTTTATTAAATATTGCGCACATGTAATACACATTTAAAAAAAACATTAAACTTTTTTTTTAAACATTTAAAAAAAACATTTAAAAAAAACATTAAAAAAAAACATTAAAAAAAAACATTAAAAAAAAACATTAAAAAAAAACATTAAAAAAAACATTAAAAAAAAACATAAAAAAAAAACATTAAAAAAAAACATATACTAAACAAAGCATTTTATAAATAACTAAAACCAATAATAACTAACAGAACCACCCTGAAAACTAATTACAACTACCCGAACTTTAAAACAATACATAACAATAAAAACATAACTAAAGTGAAAATTCCCAAATTATAATAACCCTGGTCTTTACCTATGCAGGTAATCTCGTGGCTAGTTGTGTGTGTGTGTGTGTGTGTGTGTGTGTGTGTGTGTGTGTGTGTGTGTGTGTGTGTGTGTGTGTGTGTGTGTGTGTGTGTGTGTGTTCTGTGTGAGTGAAAGTTAGGAATGCGTTGACCGGCATGTTGCTATTTTAAGTGCCATTTGTTCTGACCCGGGGCTAAAAGCGCAAATGAGCCAGAAAAGCAAAGGCAGAATCGATGACGGCGCACCCCAACACTTGTCCCGAGAATCCGTTCTTGGCCGATCCTCGGACTTCTACCGGGTCGGAAGGCTTGGTCGGCGTCAGGACCTTTTTTGGCTAACGTCAAGCACGAAGCGAAATGATCACAAGTTGAAATCCATTTTCAAAAGATACTTGGTATTTTTCTAAATGGGTCCGCTTTCAAGTGAATTTGTCATCAAGTTTGGTGAGCTTCCTGTCTGCGTGTTCCAACTTCCTGTTAGGTTGCTAAGCGTACGTAACTTGAATGCATTGATTTCTCGGTGGCGTTTTGACGTTATTTTTAACGTCAATGTTATTTTCGATGTTATTTTCTGTTATTTAACAACGCAAGATGGCTGCCAATTGTTAGTCCGTCGTAAACTTTGTGTAAGTCCGTGCTTCAAATTTCATGTTCGTTTGCATCGGCTTCTTTTTTTAGCAAACAATCTTTTGTTATATTTGTTTGCCCTTATGTTTTGGATTGTGTTGGACGAACGATCAAAACGAACGAATAAGTGTCAATATGATAAACAGGAAGGAGATGAGGGAGAATTGGACGGGCACGAGCGTTTGCTCAACGTGCGGCCATATTGGGACCCGAGGAAACATGTCCAACGTCCTCTTTGGTTCGTTTTGGACCAAAAGTGTACGTCCGACTCTAGAATTCCGATTATTTTTCCCACAAGTGCCCCCCCCCATGTCGCATGACGGACGCGTCAGGAAAAAGAAGGGGACAACAAGGCTACGTTAACGCACACGATCACCAAAATAAAACAAACCAAGACTACCAGGAAATTGAGATGAACTCACAGGAAGTTTACGCTAACGACCAGAAAGTGAACACGAACAATAAGTTCAAACAAACTACCAGGAAATTGACAAGAACAAAAGAGGAAGTTGGCGCAATAAAGCATTGATACAAACTAGCAGGATTATACAAAGTGACAGGAAGTTCACACACACACGATCGTCACGTTACAACAAACTACCTGGAAGTTAATAGAAAGTTGACAATATAACATAAAAAAATAAAAAAATAAAATAAAACATGACGTTGACAAAGTGACAGAATGTGAAACAAACAGAACGTTGAGATGGACAAACAAGCTGACAAGTAAAAAAAAAAAAAAAAAAAAAAAAAAAACACAAAGTAAGTGGAGTTGACGAAAACCAACAGGAAGTAGAAAAATCCCAGATGTGAGGAAAAGTGATTTCTCCTTCATTCTTGGGTCACGCTTAGGCGAGGCCCCGTTAAATAGTCTGGGAGAGCGCTCTAATGGAAAATGGGCTCAGGGAGCGTGGAGCCCCCCATTGCCCCCCCCCCCCCCCCACCCCCAACCCCCCGAGGGCTCGTCCCAGGCATGTGCTATAAATTTCCTGACCATATATTCCCAAGTCGAGTTCATTTTTCCAGAGGAGCCACACATGTGGTGCATATCTGGTTTTAGATTATGGCGTTAGGACGGCGGGCGGCTGGGATGGATTTCAGTGTGGGGGGGTGGGGGGGGGGTGATTGGTCTGACTCCATTAAAGTGGTCCCTAATCTTGTTTTTTTTGAGGACCTCCGTCATGGTTTCTTGGCGCTTATTGCTTTCCCAGAGTTCAACTCCGACTTGTTAGTTGTCGTTTTCCCTTTTTGCGCATGTTCGTGACTTAAACCTGAGGGAGGGAAGCCGCCAAGTTTGTTGACCAAAGTGTGAAAGTGATGTGGAGGTGAGAACGTGCGTGCGTGCGTGCGCGCGCGTGTGTGTGTGTGTGTGACGGGGGCCCGAGGAAGAAGGGAAAGCCGTGATGACAAGCGTACGTGGCCGTTGCCCCCCTGAATGACAAAGCATGTAATGCTGTCGGGTCCCCAATCGGCTCAGGCGGCGTCGGCCCACGAAGTTGCCTGGGAAAACATTTCGCAACCTCCGCCACCTGGTTTGGGTTAAGCCGCTGAGAGCTTACAGGGTTACACTTCTTTACCAATCGCTCACTTTTTTTTTTTTTTTTTTTTTTTTTAACATCCATTTGTCCACTTTTTTTTCAGGGAAATGTTAAATGTCGTCGCGATGTTGACAATAAAATGTTCTATGCAGCCTCACTAGTCTAAATACGGCATTCTGGTTAATATTGCGTTAGTGGATTAGGAGTTGTGCAGCAAAATCCTGCCGTTTTTATCTATTTTAGGGGGCGGCCATTTTGCCACTTGCTGTCCACTGAAGATGACATCACAGTTGCTCAGGTAACAACCAACCACAGCTTCAGAAAACTGGTGAGCTGCGATTGGTCCTCGACTGAGCCCTGAGCAACTGTGATGTCATCTTCAGTGGACAGCACGTGGCAAAATGGCCGCCCCCTAAGATAGATAAAAACGGCAGGATTTTTGCTGCATAACTCACAAACGTAATATCAACTCATTCACTGCCATTGGCACCGATAGACGTAAAAAAATAATTTTGACTAATTAATTTAAAAAAAAAATCCACTTTTGTTAATGGTTAAAGTATGAAAACCGAGAATTTTTTTTTTATTGCACATTCAGAACAGATATAAAAATTATTAATATTCATAAGTTAACTAGTAAGTCATGCAATTAATTACAATAAAAAAATGTAATCACCTGACGCCCCTAATTTTCAATAATCTTTTTAATCGTGAGTTAACTAATAAAATCATGCAAATAATTAAAATACAAATTTTTAATCACCTGACACCCCAAATTTTTTTATAATCTTTTCTTCTTAAAAAAAAAGATTTAAAAAAGAAAAGATTATTAAAAATAATAAATGTATTATTGACATGACTGAACAGACTGGCAGGAAGTGGAAACACATCACCCGGAAATGTGAAACTAATTAATAACAAGTTGCACAAACGGGAGAATGAGGCAGTCGGGTTTGAAATCAAGATGAAGCTTTCAAGCCCGGAGTCGGGTTTCAAAGTCATCTTTAAGACTAACTGACTTCTTTCGGGGACATTGAGGCAACATTTCCAACTCTAATGAAAATATTTTGTGGCAGCCAAAAATAGTTGCTGCTCTGCTTGCCCAACGTTGACAAACGAGCGTACGCTCAGGAAAAAGTCCCCAAATACGAAAAGCCACCTTTTTTCTTCTTTTTTTTTTGTATATATATATTATTAGTTTTTGGGATTATTATTTTTTTTATCCTCCCTGCTGGCCTTTTTCCGCACTCAGGAAACCGCATTTTCCATCTTTCCATGTGTGGAATTTTTCATGCGGTCTTCACGCCAGCGGCAGTCGTGACCGGGGGCTCGTAAATTTAGCGCATGATGTCACCCATCTGGCGACCAATGGGAAGCGACGGCAGAATCTGAATCAGTTGGACTCCACCCACACAAAATAAGCACACGAGGTGACGGTGTTATTTTGCACACAAAAAAAAGAAATAAAGAAGGGGGGGGGCGGAGGTGCGATGTTGCTCTTTCAAAAAGCCACCCAAACTGGACCGAAATGGAGCAAGATCCTTCTGTAAGGTTTCAAATTAGAGTGAGGGTTTCAAGTTCGGGTCTCAAATGAGTCTGGGTGGGTTGGGGGTTCAAACAGTGCTTAAGGTTTTAGACAAAATGTTAGGCCTTCAAATGAGACTTCCTATGCACACTACACGCGTCGCATTGCTGTCGAACGACGACTCGAAGCGACGGTGATCGACGACGACGCGTCGATCACAATATCACTAATATTGAAAATAAGAATAATATCGCTCTGAATTCTCAGCCATGCACACGGATGGCGTTCACGGTGGTCTTGAGATTTTCACCACATATTTCGCATAGTGCTCGCATAAAAGTGAGGCCAAATGTTTACGTCCACTTGCGCCGTCCCGTCATGCGCGAGAGCGCAACCCGAGATTGCCGATCAAATCCCACAGCTGTGGAACCCCCCACCCCCCTCACCCCCCCCCGCCGCTTGTAACAAACCCGACAAGCCCTCAGCATCACACATAGAACCAGACGATGTGCAATTTCTGCAGAAATGGCGTGCGAATGCTGAAAGCAGGTTTTTGAGATGCAATTTGATTTGGAAGGAAAAGGAAAGCAATGTTAATTCTATAGCGAAGCTCATTCATAAAAAAACACTCGATGGGGCGTCACGCGGTCAAAAGCACAACACCTGAAAGCATTTACAAACGCATCGGCGGCTGAAGACGTTCCATGAAGCTGCGACGCTTGCACAATACGGAGGTGACCGACCGTTGTCATTTATAGCTGTGACGATTCCCCGCAAAAATCCACCTGTTGCTGAACCTAAGCAGTCATACGTAAATATTAATAAATATATCGCTGCATTACATACTACATTCTTGTTATTATATCTAATAGTAATGTATTGTGAAAAGCTGATGTGCTGCAGAAAAACAACAAGGCCAGATTTGTAATAACCTATTTAAAAAAAAAAAAAAAAAAAGACCAGCGAAGTCACGGGAATTTACAAAAAATGCTTAAGGTTTACACATTTTTTTATGTAAAAATAGACAACGTTTTTCTTGTAAAATGGCATAAAAATAAAGCACAATCTTGGTAAAAAAAAAAAAAAGTATTATTGTAAATACGTATTTTTGCAATTCAATCAAGGATTGTGTTTGATTAACAACTTTAAATTGTATAGTGTAAAGTTACCTTTATTAAAAAAACTATTGGGACTTTTTTTAAATGTATTTTTTTTTCTTGTAAAATCACATTTTTCTTGATACATTACAAAATATTGTCAAATGATTGCATAATGTATTATTTTGAAATAAAATAAAAAATTTACTTGTAGAATTATGACTATGTAAAATTAGAAAAAAACTTGAAAATGATCTTTTAGTCAATCACATATTTTTACTTACCAGTAATTTTAGAAAACTTTTCTTGTAATATTAATAACTAATAAAAAAATAAAAAATGAAAATGAAAATATTTTGTAAACTAAACGAATCATGTAAAACGACCCACATCTTTGAATTTTGTGGCTTTTTGTGATGCCGCCACATGAATAGCAAAAGGGAGAAATGTGACGCTAACCATAGAAGCAGATATGGACATTATGCGAATGTAGCGCTAGCAAAGCGGCAAACGCTTGCAAAAGATTCCCACACACCAGGAAGTGATTTCCTTATTTGACGTTTTTGTGACGTCACCATTGTCGGCTTCAACCAGGGAGGGTGAAATGTGATGCTACCCATAGAACCACATATGGGCAATTTTTGGAGGGTAGCGTTAGCATAGCGACAAACGCGTTCCTGAAAATTCCCACTCAAGAGTCGTCACCTTACCTGCTCCTGCTTCACTTGTCATCGTGTTGAAAACCTGGAAGAGCAAAAAGAGCCAATGTGGTCATTCGATCAACGGTTTCGGTCCTAATCAATCAGGAGCTTCCGAGAGATCAGCTGAAATGCAAACCAATTTGTCAGATTTTTGGTCAGCTGGGCCTCTCGGTGGAAGCCTGGAAGACGACGACGTTAACATTCCTCTCCATTTTTCCTGCCTGCTTTGATTTACACTCGCCTGCTTTCCACATTTTCCCCTGGCGGTGACTCGGCCACTTTCCACCGCCCACTGACCTTCTCTTTGCGTGGCGCGCTCGCCGTTCCAATTTTCACTCTTTGTTTCCATTAAAGATACTGGATTTAAGTTATTGGCTTGCGATTCATGCTCGGAGTTGGGAATGAAACGGGTTTTGGATACGGGCTACATGAATATTATGTATATATTATATGCGTGGAGACCGGGGTCAAGTTGTATTTTACAATTTTAAAAATGTGCACTTGATGTTAAAAATTACATAGTAAAAATACACCGAGCTGTCACCAATGTCTTACAAATGCAATTATGCCATCTAGTGGCAGGAAAAATGGCCTGAACACAAATCAATATCACACTCGTTTTTTTACAGTACAGTACATCTTTTTTTTTTTATTATGAATTATTATGAAATTACTGTATCAGTGACTAAAAGATGCAGCCATATTTTTATTAGTTTAAAAATGTTCTACTTTTATGTTAACATGAGTGTTAACATGAGTATTTTATTGTACTTTTTTACAATTTTAAAAATGTGCACTTGATGTTAAAAATTACATAGTAAAAATACACCGAGCTGTCACCAATGTCTTACAAATGCAATTATGCCATCTAGTGGCAGGAAAAATGGCCTGAACACAAATCAATATCACACTCGTTTTTTTACAGTACAGTACATCTTTTTTTTTTTTTGAATTATTATGAAATTACTGTATCAGTGACTAAAAGATGCAGCCATATTTCTATTAATTTAAAAAAATTCTACTTTTATGTTAACATGAGTATAACAATTTTGAAAAAAAAGATTTTATTGTACATTTTGTTGTGCATTTAGAACAGATATAAAATTTGCGATTAATCGTGAGTTAACCATTGAAGTCATGCGATTAATTACGATTTTAAAAAAATTAATCGCCTGACACCCCTACATTATATATATTTTTCTCAATTATTAGGCTAGTCTCTATTTGGCAACAGGCTGTAAAGTACAGGTGATTGTTTTTTGCCATTGGCATTGATCAACGTGTGGAGAACTGGAAAAAAAAAAAAGAGACTTGCTGGAGTAGCAAGACGGTGCTGCCACATTGATTGATGGCGGATGTAATTACGTCTTGACCAAAGCGTCAAGGTCACACTTTGAGCGCAAACGATGCGTGTTGACGGTCCGTCAACAACGATAAGGATCATTTTCATGGCGCATTCGGTAGCAACAAGAGAAATGTTCCCGTTTACAACATTAGGTACGCTTCAATCATCTCACCAGAGAGCGCTAATACAAACATTCAAAAAGACGAAATAGGACGATAGCATACCATTGGAATGCGTGCTGGAATTGATTTTAATTTACGAGAATTTTTCCCATTTTGGGGGGGAATTTTGTATTTCATGTTTTTGATGAATAATGACTGCCCTATCCAATGCAATTAATTACATTACTGAACTCATACTAGTGTAAAATTGTCATAACATAAATAATGAATAATACATTTAGTTTTATAACATTTTGTTTAGCAATGTTTATTGACCAGTTCTATTTCATCAATTACACTTTGTTGCTAATTGAAAATAATAAAAAATAATACTTAAAATGTGGTCAATGTATCCTCAGCAAAACAAAAAAAACTTTCTGCAGCTAACTTGTAACTGTCTTTAATGTTGTATGCATGTTTGTATTACAGTGCCCCTGGTGGCCAAGGTGTGCACAGCTGAAAGAGCCGTACGTTTTTAAAAAAACGGAATTGTGATGCACTGAACTGTTTCATACTTAACATCTTTAAATCTGAACATGTTTTAACATGAAGCGCTATTTTTCTTTTTAAAAAAAACACATTTTTCTTGGCGCTTTATTGGGAGCTGGAACGAATTAACGGCGTTTCCATTCATTTGAATGGGGAAAGATGATTTGAGACAAATGTTTTGAGTTACAAGCGTGATCATCATCATCTAATAGGTTTTCTGGTGAGCTAACAAATACACGCACGCACGCACGCACGCACATACACATACTCACCCACACACACGCACACAAAAAAAAAAAATATATATATATATATATATATGTGTATATATATATATATGTGTATATATATATATATATATATTTAAAAAAAAAAGAAAAAAAAAAGAGCAATGATGATGACATTTCCGAATGAACAATACTGAGCTCTTAAGAAAAATAAAAAATAAAAAATAAAAAATAAAAAAACAAGCGTGATCATGGAATGAATTAAACTAGTTCGTCAAGGCAACACCATAATGCGCTCTTTATTTAGTTAGGACTAAGTTATCTTAAAAAATACAGACATTTTTGGGTGGGGATTGTCAAGACGTGACATAAAGAACATCGCGTTTTCCTTCAGCAAACATTCGAGATCATCAATCTTCCAAAAGTAAATGAAAGAGATTTGCTGCACAACGATGCAGCTCGGAGGCACATTCTGTTTTCCGATTCCGAGCAAAGGGGAGCCTCCGTCGGCAGGTGCCAAAAGACATGTCCAAATTCCTCCTTAAAGCACATCTCGCTGGAGAGCAAAGTCCATCTGTATCGCGTTGCCGCTCCCCGCTGTCGTACGCAGCGCTTATGTAAGAAGAAAAACATTTTTTTTTACTGCATTTCGTACGCTCCCGCTCAACAAAAAAAACAGAGAAGATGGAATCTGGCCGTCTGCTCGAAGAAACATTCTCAGCTGTTTCGAACCCGCAATGTTGCCGTTTCGCAGTTTCAAGTGACAGCTGCCGTCTCGTTTTGAGAGCGCAAACGTCACGTGAAGAAGCAAACCTTCCACATTTGCTACTTGTAAAATCTTCACTTGGGTTCCAGATCCCGCGAAATTGAACTTTAAATGACATGGCCATCAAACGCGATTGGGATTTTGCCATGTTCTGTCTACATTACTACCAATCCGGATGAAATCCAGATTAAGTTTTAATGAGCAAATTTCATCTCGGTTCAAATAAACGGTTTCAAATCGTAGTTTGCGCCCTCATCAAAACACAATGAATAGCGAACTGAGAATCAACTGTTTAAACGTTTTTTTTTTTTTATAAAGTGGCAAATTATTTTCTCGTAATATTGTCCTCCAGCCTAAAATATGTCTCCTTGTTTTTCTATCCATCGGTCCGTCACGACACAAGTGGCTCATATGAAACAAAACAAGTCGTACTGAGAAATGACTCCATGCTAACAGGATGCTACTTTGCAACGCTCATTAGCATTGCCCACAACAAAAAACGCTCATCTACAAAAGAATTGAACGGCGCACGCCGGCAATGGGGCGGGTTCCAGCGAGAAAAGCTCACCGCTTTCTTGCTTCCCTCTCGGGTTCCCACGGCGGCGCGGCGGGGAACACAAGACCCGCTTTGGCCGGAACATCCGCCTCGCTCGGCTCGCTCGTTCGGGCTTTGCTTCGCCGCGGAGCGCTGAAACGACATCGCGGCAACATTCAGCGTCCGTCCGTCTGGAAGTTTGTCCGTCTGCCTCGACCAGGACAGACCGGCACTGGACCAAAACAAAAAGGTTGAGGTCAGCGTCTGCGGCGGGGAAAGCATTCGAGGCGACAAAAAAAGCGCACAAAGGAGCTTGTATGTGCGGATGCGCCTTTGAGAGGACAGAGACGATGACCTTGTCAAACGTCCCAGTAAAGACGTCTTGGCCTGTCAGGGCTTTTTAAAAGCCGGCAGCACTGAATGCCGGGGCCGGTTCTGCAGATGCCTGCCAGGCATTCGCCGGCCCCTCGGAACCATCCCTAAAGAGCCCAATGGCGCAAATACAACAGCTCTTCTGTGGCCCACGAAAGAAGACTTTTGTGCCCTCAGTTCTATCTTGCTGGCCTACGAAGCAACGAGCATCAAAACGAGCACAATGGCCGCCTGTTCTCGGCGGCGGAGTTGCGGCGAGGACGTGCGGGCCCAAATCAAGAAAAACAAAAAGTCAGACGGACGCGCGGCAAAGATGGCAGATTATTTGGAAGAAGGGGACAACAGTCTTGTGAGGGAGCCTCGCAAGTGAAATTCAGTCCCACGCTTGATGCCTGAAAAATTTGTAACCTTACTTGACTCGCTGCTGCCAACTGTTTTCAAAACAGGATCTTAGAGCCTTTTGACAGATCTCTCAAAACCTGCAAAATATTGAGTTCCGTGACTAGGAGACTGACTTCTGTCACCGGGGAAAAACAAGTTTGCGTCTATACTAGGGCTGGGAAAAAGTCGACAAAGTCAGATAAGTTGAATTTATTTTATTTATTTTTATTTATTTTTTAATGGAGAAAAAAAAAAGATAAATTGACTTTATTTTTTTTATTTTTATTTTTTTATGGAGAATTTTTTTTTCAAGTTGACTATTTTTTTGTTTGTTTTTTTATATATTTTTTATTTTATTTTTTTATGGAGAAAAAAAAAGATAAGTTGACTATTTTTATAATTTTTTTAAACATTTATTTTATTTTATTTTTTTATGGAGAAAAAAAAAGATAAGTTGACTATTTATTTATTTTAAATATTTTTTTTATTTTTTTTTTAATGGAGAAAAAAAAAGATAAATTGACTTTTTTATTTTTTATTTTTATTTTTTTTATGGAGAATTTTTTTTTAAGTTGACTATTTTTTTGTTTGTTTTTTTATATTTTTTTTATTTAATTTTTTTATGGAGAAAAAAAAAGATAAGTTGACTATTTTTTATAATTTTTTTAAACATTTATTTTATTTTATTTTTTTATGGAGAAAAAAAAAGATAAGTTGACTATTTTTTTTTTTTTTTTAATATTTATTTTATTTTATTTTTTTATGGAGAAAAAAAAAGATAAGTTGACTTTAAAGGCAAAGTCATTGTCGCTATCAGGCAGCTCCACTCGTTTACTCATGGGCTAAGAAACATCGTCTGGAAGTGACTTTTAAGACACGATTACATGAGTCATGTATGTGTGAACTAAATGGTGTTTGATTACCGTGATGGCAATCGCTAGCGCGCTCATGCTAACCACCAATTGATAATCGTGCTCATGCACAGCAGATAATAAATAATTAGTAGGTTTCCTTGGTTTTCTTTGGTCCCCTCGGGTCTCCTGACGGCGGTGTTCGGTTTAGGTGAACGGTATGAGATTTTTTCTAATAGGTTTTTTGGTGAGCTACCAAATACACGCACGCACGCACGCACACACGCACGCACGCACATACACATACTCACCCACACACACAAAAAAATACTATATACTATGTACTATATTTGATGGAATAATCAGTAGGATTACTTTTGACCATTTTAGCGGTGGAGCTAACACTAGCTAGCTTAACAGCAAAATGCGTGTGTGAGTGTGTGTACTTTTTCCGCCTCTGCTAAACACTGTAGGAGCGCAGAAAATGGATTTGGGCCCGATTGACAGCATGACCAGGAATGCGGCGCATGCTTCACAAGAATGTACTTTGCAAGGGCCGAGAAATTGTCAAGGAAATAAATTTCATATGAACTCAACCGCTTTCGTTTGTTGATGCTTTTACGTCCGCCATTTGTCTTCTCTGCTTTGAATCATGTACGAGTTCGTAAACAGCAAACGCCGAAGACTCGGTGCCAATCATCAACTCGACATCAATCATTTAGCGACAGTGAACCTCGGTTTCTTGCGGAGGACGGCGTTCCAAGCTCAACTGCCGTAGGTGAAAATCCTCACTCGTCAGTATTTAAATGGATCAAACTACTCTGACCATCATTGTAGTTGCTGTTAGCATAACTGTTAGCTTGGTAGCTAGCTTTGTATTCATTCTGATTAGAGATACATGTAGTATGCAACCGCAGGGGAAAATGTACCGTCAAGTCTGTATCTACCGTAAATGACTTGATATGTATAAAGACCAGATGTCTTAACGGCGCAGAATCCAACATCCACACGGGGCGGCCATCTTGTCACAGGCAGGCAGTCTGGTCAGTTGTATTACGCTTCAAAAATCCATCTCCTCCAAGTGAGTCGGGCTCTTTTGCGAATTTCTAGCATTTCTGTTCAGTTGTATTTTCGCATTTCGTGAAAATTTGAAAGAAAAATTAGTGGAAACCCAACGACAGACGCCTTTTTGCTGTGATTAAAGTGTGTAGCCTTAAAAAAATAAAAAAATACAAATAGAAAAAAAACTTAAAATAGTGACCGCATGACCTAGTTAGCCCCAAGGACACCATGAGTAGCTCACAGGTCTGTTCTAAAAAGAGCTCACCAGTGATGGGACTTACTATTTTTAACATTTATTTCTTTTAAATTAACATCATGCACATTTCTTTATATTTTGTTTAAAACTAAAATTGATTTTGTTTAGTGGGTACGTTTTTTTTTTTTTTTACACAATTTTTTTTTTTTAAGTAATTTTAGGGCTGTAACTTTAATACTGTGATATATTTGCTCACAGTTATCCCATGCCTATCTGTCACCAAGATCAATACAGTATAGCAAATCAATATTCCCCATTGAAATTAATGGATTGCAGTCCCCCCCCCCCCCCCCAATATATTCTCATGTGATTTGCAATTGTTATCTTGTGTTGAGCCGGCATGCAGATCATACAGTAAGCCTACATTTACGACGTTTGAATATTTAACATCTGGCATCAAGAAGGCCGAAGCTCACCCACATACAAAAAAAAAAAAAAAAAAAAAAAAAAAGATTCACCTTTATTTTATTATTGCAATTTGCGCTCACAAAACACTGGGATTAAAAACACTGTAACCCAATTTCGACCAACCCGCTATTGGCTTAATTTGACCCAACTTTCTTCCAATTGTTGCGTGTTGTCTTACAAAGTGACACCATTTTTTTTTTTTTGCTTGTTTGTACAAAATGACCCCCTAAATTTTAATCATGTCAATTACGCCTTTTTTTTTTTTGGTCATATTATGACTTCACACATTGTGGAATTAGGATTATTATTGTTGAACACTGCTGACGCGCGCCAACTATTTGCTTGTATGTCGTTTATTGAGCCAAATTCACAGCATAGGAAAAAAACAAAACAGGCAGGATTTCTTTGTTTACCTTATAATTAAGTGCCGCTCTTTTCTCCCCATTAGCGTGATGTGACATCGACTGGTTACACTTCACTGTTGTATTCCAAGGTTGCAAGTTTTGCGCCTTTTTTGCGCAGTCAACAGAACGTTTCTACCCCACGTTCGCTCCGCCAGATCATCAAGGCCAGACACACGCAAACGTGCTAACGCAGGTGAACCCGTGCACTTACTAATAAGCAAGGTCCCTCCCCCCCCCCTCCCACCAATCATCGCAGCTCACACGGAATAAATCGCTAAATGGCTATAATAATAATAATAATAATAATAATCCTCCCAATTTTTCTTCTTGGAATATTCTAATGTGACTTAAAACGAGGCGCTGACAAGGTGGTACTTATTTCAAGACTGGTGACTCGCAACAGGTCAGCTGACTGGACATTTTTCCCCGCTCAGTCCCAATGTTGAGGCCTTCCAAGCCACACCCTCTCCCGTCGCTCTCACGTTTCCTCCTCAGGCCTGAGAGGTCACCGAAGGTCGGCTTCCTCTCAGTGTTAAGTGTGGTGATGACTCGTCTCGAGTTTGACATGTTTGGACAGCGTGATCTTGTGTCTGTCAAACAAATGTGATGACATATTTCCATTTTCCAGCCCCCCCGACCCCCCCCCCCCCTTGTCACTGTCACATGCAAGTACATGAAACTGTGTAGGCTATACAGTGCATGTGAGGAGTGACAACTCGCCATATATTTAGTACAGAGCAGTAATTATTCGTAAAATCTAATGTATCACATATTTATGTTATCCCAAAAAATGAGCCACCATGCTTAGGCCAAATTAAATCTGCCTAGCAACAAGCAACAAAGAAAACACATGCTCATAATATTGCAATTTTATTCTTCATATTCGGATTTTAATATTGTAAAATGATGACTTCATTTAAACTATATTTTCAATAGTATTCTTGTATGATTAGGATTTTTTTTCTGTATTTGTCTGGTGGGGTTTTGTATCTTTTTGGATTGTGCAAGTGCAACTAAGTTTTAAGGAGTTGAATGGCAAGAGATGCTTTTCACTAAATGTTGTGAAAAAAGATTCTTGAAATGTGTGATTTCTGATTACTTACGGCTGGTTAAGACAGTTGTAAAAAAAAAATAAAGAAAGAAAGAAAGAAATTAAATTAAATGAAAATAATCTCCTCAAGTCAAGAGATGAGAATTGAAATGTTGTGTGTGGCTCAGCAGGAATTGAGGATCTTGTGAGCAAAGCTGCTAATGAAGCCCCCGGATTCCAACTACGTGACCTCCCACAATGATAATCACACGCGTTCCAAAAGGAGGCTTGCGAGTCTGATTCAGAGCCACCGGCCGGCCCACCGCACACCAAAATCAATCAATCAAATAAATCACTTTTGGCTCCGCTCCATCCATCCGTCCCGGCGCCATGGCAACCAAACCCGCCACAAGTCGGCGTTATCGTGCCGACTGTCCGACTATAAGTTCATCAGTGCAAATTGTCGGCATTGTGTGGGGCGACACTGTCGTCTTTCACATGGAAATGAGGAGCAGGAGAGAAGGTCCGACTGAGCCACCCAGCGAGAGTGCCCGCGGATCGCCATGGAATCGCTCCACCAATGGCGCGAAAGCAGAGGTGGGCAACATGCAAAACCTGCAGGACTCCGGCCCTCCAGGCCCGCCTCTGCGCTGAAGGCTACCTGGACAGCTGTCGCAAAGGACATTCCACTCCGAAATGTGTTGAGACGCACTCAAGCCAAGAGCTGAAGCTTCTGGAAAAGTATGCACACAGCGCCCCCATGTGGTTAAGTTGACAACTGCATGTCACAAATGAGTACCTGTGGCTCTTAACCTCCAAGTAATAATAATAAATAAATAAATAAATAAATAAATAAAATAAAATAAAATAAAATAAAATAAAATGAAAAATGCAAGAATAGAATATTTCTTCAATTTCAAGGAGTGCCCAAAAAATGTAGAACGTGTTGTGTAATTGGCTGATAAACTCAGCTATTTGCCTTTTCCCGGTATGGATCAAGTACGTGACAACTGATAAAATGGATTCAAAGCAGTGGATGATGACAAGTTAACTGAAAGATGATGATTTTTAGCATGTTTAACTGTATCATTTGCCACTCTTTGTTTACAGCCCATAACATTGACTGAGGAAAGTTAGCTAGCGACACGAGCTGTGCTAAAATGTTTGCTAAAAAAAAAAAAAAGAGAGAGAAATAAATAAATAAATACAATGCTTTCAATGTTGTCGGTAGGTCAAAACAAAAGTTTTAAATGTGTAAGCAGTCAAGACAACAAAAAGATAGCAAGTGTGGCGTTTGCCTCAAATGTTGATTCCAGTATGCAAGAGCCCACTTTGCTAGCACTACATGTTTAAAACAACAACAACAACAACAAACATTTAATGTTATTTGACCATCGCAAAACAATTGAGAAAACAAGGTAAATGTCTTATGTACTTATAAACTCATATATATGTGTATGTGTGTGTGTGTGTGTGCAGTATTTACACAAACGCCATTTTCACCATAGAAACCGAAAATAACGTGAAAACGCAGCAATGAAATCGATGCGTTCAAGCGAGGCCCATTTCGCGAGTGGTTCCAACACACTAAAAAGAGAATTGTTGAACCAATTTAAGATTACAAATTGAATTGTTGACCAATTTTTAAAAAATGACTTCAATTGGTAACACAAGATTGAATTAAGTTAATCCAAAGTGAATATATTACGTTTGATTAATTATGAGTTCATTCAACTTAATACATTCACTTAATTCAATCGTGTGTTACCAGTTGAAGCCGTTTTAAATTGGTCGACAATTCAATTTCTAATCTGAAATTGGTCTGACAATTGTCTTTTTAGAGTGTACAAAGAACAAAATTATTATTTATTCGGTTCGTTAAAAACCCGAATAAGAGCATATTCGGCTTTTGGTGCGTTTACACGTATATTTCTAATATTCGTGTTTAACGTATCCAAAGTAAAATTCTAATGTGTGGATGCAGTAATATGAATGCCTTTTTTGGTAAACACATTAAGCTTTATGTGCTAGCCCAAAATGACCTCTGACCTCACCCTGGCCGGCTCACTGAATATGAATTAGCAGGCTGACTGCATGTTAGCCGTTTTTACATTTATCCAAGAGTAGCTTCCAGCTGCGTGAAATCAATAGCATAACTGCCCGCCATTGAAGTCACGGTTACAGAGGCCCTTGGAGCGCGTCAATAGCGGCGCAGGTACGAGAAGAGCGCCTTTTGATAACATTTACAACTCACCGCCCGGATTCCTCACATTCCTCCATTGGAAAAAAAAAAAAGCGTCGCGGCGGACGAAGAGCGTCTCTCGGCATCCGCGCGTTATCTTCAGCCGTGACGCGCGCGCGCCATTTGATAGCCTTTGCTGGAGATAAGCGCCCCGCGTGCGCCCGCCCAGCGTGCGAAAAAGCTTTGACGGGCCGATAAACGGGAAAGAGGTGGAGATAATGGCGGTGTGGAAAGGTGAAGCTTGACGCTACGTGTACGTGCCGTTGCCCACGGAGCGAACGCAGGGCATGTTTGCATTCCTGCTGGATCTCTGCCCCGACACAATAAATGTGAAGTCGGCGTACTGCGTATGTCGTACGCCCACGCATCCTGCGCTTCCAAAATCATGTCAGCTGCTTAACTCTTACTTGGTCCAATACCCTCACTTATTTAGCCCCTTAATGACAAACAGAGGTGGCAAATTCAGGTCCAGAAAGTACAAACCCTGCCACAGTTTGGCTTTAGCCCCTGATGCTAGCTAGCTAGCTCCCATGGTGCTCGTTTACCTGCTAGGGAGTGTTAGAGTAGACAATATTTGTATTCTACTCTTTGCGTGTTCAATTAACTGAATGGTGAGATTCTGGTGAAGAAGTCCCTTTGCAAAGGTATTATAATTTATCAGAAGCTTCTGATCACACAAAATGAAGACACTCAAACCGTGTTCCGTTCAGATTGTGTGTCCGTCCTTCCCTCGCACATCATTATTTATTGAAAAGTGGGTGAATACAAAAAGTCTCCTCTCCCCTCCCTTCAGCACAAAAAAAGCATCAAGTTCCCATGAATACAAATCAGATTAGACTTGAACAATAATACATCAGCCTGTCCTTGGACTCTCTTCGACCGACTGAGACCGGTACTAGCTATACTCCCTTTTAGATAATATAAAAAAAGAAACTTGTTGCCCTTCTTTTCTCAGGCGAGAGAGACAGATAAGAATACAATAGACAATACTATTCATTGAGCTATACTGAGTTAACATAATTATACCTACATCTACACAGCTATAACTAAATTCAAATGGTTAAAATATAAAGTAAAACAGTTAAAATGTTAACAATGTCAACAGGAGCTAGCGCGCTCATGCTAATCGCGATTGCTAACTGTTTAGCGTAGGCAAATTTTCTGAGTGTTTTAAAAATGCTCATGCGCAGAATATTAAGTTAATATATCAACTCAATTCAACTTTAGTAGATGTAATAATGTATGTGTGAACTAAATGGTGTTTGATTACCGTGATGGCAATCGCTAGCGCGCTTATGCTAACCACCAATTGATAATCGTGCTCATGCACAGCAGATAATAAATAATTAGTAGTTATAGCCACTCATGTTCAACCGCTAACAAAAATAAAAATAATAATAATTTTATTTTATGGGGGGGGGGGGGTGTACTATATTTGATGGAATAATCAGTAGGATTACTTTTGACCATTTTAGCGGTGGAGCTAACACTAGCTAGCTTAACAGCAAAATGCGTGTGTAAAACAGTTAAAATGTTAACAATGTCAACAGGAGCTAGCTAGCTAGCATCAGGGGCTAAAGCCAAACTGTGGCAGCGTTTTTACTTTCTGGACCTGGAGTTGCCACCTCTGATGACAAAACAAATGTTAGCGTCTGCTACTGCAGTATGACTTTATCAGCTAGGGGGGGAAAATACATTTGCGATGGTGCTCAATTTTATTGTTCCCTTCTTTTATGGGTTGTGTAAAGAACAACGGGCTTATTTGCTAAATTCCTGTCAATTTGAAAATCTTATTTTCTAACTTCCTCTTTGGACGGAAGTTTATTTTTGAAGGAATGCAGAAAAGGGAGAATGACGTAGGGCGGCAAATTGATTAAGAGAGAGAAATGGTTGAAGAGTTAAAAACAGTTTTTGCGCATGACCAATCCACAATTTTAAGAATTAAATTTATCTTTCAATAGATTTATGTTTGTGTTTACCTTTTGAGTTGAATTAGGCTGACGTTAAAGAGGAAATGTGAATATGTCTGATTGACGCCGTCATGTTTGTTTTATTTTCCAGCTCTTACGGTGTAAGAAGTTTGTGTATGAGACAAAGAAAAGGAAAAGGAAAAGGAAAACTTCACACCGCCGGTAAAGCTTATTTCAACCGACCCTACAGGTTGACATAAGAATGCAGATTGTCCGAAAGCAGCGTTATACTAAAACCGCAATCTCGAGGCCGTCCCGTATCAGAAGACATTTTTTCTTAAAGAAAAAAAAAAAGAAGACATTTTTGAGAAGATTTGGAAAAGACCCTTCGGAAAACTATCATCTCTCACCTGCTCACGTTTAAAGACGAAGTAATATTGCGACTTTAGTCTCACGCATGCGGCAGTTTGTGCAGCGAAAAGCTGAAAACACCAACAAGGAAGAGAGGATGACGCAGAACGCGGACATTGGACGGGGACGGCAATGTCCGTCCTTCAAATGGAACTGGTCATCTATTGCAACGGCTCACCAATTGCTTGTCGCATCGCCCGCACAGACCGCAAGACGTGTGATATTATCGAACAGGTTTGATATTGCTGCAAGCCGGTGTTAATTTTGACGCAAAAACTAAGGAAAGTTTGAGTCATAATTGAGTCATCTGATTGTATTTTAGTTTTAATCCAATTGCAGTTAAGGTTCACTCATTCACTCGCAGCCATTTTCACTGAAGCAATCCCCTTCGCTCCCAGTTGTTTTACTGGATTTTGACTGATTTCGCAAGGCCCACAGAATATTCTGTTCTATTGCTATAAAAATATGGAACCTACCAAAAGAAAGATTAGAGTCTCTTCTTTCATCAGGAAAAAAAAAGTATATTTCTATCTGTTTCCGTTTTGCAGCAATTATCATTAGAATATAGAATATATTTTTTTGCAGCATGGCCCTGGTTGATCTCTTTTGCTCAGCTGCCACCTGGCCGTTTTGTGTAATAACTACATTTCTTCAACCGTTCTCTGCATTTTGAGAGGTTGCATCAAAGCCTTCTGTATGCTCTAGCATAAAAAAAATACATTTAAAAAAAATATGCATAAATACGTCTTTGGGACACTTAAAACATTTAAAATAGAACATATTTATACGTTTTTGGGAGCAAACGAGTTAAATAAAGTGCAGTGAACAGTTTCTGCCCGCATTTCATTCCTTCTTCTGATTGTTTTCGTTTTAGTCGTTTTGACGAAATTGTCAGTCAATTTTAGTTATCAACATCGTCTCAATGAATTGGCTTCTATTTTAGTTTTAGTTTCATTTTCCTCTGAAAATAAAAAAAAATTGTGACGACATTTTTTTCATCTACGAAACGATCAATCCTGCAAGGCCAAGACGAGCAAAAGACGGATCCAAAAGCGCCGCGATTACCACCAACGATGGACACGAGCCCACTGTGAAAAAAAACTCTTAAGACTTGCTACCGACGTTCAGTTTTTAATCATTCGCTGTAAGTCCAGCATTGGGTTAAAAAAAAAAAAACGTGTGCTGTGAGGACCCTCCTATAAACGGCCACCGGCGTCCAAAGGTGAACTAGAAAAGAACATCTTCGTACCTCCTTCCTGCCGCTTTCTGTCTCCGCTTCACGACCGCACGCGACGCATCCTGCGGGCCCTCTGACGCAGTAGCTCCGCCTCTTCCCGCTTTCCGTCCTGCGCCTCTGATTGGCCAGGAGCTCGGTGCTCGGCGGGAGCTCCAGGAACACGTCGTCCTCGTCGTCCTCGTCGGTCTGCCCGGAGTCGTCGTCCTCGCCATCTTCCGAGCTGCCGTCGCCATAGGCGCGATTTTCCGCGTAGTCCGAGAAGGCGATGGAACTCTGCTTGTGTTTGACAATGCGGGGCAGTCCTCGGGTTCCGTGGCAATGAGGCGTCGGTGAGGAGCCGTTGTGATCATCCTCAGACGTCTGAGGGCTATTCGAGAGCTCCTTCGAGACGACGTCCTCGCGGTCAGCCGAGCAATTCCGAGGCGTGAACTCTCGGTTTATGACGGACGCTTGACCTTGATGCTCCTCAAGGTGACTGAGGCGGACACAGGCCGACGCGTTCTTTAGTTTGTTGCGTCTTTGCTCCGACTGTGAGCAGCATTGAGGCTCAGGAAGAAGATCCATTCTTATTCTGTGGTCCTGGACAGGACATGGACTCGGAAAAGCAAGGACTTGAGGCGCATCTCCAAGAATCACAGACATTTGTCCTTGCTCCACTCCGGCATCTGTGTTGTTAAAGCCGACGCAAACGGAGGTGTCCTTTAGTCCTTTAGGAACCGATTCCAACCATGAGCAGCGCTGATCCTCAGGACCAACATCAGCCCCTCCTGGACCACACTGCCCAGGAGGTGAGTCCAGAAAAGTAAGGTCTTGAGATATATGTTCTTGTCCAGGCTCCCGTGAGCACAAAACCTCAATTGGTTGGGCATTTTTCAAAAAGGTACAAACAGAAATGTCTTTGAGTCCTTTCGGAAACAATTCCAAGCAACCCTCAGGGAAAAACTGATCTGCTCTGTGGTCCTGGACAGGACGTGAACCACATCGATCGCGGGGTACGCTCGGATCTTCTCGTCCAGGCTCTTGAAAGCGCAAATCCTCAAACTCTGCTTTCTTAAGAGCATCACAAGCAAAAATGTCCTTTAGTACGTTGTGTCCTGCTTCAAACTGGTCGCAGGATGACACCACAGGAAAACCGTCACCCCCTTTCAGGTCCTCGACAGGACGTGGACCATGGTCGGTCTTCATTGAGTTCAGCAAACTCCGGCCTTTTAGTACTTCTCCTTGTCCTCGTAAATCCTCTGCAAGTTGCTCGTTACGAAGACCGGCACAAACAGAAGTGACCTTTAGTCCTTTCGGAACCGGTTCCAATCGGGAGCAGCATGGACCTCCACCAAGATCATCCCTGCAGTGATCCTGCATTGAGCCGAGTACATTTAAGTCCGGTTCATGACCTCGGAGGACAAATTCCTCAAGAGTTTCCGTGTTATTAAAGCCAACATCAACAGAACTGTCCTTTAGTCCTTTCGGAACTGGTTCCAACTGGGGGCGGCATGGACCGTCAGCGAGAAGATCTTCTCCTTTCAGGTCCCGGTTAGGACAAGAGTGATCACGCGGTGAGCTGAGCAAATTCAGATCTTGATCGCACCCCAGTCGGATAAATTCCTCAACAGTTTCCGTATGGAGGAAAAACCCAGCAGCTTTGTCCTTTTGTCCGTTGTGTCCTGGTTCCAACCGCGAGACGCGATGGTCCCTTCTGAGGTCGCGTGAGCCGCCGGCATCGCGTTCTGCCGACGAACCCTGCGTTGAAAAGGCCAATCGTTCCGATCCCAGGAGCGCGGATGGACGTCTCCCGAATCGCGCCGCAGGCGGGGACGCCATTGTTATTTAATGTCTGCAATCTGTCATGATTTTAAAATCAGCTGCCAGCAAACGAGACCGCGGCGTCATCCAAGATCCTCCAGCGTGATTGAGATCACCTGAAACGGAGATAAGCAGATGCGAGACAGGGATGAGTTCTGGGCCCTCTTTGATTCCTGAGATCGGAGTTGCCTGTAATCCACTCAAATTGCGAGTGTCTTCTTTGGTCATCCCTGCAGTAGTAGTGTGCCGCGGGTTTGAACATCTGGCATCGGGGGGGGGGGCGAGCCGGTCATGTCTGGATCTGTTTCACGCGCTTGACGGCGGTGACGTCACTCCGCAGAGGAATCCGACGGCTCTTCTTCGCGGTGGGTGATTTGGGTCCGCCCGCAACGCGCCATTCATCTTTAACTGCGGTTCGCGACTGGCCGAGGTTCCACCGCTTTCCATCTGAAACTCGCAAATTGGGTTTCCTCGAGAGCCGGGGGAACTCCCAGCTGGTCAGGCGACGCATTAACCCCCCCCCCCAAGACAAAATGATCTCATCTGACATTCTTACGACAGACGTGAGAATGCTGCAGTTGGCAACAGCCCGGAGACACAAACGCGTCTCCACGTTTACGCACGTTTGCTTTTCGGACCTCGGGCACAAGGATAAAACCCAAAAAAGTCATTCCTGCCAATCTTTTTCTTTTTGTTTTTTCTTTTTTCTTTTAAGAGCTCAGTATTGTTCATTCGGAAATGTCATCATCATTGCTCTTTTATTATTATTATTATTTTTATTATTATTATTATTTTTTATATATATATATTTTTCATTCCTGCCAATCTGATGCCGTTGTCTTACAAAGTGGAAAAGTTTTCGGATGATGTTCAGAGATCAGACGTCTTTTGGATTGGCATTTAACATCTTGGATATTTTGCAGGTCAAATCAATCAATTTAAGAGTTTTTTTTTTTTTTTTAAAGACTATATATGTGTAATCAATTACAAATATTGACTGAAATGCCGTGTAATGGTGTCGTGTTTTTTTTTTTTTTTCTGTACCTGACGCTTTTGGATAACGGGTCAAATTGTCGTTCTGAGAAACAAACGTAACAGGAGACAATAAATAAAACGTAATTGAAGGCTGAGGGATGCGAACGGAAGGAATACTTAACAAGGGTTATATATAATCCACCTGTTACCTGATCTGGGTCAAATGTAGCCATTTTTAAGTCAACAAAAGTTGTAAATGTACTCTAAATAGAATTGAAATAGAAATAGAGCTCTGCGTCAATTTCATTCGACAGCAAGGGGCAAAATGGCCGCCCCCTGAGATGGAGAAATGATTATCATAATATTTTTTTCCGTGCTGGGGGAAAAAGTTGACCAAGTCGGATAAGTTGACGTTAAAAACCGGTTGACTAAAAATGTCTGACTCCGAGCTTCATCTTTCTTTCGCGGTGGACAGGAAGTTATTGAGCTCCAGTTGTTTATTATTGATGAAGCATCATCTGTAATTTGCGGGGTTTCAAATGTTACTATTAAAGCTTTTTAACTCTAGTCGGGTTTCCATCCAATTATTTAAGCAAATTTACTGAAAATGCGCAAAACGGACATGCGACTTCTGCCCGTTTCCATCTGTTCTGCTTTTACGAATAGCGAGGGCACTCCGCCGCTGTAGGTGGCGCTATACGCCATAGAGATGTGATCCATCAGTAATTTAAAAGCGGAAGAAAAAGACCAGGAAGTGACTGCGCCGTGCGATGACGCCGTATGAGTTTGTTTTGTAATTCTTGATGAACCGAGAGCGTTTCTTTGATGGTTTCCATCTAAAATAGCATTAATGTTAGTTTCATTAATTAATTCCCAAAAGATTTCTGATTCGTCGCCCCCCCCCCCAAACATACCTTACTTTATCGTCCGACATTGCTTTGGAACTACAAACGTACGTATGACGTAATATCCGGTCAAAACATGCAACAGGTATCCGGTCTTGCCAGCGGTTATTCGCAAAAGCTGTTTCCATCGCCAAAATGTGCATTTTCCTTTTTTTCGATACGCTTCATAATCCACACCCTCTAAGCGGAAAAACTTTTTTGCAAATTTTGTGCCCTTTTTCGAATTTCTATCGTTTCCATTCAGTTCGCATTTCTTGAAAATTCGAATAGAAATGGGTGGATGGAAACCCAACTTGTGACTCCGCCTTAAAGCTTCCCTTCACCGTGGCGTGAGCATTTTATGGGGGGCGATTACTCAATGGCATAATCAATAGGATAATCGATTTAAAAAAAGATTGGATCGTTTGACTGCTTTAGTCATAATTCAATAGACGCAGTATTGATCAGAATGCTGTTGAGTTTACCGCACAGAACATATTACAGAATTGAAAAGCACATTTTTTTGACTTGATGAAGTAGAAGTAGTAGAAGAGTAATCGACTCACCTGTTGAGGAGAAAAGAGACGCGTGTGCCAGACGGGCCCCCCGGCGTCCCTCCACCACCGCGCGTGTTACTCGAAGGCGGGCTCGCCGCCGCCGCCGTCCTCCTCCCGCCTCCCGGTGCCGGTGTCTCGCCGAACACTCCGAACCATTCGGAATATGAGCGCGGAGGGAGCGGCGACGTCTATTTGTGAGGGAGACGGACGGGAAGGGGGGAGGAGAAAGGAAGCAACAAGGAAAGAGAGGGAGAGGGAGGAGAGATAGTTGGCGGCTGAGCAGGGGACGAGGTGAAGCGGGTTGGCGGCGGGCCCTCGCAGGGACAAGATGAACACCGACCCGCCACCCCTCTCGGGAAAAACAGACGCTGCAGGAATGCTTTCAAGTAGAGAGAAAAGAGAAAAGGCGCGAGTGATTTACTCACACGATCGTGTTCACACTGAAGCAGAACTGAAAGTAAAAGCATTAAATCAGTCCTTCTCAAAGGATTGGGGGGGGGGGTCAAGACAGGATTATTTATTTATTTATTTTTAAATTAGGATTGAACAAAACCTCAAGAAAAAAACATCAGGGTTTCAACTCAAGCAACATTTGGTTTAAAGCCAACACTGGAATTTTAAATGAGGGTTAAAAGTCTTCATGTTTGTTTTTCAAATTTGTGTTTCAAAGTCGGGATGTAACGATAACGGCGATATCGCGATATCACGATATTGAAACGGCCACAATTTCGTTGTCGTCGTGTCACGATGATGATCAAAATGTCAAGTTGATTTCCATTTGTGTCGTGCTAGCACCCTCTGGTGGCTAGCTTCTTTTTTTTTTGGTGCAGTTTAATTTTCATATGGCATGTTTGGGCCCTTCTATGTTTAAAACCCACGATATTCGTCATATGATGGGGAACGTAATATGCTTGTGAACCAAGTCAATATGTGGAGGAACTCAATGCATTAGCAAGTAAGTGCCTCAATATTAAGTCTTATTAGAGATTGTATGTTTATGTGCATTGCTGTTATGTACAAAAGCACAATATTGTGGGTTTTTTTTCATATGAGCTAAAAAAAAAAAGTTTTTTACTTTTTTATATCGCCATGCTCCCCACAACATTGTGCTAATTATCGTATCGTGATATCGCATTGCGACGTTTGGATATCGTTACATCCCTAATTCAAAGTGTGTTTTCAAGGGTTTTGAGCAAATTTGGGGATTTCTCGAGAGGATGATGTTCCAAATTAGGATTCTGTTTGATTCCTTGCATTCTTGTCGTGGTGACAGGATCGTCGCTCATCAAACACTTGGATTTTCTTCAATTTAGTCTTTTTCCACCTCATTCACAGAATTCCCAAAAAAGGCCCGTAAAATGAGGGTGACCTTTGACCCAGGCTACCTGGAGCACATGGGCCAGTCGAGCATTCAGCGTCAACGGGGTCGATGAGATTTGACGAGGTGGGGGCTTTTTCTGTGTGTGGCAGTTTCCAAATATCGATTCCATGAAATTGCATCTATTCCATTTGCGTGCAGCACAACAGCAAAATGCTACTTCGCCATGTTTGCTTCGGCATAGTGGTACTATGCCGACGAGGCGGCCCAGGTGCAAAATGCACGGATCGCCGTCCTATCGCCGTCTCATCACTGAGACGCGTGGCGCGCGCGTCGTGGCCTTTCATCTTCGCCCTCCGGCGTCGTCGCAGCTGCAGCGAGGCGGCAAAAATGTACGCGAGAGGAGCCGTTATGCAACACGAACCAGCGAAGGCGCACGGCACCACATTCCGACAATACCGCAGTCTGACTTCTCATCTCAGCTCTCGCACACACACACACACACGCACGCGTGCACAAACACACTCCTAAACACACTCTCACACAAACTACTATAACATTCTCATGCGCATTGCTAAAACACTCTCAAACACACACACTGCTGATTTTTTTTCTGGCTCATGTGCACTGCTAAAGTTCTCTCATATACAACTACTGAAAACACCTGGCACACTACAATGAAGTCATCTCGCACATAACTGAAACAAGCTGATTTGTCCAATTAGACTCTCATACGCACTGCACAAATGCTCTCATAAATACTACTGAAATTATGTTCAAACATGCACACTACTGAAATGCTCTCAGACATATTTCCGTAAATTAGTGTGTTTCAGTATAATGTGCACAAGGACTTCAGTAGTGTGAACGAGAGTATATTAGTACACATGCATACACACAAAACAAATGTGAGAGAAATCTATAGTGTCTATGTTTTCTTATCGCATTTAAGAGTGTTTCATGAGTGTGTGAGTGAAAAGTCGGTATTGTGTGTGAGAGAGTGTTTCAGTAGTGCGTATGAGAGGATTTTAGTTGTGTAGGTGAGCCAAGAATGTTTCAGTAGTTGCATTGTGTGTGACAGGAAAATGTTTCAGTATTGCAGTTGAGTGTGAATCAGTAGTACATGAGTGTTTCAGTAATGTGTGAGAGTATTTTGTTTGCGTTAAAGCGAAAAAAATTGCATGAAGTCTTTAATGTAGTGCATATTTAATTTCAGTAGTGTTTATAAGAGTGTTTCAGTAGTGTGTGTGTGTGTGAGAGAGATCATTTCAGTAGTGCGTGAGTGTTTCAGCCTTGTGACAGAGCATTTTAGTCGTGCAAGTGAGCAAAAAAAATCAGTAGGGTGAAAGTGTTGCCGTGGTGCGTGAATGAAGAATGTTTGTTGAGGGTGTTTCAGTAGTGTGAGTATTTTGGTCGAGTGTGAGCAAAAAAAGTTCAGGGGTGTGAGAGAGTTAAATTGAAGTGTAAGATCATTTAAGTAGCATTTGAGAGTGTCGTGTGCAAGTGTTTCTGTAGAGCGCGAGTAAAAAAAAAATAATGACAATATTTCAGCGTTGTGCATGAGTGCGAATCAGAGAATGTTTCAGTAATATGTGTGAGAGCATTTCAGTTGCATGTGCGAGGTACAACAAGAATGCTGCACACAAACACAAAGTAACACACTCGCTCGCGCACACACCGAGCGCACCAAACGAATCGAGCACAATCACAACAAGAAGCCGGCGTGCGGCAACTCGCCACCGAGCCGCGAATTCCTTCCGGGGGGTGCGGGGGGGGGGGGGGGGGGGGGGGGTGTGCACATTTGCTTTGCCGGCATTTGACTGACGAATTATAGACATCTGTTGCTAACAAGCGCCCGTCTTGGAACGTCGTGTGACGCAGCAGCAGATCGTGAGATGAGTGGCAGTCTGGGTTTGTTTGGGTCAAAGGTCAAGTTATTTGAAACGAGTTCTGAAGAATAACCAAAGGCAATTTTAAATTGGAGCCTTGCTGACAGTCCGGAGTCGAGTGACCTTCAAGTTGGGGTGTTAAGGTGTCAAGACCTGATTTGGGTTTGAAAGGAGGAAATAGTCAGGAAAATCACAGTTAGGGTTTCAAAGTAGGGTTTGAACGAGTTGGGGTATCAAATTATGGTTAGGGTTTCAAAGTATGTTTTTTTTTTTTTTAAACTAGGGTAAGGGTTTCAAAACGAGCGCTGGGCTTCAAAGTAGGGTTTTAAACTAGCATCGGGGTTTCAAATTAGGCTTAAAGAATTAGGGCTTTAAACTAGGGTTAGGATTTCAAAGTAGGGTTTTTTAAATAGGGTAGGGTTTCAAAAATAGCATTTGTGTTCAAAGCAGGGTTTTAAACTAGGGTTGCGGTTTCAAATGGGTTTTAAGTCCGAGTTTGAAAGTAGGTTTTAATTTAGTTAGGATTACAAATTAGGTTTATTAAACTTGAGTTCGGCTTTAACAATTAGGGTTTTAAACTAGAGTTAGTCAAAGTAGGCTTTAAACCAATGTTAGGGTTTCAAATGAGTTACGGTTTCGAATTATGGCTTTAACTAGAGTTTAGGTTTCAAATGTGAACTTTGGTCTCAGAGTACTTTCAACTTGCATACTTGGTGGCGACCCCCTTTTTTTTTTCCTGAAAAAGTATCCTTGCGTCAAAATTTTGCAACGGTAATTTCCACATTTCCGTCAAACGAATGACAACATGCGACGACACGCTCGTCAAAAACGGCTCGGAGACTTCACTACGATCAACACGAAACTTTTTAATCGAGAAAAAAACAAAAAAAACACGACAACCGTATTGACACAAACACGAAACACCTCCTTGGCACAAGGTTTCAAGTTTCCATGTAAATCACAATGGGCGTACAGTGCAACATGAATTCACAGTATGAGGCGGCCGATTGCCGTTTTCCGCTCGTAGGACGCATGCGACACATTTTTGACTTCAGCTGCTCGCGCATGCGACGACTGGCGAGAAAGCACACCGAAAAACCGCGAGATGTCACAAAAAGAAAACCCCCAAAAACAGGAGGGGGGAAAAAAAATCGAGTTTACTGTGTGGACTAAAAACACGTCTGGAACGAACACGTGCATTATTTCCTACACGACCATATGAAGATATTATTTTTTTTTAATGATTAATAAAAAGGAACAGTCGTGCATTGCAGCCACGGAGGAACTTCAGTCTTTAAGACTGGAAACAGACACACAAAGCTGAGCTGTTGAAAGTTACACGCAAACAACAAAAAATGTTTTTTTAAATATCTCAAAAGTTATGCATTTTTATATTTTCCCAGATTGTGGGTTTATTCAGTCTAAATTTTATTTCAATATTTTTTTCTGATCTATTGAGCATTATTGCGTACTCTGCCAGTGTGCCTAATATTTTGACTTGTGCAACTGCAATTAATAAATCCCTGATCATTTCGATTTATCTTGTAAAAAAAATTTATTAAAAAAGAACTACTGAATTTCACATTTTCAATATGTCCACCAGGTGGCACTATTTCCCCGTTCAAAGCAAGCCCAATTTGAGTTTTTTTTGGGGGGGGCAATGGTGCATATTGGTATGTAAAAAGTAAAGTGAATTTATCTGACAAACACTGAAAGAAGACTTTTCAAAATAATAATAATAATGATAAAATCAACAGTGATGTGTTGCAGGCACAGAGTAACTTTTTGTTTTTAAGGCCGGAGATTCCTGGAATCATTCAAAATTGAGAATCAGTGATGAAACTCTTAATTCTGTTTAATATTTTTCCAATAATTGTTTTTTTTTTTTTTCCATGGGACTTTTATTTATTCCATCCATCCATACATACGTTTATTAATTTTTTAGCATCACAAAATAAGTTTGCCACTATTTTTGTTTGATTTTATACTGTATTTAAAAACAAAGTTGGTTCAATCTGTCTAATTAAAAATAAAGCAAATCTAAACAGTCGTGTGTTGCAGCCGTGGAGTAACGTTTGTTTATAAGACTTCAAACATACTGGAATCATCAATTAAAAAATAAATAAAAATAAAATAAAATAAAAAGATTCAGTGCTACAATGTATCACCCCCCCTCCCCCCAAATAAATTTCTTTCCTCCATATTTGTGCGCTTTGTCAAATATCGCGAAGGTTTTCAGATATTTTGGTCTTTATGTGCATTATTGCTTTAGCCGTTTACGTGTGCCTAATGTTTGGACTTGTGCCACTCCTATTTAGCTTAAGATTTTAGATCTACTGCTACAATTTTAAAATTTCAATTATGACAGATTTTTCTTAAAACTTGTCCATTTTATACAAGAGTACTACTTTGTTTTGCCAAATGTGTGTGTTGCTTTCTTTGCAGAGGTGGCAAATCCAGGTCCGGAAAGTAAAAAACCTGCCACAGTTTGGCTTTAGCCCCTGATGCTAGCTAGCTCCCTAAAAGCTAAACAAGCACAACAGGAGCTAGCTAGGGACCTAGCTAGCACCTAAAAGTAAAAACCTGCCAGTTTGGCTTTAGCCCCTG
The DNA here is from genome assembly GCF_054856555.1 of Leptonotus elevatus. Taxonomy (NCBI): domain Eukaryota; kingdom Metazoa; phylum Chordata; class Actinopteri; order Syngnathiformes; family Syngnathidae; genus Leptonotus; species Leptonotus elevatus. The sequence goes on along the minus strand of NC_141245.1, from coordinate 24,662,322 downwards.
ATGCTAGCTAGCTAGCTAGCTCCCTAAAAGCTAAACAAGCACAACGGGAGCTAGCTAGGGACCTAGCTAGCACCTAAAAGTAAAAACCTTGCCACCGTTTGGGTGTAAAACCTGGCAGCTAGCTAGCTAACTAGCTAGCACCTGGGGCTAAAGCCAAAGTGGCAGGGTTTTTACTTTCCGGACCTGGATTTGCCACATGTTGCTTTGTTGAATAAAGTAAAAAGTGCAAAAAACAAACAAAACAAAACTAAGAACAGTTGTGCGTTGTAGCCACCGAACAGCTTTTGTGTTGTAAGACTGTAAACTGCTAAAAACATCAAGTAAAAACTGAGATTGCTCGGAATCATCAAGTGAAAGTAAAAACTGAGACTCGGTGCTAAAAACTCATCGGCAGACGATCAAAACGGTGAAATAAATTAGAAGAGGAAGTAAAAATAAAAATACAATAAAAAAAGCCGGTCAGATTGTCCCGGGCTCTACCTTCTCGGCCACCACGCACCAGTTGGCGTGGTCGAAGTAGGTGTGGCGGACGCGGAGTTGGGCCACGTGATTGCCGATGAGCTCGGCCAGCTCGCCCTCCCTGAACACGTGATAGTACCTCAGGCAGGAACCGTCGGCCGCCGCGCTCTCCCGGCCCGAGTGCTCCCCCTGGAAGGGGACCAGGTCGGGCAGAGCCAGGGCGCCGCACTCGGGCGCCAGGGCCGCGCCGGCGCCGGCGCCGCGCTCCTCTCCAGGCTCCTCGTGCAGATCGGCGCCGGAGCCGAAGACGTCCTCCTCGGACCCGACCGTGGACGGCGGGGAGAAGAAGCTGGAAAAGTGCTGGATGAAAGCCCGCCCTCGAACCCGCGGGCCCGAGGCTGCGCCCTGCCCGCTGGCGGGCGATAAAGTGTCGAGCTCCCGGGACGAAGAGCGGGAGACGGACAGGCTCCCGAAGTCGAAGACCGAGTCCAGGGAGCGGGAGAAGAACCAGAGTCTGTGAGCGCCGGGCGCGGGCGCGGGCGTGGCCGCGTCGGCCACCGACGACGTGCTTCGGACCTTCCTGTGCTTGTCACCTTGGTCGACGGCGTCGCCGGCGCTCTGGGTCGCCGGCCGGCGCGGCGGCGTGTCGGCGTCGGGCGAGCGGAGGTTGGGGTTCCACGGGACGAAGATGTCCTGCTTGTCGAACCTGCGGCGCTTCTGCTCCATGGCCCACACGTAGATCATGACGCGGCCCCCCGCGCGCAGCGTGCGCGCCATCTCCCTTATTGCTCGGATACGACGTTCTTTGGTGGACAGATGATGGATGACTGCAACGCAAACGTCGCACGCAAACGTTACTTGTTGCCGGCAAAGTCAGCAAATGTCACATTTTTTTTCCCTTTCATTTTTTTGGGAACAACATTCGTATTTGCATCTCATTTCTTTCCTAATTGTGTTGTCGACGTTCTTATATTTTTCAACATTTGTGCATTTTTGCTAAATATTCTTTTTGGTCTATTATTTACTGAGGATGTTCAAAAGGACTTTTTTCAGGCCGATACAAGTACTCACTTTTTGAGTACTCGCCAATACCGAGCACCTTTTGAAATTTCATTTAACGCAATAACAAAACTGTGTGAAGCAAAATGTTTTGGCCAAGTTTTGTGAACAGTATTTGTCAAAAAAAAATTCTAATTGTATGATAATGGTTTGTCCATTTTTGTACTGTTTGAAATATTGTTATTAGATTACTGTATACCATTTCTTCAACTAATATTTGTGTATTCTTGTCCAATGTTTTGGTATTAAATATCTTTAGCTCGGATTTGTGTATTTTTTGTCTTATATTGTATTTTTTTCTTTTTGTTGTCTAATATTTTTTTCTATTACTAATACTGTATTAAACTTTTCTTTTTGATCATATTTGTGTATTATCTCATTTGGTATGCTTTGGCCAATATCTGATTACTGTACAGGATTTTTGTCTAAGTTTTGTATTGTAATTCTGCAATATATTTTGCTGACATTTTTTTTTTTTAGGTGGTCAAATTTCAATATATTATGGTGTATTTTTCTCCCCATTTTTTTGCAATATTTTAAGTATGCCTAAAGGTTCGACTTTCCACTGTAGCATTTTTTTTTATCATATTCGTGTGTTTTTGTCTAGTTATAATTCTATATATTTTTAAATATTAAATATATATATTCTATATATTTCGGTGGTATTTTGAGTCAGCAGACCAGACAAAATTGGAAGTACGGAGGACAAAGCGGAGGCTTAGAGGGGATCGAGCGTTTGCAGTTGCCGGTCCCTCCCTTTTGGAACCACCGTCCGCTCCATATTAGGCAATCTCTCTCTCCAGCTCCTTTTAAAACCCGTCTTAAAACCGGTAAAATCGGCATTGTTCGGCTTTTGGCTCACCGTGACACTTGTGGGTGTGTTTGTGCTGTGTTACGAAATTGATGCTTATTTTATTAATGTATTCGTTTACTTATTCACTCACTCATTTACCTCCATCTTGTTATTAATATATTGATATAAAGTTACTTACTTAAAATATGTTAACTTTCCTTGTTTTACTTATCTTTACCGCATGCCCGATTTCTGTGCCATGCGCAGCACTTTGTATACGGCAATGCTCGTTTTCAAGCGCTTTATAAATAAAGTTGAGTTGAAAGCAGAATGCAGGCCTTTTGTTACGGTCACGCTGGTGCGCGCGCGTCACCTGCGATGGAGAGCACGGCATCGAAGCAGCCGTCGCGGTAAGGCAGCTGGAGGCCGTCGCACATCTGCACCTCGTGACCTCGGCTGCCGGCAAAGTCCACCAGGGGGCGACAGACGTCGCAGCCCAGCTTGAACGCTCCCTCGTTAATGTCGAGGTATTTGCCGTTGCCGCAGCCTGCGGGGGGGGGGGGGGCACAAAAAGGGCATTTCAGAACAAAGCACTTGTCAAACTGCGTCCCCGGATTTCCGGCGTGAATTGACCAAGCAGCGGAATTTCGTGAAACTTGTCCTCGTCATTCATTTGCTGAAAAATGGAAGTGAAAAATGGCCATTTCATTTTTTTTTTTTTTTTATTTAAGTTATCGTTTGTTAAACTTTTACTTTAATATCCTATTACGACTTCATCTTAAAAATGCACGTGTACTCTCATAAGATTACGATTCATAAGCCCCAACAACAACAACAAAACTACATTCTCATAACAACCCTTTTCACAGATGGCGGTTACTGCAGTGGGCAGCTCTTAAAACGTTTTTTTTTCCAATATAAATGAATCTTTTTGCCACAGTCGGCCATTAGCCACTCCAGTGGACACTCTAGTGTAGTCTTGACATACAAACGTTGACCACTGGATGGCAGTGTAAGTGCAAAAAAAAAAAAAAAAAAAAAGCCGGCGGCACCCACCGACGTCGACGACGATGCTGCCGGGCGGCTGGTCCAGCAGGAACTGCCGCACCTTGGGCCAGGCCTTGTAGCGGCTGTCGTTGAAGTAGGGCGCGATCTTGTCGTAGACGCCGTGCACGTGCTCTCGCTCCAGCTGGCTGGCCGCCTCGTCCATCATCAACGACCGCCTGGCGCCGTCACGTCTACGGGAACAAACCGGAAAAGTCATGAACCGCGATTCCGCGCGTTGCGGCGATGAGTAGAGCGAGCTGTGCATGAATCGGCGGCGATTTCAACTGCGATGTGACGCAAGGCGTTAAAATTGCATTTCCAATTTGCGTTTTCAACGCAATGCAACATAAGTGACAAACTGTATGTAGCCGGCTAACGAGCGTTAATTCAACTGTTAAGCAATCAGTCAACAAAGCCCAACTCCACCTTTGGCCTCTGACGCCGTCCGAGCCTGAAAGTTGTTTGCAAACTTAAGACACTGGACCGGAGAGGCGAACCCTCCCCCCTGATTGGCTTAGCATAGTTGAGCCGCTGCTCCTCCACATTGAGAGGAGCCAGTTGAGGTGGCTCGGGCATCTGGTTCGGAGAGGCGTTCCGGGCATGTCCCAACGGGGACGACACGGGACACGCTGGAGAGACGATGTATCTCGGCGGGCCTGGCAACGCGCCTTGGGATTCTGCCGGAGGAGCTGGTTGAAGTGGCTGGGGAGATGAAAGTCGGGGCTTCAATAGTTGGGTTTCCATCTACCCATTTTTATTCAAATTTTCTAGAAATGCGGGAATAAAACTGAATGGAAACGCTAGAAATTCGCAAAAGGGCCCCAAAATTCGCAAAAAGGTTGTTACGCTTTTTTTTTTCAAGCGTATCGAAAAAAGGAAAAATGCTAATTTGGGTTATGGAAACAGCTTTTGCGAATAACCGCTGGCAAGACCAGATACTAGTCGCATGTTTTGACCACACGTACGTTTGTAGTCCCAAAGCAATGTCGGACGATAAAGTAAGGTATGTTTGGGGGGGGGCACGAATCAGAAATCTTTTCGGAATTAATTAAAGAAACGAACATTAATGCTATTTTAGATGGAAACCATCAAAGAAACGCTACGGTTCATCAAGAATTACAAAAGCAAACTCATCACACGCCGCAGTCACTTCCTGGTCTTCTTCTTTTAAATTACTGGTGGCTCACATCTCTATGGTGTATAGCGCCACCTACAGGGGCGGAGTCACCCTCTCAATATTCGCAAAAGAAGAACTGATGGAAACGGGCATTAAGTCGCATGTCCGTTTTGCGCATTTTCACTAAATTTGCTTAAAAAAAAAATCAAAACAATTGGAGGGAAAGCTGACTAATGCTAATGCTAATGCTAGCCGGCCGGCATCCATTGTCGCTCCTTGCCACTAATATTTGCAGTTTGGCATTCACCTATTGACAGAATTTCGTGGAACTTATCCTCCATTATTTGCTGCCGTTGCGCTCCGGCCATCTGGTGACATGTTGGAGGCGAGGAATTATGTTTAAGTGAGTTGAGGAGTTTCGTTTAGCAGTTCTTCGCCACCAGCTGCTGCCATTTACTGTATATGCAATTACAAACCCTTTTGGGGGGGGGGGGCGTCAATTACTCGCATATTTTTTTGCCCAGTCCCCGAACCCGACAGATAGCAGGGCTTCTTTTTTTTCCACGCCGTTTCATTTCTAATCTCGCCTCCCCTGCCTTTGTGGCGTACGCGTTCATGTTTCACATTTACAATCAAGCCACGTTTCATGTCAGCCTGGTAAAGTGCGTGTTCGCCGCATTACGTGGAGGTAGCGGCGCTGCAGCGGAGAAGCTGCTGTCGGGAAAGAGGGAAAAAAAAAAAAGGTCACAACATAAAATCCGGCGAGTATTACGCCGTCGCCGCCGCCGCCACCTTGTTCGAGGGTTCGCTATTCGGCGACACGTTAGCGTCACCTTCACATTTCGGCCGACACGTTCGCCTCGCACGGCCTTCCCGCGGGGGATACGAAACACGTGCCGGTAGAATTGCAGGTTTATTACATGAATCCCTGAACTACTCGTCCCGAAACGCTGCAGGAGACGGACGGGCGTCACGTTTTCTGCCGATACGTTTGGCGAATACAAATGCCTTTCAGGAGTGAAGCTGAAGCAGCTCAATTAACAGGCACACATGTTTTTTTAATTGTATTTTTCATTTACTCTCAAGACAAACAAGTGCTTGACTTTATTGCAGCTTGAGATAGATTAATAGAAATTGAATTTCAATTTCAATTACAAAATCAGGTTTAAATGTATACATTTGCACCTATTTTAAATTTTAAAATAATTATTTTAATACATTTTGTTTCATCCAAAAGGAACTTGCATAATTATAGTGTTTCAAAGAATTTGTTTTAAATTCATATTTTTTTATATTCAATAATTTTCTTGTTTTGTACCAAAAAATAAATGATCGTCCTACTGGACAGTGCACATGCTGCACTCCAAGTTTTTGCCAACATAAATAAATAAATAAACTATTATTATTATTATAAATAGATATTACAAATATTTACATAATTATAGTGTTTTTATTTTTTTTAATTGGTCTTCATACTTTTTTAATGTTTAAACATGTTCTTGTTTTGTACCAAAAAATAAATAACCGTTTGAATAATCGTGATTTCAATTATTACCAAAATAATCGTGATTTTTTTTTTTCCTCCCATAATCGAGCAGCCCGAGCTTGACATCATCACACGCCGTGTGCCGTCATCTCACAACAGGAAACAATTCAAATGGACCAGTGAGGCAAGCAACTGTCTTTTATTTATTTTTATTTTTATTTTTTTAATCAAAGCTTTCTGGAGCTTTGTTCGGTCCTAAACATTGTCGTGCAAGTCACGACTTCTCTTCATCTGCTCCGAGCTCGCTAATAAAACTTAAGATCTTTTAACATGATCATTGAGGGGGGTTGGCTCACTGACATTTTCATTATTTTCACTCCACTTCTGCCACCTGCCACCTATTGTTTACAAACATAATGAACCCGCCGCCGTCTATTGATAGCTTCTTGGCATCCTCTTGTGCACGGAAGGCAATTGTGAACCAACAAAAAGCGCTCCACCGTCGTCTGAATGATCACGGCCGTGATTCCTTGCCAGGGACTCGGCTGACGAGGTCACGGGAGGCCTGGGGCCCCTCCGCAACATTGAACGCTCGAACCGCCGTGCAAACAACGCCTGATGGCTGATGGACACCTTAAAAGCCCTCCAAAGGGCCTCATTTGCAAAGCTGCTGGCATCATCCCCATCCAAATGGAAGGAAAACATGCTTTATTATGTAACACTGTCCCCTCCTTCGGCGTCCCCCCACCCCCGCCCCTCCCGCCTCACCAAAGTGAGGTACTCATTATGCAATCAGCAAGAGGGAGAGAGCCTCAGACTGAAAATGTAAATGGCTGGGTAGCATCCCAGCTATGTTGTAGCGGGGCACTGTGGAGTGGAGCGTAACCTACCCTTGGAGCAGCCAGGGGTCACTAAACAGCATTAGTGGTCATTCAAGACTATGGATGATGATGATGATGGTGATGATGATGATGATGATGATGATGACGACGGAGCAGAGAAGCGACCTGGGCTTGCAGTCAAGGTTGCCGGCACGTCCCTCTCCAACCGCAGACAAACAGGTTTACCCGTCAAATTAAAACCTGCAGCCATGACTCCCCGCTTGACTATTAAACCTGAGGAGCATTCTCAAGTCACTCTTGCGTCCCGTCTAGAAGTCGACTGAACGAGAAAATCACCGCATTTTCGCCAACTTGTGTCATATTAACACCTCTTCTTTTTTTCTTCTTTAAACGGCTAAGTTTGAATTGGAATGAAATCACGTCATTTAATCGCCACGCTGCACCGGCCAGCGGCTCGCAGTTCGTTCGTTTGGAGATTGACGAAAATGCCTCACCGTGCATGAATGCGTCGAGAGGCGTCCGTCAACTTGGAGCTTCTCCTCGCTAATTGGCAGCCGGCGGCCACGCACCTGCTGCTGCTGCTGCTGCTGCTGTGCCTACGGCGGCCACATTTCATTTTCTTTTTTATCATTTAAACACGTGCGTACTTGAATCCACGTTACGTTACCTTACGTCACGTCACCACACGCGTGGGAGAAACGAGTCGCCGTCGTGCGTGACTGCCGTGCTTGAGCGGCCGCCGTCAACGAGCCGCCGGACGGCTGGGGAGCCATCGGCGGCGACGTCTGTCGTTGACGCGGCCAACACCTGTCAAGGCGACCGTTGGAAGACGAAAAGCAGCTTCCGGGCAGGCTGAGACAATAAAGTACAACAGAGACGACTCTGCCGCCGTAGTCAAGTCCTACCTCAAGTTAAAGTTAGTTTGGCGTTTGGTGGTGGTGGGATCGACCCTCCCATCGCCGAATTAGCTCCCTGCGTACATTTTAAGATGACTTTAGAAATTAGGCTCAAGCTTGATTTTGTTATTGATCAATCCATCTCTTGCTCACCTTCGGTTGCTGTAAATGCTTATTTTCTTTCTATAGAGCTTTTTATTTGTACTTTAAGAAGTGACAGTGCGGTATACAAAAATACATTTCTAACAAAATCGCAAATTGTTCCAACAATCCTAAACCGGTGCTTTTATTGTGAAAGACCCATGTTAGTGTTGTTGATTCTTACAACGAAAACTTTACTTGGCTTCGTTGAGCGCTCTTTCGTGTAAAAAAAAACACAAAAAAAAACACGCGATGCGGTGGCAAAGCTCGCGTGTGATTGGCTGTCCGCGTCACGTGACTACTACACTATTAAACAATGGAGCTGGCCATTACCCGCGCACGCGCAAACGAGCACGCGCTCCCTGAAATAGAAGTTTTCCAGTAAATAATGAACGGCTGCCAAGTATGACAAATCGCGCGATCTTTAAAAAAAATAATAATTATGACAGCTACCATACAGACAATAGTGTTTTCTATTGTGTATGTAATACAGTCATGATTCAGTTGCATGTGCAGAAATAGTCCCATGATGTTCTTTGCATTGCGTTCGACGTGGTTAAAATAATTTCCCTTATGGGAAAGTGAAGTTTGAGCACAATAAAGTCTGCTTAGCAACATGCCACCGTGTGACAAACTGTCTCCAATTGATTGTGACGAGAGGATAACGTTGCGTACACGCTGTCTGACGTAAAAGTTCCACTTCTGGGTCAATCGTCATCGATGCATTTTCCCTCAACGTTGTGGGTGTCATCAGAAAAAGCAAAAAGCCAAAGCAAAAGCTGAACACATTTAATTCATGTAGTTCATTCCTTTTTATATGTATAACATGTAATGTAAATAACAATATAAAAAATGTGGGCAGCGATTTGGTTTTCAAGACTTGAAATGAAATTCAAGTCGAATCGCTGATGTCGATCTCAAAAACTCCTATCAAATGTAATAAAGAGTAAATAAAACAGTAAATCAAAGCACTTTTTCCATTTAGTTGTCGGTGCTTCGTCACCGCCATAAAGAGCCCACTCACATCATCATCATCATCATCATCATCATCATCACCATCATCATCATCATCACGTGCGTGAATGTTGGACGCAGTTGAGGCTCTCTCGTGTGTCACGTTGCAGCTCATCAAATCTTTTCAGCCCAACGGCCGCCCTGCATTATCTTTCAAGGACACACTCGGCAGCCTCCGATTGGTCGAGCTTCTCTGGGCAAAAAGAATAATCATCCTATATGGACCATTTCATGATGTTTGTAAACAATAAGAGTCCTTTCGTGACGACTGCTGAGCTCGACATTCTCAGCAAAAAAATGGACCTCAAGAAAAAGTGTGGATGACTCGAAAGAACAAATATTTAAATAAAACAGAATAGCCACAGATGAAAAAACACTAGCTGGGTTTCCATTAGGGGTGTGCCCAAAAAAATTTGATTCTCATAAGAATCGCGATTTTCATTTAGTGCGATTCAGAATCGATTTGGAATGTCACAAAATCAACTTTATTTAAACTATTAAATACGGTCTTGCCCTTGTTTGTGTGTGCCTTTACTGGGAACGCTGTTCATGTTGTACACGATTAGGCCACTTAGGGGCAGTGTGGTTCCGCACGTTCAGATACACTGTTAAGTTGTAGCCACGTTAGAGAATAGAAGGAAAAAGTCACAATCAAGTTATTCCAGTAAAAGTTTTTTTTGCAGCGTAGGAAGAGCATATGCTGGTGAGTAATGTTAAGACGCTTCTCTGTATACATTCCTGAAGCCTTTTGTACGAATAGCCGTTCTTTTGAGTGATAAAAGTGACTCGCGTAGCGCGCTAATTAGCATTAGCGAATTAGACTGGAGTCGATCATGACGATTGTTTGCACATCTGTAAATTGAAGCAGAAATCGTTGTCAATCAAATTCTTTTTGTATCAAAAATCATTCGGAATCAAATCGCAGCCCCAAAAATCGGAATCGAATCGAGAGACAGTCAAAGATTCCCAGCCCCATTAGCCATTTTTATTAGAATTTTCAAGAAATGCAAAAATAAAACTGGATGGACGTGGGTACAAGTCGCATGTCCGTTTTGCGCATTTTCAGTAAATTGGAAACCCAGCTAGTGAGAACATATTGATTTTTTTTGTTGTTGAAAAAATATCTGAAATCACATTCCCTTGAAAAAATACAAGACATTATTAATGTTTTTAAAAAAACAAAATTACAAAAGCTGTACAAACACTTCATTTGAAGCCAAAATGAGTCCTTAAAAAGTTCTTGTCAGTAAAATCCTGCATGTGCTATTCGAAGGACGCTCCATCTTTCCTCGGCTCCATTGGCCGCCTCTGGTGGACGTGTTGCGGCTCCTGAGAACTCAACACCAGGTCCACGGAGATGGGGTAAGAAAAGCCATCCAGCATCTGCGCAATCTTCTCCTGAGGCACGCCGTGCTTGTTCCTCCTGTAAACAGCACTTTGTTAAAAAACGTGTGGCCCAACATTGGAATCAGGGAAGTAACGCTAACGGCAATATTGTGATATAGCGCGATATTCAAACTGCCACGATATGAACTCATTCACTGGCAGCCATTTTCCCTGAAGCAACCCCCTTCGCTCCCCCGGCTGTTTTACTGGATTTTGACTGATTTTGCAAGGCCCACAGAATAATGTGTTCTATGGCTATAAAAACATGGTCTCTTTTTTCATCAGGAAAAAAAGTTTCCATTTTGCAGCAGTTAACATTAGAATATGGCCAGCTAAGTTTTATTATCCTTATTCACAAGTCTGATTAAAACAGTTGGGGAAAGAGCTTTTTGCAACATGGCCCCGGTTGATCTCTTAAACTCTGCTGCCACCTGCTGGCCGTTGTTGTAACAACTACCATTCCTTCAACCATTCTCTTCAGTTCAGAGGCTGCACCAAAGCCTTATGTATGCTCTATCAAAAAACAAAAAAAACGTATAAATACGTCTTTGGGAGTGCAATAATATTTAAAGCGATACAAGACAGGCATTGTGTGTAAAGAATAAAAGTGCAAATATCTCTGGCATCTTATTCCCTGAATTTTCTTTTAAACCGATTAAGTATCAAAATAAGAACATACCGTAGTGACCGCCATAATCCTGGTCACGTGATCGCGGTGACGTATCCCGTGCGTAAACGAAAGGACGTAATTGGCACAAAAAAAGACCGCCCTTCTATCGCAATTACTGCGCCAATTCGGACCAGAATTTTGAACTTACTTCTCCAGCTCATAGGGATCATACTTCCAGCTGGTGTTTGGTTCACAAAAGTCTACTCGGTATCCTCGCTGTAAAGCCTGCGTGAGAAGAAGGAGAAAAAAAAGAAAAAAAGAAAAAAAAAAAGGAGGTGATGGTCACGTTCCCAAAAATGAAGCCGTGTCATTCTCAACCCACCATTTGGACGTAAGGCTTCATCTCCCAGGCCTGCAGGTTGGTGTTGTCGATGATTACGGGAGAGCGGCCGTCATGCATGGCGTCGCTAGCTGAAAGGCAGGCCGGCGCCAAAATGGCTGCTTGAGTGGAGCACTAAAGTGCCACAGAGTCAACGCGCCGACGACCGGCGCGTTAAATTGCACTCAAAATCCAAACCAAACGGAACGCGTGTTTTCCCTCGAGCCAGCGCATTAATGGGAAAAAAAAAATCGGCAGCAAGTGGCAAAATGGCCGCCCCCCCCTGAGATTGAGGCTTCAGAACTCACGTTCCACAAATGTAATATTAATTAGAATGTCATGTTTACACGAGTGAAGTCACATACAACATATTATTGTCAAGAAATGTTGACGATTGACTTCCACCAGGCACTAAAAAACAGTACGAGTGGCTGCGCAAGATGGCTGCCCTCCGGATTCACCCATTCACAGCATGTAAATAAATCCCTGGGTTGCGCGCATGCGAGGAACCGATGGGGGCCCGTCGGAACGGACGGGGTAACTAACATTTCTCACCTCTTCGATGGTTCCACTCGTGCGCGTCCCTGAGAAGGCTCGGCTCGTAGCGGTATCCGCCATTTTGGGCAAAGTAGTCGTCCGTGCTCAGGATCAGGCCGCTGCGACCCATCGCCAGCAAGTCCCTGATAAAAAAAAGTCGACACATATGAAAGTCTCGAGGGTTGGATTTCAGTGCAGTGTAAACAAACCGACGAATGTGCGCATTTCCAAGCCGCCTCTTCGTTCTCTTAAGAAATAGATATGCTTAGAGCTTATCTAGCGGTGTCGGCTACACACACGATTAAAGTCAGTATAGACATGATTATTAATTCATCGGCTCCAAAAACGTATATAAATACCTTCCATTTTAAATGTTTTAAGTGTCCCAAAGTTTTTTTTTTTAATGCTAGCCTCTCAACTTGCACAGAACGGTTGAAGCAATGGTAGTTATTGCAAAAAAAAAAAAAAAAACGACCAGCAGGTGGCAGCAGAGTATAAGAGATCAATTAGGACCATGTTAAAAACAAGATGATTTCGCCACAGTTCTAAACAGATTTGTGAATAATGATGAAACTTGGCTAAATCCTTATGCTAATTGCTGCAAAACAGAAACATAGAAATATACTTTTTTTTTCCTGATCAAAGAAGAGACTAATCTTTCTTTAGGTAGGTTCCATGTTTTATTGGAATAGAACACAATATTGTGTGGGCCTTGCAAAATTTGTCAAAATCCAGTCAAACGGCCGGGAGAGAAGGGGGTTGCTTCAGTGAAAATTGCTGGGAGTGAGCTAAATGTCTAAAAAAATCATCCTAAACGATGTCCGGATTAGGGCCCAACCGATTAATCGGTCAGCCAATTAAATTGGACAATATTTGCGCTTTAAAATATAGGTATATTTTCCCCAATTTTTATATATATTAACCTATTAGAACATGAGGGGAAAATAATAACATTCACACAAACCCTAAAAAAAAAAACTCTTCTTTTTTTTGGGGCGGGGCAATTTTGGCAGATTTTTCTCCCCTGTTGTGAACCTAAACATAAAGTTAAAGCTTAAAGGACAAAAGTATTTTAAAACAGTCAAATGTTTTGCCTGTAATTCACATCTTTAATGTTATAAGCTTTAAAAGGAACCCCGACTGTAATGACAAGTTTGCTCGATATGATTTCTTTGGTGTTTATTGACATAACCATGACATCATTTTCCCCCCAAATCATTTCCAGTTCAATACATTTTGTAGAAACTTTATTTGGACGTACGCCGCCGTTGTCATTTACGTCGCAACGCATTCCTGTTCGGAGCAAGGTCATGACCTTGAGCGGGTTTCCACTCAACAAGCCCAATTTTTGTACCCGTTCCGATTATCTATCATGCAGCGTGGGATGCACGCGTTCCGATAATTGGGTCGAATTTTAGGTTTTTGTAATCAAATCATCAGCATACGCACAATTATTGGATGTCTCTGAAAGATTGTTCTGAGTGATCATCCTGTGATGTGGCGTACACACAAAAATAATCGGTCCAAATTTGAGCATTTGTCGACTTTTTACGATCAAATTCAGCATCGGTCCAAATAATTACTGGATGATTGAAAGATTATTCTGAGTGGTTCTGCTGTGGTGTGACGTGCACAGATATTATATTATATATTTAAGAAGTTAAAATTCAGCGTATGTAAGACGTACCTTGCCATTGTTGTTTTGCCCGAGCCTGGCAGGCCTCTCATGAGGACGAGCACCAAAAACGAAGGTTTGTCCGAGCGCGCGTAGCAACGCTGTTGCTCGGCTTCATGTTCGTCGGAATGACATCGCGGCGCGTCACAGGACCAGCCGGCGTCGTAAGCGTCGCCGTTGTCATTGCACCTGTTGTAATGGCTATAATGAGGGGACGCCGAGAAGCCGGGTAACGGCGGAAATTCAGGTGGATACGGGTCGCGGCGGCGCGGAGGTAAATGGTGCGGATGTGGGAAAGAAGGCTGGCAAAATCTGCGGAACGATCTGTGATTCGGAGGCGGGCGGAATGCCGGCGGAGGATAATAATCCGGGTGATTGGGAGATGATTTGACGTTGTCAGGCCTGTGAGTGGAATACGGCTCATTTTTGTACCAGTGGGGCCACGGCGGACGTTTTTCTGAAGGCTCGCTTAAGTCGTCCCCCGCGAGAGTTGTTCCTGGACGTCTCCTTATCGATGATGTTTTCAGTTGGACACGCGGGTCCCGTCCCTTCTCAGCTTGATCGTCAATGGCTTGGATCTCTTTGTAAAAGTCGCTCAGCGAGTCGTCAATGTTCTTCTTTGGAGGGAAGGCGGGACCAATGAAGGTGGCGCTGGTGAAGCCCACCTCCTTTAAAACACGTTGAACGTCTGTAGCCTCTTTGTGGACAGCTTCACTCTCAGGGATACTTTCGTCCTTGTCCGCTGGAGCATCGGCAGAAGAGTTTTGGACACATGAGCGAGCCGCTTGAGACATCTGCACAAGAGTCATTTAAAAAGAAAAAAAAAAGTATTTTAATTTAAGATCAGGCTGCACTAGAATTAACTTGCCAATTCTGAAATTCATTTCAAATTAAAACAAATAATAATTCCGTCATATTAATAAAAAATGAGCATTGCATGGTGCAGGTGATATTTTTGACCACTTGAGGCCACCTGTGTCGTGCCAATGAACGTGAATGAAGTTGATTGTTGTTAGATCAGGTTGATAAGTCTCCACATTGAGTCCCTGGGCAGAACTTGTGTCTAAATGGGTTTATTTATGCTATTATTTTTCGTTCAATAAAGAAATTCAAGGTGCACCAACGGTTGTGAGTATCCTTGAGGACTCGAACTCGCAGTGGTAATTATATAAGCTAACATGCTGTTGTCCTGAGGTAAGTTAATTCGTTCTGTTGTACAGTTAAACACATTGCAAGTCTTTTTTATTTAATTTTTTTTGTGGTTGGCCAGCCACATTTCAGCTCTTTGTCTCCATGGTTACGAAAGTGCGGAACTTCTTACCCACTGACACATTTTCAGAAATAAGTAGATAACGTAAGATTTACCCGTTTAATTTCACAATTGATGGGTAGGGAGGCACTAATTGTATGCCAGCCTTTAGAAAATAATTTTCACATAGTATCGTACTTCCCTCTCAATACTGAAGCTAACCGTACAAGCTAGCCGACTAAACGGGCGAGTAGATTCAATGTTAAACCCATAGCCAAGATAAATACAATGTTACAATTGACCGTTCAACCCCAAAACGCGCTTACCTTAAGTGATGTGTTTACATGAAACGAAAGAGAGTACGGCTAGTTGCCACATAGCTAAAGCTAATTTCGTGTTTACGGATGTGACGTCAGCAAGGACTTTTACTTTGGACGGATGCTGAGTTCCATGAATGTGGGTGAATATGGAACATTTTTGGTTTTATATTCCCTTGAAATTATTTAAAGAATGTGGTGGTATACTTTTTTTTCTTAAGGTGGGATTTTTGTGTTACTAAATTGCAAGTTAAACTATAAAAAATTTCATCAGCAGGTTTTGTTGTATTGGAAACTGGTTTATAATCATAACTTTACTCCACATCCTGTTCCTATCTGGAATAGTAGATGTGTTCAAGTAAAAACAAAATATTTGTTTTATCATGAGGTGGAGGTGCATCGCGAGTCTCCCTTTTGGGTGGTGATGATCACATGACCGTACTCCTCCAAAATGTGGAGACGCCACGTTTGCACACGTCACTCTTTGTGCTCCAAAAAGAGGTCAACGTTCAAAAGCAATCGGCAGCCTGCAGGAAGTGTCGGAAACTTTATTTGCACTGCACTTCTCATACATGACAAATGCAACTCAAAGTGCCTTGCCAGAAATAAAAACAATTAATTGAAAAAACAACACAGCCCTCCAATCACCATGTAAACAAACACACGGATGTTAATCTTCAAATATATTGTAAAATCTCATGAAGTGCCTTCATGTACCCCCGTTTGAGAAACACCGATGTATGTCTACATTTCGTACACTGTAACAAATTTCAGTAAAAAAAAAAAAACCTGCAATATTTTGTTTTTAATCTAACCGTATTTAACTGTATACTGCAATGCATTATGGGTAAAACAGCGCATTATGGGTTAAAACAAAGTCCAGTAATTTCCAGTCAAATACTGTACAATTTACAGCAACTATGTTTTGGCATGTATATATGTGGATTACAGGTAAATACTGTAAATATTGTCGGGTTTTATATAATAATAATAATCATAAAACGCCGCTCCAAATTGGCTTCTTCGGGCGTGCGGTGAGATTCCGAATCCGCTTATTTGTTCGGTAACATTTCTTTACCGTTTTTGTAACAGTTAATAATAATAATTATTATTATAATCTTCATACTGGCATTACGTACTGTAGTGTAACTTTTGTGTTTACAATGAAAACGTTTAGATTCTCTCCAATTTAATAGACAATCAACTCTGTTGTAACAAGAGAGCGAAGTCTGTTGCTGCCGCCGTCGCTTGTCGCCTCCCGTGTGTCGAACCCTATCGCCGGCCTGGATCTCACCATGCAGGAGGCGTTACATACCTGCGTGTTTGGCTGGTTTCTTCTGTGTCAAATGGCAGGCTGGCTCTCGTCTTGCCTGCAAGTGGGGCTTTGGGTGGTAGAGTGGGACCATCATTGCCTTCGGTGCAGGCGGCGTGGGTTCGCTTCCCTAAAGGCTCATGCATTAAATTAAATCGTTCACTGCCATTGACGCCTAAAGACGTAAAAATAATAATTTTAACTAATTGATGAAAACAAATTCCACTTCTGTTAACAAAAGTATGAAAACCTAGAAAAAAAATATTGCATTTAGAACAGATATCCAATTTGTTATTAATCGTGAGTTAACTAGTCGTCATGCGATTCATTACAATTAAAAATGTTAATCACCTGACGCCCCAAATTTTTAATAATCTTTTCTTCTTAAAAAAAAAGATTTAAAAAATAAAATATTATTATAAATTAGGGGTGTCAGGCTATTAAAATTTGTCATTGTAATTAATTGCATGACTTCACTAGTTAACTCACAATTTATATCTGTTCTAAATATCCCCCCAAAAATCTGGGTTTTCATACTCTTAACAAAAATGGAAAAATATGTTACACCAATAAATAGTTCAAATGAATTTTTGACGTCTTTAGCCGTCAATGGCAGTGGATGAGTTAAAAACTAAAGACTAAAATGAAGGACATTTTTTGCTATATTTATTAGTTCGTTTTGTAAACCTAAAATGTAGTTTCATTTTTTTGTTTTTTTAAAAATCATTTTAATTTTTATTTTATTTCGTTAACAAAATAGTTTTTTGAATTTTATTTTTTTCTTCTTACTTTACTTTATAAATACTGGATGTATACACGTGAAATCCTTCTCAATCAACACCTCTGGGTTTCTGTTAGTGTGTGGCGGTGATTTTGTCATCATCCACCACCACCCCCAGCCTGTATTTTGCCATTTTGTTATGTTTTGCCATAGGAGGGACGTTTCTGGGCTGAAAAGTCAATGTTTGCCCCTTTAGCCAATCACAGAGCGGAATGTGTAAGGGGGTAGCTGAAGGCAGGCGCAATGTTGAGCAAACACAAACGGACAAAAACTAAAGACCCCCACCTTAAACTAAAAATAACCTTGGTTATTGAGACTCGCAAGATATGTGGACCGTGGCTGCTGATCTTCAGCCAGGCTAGCTTTCAAGTCACTGGTGGAGTTCGACACATTTTCAGAAAAAGGCCACTCACAAAAATTTGACTTGGTTGTTCCATTTCACACAACTTGATGGGTGAGCAGGCACTCCACAGACTCAATTTGTATACAGTACAAGTCAATAAAAAGTCCGTTTTCTATCGTACATCCCCTGCGAAAGGAGCTTATTCATGCTGACATTATAATAATCATGTAACGTGGATAATACATGAAGATACATGCAAGTGACATTTTCTGCCCCTTGAGTGCCACTTACATGATTGCGGAGGAAATGTTCCCCCCCCCCCCCCCCCAAAAACGGGAAATCATATCGCATTTGTGCTATTTGATTCAAGCCTCTGTCGGTCAAACATTTTAACAGCCCTTTGAAAAAACAACAAAGCGGCATTACATTTCCTTTCGGACGCGTGGCGCGAGTACAAGCAAGCGAGCCGCAGCACATTCATGGACGCAAACATTTGATGCAAGTCAGAACAGCACATTTGAAGGATGCGCACATGCACTTTTACAGTCTCACATTTACTCGCCCGTTGAAAAAAAAATGACCACGTTCGAATCAACAAAATGTCATGTTTGACTGGAAGCTCTTTGCTACATCGCGTAACTTTCATATCATTTGTCATGTTTCATTTCATTCACTTTCAAAAAAAAAATTTCAGTCATGTGCTCTTAAAATGTCACTTTTCGAACCATCAGCAAGGATTTGTAAAATGGAAAAATGAAAAGAAACACAGCCTGGATGACACCTGTGGCAACTTAACATTATAGCAGCGAATTCTTGGCTCCATCCGCTTTAATTGAAGGCGTTATGCACCGGAACCTTCGACAGTGCGGCAACAGCTTGCTGAAAGTCACGTGACATCTGCTGCATGGGTGGAGAGTCATTTGAATATAAATAAATAAAATGACATCAAGATATTCAAATGTCCATGAAGCGGGGTTGGCGTTCCTGCGTTAAATTCAAACTCGTTTCTGTACAAAATGGCGTGTGAATACTGAAGAGCGGACGATGAACTGAAATGCGCTGCAACTGAATGTTGAAACGCCGAACGGGAGATTTGAAGACTTCAATGTTTTGAATTGATCAAGAAATGGGAAACCAGAGGGTAAAGATGCTTTCGGATTTAGGAATTGTCAAATGTGGGAACTATGTAATATAGTTCCCAAAATGTCAGTGTTATTTTAGTTTTGGATTTTCATTTTTGTTAGTTTTTATTTCGTTTTTATTTTTTATTTTTTTTATTTTATGTAGTTAGTTTCAATTAGTTTTCAGGGTAGTTCTGTTAGTTTTTATTACTTTTAGTTATTTAAAAAATGCTTAGTTTTAGTTAGTTTCAGTATTACTATTATTATATATTTTTTTTACTGTGTATTACTTGTGCGCAATATTTAATAAACATTGTAAGCTTTGCATTTCAGCAGAGTTTGTGAAAAAGCGACGTCATCTGACGGTGCTTTTCTATTTGCTGCTGCGAGATGACGTCACTTCTGTGCGACAAACTTTCAAACGTCCTTATTCCGGGTAAATAAATATATTTAAAATCACTCCCAAATGCAACATGCATTAAATGAATTAGCAAAGACTAAAACGAAGGACATTTTCGCAATTACTATAGTTAGTTTCAGTTAGTTTAAAAAAGCATTTTATGGGAATTTTATTTTTAGTTTTTTCATTAGTTTTCGTTCACTAAAATAACCGTGCGATGAACGAAGGGTCGCGTGCTGTCTACGGGCAGTAGGCGTGGGAATAACCCTGAACTGGTTGCCGGCCACTGGCAGGCAGAATAGAATTCCTACAGAAATGGGGTCCATGCCACGGACGTCCGACTTCCGGGTTTCGCACATCAGCGCCGTTTCCGGCGCGTTCCAATACTCGCACCCCCGACTCGGGGGGGGGCGTCTCGGCTATCCGAAATGCTTCGGGCACTGAGACAGACACTTAACACTCGCAGCCTCGCACCCGTCGACGGGATCAAAAGGCGGAAGCGCAAGTCCTGGGACGCGGCCCACACGTCGCAAACCGGAAACGGAAGCAAAGTTAAAGTCCACATCGTCACGTCTGTCTTTTAAAGTAGGCTAATATAAAATAATTGACTTGTTTTATTGCAGACAAATGTTGTTAGAGTAAAACATTTTGCAGCCATGTTCAGTCGCTGTCAATCTTTACGTCATCTGAAACGACGCTATTCAAATTGAGACAACTTGACCTGAGCAAATACGCTCTCCCTCAAAAAGGGTGCGACCAACTGACAAAGTTGGTAGCATCAGTGCTAGCAGTGCAAACGTTTGTACAGAGCCCTGTACGGTGAACAATTGTGGATTTGGGGAATGGGAAGAGTTCCCAAGATGTGCTGAACGAGCTGAACGGTTTGAAGTTGAAAAGGTTCGAGTCAATTGATTAAGGTGTGCAATGCGGAAAGATGAGTTCATTTGGAGATTGCTCCATTGATTTCAATAGGAATTATTTTCATGAAAAATGTGGACAAATTATAAATTTGGGCAAGTGTGAAAACTATTACCTAGATGTCCTGAATACTGTGAATATTTTGAAGTTGTGGAGAAAAGTAGAAAAAAGCCGACTAATCATAACAATCACAGAATTTGGTGCCGTTATCCTTATAGCAAAATTGCCGCAGTCATTGCAAACTTACTGTTACAACATAAATAAAAAAATACCAGTGAGCTTATATTTAAAAAAAAAAAAAATGATTTTTTTTCCTGTTTTCTGAAAACATTCAAATATGACTTAGGCAATTATGCGATTAAGGCTAACAATGAGGTTAAATGCTCTTCAGCATCGACACAATAAAAAACAAAACAAAAACAAGACATCTTTACGCGCATTCAGAACGGAGACACGGGCGAGCGCACCGTGTCGGCCGAACCGGGGGAGCAGTCGTCCGACTCCGACGTGAAGTCGGCGGGGGACAGGACCACAGGCTGGGAGTCGCGAGCGGGCGCCGAGCAGTCGGATGAGCGAGCGCCGTGCGGGAAGGTGGCCGCCGGCTTGGCTTCACGCAGATCTTGTCGTTGGCGGAAAACTTGCCTCTCCTTGTCCAGTGGCGTGTTCTGATAAGGGCAATAAAAATTGGCAACATTTTGGTTCAGGAAATGTACAGCGCTAACTTGCTTTGCCGTGCCTGGATTTTTCAACAATAAATCGTTTCTCTAAAATGAATGAATAAATAAATATTTTTCCTATTTAAAAAAAAAGAAAAGCTTGTCTATAAATATAAATATAAGCTTGTCTAAAACTTTTTTTTCATGGCAATGTACAAATCCTAAAAAGCAAATGGCACTTTTTTTTTCTTGCGAATATACATTTACAAAACAAACAAACAAATACAATAGAACGACTGTACACAACATTTTTCTTATAAAGAGCATTTCCTTCCATTTGCTTGAAAATATAAAATGTTCTTGCAAACCTTGGAATCACCCCCCAATAATACGCAACTTATTTTAGAAATCTACATTACTTTTTCCTTCAATATATTTTGGAAAGTAGTATTTCTGAAAAACATTACTTTTTGAAGAAATATTCTCAAAATGTACACTTTTCTTGAAAATATACCTATTTTCTTCCCCCCCAAAAATATACAACTTTTATGGAGAACAACTTTTTTCTTGTTAAGTTTTGTAGCAATATGTATATATATATATATATATATATATATATAAAATATATTTCAACTTCTCAAAAAAGACTTTTTCAAAATATAGTATATAACTGTTCAAAAAAATTAACTTAAATTAATTAAATTAAATTAAAAATTAACCCCCAAAACTGTATGACATCTACGATAAAAGGACACTTCTGAAAAATATGAAGCAGCTTGTTTTTCTGAAAATCTGACTTTTTTCCCCTCAAAAACATGACTTGCTAGAAAGCATTTGTATTATTATACACCTTGTTCCATTTGATAACTTCAAAAAATAAATACTTCAATACAACAGATCATCTATGTTTTTTAAGTCTTGGACATTTTCTCAAAAAGGATACTTTTCTCTGTCAAAAACATTCCATGCGCGTATGTACGCGTGCATATTATTGTGCGCAGACTTACGGTGATGACCATGATGCCCGCGGCTGTGCTGCTGCCTTTGGGTCCGGTGTTGAAGTTCTTCTTGATCCTCAGTGCCACCGGCAGCTGCTGTTGGTTATCTGGCACGCCGTCCTCCTGCGAAAAGCAAACATTGCCCGACCACCCACCGCTTGAAGGTTTGAGCGCACGGGAAGCGGCGACATCGCCGACGTCATCTTACATTGACCCACGGGTGCTCCAGCACCCGCGCGGCTGACATTCTTTGGTCCACGTCCACCTGCAGCATGCCACTGATGAGAGCCTGAACAGCAGACGCGCCAAGCTCCGTTAAGAGGGGCAGCCACGTAACGTAACGTTCTGACCGCTTGGGAAGGTTTTCGAGCGCGGCACCCACCTTGGCGGAGTCCGACACGCTGTCCCAGTGTGGCGAAGGGAACTCCAGCTCGGCCTTCAGGATCTCTTGGAATAGAACATCCTGGTCCTCACCGTTGCTGTGCAAACACACAAACATTCCACCACAAGCCTCAGGTCCAGAAAGTAAAAACCCTGCCACAGTTTGGCTTTAGCCATTTATGCTAGCTAGCTAGCGAGCTAGCAGGTAAACAAGCACCATGGGAGCTAGAGCTAGCACTTGGAGTTTTTACTGTCTGGACCTGGATTTGCCACCTCTGGTCCTCGGTACCGCCAGTCATGTCTGGTCCGCTGACCTGAGGCACCGGGTCGGTGTGAATGGGTGGACGAGCTCAGAGAGGTATGGTGGTGTGGGACCGTTTAAAAGGGGAAGTCAACCTTAAACAATTCTTGACAATAATATGTTATATGTGACCACACTAGTCTAATCATGACATTCTGATTAATATGACATTTGTGGAATACAAGGTTATTTTAGTTAATGAAAACTAACGAAAAAACTAAAATTCAAAAAACAATTTTGTCAAAATAAAAATGAAAACGCTTTAAAAAAAACGGAAACTAACTGAAACTACATTTTATGTTTACAAAACTCACTAAACCTACAATTTTAGCAAAAATTTCCTTCGTTTTAGTCTTTGGTAATTTAATGCATGAGCCTTTGGGGATGATTTTTTAAAATGCGATTTTAAGTATATGTATTTAACCCGAATCAGGACGATTGAAAGTGTGTCACACAGAAGTGACGTCATCAAGCAGCAGCCAATAGGAAAGCACCTTCAGATGGCGACAATTTTGTACATGCTTGACTTTTGGCTCCAATGGCTCAAGCTCGCCTGCTTTTTCATTTAACTCAGTCGAAATGCAACTCTAGGTAAGAAATTTGTTATTGCGTACAAGTAATACACTGAAACCAAACTAAAACTAAGCATTTTTTTAAATAACTAAAACTAATAAAAACTAACAGAACCACTCTGAAAACTAACTAAAAAAATAAAAAATCAATAACGAAATAAAAACTAACTAAAATGAAAATTCCCAAACTATAATAACCCTGGTGGAATATGAGTTATGCAGCAAAATCCAGCCGTTTTTATCCATCTCGGGGGGCGGCCATTTTGCCACTTGCTGTCGACAGAAGATGACATCACACTTGCTCAGGGCTCAGGCGGCGACCAATCACAGCTCGCCTGTTTTCTGAAGCTGAGCCGTGATTGGTTGTTACATGAGACCCGAGCAACTGTGTAGTCATCTCCACTCGACAGCAAGTGGCAAAATGGCCGCCTTCTGATATTGATCAAAACGGCTGGATTTTGCTGCTTATGTCATATTCCACGAAGGCAATATTAACCAGAATACCGTATTTAGACTAGTGGGGCTGCATAGAACATATTAGGGAAAGCAAATACAATGAAAACAGCAGGGCCCCCAAAATGGGTCCCTGTGGAACACCACACGACAGTGGGGCAGAAAGGGTCAAAACCACTCAAGAGCGCTACCACTAATGCCCACCTGGTGCTGCAAACGAGCCAACAGAATACCGCCAGATCAAACAGATCCAACAAAACAAGACGCAGTGTCAGCCACGGTCACTTTAAAAACAATATCCTGTTTTTAAATAAAGAGATGGAAATGAAAACATGTTTTTGTTTAATCCGATGCATTTTATCTGACCAATTAAAATAAAGGTTAGTCGCAGCCCTAGTGCCTAAACGTGAAACCGTTTATCCAGTAAACCCTCGAGCCCTGCCACAAATTTCAAATACAGCAAATGACCAATGATTCAAAGGAAAAATCTAAATCTAATCAAACCATGCAACAAATATCACATAACTTGTGGTGATGCAGGAGCGCGTACCAATTAAAGGGCGGGAAGCCACACAGCAGGATGTACGTGATAACACCCGCAGCCCAAATGTCCACCTTGAGGCCATACCTGGAAATGAACAGAAAGGCCACAACATTAGGAACAGCGGCAAAATAGGTAGGTTGCGAAATCCTGTCAACTTGACACCTTCAGAGAGGACAACGTCAGCACTCACCCCTTCTCAGCGACGATCTCCGGCGCCACGTAGGTGGGCGTGCCGCACACCGTGTACAGGTCACCGTTGACAACCGTGGCCAGGCCAAAGTCGCCCAGCTTCAGAGACTTGCTGCCGTCGGGGTGCCGGTAGACCTTTGTCACACACACACACGACACGAGAAGATGAAGAAGAAACGTTTCGGGCTATAGGCCAAGTAAGCGGCTGCCTAGGGCCCCCAAGCCACAAGGGGGCCCCCAAGCTCAGTCTTACTTGAGAACGAACTATGTCCTGTCTTTATCTGTCTCTAATATTTGTCGATTTATTACATCCCTTTTATTCTTAAAAAAATAAACATAGGATATAAATCAAATAAACTGTGATGATAAGATGTTTGTAACAATTTGGCTTTAGCCCCTGATGCTAGCTAGCTCCCTAGCAGGTAAACAAGCACCATTAGAGCTAGCTAGCTTCTGAGCTGTTAAACGAGCACCATGGGAGCTAGCTAGCTAGCAACTGAAAGTAAAAACCCTGCCACAGTTTGGCTTTAGCCCCTGATGCTAGCTAGCTCCCTAGCAGGTAAACAAGCACCAATAGGATATAAATCAAATAAACTGTGATGATAAGCTGTTTGTAACAGTTTGGCTTTCGTCCCTGACGCTAGCTATCTAGCTAGCTCCCTAGCTGGTAAACGAGCACCATTAGCGGTAGCTAGCTTCTGAGCTGTTAAACGAGCACCATGGGAGCTAGCTCGCTAGCAACTGAAAGTAAAAACCCTGCCACAGTTTGGCTTTAGCTCCTGATGCTAGCTAGCTAGCTCCCTAGCTGGTAAATGAGCACCATGGGAGCTAGCTAGGGACCTGTGGCAGGGTTTTTACTTTCTGAACTTTGTTTTGCCAACTCTGATGATAATCAGTGGCTGGTGTTTTTGTGTCACAGTTAGTGACGTAGAGGTGCGTCACTAACTGCGTGAGAATGATTGACAGCTACCCATCTACTTTTCCCGTTAGCGAGAGTATTAAAACCAAACAGACACTGTAATGGCATCAGCGGCGCGGAAAAACTGAAGAAAAAGAAAACTGAAGAAGAAAAACCGTCAAAGGAGAAAGGTTGGCACTTGTTGATGGATAGTTGGAGCTAAAACGGAATTTCATTTAATTTTTAGCGAGTTTGTTTATTTGTTTTGCTAGCCAGCTCGCTAGCCTCGGGCATTTATTTATAGACGTTAAAAATGGTACCCATTGCCGCCCTGCTTGACACTCAGCAATAAGGGTTGGAATTGGGGGGTTAGCTCACCAAATGATCCCCGAGCGCGGCCCCTGCTGCTGCTCACCACTCCCTCAGGGGATGGGTCAAATGCTCTCCACAAATTTCGCCCCACTTCGGTGGGTGTGACAATCAGTGGTACTTTAACTTTAACCTTCCCTTGGCCAGCCCCGAGTTCAACTAGTAGGCTGTAAATTATTGTAGAAAATGCTCAAAAGTGAATTTTTTAAAATTGTTTAGAAGCTTTAAAAAGACACTGTACATCAGTTTTTAATATAAATTTCAATTTTAATATTCTGTATTACTGCAATATTACTGTAATAAAGAAAATAGGAATATTCAGTCATGGTCTATTTGCTTGATAACCTAAGAAGCTGTTTTAAGTTAGTTTTCCTTGTTGAGCTTTAAAATTGAGTTTTGTTTTGCTGTGTTTTATTTAAATTAAACATTTCTCTAAACAGTCAAAAGCTGTTTTATTTATTGACTTAAGAAGGACTGTCAACGTAAGATGTTTAATTGTAACTGTAGTCTGTTTTGCTCATAAAGTGTAACAGATTGTGGTATCTTAGGAATTTCCCCCCCCATGAATCTAGAGGCGTGTGTTTGTTTACCAGCAGATTTTCGGGTTTGATGTCTCTGTGGACGATGTTGAGGTTGTGCAGGTACTTGACGGCGCTGGCCAAGTTGAACAACATACAGCCGGCGTCCCGCTCCGTGTACTTGTTGGACGAGGTGATGGCGTCAAACAGGTCGCCCCCCTTGCACAAAGACGGACGGGCTTTAGGATCTCCAAAGTCGGCTTCGAAGCCAAAGGGAGGGTTTGAGGAATCGTTCTCGTACCTTGACTAACTCCATGACCAGATAAATCTCATTGCCAGTGTCCATCTCTTCAATCAGCAGTACGATGTTGGGATGTTTGACACGCCGAAGGATGGACACCTCGCTCTGGATCATGTGCTCCTGCACAGCAAAGAAAATTAAAAGTGACGGACGACCTCGGCTGCCGAAACGAGAAGAATAGATTCTTGAATACACAAAAAATATTCTGGTAAAAGTCCAAGTACTAATTCAACTCATTTAATTCTTGTCGGAGGTTGAAAACAGGTCATCATGGAGTTAGTAGTGCTGTCACTATCGAATCAATTAATCTATCAATTATTCAATCGATTAATTGACTAATCTGATTCATTTTGATTTTGCATTCAAATGTATTACAAAACATTTTTTACCCCCCTGATTACTGTTTATTGACCAATGATTCATTCTATGAATTTTTATACACAAACATTTGGATTTTAGCTCAATAGCTTCCTGGTCATGTGACCTATGGACTCAAAATTGGTGTGGGATTGTAGCGCTTGTTTTTCAATTTCACATTTCTCAATATTTTCCATGAATTTTTATACACAAAATTAGCATTTTTGCTCAATAGCTTCCTGGTCATGTGACCCATGTACTCAAAACCAGTGTGGGATTGTAGCGCTCGACCTCCCGCATGAGATACGCCTCTTGTTTTTCAATTTCACATTTCTCAATATTTTCTATGTATTTTTATACATAAAAATTAGGATTTTAGCTCAATAGCATCCGGGTCATGTGACCTACGGACTCAAAATTGGTGTGGGATAGTAGCGCTTGTTTTTCAATTTCACATTTCTCAATACTTTCCATGAATTTTTATACACAAAATGAGCATTTTTGCTCAATAGCTTCCTGGTCATGTGACCCATGTACTCAAAATCAGTGTGGGTTTGTAGCGCTCGACCTCCCGCATGAGATACGCCTCTTGTTTTTCAATTTCACATTTCTCAATATTTTCTATGTATTTTTATACATAAAAATTAGGATTTTAGCTCAATAGCGTCCGGGTCATGTGACCTACGGACTCAAAATTGGTGTGGGATAGTAGTGCTTGTTTTTCAATTTCACATTCATTTCTCAATATTTTCTATGCATTTTTATACCTAGAAATTTAGCATTTTTGCTTAATAGCTTCCTGGTCATGTGACCCGTGGACTCAAAATTGGTGTGAAATCATGTTCATTGAGTCATCTGAGCGGATAATATCATCATCAATGCGTTTTAATGACCCGCAGAAAGCCCGGAAATGATACGAGGTGGATACGATCAAGTGAGGAGCTGTTGAGCACCTTCCCTCTGCACTTCTCCTTGCTGATGATCTTGAGGGCGTATTCCCTTCCCGTGGATCTCTCCACGCACTCTCGCACCACGGCGAAGTTCCCACTGCCTAAAGTGCGGCCCACTCTGTAGCGCTCGGCGATGGAGGCGGGGACAGTGAAGGCGTCCATGGGCTCAGCTGCGGCGGGGGAGGGGGCCAGAATGAAATCACCATGTTCATTCGTCAAGGACGGCGCCTCACCTTCGCTGCTGGCGCCGTCGCCCTCGTCCATGGAGCTGCACACCTTGGTGGAGGCCAACGAGAGAGACGAGCCGCTGTGCTGCGATCCCTGACGTGAACGAAAAAGGAGAATGACAAAATCTTTATTTGCAGCGCACTTTAAAAACAACAATCACTACATACACCGTGATGCACGTGGAGTAAACATCAGATAGACAAAAACAACGTTGTAAAAGCAAAAATGAATAACATATCAACAAAAAACAATACGTGTGTGGTTTGTGACATGCAACAGAACATTCACAATTTCAACAATCAAGAGACACCAAGAGATGGTAAACCATTTTTCAACAAATTAAGACATTTCACTGACATTATTTTAGAATTTTGTGCCACATGTGCATTGCATATTTATTGTAAAATTTGTGTATTTGAAAATGATTTTTTTTTTCCTATGATATACTGTATGTTTCTGTTTGTATTGGATTTTTAAAGGTGCACTGTGCCATTTTAAAAGGTCATGTTAAAGGAATACAACACTTATGAAAAACTAACCAGCTATTCTGTGAAATGTTAATTTCAACTTTTTTTCCCTGAAAAATATGTCAATTGATGTTGAGTGATTATGATTTTATAGCAACTGTGGCAGTCGCTTTAAGATCGTGCACGCACGCGCACCATGAACGAGCCTGACACAGATGCTGCAGTTACGCTTTGGGTCAGAGGTGGTAGTCACGAGTAAAAAAGTGACAAACTGCACAAAGATCCTTTCATATATTTTCTACTTTTTCTTATTTGTTTATTTTCAGGATTATGCTGGATTTTTTGTCTCTTTTTTATTTGGCGTAATATTTGTGTGCTTCTTTTTACTTTTTGCCTAATATTTTCATATTACAGTATTTTTTGGGGGTCAAATATTTTGGTGTGTATATATATATATATATATATATATATATATATATATTGTTTTTTAGTTTTCTAATATGTTTGTCATCATTTTGTAATTTAATAAGTGTTGTTTTATTGTTTAACTGTGTATTTCCCATCTACCGGTAATATTTTTTCACTAATGTTTTAAGCATTTCTACTTTCGTTAGTTTGCACACATGTAACTAATGTTGCGGCGTGTGCCGTCACCATACGCAAGCGATGCCTTTCTTTCCGCAACACGGTGGCGTGGGGCTCGAACCTCAAAAGAAAGTCACAATTTGGTAAATTTCAGATTTTTTCCAGAAATCGATACTTATTTATTGTTCAGTCCACACGTGTTGGTGTTATTTTTGTAAGTTATTGAGCAATCTAAAAAGTTGTGAATGTCTTTCTCAGTGTTAATGGTTGAACAAATATGTGGTTTTGGCGGTCTCCTGAAAAGGGACCACTTTGGAGGTACAAGGGGTACCAGCCAGCATTTTGCTATTTTACATTTTCATACCATAAACAAGATTGAGCACTGTGCACCTCTATCTGCTCCATAAGAAAAGTTAGTTGTCATTTGTAAAGGACTAAAAAGTATTTTCCCCTACCTGATGTCTCCTGAGGCTGCCCGGGCTGGTGGGCGAGCGGCAAGGGGATTTCCCCGATCGAGGGGTGGACAGGTGACTGCCTGCAGTGCCGTTGGCTGTTGACCCCAAAAAAAAAACCAGACAGTCGTCATTTTTGCCTCCCTTTCAACAGTCGGCAATGCTGGATTTGTTTGGTCTCGCCTGAGCCAGTCGATGAGGGCGACTTGCTCCTGCGAGACATCCCGCCACTTCTTGGAGAACAGCGGCCGTGCACTGACGGAAGTCGACCATACGAGGCCGACTTGGCCACCCTGCATTCTGCAGAGAAAAGAAACAAAGAAGAAGGAAACTTGGACACGAGGCAAAGGTGGTGTGCCGCGCAAGCGCAGCAAACCAAACCAGCGGAATAGCTGAAAATGACGTCCACAAGGAATTTAATGTCAAGCGTGTTATTAGCAGCTATCAACACACAGTGTATTAAAAAAAAAACTGTAATGTAACAGAATTTTATTATTTATTTTACATTTTTTTCTCCTGTATTCTAAAAATATTATTTAGTTTACAAAAATAAACTCTAATCTTGCATATCTAATGTAAAACAACATGAAATCACTGTAAATGCAAAAAAAAACAATATTTTCTGCATTAGAAAAACATATATTAATTGTTAAAATACCTTCACAAATGTATCATGATTTCATAAATATTTGTCTGTTATTTAATGGAATAAAATTAAAAAATAAATTAAAATAAATTAACTCATTCAGTCCTAGCCATTTACTGGATTTTGACTGATTTTGCAAGGCCCGCAGAATATTGTGTTCTATTGCTATAAAAACATGGAACCTACCAAAAGAAAGATTCGAGTCTCTTCTTTCATCTGTTTCCATTTTGCAGCAATTAGCATGAGAATGTAACTAAGTTTCATCGTTATTCACAAACTTGTTGAAAACACTGAGGAAAAGAGCTTTTTGCAACATGGCCCTGGTTGATCTCTTATACTCTGCTGCCACTTGCTGGCCGTTTTTGTAATAACTACCATTATTTCAAGCATTCTCTTCAGTTCAGAGACTGCATCAAAGCCTTCTGTATACTCTAGCATTAAAAAAAACATACTATTTTGGTAATATTTCAAATAGAACGTTTTTATAAAAATGAATTATTATGAATTTTTTTACAGTGCAGTTGAGATGGTGAGACTTTGTCCTGGTAGCAGGTCAGGGATGTTCCCAATTCCAATGATGTCTTATTCCACAATTCACATTTCCAACAGCCACGGGGACAAGCAAACAAATATATAAAGGCAGACCTTTTTTTAGCAGAAGAAGCAACTTTCCCCTTTCAGGGGCCGCCACATTGAGCCACTCGAATCGAATGGTTTAGTTTGGCACACTTTTGACACTGGACGTCCTTCCTGAGACAACCCGCACATTTTCATTGAGGTTCTGGCACGGCAGTGGCTGGAAATCAGCATTTAAGGTCTTGTCTATGGACCCAACTGGATGTTTCCCGTCAACCTGACCAGTATTTGGACCCCGATTGCCACGTCCACAGTCCTGTGTTACCCACCGAGCCATCCAGCTGTGTGTAATCAATGCATTGCAACACACGTTGTTAGAATAAATGTACATAAATTATCCCATATTTACTGTTAGAGTATTGCAAAACATGACTCTTGCTCTTGCAGCTTCAAAAACACGAACTGTGCCCTCATCACTTTGACTGTTAAAACCTTCAGCGCCGAAGAAAGACACATCTGTATTATTATCTGCACAATGACTCAAATTCATGATGGTTGCTGCTGTGTGTTCCCCCAACTTTTAGAGCAGCAATGACTGTGTAACCAGGGACCGCCCTAAAAGAACTAAAACGAGAGGGCTGGGCAGAATGTGCTTCAGAGCGGTAGGAGATCGTAACTGTGCACATCTCTGTCCGTTCTCCTCGCAAGCAAAAATAATCTAAATCTCTTGTCTACCTTTCTTGTCTGTTGTTTATTAAATGTTCTAGGTTGACTGAACCTGACAAACGTGTCCAAAATGGCGACCGGCTTCAGATCGTCAGGCTGCCCAAATCCAATGTGATGGGTGGAAATAATGAGTGCAACCTTGGGTAAAAGTAACCCACTCTGCTAAAAAATCCCCAGCGACCCAACGAATGTGTTAGGAGAACAACCCAGCATTTGTTGGTGTGTATGCCACACTTACCACTTTCATCCAGACTGAAGTCATCTTGGTAGCGGTACTTTTCGGGCCCACAAGCAAAGAAGATGTCGTCCTCTCCAAAAAAGTCCTGAAGGCACGTAACCTGTGGAATGTTTCAATGGTCATGTGACAGTGGTTCTGTTTGGAACGATTTACTACAAACGTATTGAATTCAATTACTGTGCCACAAGAGGGCGCCTGCGTGCCAATAGTGGTTTTGAGAAGCACTCGCCTCAATCAGAAACGCTTGCAAATACATAAACAAATGGCGCTCTCATTAGCATGAAGCCAACTCAGCAGTCATAAATAAATCAAAAGATGCTGATGGAGTTCTGGCTATCTCCTTAAAAGCTACTATTGATACACTGAAGTCAAGCACATTTCCTTTGACTGGGAAAGCACCTCCGCCATCTTAACTCAAGCAGTTAGTGCTTAATATGAGACTGGTTGCCCGTCTTGACTTGGACTTATTTTATTGCACCTCAGTCCGGCCAAAATAGCTCAAACAATGAGCTTGGCACAGCAGACACGCCCTCCCACTTTGACGGACCCCATTAAGCACCCCCCCCCCCCTCCTCCAAAACGTGTGCCGACACCCGTGGGGGGTGCAAGGACATCCGTTGCCAAGGAGATGTGGGGGGTTGTGCGTGAGAACGGAAAGATGCAAAAGTGCACGGCAGCTGCCAGGCCAGTGCGCAGACCACTAAAAATAAAAAACAGTTTATTTTCAATTATTGGGTGAATATTTACTTGACAAGTCCATTTACAATGTGTGCCCTTACACGTCCATATATATATATATATATATTTTTTTTTTTATAGTTTTTGGTATGACCCAGCCAAGGATTGAACCCACAACCTCCCACTCTACCACTTGGCCACAGAGCTTGTCATGCTGAGTGATCTATCTAGACACACATTTCCATTTTTAAACACTATATTGTTTTTAATATATCATATAATATATTGTAATAATTTGTAACTACAGTTACAATACAACACATTGATACAATAAATATATTTCCAAATGATTTATCTCGACTCACTTTCAATTTCATTGGTTGTTTGGCTAACCAATAAAATCGGTACGCCCGTAACCACCCGGAATGGTCAATGTCTGACCAATCTATTTAACTAGATTGGTCGTTTTTTTTTTTTTAACCAATCCATTTTTGGAGTGTACTTTCAAAGCCTACTCTGAAACCCTAAACCTATTTTGAAACCCAAACCAAGCTTTAAAATCATAGCCCTACTCTGAAACGCTAACTCACCTTTAAAACACGATACTATTAAACACAACACACACAAACATTTGCACTTCAATTCGTATTTTGACTTTGATTCTACCACGCATTCTCACATACATTGGGGCACAACTGAACTATTTGGGACTTTGGTGCTGCTGATTTATAATCCCTCCCTTGCTTTCAAGCTTGTGCCTCTTCCCAAAATGGGAGGAAGGAGGGAGGACAAGATTTGGCTTCCCGCTCATCCACCGCTGTGATTGGCTGTACAACACAGACGCTGCCACGCTCAGCGTCCCCACCACCGGGGCACGAATGTTTCACTTTTATCTCCGCTTAGGAGTCCAGAAATGGTTTCGCTCCAAAGTGGTGGTGGAGGGGGCGGGGCTAGCCGGTTGCTATCATCATCAGCATCTTGCAGCAGAAAATCAAGGCAGCGATCTAAAATAGCTTCCTTCTGCTGGGGAGAATCTGACTTTTTGTTTGAACAGTTAAAAATAGAAAGTGCTGGATAAGGACTGCAATCAGGAGTGTTGAGAACAAATGCAAAATGTTGCAAAATTGTTCTCGATAAGGCCTCGTAAAAATCCACCCGCTCGATTAATGACTTCCTACACACAAACCGTCCGTCATATGGCCCGACCGGCTGATTAAAAGCCATCTGGTTGGTCAATACTCGTACAGGACGCTTCCGCTCGACAACAATCAAAGTGTTGGATGGGGGGTGGGGTTGGGGGGCCGGGGGGCCGGGGGGGCCTGATGGAGCCGCTGTGTCACTGAGCCAGCCTGCACAAGAAATCAATAAAGGTGCCCTAGTTACACGACATCACAGCTTTTCTTCTGATCAGGAAAATATCTCTAAAATATTCAATCTGTGGCGATGTGCGTCTTTAGACTGAATTTTTATCCCTGATCCGCTCGGTACACGCCCGACCATCGTCCCAAAAAAAAACAAAACAAAAAAAAAAACGTTTCATTTTTCAGATGACAAATCCTTACCGAGTGTGTGGCTGCAAAATGCAGCGTGTTGACGTCCAAGGGTTGACATTACGGAGCAGAGATGTTGGAGGTGCGCGTAATACAATTACAGAGCAGCGGGGCCGCAGCCGCATCCATTATTGCGGCGGTGGAAGGCCGCAGGCCAACCGAACCACCTCAGACCAAAGTCAGTCATGCAAAGTTACTTGTCTTTAGCTACATGTAATCGAGTCTGACCAAACCAACCGATGGTTGCAAATAGTGTTGTCACTATCGATTATTTTTAGAATTGAGGACTCTATCATTTATTCAATCAATTCATCTACTAATCGGACGCATGTAAGTGCATTTTTCCCCCTGATTACTGTTTATTAACCAGTGCTTGGTGTTTATTTCGCACTTCGTATTCGTATAGTGATTTTAGAAAAGAAGAGGGGGATTGATGTTGTCCTATGTTACCTACGGAAGAGGATTAGGGCCAGTGAAGTGAAAAAAGGAATGGCAGGATTCTATCTTTATTCTCAGAATTCTCTCTTTAAAGTCAGAATTCTGACTTTAATCTTAAAATTCTGACTTTAAAGTGAAAATTCTGACTTTAAAGTAAGAATTCTGACTTTATTCTCAGAAATTCTGACTTTAAAGTAAGAATTCTGACTTTATTCTCAGAATTCTTACTTTGATCTCAAAATTCTGACTTTAAAGTGAGAGTTCTGACTTTATTGAATTCTCACATTAAAATCAGAATTCAGAGAATGAAGTCAGGATTCTAACTTTCAAGTCAGAATTTTGAGAATAAAGTCAGGATTCTCACTTTCAAGTCAGAATTTTGAGAATAAAGTCAGAATTCTCACTTTCAAGTCAGAATTTTGAGAATAAAGTCAGAATTCTCACTTAACTTTTACATTGCCATCCTTTTTTTTTTCTTCCTTCACTGGCCCTAATCCTTTTACGTAGTTACCGGTTCTGTCATTGTTTTCCAAAGTAAGAACAGATGTCTACAAAATGTCTTATTTTGATTAAACACAGAAGATAATCAGTCTTCTTCCATGAAGGACTACAGAAATCAGTGAATTACTGTTGATATGCTGAAATCTGAGGATTTCGACAATTTTGGAAAAAAAATGACTCTGAACGATTACTCAATTATTAAAATAGTTTGATAATAGATTACGTGTCGATTAATCTTGACAGCTCTAGTTCCAAAGTGTACCCAAACAAAATACGTCAACAATATGTTATCCGTCCACACGTT
Source organism: Leptonotus elevatus (assembly GCF_054856555.1). NCBI lineage: Eukaryota > Metazoa > Chordata > Actinopteri > Syngnathiformes > Syngnathidae > Leptonotus > Leptonotus elevatus. The sequence goes on along the minus strand of NC_141245.1, from coordinate 24,627,564 downwards.
CAAAGGTGAACATCATTCAAGCCATTTAGCCTGTTTCCCCACTCACTCCGGTTGTTTCAACAAAGTTTTGTTTGCTCGTGGTGCCATTGACGAACACGCCGTCTATCGCCACCCGGAAGTACATGTGACGTCATGGTGGAAAGGTTTAACCCGGGACTGCGTAGCGGGATCCGGTGCCATGTGCTCCATCCTCGTCTCACGCGCGCTACTACGCACTCGGAGCCCTGGCATCGCTGCCTGTAGCACTGCTCTGCAGCAGTTCCTTAGCAACCGGCACAGGAAACCACATCGCCATGGAAACCATAGACACCATCGGAGAGGAGGGGAGGGGAGGGGAGGGGAGGGGAGGGGAGGGGAGGGGAGGGGAGGGGAGGGGAGGGGAGGGGAGGGGAGGGGAGGGGAGGGGAGGGGAGGGGAGGGGATGGGAGGCGCTAGTCGTTAGATTTTTGTGATATGGTCCAAAGCATGGAGGGCACTTATTCGCCAGTCAGGAAGGGGCTTAGTTGAACAGATGAATAACCAACAATAAATATGTATAAATTCACATACAATACTATATTTAATATGTATGTATGTACTGTATGTCTATCCACCATCCACCTATCTATCTATCTATCTATCTATCTATCTATCTGTCCGTCTGTCCATCCATAATAAACATTTATCTATGTTCAAGCTAAGCTAACTACTTAACTAGCATCTATCTCTTTTTCAAGCTAAGATAACCCACATCAATATATCTGTCTGTCTATCTATCTATCTATCCAACCCCACCCATCCATCCGTCCGTCCATCCGTCCACAATATAAACATTTATCTATGTTCAAGCTAAGCTAACTACTGAACTAGCGTTTATCTCTTTTTCAAGCTAAGATAACCCACATCAATCTATCTGTCTGTCTGTCTATCTATCTATCCAACCCCATCCGTCCATAATATAAACATTTATCTATGTTCAAGCTAAGCTAACTACTTAACTAGCATTTATCTCTTTTTCAAGCTAAGATAACCCACATCAATCTATCTGTCTGTCTGCCTATCTATCTATCTATCCAACCCCACCCGTCCATCCATCCGTCCATTATATAAACATTTATCTATGTTCAAGCTAAGCTAACTACTGAACTAGCGTTTATCTCTTTCTCTAGCTAAGATAACATCCATCCACGCGTCTGTCTTTCTGTCTATCTGTCCGACTAGCCATTGATCGAGAGAACATGAGAGCCAAGTCACTAAATAGGATTGATCACTTGCTGTTGTTGTGTTAGCGGATACATCCGTCTAACTTCCCTTTTAAAGAAGTACATTAAATAGAGCCCGGGAAATCGAATTTCCCATTCCCAATAGATATAAAGTGGGCATCGGCCTATCTGTTTTATATTAGCCTATAAACTTTTCCATATAAAAGTTACAAACTGAGAACAAAAAACATATAGCCGGCATTGGGCCGAAACCTCCTATGTCGCAATTGGGTACATTTCATATTTTTCCACAAATTCAAAAAAACAAATCCGATCAGTCGAGTCCTCCTCATAAGCATTTTACACGCTATGCCGTTGACAGATTTTCAACAAGAGAAAGGGCAACTCGGTTACATACCGCCTTCCCGTCCACCGTGAAAAGCCTCTTGACGGTGCCGCTGTCCAGTTTAACGGCGTCCGTGATGTCCATCATGACCTGCTCGAAGGAATGTGCCGTCTTCTTGTTGAGCAGGACGCGCACGGCCTTGCGGGGCTTGACGCCACTGCGGACGATGGTGACCAGCTTCGGCTTGATGAAGTCCTTGCTCTCCCGGGTCTCCGGCGAGCCGGCCCTGCCGCTGCCGAGGGGCGGCGGGTCGCGGGCGGAGGGCGCGGCCGTCTTGGCGCCGGCGGACCAGTTGGGGTTGACGTTCTTCGTGTAGTCCACCTGCTTGAATGGCTCGAAGGAGGCACAGACGTAGCTTTCTCCTGTAAAGGTATGTGGGCATGCGGAGGGGGGGGGAAATCTGGTGAATTTCAATGAGACGTTAAGATGGCGGGTTTTGGAAACATTTTGGATTAGAAACTTTAGAAAAATAATGGCAAATTGTGGGAATGAGATATTATTACTTTACTGTTTTAAAATGTATGGTGTCGAAAAGAAAGTACGGATAGTTGGATGAAAATGTAAGAAGTAAAACGTAGGCTGAAAAATAACATTCAAGTAAAGTATAGATACACAAGATTTCTACTAGAGATAGATCAATATGTTTTTTTCAGGGCCGATACGATTATTAGTAGTCAAGGAGGCCGATAATCGATATTTGAAGCCGATATTCATTTTCAGTAAAAGGGAGACTTGCCGTAAAAAAAAAAATTTATGCCAATTTTGACTTGGCTGTAACGTCTTAAAGCATGTTTATTGAATTATTTTTCAGACTTTCTTAAAGCTGTTTTTTTAAGACAATAGATCTGTTTAAAAAAAAAAAAGAAGAAGTTTAGGGAGCCCCCAAGGTTATCAGTACGTCTTAAAAGTTAAATAGAAACATAAACAAGTAAATACCCTAGCTCTCTGTAGTTTTCTACAGTAAAAAAAATGTTCTCCGAAATTTAAAAATACCTGAAATCTTACACATTTCTTTGTTTTAATGTCGAACAAAAATAAAAGGCCATGGTCAGCAGCATCTCTTATAAAGTTAACTGAAAATGTATATAAATAGTTTTAGACGTATCTTTTATCGGCCGTCAGATTAAAAAAAAAAGGCCGATATTGATATTCGTCAAAATGCCCAAAATTTCCACTTCACTCATTTGCTCCCGAAAACGTATAAATATGTTTTTGGGACCATGGTAATATTTAAGATAGAACATTACCATTGTCCCAAAAACATATTTATATGTTGTTGTTTTTATGCTAGAGCATACAGAAGGCTTTGACGCAGCCTCTGAACTGAAGAGAATACTTAAAGGAATGGTAGTTATTACAAAAATGGCCAGCAGGTGGCAGCAGAGTATAAGAGATCAACCAGGGCTATGTTACAAAAAGCTCTTTTCCCCATTGTTTTCAACAGACTTGTGAATAATGATGAAACTTACCTATAGTCTAATGCTAATTGCTGTAAAAAAAAAAAAACAGATACAAATATACTTTTTTTTTCTTAATGAAAAAAGAGATTCTAATCTTACTTTTGGTAAATTCCATGTTTTTAGAGCAATAGAACACAATATTCTGTGGGGCTTGCAAAATTTGTCAAAAATCCAGTAAAACAGCCTGGGAGCGAAGGGGGCTGCTTCAGTGAAAATGGCAGTGAATGAGTAAAGTACTTATTTGAAAAGACTATATTCAAGCATAGACATTCAAATTCTGTTTTGCCATAAGCAGACATCCATGCAAAGCAGGCACTTGTAGCTCTCCTTGCCCACACGTGAAAGCCTTACAATAATGCGAGGGCACTTTGATGTCAATTTTAGTCAACAGCAAAATGGGGAGCCCCCCCCCTCTGGATGAAAACGTTGGATTCATATGCGTCGGAATACGTTTTTTAGACTCGCGGGGGCACATTCAACACATGACAGCATTTGACTTGAGGAACGTTCCCCTTAAAGAGCACCGCCCACCTTCAACCAGCTGCTCCATGCTGGCGATCCTCGTCACGCCATCAACCGTGTATATGGTCCGAACCCCCTGCGGTAGGTTGACGTTGTCCGAGAGGGACCGCGTGAGATCGGCCAGGAGCGCGTCCAGGGAGCGGAACCTGTCCTGCGAAATGGCGTACGCGATCCCTTGGAAGTAGCGGTCCCCGTTGCGGTAGAAACGAACCTTCTTGGCCTTCTTCTCCGAGCTCAGCGTCTGCAGCGTCCTGGTTCGGTACAAACTGCAGTGGGCGCTGTGGGTGGGACTGGGGAGCCCGTTGCCCCTGGAACCCCGGCGGGCATACCGCTGCGCCTTGTCCCGCTCGTCAAAGTGCTCCAGCTCCATATTTTGCTTTTATGCCCTAATAAAGATATAACAGACAAGGCTTTTAATTTGAAAGTGGACTTTTTTTTTCCAGCGGTAACTATTTCCTTGAGCAAGATGATAAATGTACCCAGACACGACCTAACGCGTGCATCAAAGAAATGTGGCTCACAAGTTGCGACACCTGTACGGTACTTGTTTTAGGTCAAATGGATTTTCAACTTGCGTGGCTTTTCTCCGGGTACTCCGGTTTCCTCCCACATTCCAAAAACATGCATGGCAGGTGAATTGGACACTCCAAATTGTCCATAGGTGCGATTGTGAGTATGGTTGTTCGTCTCTGTGTGCCCTGCGATTGGCTGGCAACCAGTTCAGGGTGTACCCCGCCTACTGCCCGAAGCCAGCTGGGATAGGCTCCAGCAACCCCCGCGACCCTTGTGAGGACAAGCGGTTAAGAAAATGGATGGATGGATTTTCAACTGTCCAATTGTTGGGTCTCTGGAGTGCCTGCCCACCCCATCAACTGTGAGATTGCGCAAGCACACAACTGTTATTGGCAGCTGCCGATTTTTCTTTCATTTTCATAAAACAGGACCACCCCCTTAAAACAGCTTCATTTCAGCAAGGCCTTTAGTGCCCGGAGTGATGAGTGCACCATAATGGTTGGTCCTTGAGGTACGTGGGCCAAAGACATGTCACGGGCACGGTTATTATCAAGACACCAGGAGTCCGTTTTTAATGATGTATTTTGGGAAATCCGCACAAATGCGATCGTGCTGAACGTCAGAAGCCCCCCTTTCATCACCACCATGCTGCTGCTGCTAGGACACATATGAGGTAGCATGTCACACCCATCCCATGCTGCTTGTTTTGACACCTCACGTTTCTCATTCATTTTTAAGCAATTAACAGACTAACGCACAGCATATGCACAGCTTCAGCAATTAGGCTTCTTGCAAGATAAAAAAAATAATAATAATAAAATAAAAAAAGACAATGCAAAACAAAAGGAAATAAATTGGACTGCATTGGTTCTTACCTTCGCGATATGAGCAGAAGCGTGAGGGGGGAAAAAGGTTGAAAGTTGACTTCAGATGCATTCATTTGGTGTCGCAGACGGACCGAGTGTCCCTTTGTTGGTGCGTGTGCGTGTGCACGCCCGCCTGCCGTGTGCTCGCAGGCGGAGAGGAGGCAGGGCTGGAGCCGGCGTCCTCCGCCCCCTCCTCCTCCTCCACCTGCTACCTCATCGTCATCTTTCTTCCTCCCTCCTCTGCCATTGCGCTGCGGTGGTGATCACCCAGAACCTGTGCTCGACCAAATCAAAGCGCGCATGCGCAATGTGTATACAATCAAGTCGGACACGGTAGACGAAGGGTCACCAACGTTTATGTAAAGACACTGAAATAAGTTGTAATGGGTTGTCATAATAATGAGTAAACCGATAAATAGCAATAAGTATCACTTCATTTCTGCACGTGTTCACATTTTCAAATGGTCACTTCCAACATTCCGACATTTCTGATATGTCCCCGATGCTTCCTTTACATGGTGAAAACGAACGGCGCATTGCTTTTGCCCGCGACTAGCATATTAATCAGGCAAGGGTGTTAAAAGTCAAAACATTTCATCACATTTTGGAATCGAAATTAATCGCCACTTATCAAATGACAAGGATCCAAAATCCAAAGCTTTTCGATGAGAGCCAGCGTTAAGTTCACCTCGGCCGCCATTTTGACTTGAGACGAAAGAGCGGAGTTGTCAATACTGCCGTTAAAAGGTACATTAAGTTGGCTAAAGCCAAATGAAAAAACCCAAGTATCAAACTCTCAGACATGCGAGGCAAATTTGACACACTGCTTTACCAAGTTCTCTGCGAGTAAAACAAATGCACATTCTTACCATGATAGCATCAAGTGGAATCAATGCAGGCTTCCATTTGACATAAAAGTGCCACTACCACTTTGCTAACTACCGGCTAAGACATACAATGGTACAGCTAGCCAGCTAACCCTAGCTATGCAAGACTAACGCTTCAAGGAAACCGGTTTAAGTGTTGTAATATCTGTGATTTATCGCCCCTCGAAAAAAATGGGATGTTTAACACAAATTATAGCTGTAAAATGTATATTTAATATATTTTATTTCATCACAGTGGACTGCTCGCCCTGATGGTTGGGGAAGGCACAATATGCACTTATCTTCACAGATAGGGAAAAGATTACTCCCCAAAAAAAAAATCCAGAGAAGCTGATAGAGTAGACAATATTATTGTTAAACTATAAATCGAAACAGAAAAACAATGTTAATAATCTAACAAAGCCTACACAGTATGATATGTCTTGAGTAGGAGTTGCAGCATTGCAGTCAGTTTACACATTTGAGTCAGACCAGTTCAGTTATACAAATATATTCAACATGTATGCACTTCGAAATACACGATAAAATATCTGGACCAACATTATGCACTTTAAACAACATTATTAACATAAAATGACAATAGACTTTGTATCTTTGGTTTGAAATGACAAATTTATGATTACTTGAAAAGTTTAGACAGTAGTTATAGGCACATTGATCAGTGGGATAACTTTAAACCACATTATGCGGAAAAGGGAGTTCGCCAGTAATTCTTTTGGGGGGAAAAATGTTATGCATAGAAAAGCATGTAAATTGACTGTAAAGTGACTTCATTTTGAATCATATCAATTTATACAATATATATTACGTATATTTATTTCACAGAATAAAATCTCTACATCAAAGTCCTGTTTAGGTATGAAAGCAATTAGTAGTGCTATAAATCTAAACCATATATTAGCAAAAATAAGAAAACATCTTGAATTATATTTAAGGCAATTTGGTCAGGGCTATTTGCTTGACTTCGCCACTTGTTTCTGCGCGTCCGCTCTGTCCTGGAACTTGTAGTCCTCCAGGATGGCCTGCGCCGTTTGCTTGCCCGTCCGCTTCGCCACCGCTTTGATGCCCAGGTTGTCGATGTTGAAGGCGGCGACGCCCACGTTGATGGCCGAGTTGACGGCGTTATCTGTGGCCTGGCCGGCCGCCGCGCCGTACCTTTTGATGGGGGTAAGGTGGGGGGGGTAGGGGGGTGTGGCGTTGGGGGCGAAAAGGCAAGACACAGGGAAGAATTAATATGCAAAGATGCCATGCTGAGAGTGATTGGGGAATTGGGAAGAAATATTGTGACATCATGCAGGATTGTTTCCATTACACCTTTGAAGAGTGCATCAACCCAGAAGACCTACCACGAGGTGACTTTTGAATGTGATCAGTTTGCCGTGGGCCCTGATCACAGTCGTCATGGTAATGAAAGCTGGACTTGGCAATGGCCCTGCATTAATTAGAAGGGGTGAGGCGAGCAGGGCCTCATCTGACCGCCCCATCAAAACCGGCTCATTTCAGCCAGGGTTTTAAAAAGAGTGGAATGTGAGACGTAATTGTTGGTCCTTGGCGTATTTTTTTTCAAAAGCATGTCACAGACTGAACCGTGTCAAAGTGTGAAAAAAAAAAAAAAGTATCACATGACTTGTAAGCCTGTTTAAATGTACCACTAGCACCTTCCAGCAGTGATAAATTGCCTTTATTGAGCAGACGTGTCTGCTCTATTAATATGGGGATGAAAATGTGCCTAAATTAGCAGCAAAGAGAAAATGAATTAAGGAAAAACGTCACATTTTGTCATGTCCTCCTATGTGTATCGCACAAATATACCAATGAAAAATAACTCAAAAACTTGACTTTTGATAAATTAACTCATTCACTGCCATTGACAGTTATAGAGGTCAAAAATTCATTTGAACTATTTATTGGTGTAACATATTTTTCCATTTTTGTTAACAAGAGTATGAAAACCCAGATTTTTTTTTGTACATTTAGAACAGATATAACATTTGTGATTAATCGTGAGTTAACTAGTGAAGTCATGCGATTAATTACGATTACACATTTTTATTGCCTGATGCCCCTAATTTTTAATAATCTTTTCTTTTTTTATATATATATTTTTTAATTTGTAATGATCTTTTTGTTTTTATAAGGAAAGGATTATTAAAAATTAGGGGCGTCAGGCGATTACAATTTTTAATTGTAATTAATCGCATGACTTTACTAGTTAACTCACAATTAATCACAGATTTTATATCTCTTCTAATACTATAAAAAAATCTAGGTTTTCATACTCTTGTTAACAAAAGTGGGGAAAAATGTTAAACTAATAGAAATAGTTCAAATGGTCAATGGCAGTGAATGAGTTAAGATCATTTAAGGCAATTGATCTCTTTTCACAAAAGTATGTACTGATTTTAGCCATCATTGCGGAAATGAAATTTGACAAGGAAGACAGAAGAATGTTAAAGAAGCACTGATATTCCACAAAGAGGCAAAGAGTGATTTGAAATTGCGTCGACAAGCTGGAGTCATGCTTGTCGTTAGTGCAAAGCGGTAATTAAATATCTGCGTTTTTGATGCTGAAAACCATCACTTGTTGCCGTTAGGTGGGTCAAAGTGGTTTTGAAGACCCCTAAATCTGCAAAGCAAATTGAAGACGGTGGAAAAAATGGTGAGCGCCACACACAAACACACAAATAGAAGCAAGCATGATGGGACAAGATTGAAAGGAAGTGACCCACTTGTGTTTCACTGTGGTGACCGTCTCCGATGCCACGCTTGTCGTGATGTTCTTGGCCGCCACTTCCAAACCTGTCCACATGGTGGCGAATCCTGGCCAACAAACATAAAACCAAAATCGACTCACGAGCACTCCCTCTATGCAATATAGTTTACGGTTTGCCATTTTGTAGCAATGATACGCTATCCTCCAGTTCATCTTGAAAATGAATGAACAGATACTCCTTTTAAAACAACATAACAAATGTGATTACAATGTGTTTCATTGTTCAATATTTATTATGGAAGGTGAGCAATCGGTGAATGATTCCCAACACAACCACTGTCTATGGAGCAGATGGCAACAGCCCCCTCTGCTGGCTCAAGTAGGAAGTTTGCTGAACGCCTCTCTGTTGGTAGGTAGCATCCAGTCAGCTTTATATATATATATATATATATATATATATATATATATATATCAGAAACAAAAAGTGACATAGTAACTGCACCGCTAAGTCCATCGCTACATACACTGTAGCGCTATTGCAAACGAAAGTGCATTGAATTATTGATAACAGCATTTATATTCACACTCATATGCATGCATAAACTATGATAAAACGAAACGTATGGCATTCCTGCTCCATAATTCAACGTGGATGGCAGTGAGTTGCATTTCCATACTGCTCGGTGAAGGCGGACATGTTTTGCTCGCAAGTATGTTTAGCAAAAATACTTTTCCTTTAAACATAAAGAAAATTAGTTATTATTAGGGGTGTCAGGCGATGAATTTTTTAAAAATTGGAACTAATCGCATGACTTCAATAGTTAACTCACAATTAATCGCAAATTTTATATTTGTTCTAAATGTACAACAAAGTGTACAATAAGTTTTCATACTCATGTTAACATAAAAGTAGAAACAAATTGTTAAACTAACATGGCTGCATTTTTTGTCACTGATACAGTAATTTCATAATTCATAAAATAGAGATAAAATTAAAAAGATGTACTGAACTGTTAAAAAAAACAAGTGTGATATTGATTTGTGTTGAGGCCATTTCCCTGCCACTAGATGGCATAATTGCATTTGTAAGACATTGGTGACAGCTCAGTGCATTTTCTTCTGAAATTCTGCACATTTTTTAAATCGTAAAATACAACTTGACCCCAGTCTCCACAAATATATGCATTATTATTAAACGTAATACTGCTAAATGTTGACGTGGTGTCTGTTGCGTTGCAACTGTAATTCTCCCAGTACAGGTTTTCCATGTAAAAAAAAATTGTGGCGTTAAAGGAAAGGAACTTGAACGAACGCACTCATTTTTACACCCCTAGTTATTATGCATCCAAACAATTAGTTAACCGTTTTTAATGACAAAGAAATATTTTTAACCTTATTATTTAAAGTCATTAACTTATTCATATAGAAAAAGCCTATAAGGCAGCACAGTTATTTTTCGTAATAAATTTAGTAAGTTAATAAAGTTTTTTTTTTGTAACGACTTTTGCTTTGTGGGAATTCACCTATTTAATTCACCTCACCTAAAAGTGAGGTATCTCCCTTGGATACCTGCAAAGGTGAGTTTTGTGATGCAACACGACATTTCTAATTTGCCGTTTCATCTGCGTCAAAGCAAAGCGAGTTGCAGAAGTCCGGCCACTTGTGAAAACTTGCCAGGACCCCCCCCCCCCCCCCCCCCGCATCGTGTGGCATTTCAGTAGTGTTTGGTCACATGGTTTGATGTGCGGCGGCCCGAAAACGACGACGTGTGGGTACGACGCTACCTTGCACTCCGCTAGCGGCCACCACCATGGCCCCGTCGATGTTGGAACGGCCGTCTTTGTCTTTGCGCATTGACTCGGGAATGAGCTTGCCTCCGTGCTTCTTGACGTGCGGCGCCAGCTCCCGACCCACACAGCCGGCTACGACGCACACGCCGTCCACTGCAGTGACACGCGAGTCAGTCAAAAAAGACAAGAAAAAAAAAAAAGAAAAGATGACAGCAAAAGACGCGTATGCGTATAATACGCTCACCTAGAAACTGGCTGACTTTGACAGCGCCGCCGGTGGCCTGCTTGGCGACGTGGAGGCCTTTGGTGACGGTGGGGCTGACTTGCGCCGGCTTGTCCTCCGGCGTCATGTGCTCTCGCAGTTTGGACGCCCCCATGTGGATGGCCTTGCCCGTCAACTCGGCTCCTTTGACCAGACCCCAGCTCAGCCAGGATGCGCCTGATTGATAAGTTTTTAAAAAAAAAACATGAAGCACATGCAGGTCCATTTGCAAATTGGAAAGAAGATGTTGGAATTTAAGATGGTAGTTTAAATTAAAACCACAAATGGAAACTAAACTTTCTTTGATGCTTTGCTGCATTAACTATAATTTGTCTTTCTTTCAACATTATACTAAACAAAATATATTAATAACATAAATTATAGTTTATAAAGATCTTTTTGTTCCGCCTGTTTATTGCTATCAAGAAAATGTTGACGGTGGTCTTCCTCTTCTTCTACCACCTCATTTTGAGCCAGGAAAAACCCTGCACAGTATTAAAATTGCGCCTCTAAAATGACTTAAAAAAAAAAGAATAATTTTGGTAAATAAATAAAAAAATTCCCCAATGAAACAATATTTTTTGTATAATTTTTTTTATATAGAATATTTAGAATATATTAAGTTTAAATGAATAAATAAATGTTAACATTCTTCTGGCAATTCTTCTTAGCAAGTCACAATGTCCCATCGCTGGTGGGCTAAAACAAACCCGTAGGCTACTCATGTTGTCCTTAGGGCTACCGAGTACCTGATGGCACTTTAAAAAAAAAAATTTTTTAAGGACAATGCGCATTATTTACAGCAAAAAGGCATCTGTGTTTGCGGCATCTCATCTTGCTCCCTCCCTCAGTTAGAGAGGAGAGAAAAACAACAATTCATTGGAGGCAATTCACTTCAAAGAGGTGCCTCGTTTACTCAACTCTGCAAGCAACGAATCATATTGTGCCCTATTAGCGGTTATTGAAACCATGACGTTTTAAAAGCACGGTAAAGCGTCTATCGGCCCATGCCTATTTACAAAGCTGACGCAATCGTCGCCATCTAGAAAGAGGCGAGTGCTTGCTCTGTCCTGGCCGGGGGGGTCGACGGCTCCCCTCTTTGGTGGAGGTTTTCATGCATGCCAGATCCACCACGCCAGCATCTATCAAAATTCAAACACAATCTGCTTCTTCCTCTGGTTGTTGAATCGGTGGAAGCTGATGTCTGTGGATCTCACTCTGCTTCATCTAGCCTTCCTTCCTTTCCTCAGTCTCTCCTTTGATCTCCCTAATTTGTTGGAATTTAGATGTTTCTGGGGTTGGTGAAAGACTCTGGTTGGTAACTCGGGGTAGTAGATAATGTCTGGTCGGTGCCGGATTTCACTTTATTTTCTTTGATCCTTCCTCAGGTCTCCTGACAACCTCATGACTCTAGCTGGATTCTGAAGTATTCGGTTTAGGGGAACAGTGTGGGATATTTAATAGGTTTTAGGTGAACTAATAAGTACACACTCACACGCACGCACACACAAAAAAAAAAAAAAAAAAAAAAAGCAACGATAATGACATGTCAAATCGGTAAAATTAACGAATGAACAATACTGAGCTCTTAAAAAAGAAAAAAGAGGCGAGTTACCGCAATAACCTCACCTGTCAGGATCCCGCTGGCCACCTTCTCGCTCCATTCGGGCAGATTCTTGCCATCCTCTGCCGCCGCGGTTGCCTCGTCGGCCGCCACCTCGGCCGGCTCCTCCGCGGCCGTCGCGATGGACACTTTGTTGCCGAGATTCACATGCTCGACGGTCTCATCTGCGTCCTGATGAAACAAACACATGGCACGGCTAAAACCTTAAGACGTTCGTCTGCTTGTAACGCTGCCCCAAATAATAGCTCCGTTTCATGACGACGGGCAACTTGTTACAAGGCTGCAATTGTTTACAAATAAAACAGCTTCTCTTTGTGCTGAAAGCTGCAAATCCCCCAATTAAGCAAAGAGAAAAGTGCCTACTTGCTGACGCCGGATCAGTTCCATCGGCAAGAAGCCTCACATCAAAAATGACCTTGAGCGGCAGCCGAGGCTCTCGGCTCGGTCCAACAGCGGCTGATAAGAGCATTAGCGCCGTTTTAATGCTCCAATCCCGACAATGCTGAGGCAGAGCGAGCAAGGCTGGCTCACAACTCAAAACAAACTGTCAAAAAGTGTGCTGAGGGACACTGCAGAGGTCACACGATTTTCTAATTCATTTTTTTTTTTTTAAAGGAGTTTTTCTTAATAGTAATAACATCAAAATATGCCACTATAGCTCACAAGCCCCCGGGTACTAAATGTCACATTTTTGGCTTTTTGCTTTTTAATAACCAAATATAAAGCATATGGAAAAACAAAAATCACTGAGTGAGTTTAAACTGCACCCAATTGTCCAAAACATGTTGAAGTTCAAAATGGCACCGTCCAAAATTTCGAAATAAGTAAAAATGTCCACATTTTGGCCCATTGACTCCCATTCTAAATCATAATTTTTCATGTTTTTTGATGCACCGTACAGTGTACACCTAATGTGTTAAAGTGCTTCCTATGTCCCCATTCTTATACCAAAACAAGTAAGCACGGTTGGGATCGAGAGCTCAGGCCTGTGGACAATATTGCTTTTATTGTCCATGAACGGCATCAAAACAAATAACTAACTAAAAAAAACATTCAGAAATGACTTAGACATCACACTTCCAATAGTGAGCCAAATTTGGGCTCATTTTACTTGTGTGTCGTGAAACAAAAAAAAAAAAAAAGAGTTTACGTTACGAAGAGTCGAGTACCTGCACTCTGAGGTCCGTCATCTGAGCCAGCAGATCCCGGAACAGCTCTCGGTCGGTGGCGGGCAGCTCTGACGATAGGACCACGCCCACGAAGTGTCCCGGCGCCGGCGCCATCATGTCAGGGAACATGAAGACGCCGGTGTTGCACAACATGACCGGCGAGTTTGCCGACATGAGCGGGTACAGCCAGTCGCACACCTGCCAAGAGACAATCAAGAGACAATCGATTAATGGAGTGGTGGGAAGCAACAATGTACAAATTCTTCATTACTTTACTGTACTAAATGTTTTCCTGACAACCTTGTACTTTTTTGTTTAAAAACAAATCTTTCTGCTACTTCTAGTGGCAAAAAACGTGTTACTTTTTTCACCGTCTGCAAATGATTTCATGGGGTAAAAAAAAAGGTATATTGAGAGAGGTCAAGAGGTCAATTCGATCACAGCTGATTGATGGCTTGATTGAAAATTTGGGGACATCCATTCATCCATCCATTTTCTTAACCGCTTAGTCCTCACAAGGGTCGCGTTAAGATAATAATAAAATAGAATAAAAAAATATATATATACTAAAAAGTGCATCTAAGTAAGTAAATGAACATTAAGAGTACTAAAAAAAAAAAGATATAAGATGTAGAAACACTATAATAAATAAATGTAACAAATAACGGCAAGCTATAACAATAAAACAGAATAGAGTAAAATAAATGACAGTTAACAAGTAAAAAAGTATAAGGGGCTAAAAATAAAATGTTATATAGGTTAAATGACAATAAAAGAATAAAATATACAGATTAAAAAAACAAAATAAAAAATAAATAAGCAGAAAATAAAAATAAGTCGTAATCAATTAAAAGCTAAATTTAAAAAGTGGGTCGAGTCTACCTTTATTACCATTGGCTAATTAAGCATTGTTAAGTCAGTTCACAACAATAGCACACCTGGAGGAACTTGCTTTGATCCATAAAAGTCTGAGCCAATACCAAGAAACATTTTTTAAATGTTTTTCTTTTCAGCATAAACACTATGCAAGCTTATAAAAGAGGGAAAATATTTTGTGTGCGGAGAGATTTATTGCCACATGTCTACGATTACACACAACTTTCAGTCATGTGACTCTCCACTGTGATGTTACCCGCTGCCTCGCCAGGGGCAAACTCCCCCTTGAAAAGACTTGTATCGGCCTCCTGACGAGAAACCACCGTGGTTTACTCAATAGCTGCGTAGCATTACAGTACAAATTGATTTATGTTCAAATCTGATCCTTTAGTGACTTAATTACATCATAGTCAGCTCACATGACTCGTGAACACAAGACACGAACCCACCCCCGACCTTCCCCTAGTCCACGCTCCAAAGAAATGGATGTAAACGTGATCATATTTGATCCTCCCCAACATCATAATTACCTGTAAAAACGCTGGCGGTCTATCAGGGCAATCATTGGTGAACTTGACCAGCCGCAGGTAGCCCGGGTACGAAGGGGCGCTCACGTGCCCTTCAGGGCTCACAAAAAAGATCTGCACCCCTTGCGGGATGCACAGTAACTCTTCTCCATCCTCACCCATGCTCTGCGGGGATGACGCCGTGCTGGACGTCCGACTGTAGAATTCGTCACCCACCAGCGACAGCTCGCCCGACTCGGTACCGTACGAGATGGAGAGGTGTCCGTCGGCCGCTTGGGGAGAGTACGCCGGCGGCTGGTCCCCAAGAGCCACGCCGCTGCATACAGGCGTACCTCCGGGGGGGCCTCTCACTTGATTATCTTCAGCAGGGAGTTGCGGATAGATGGCGTGTGCAGTGGCAGTGGCGGTCTCCAGCACGACAAGGCGCGTGGTGATGTTGTCCAGGGTCTCCTGCATCTTTTGCTGCATCTCGCGGGCCGACTCCCAGGAGCTTCCCACGCACTCGCACCCATGCGAGGGCACGCTGATGGCCCTGAGGAGGTGCTTCCGCCCCTTCCTGTAAAGCTCCAGGGCCTGATGCTTGTCTCGGGCTTCATCTGCCGTCAGAGCCTTGTTGATGCACTCAAAGGCCCTCTTGTAGCCATCTTTGATTACCTCAAGTCTGGCCTGGTCGAATGCATCTTCTTTCTCCTTCTCCATGTCCTCTGAAATAAGACACTTATTAAATAATTGGGTTAGGACACAGACACCAACATTTGCTATGTTAAAATTAGCTATGACGCAAGGGATATTTAGTAGTCTGGTGTAAAAAAAAAAAATAATTGTAGTGCATGCAGTACAACTAGCAAACAAGAGTTGTTGTTTTTTTTTTACCAGTTTGCGGAACATTTTTATTGACAATGACTTATCCAGCCCAAACTTTTCAAACTATTTGCCTCACATTCGCTTCTATGCACAAGTGCACGTCGACAGTTCTATAAAAATATCAAAGACAAACCATTCGTCCGCGCCATTTATTAAGAACGTTTCACTGCGTAGGATTAGCTGACAGTTTTGTTTTCAGCTAGTTAGCGTTAGCTCCCCGTTAGGTCGTAACGGTAGTAACTCACCTCCCAACGTAGCAGCCGGTTAGCTAACACCGCGGCTAACGTTTCAACGTGTAATTATATACGCCTGGACGAATGTCACTTCCCAGGGGTTCGGGTGAATATATTTGGACCCTGACGCAACAGCAACTCAATCAAAAGTCGTTGTGACGCAATTTAACTGTGGATGTGGAGCGACACCGGTGTCCGCTTTGAGATTATATTTTATTGTAAAGGTTTCGTTCAGACCGGAAATGTCAAAACAGTGGCAGAATACTTTGATTTATTTCACTTTCATTTCTTGCTTTTGGTTCCGCTCTTAAATCACTCCTAGAGGATTTCATTTCAATAATGTAGAGACGCGACGTCAATGTAAATGTTGGTCTGGTAAAGTCAAGGAAAAAATAATAATAACGTGCACTCATTTTAATTTGAAATTTTCTAACCAGAAGTCTACACTCGCTTGGTGACAATACAAATCAATGCCGTTTCCTGGCTCTCACCACGAGATGGCAATGAATGAACATTCTCTTGATTGTAAACGTTATATAATTGCGTTAATTGAATGTTTCTTTGCGGAATTATTCGATCATTGCAGGCAGCAATTGTCAATTCTCAAGTCAAGCTGTGTAGAAAGGGGGGAAACCGGAAACGCTGACAATGCGCGAACGAAATTGCCCTTTGTTTCGTCAAGGGGAGACAATAACGCACATTCTAATGTCACAAATGTGAGTGTTTACTGTTCCAAATGGCGAGAAAATCACTTTTGTTTTTGTTTTTTAATAATTATTCTTCATGTGACTTTCGGTTTCAGGCGAAAGAGCCGAGCAAACTCAAGTTTGTACGTTACCCTGCTACCTGGCCTTGAAACCACCACTTCCTGTAGTAGAAAACGTCTCTGGTAAGTTCTGGATTTTGAATAAATGAACACATACTTATTTTTATTTTCTGCTGACAAAATATTGTACAAACTCCTTACTTCTGTTGTGTAAGTAAAATGAATATTTGTTGAAGTTACCACATACAAGGTGAGTAATAGCCTTGTAAGCCTGCAGGGGGCGTCAAATCCCTGCTCAAATGAATGTGGAATTAAAGAGAAATGTATTGTCTGCTTGGTTTTCTTTCCCCTTGAAGAAAACCTATTTATTACCCTTGTATATTTCTAGAATTATGCATGGAAGCTATTAAGTATCCGTACAAATACCATGATGTTATTTATGATCAGCATTATGTTGGGCGAATCCCAGTAGTAAAAAACAGTCTTTCTAATTAAGAGCGGTTGGTCCATAAGTCTTTTATTATCATTTATTTGCCTTTCAGTTTTTTTGTTTTTGTTTTTTACTAATGCCAAGTCACAATGGAAAACCTTTCTCTTCCTTGCGGCAATGTTTTATATTTTGTTATTCAATGCACATTGCATGCTAGAGTTTGAACTCTCCTGTTACTGTCGGTCAAATAGATTTTATTTCGGTATCTTTAAATGTAATAATATATATCGACGCGGCAATCAAAATTTTAGGAGGGTGACGATATATATACTTATATAAAAGTTAACCCATGTTTAGGTCATTTTTGGAGAAAGCCGCAACCATTCTCAGCAGCACATAATGTAGTATGTAAAACAAATAAAAATAAAAATCCCATTTAGTTGCTTGGAAACAAATAGTTGGCTCTCTGGAGTGCCTTACCACACACTAATTAAGAAATTAACCTAGTCAACCGTTGTGACCTGCCACATCTTAACAATATGTATGTGAGCGATCGAGCTGTTCTGAATTTTGACAATTTGTGTGTCACAGTTTGGCTAATTTATATACTGTAACGCCATTAGTTCAGGGGGTTAGGGAAGATCTGCCATTTTTTTTGTCTCAGTCAAACTACACTGTCTGAAATGCTATCGTTCCAAAACCAAAAGCGAAGCAGAGCAGCATAGACACCTGGTATGGTAACGATTTCATATTGTGAAACAAAATGCATAATATGCCTCCAAGCAGTGATTTTTAACTGATTCAGCAAACATTTTTGAGCGAGGCGCTGACGTCCGAATTGTCAGAATCAGTATCACCTTTATTGAGCAAGTATGTTAACAATGTTTCGCACCTTTCTATTGTTCATGGCCCATTTCACAGAATGTAAGAACAATACAATTTTTGTTTAAAAATAAATTAAAAAAAATCCTCTGAAAATAGGCTACATGTACCGTATGTTAAATCTTTAAACGCTGTTTCAAATTAGTTTGACATACCGCTAGCGATCAAGTCTGCTAGCCAATGGTTGAGCTGCACTGTATTTGTTTGCAGCGAGTAGACCACAAAGTACCCCCCCCCCCCACACACACACACACTACAACCATCAAAATGGGTCCAGTTGAGAATCACTGTATCAAAACACACAAGGCATTTCTCTCTGTAGTGGTGATTTACAACACCATCGCTCCGTTGTTGTTGTTTCCTGTCAAAAGCGACCGCCTGCGTGCGACCGCCGCCGCGGGCTCTTTTAAGTGAAGCCGCCTGTCCGAATTACGTGACGCGAATGTTTCGATATCGTCTGGAATGACCCGATGATGAATGAGCGATCATTGCGGTGACAAGTCGCTAATTGTGAACACATGCTCGAGTAAAGGAAGCGAATAATATGCCCAACTGCTGTTTGGTTTCATTCGTCTGTGAATGAGAGGAAAGAGACACATTTTGTTGTATTTTCTCAAAAAGTGGCCCCCCACTCAATTTTGCAAAAGATGATGAGACCTTAAATCACTGTTACTGCTCATTGGTTAGCATTTGGGGCCTCTCTGCGCGGCAGGGCAAACAAAATGTTCGGCCTCTCCAGCTCAAGTTCCTGGATTTCGAACCTAGTACGTCTCTGGCCCACGGTGCACGTACCTCACCTCTGTCCTCAAGTCAGCTGGGAAAGGCTCCAGCTCACATGCGACCCTTATGAGAACAAGTTTTAATGTACTACTTTGAAAACATGACACTGCACGTGATTGAATTTTGTAAATAATGTTCATACAGTATTCACTGAGAAATGAAGGAAAATGTACAAAGTTGTGCTTGAAAACACAGTTTAAATCAGTGAAGATACAAAACATATCCGAAGGCACGATATCGCAGTAAAAGCGGTATGGCGTTTCTGCTATTTTTAACAGTGACATCATCGTCCTCATAAATTTTTTTTCGGCTTTATGGGACAGATCGGTCAGGGGGCCGCGGGAAGATTGATGTCAGCAAAGAAGAAGAAGAAAATGAAGTTTTGAATGAAGAAGTGTCGGGATGCTGAAATCTGTTTTCAATTGAGCTTTTTCTCAAATTTCCAATTGGTGTTGAGATGTTGAAAATATAACATATATATAAGTAACTTTTTCTGTTATTTATTTTTTCAATAAATTATGTGTCGTGGAGTAATATTTCTGTACGCGCTTCAACATTTGGGCCAAAAAGGGACCGACCCACAACTCGGGTCAATTTGATCCAACTTTCTGTATTTTGTACAAAACAAGCATATTTTATCAGATGTTTTGTGTAAACAAAAAAACTAAGTTTGGTCAAATTGACGCAAATAACAGATGGTACTATTTTCTCTTTTCCCAAAAGCTTTGTGCAAATTCTGTTCTCGCTTTTTACTCAATAATTAATTAGCCCTCCCATTCATTTCTTGGACCTTGTGCCCTGTTCAGGGTTGCCCCGTTACATTCCAGCTAATGAAAGGAAATAGAGACAGACAATCCACACTGACATTACTGAGTGAACTGAAGCTGAACCCACAGGCGAGTAAACTTACACTTTCTGTGTCTTTCATTAAAAATAGCCAATGAAAAAATCACAAAAAAAAACTTTGAAGATGATGAAAATTAAATCAGAGTTAGCAATTAGCTGATGCATACACCTTTTATGATTAAAAAAACAAAAACATATCAATATTGTAATAGTGATCCTGTATCTTCTTGGCATTGAAATTTATATGAACATTTTGCAGTACCACACACACCAATGAAATATAACTAAATCCGTCAGTTTCAATTGAAGACGAAATGATGTGGTCACAAGAAGCATCATAACATGCAGTAAGCAAATAAAAATATTTGAAGTGTTAAAAGTCCCTCTGGAACTTAAAAAAAAAAAAAAAAGAAGGTAAAAGTGTCCTCTCTCACGCCCTGAAGATGCTTTCACATTTGCGTAACAAAAGCCATGCGATTTAACGGTGCTCCTGGACGCACAAAGAGCATTTTCCTATCCCGGGTCCAACTTTGTCCTCACACTTTACTCACCACATTTGCAAATGTCTTCCAGCAGCAAATTCGTGGAAGGGAAATTCTTTCACTGGTGAAACAGAACAAAATAAAGAAAAGATGCCACTAGAAATGTATGAGCCACAGTGTATCCCAACAGGGCCTCTTCAGATTATTATTATTATTTTTTTCGTGTGCGGTGAAACTAAAATTCAAAATGTCACTGATATTTGAAACCCTTCTCGCAAAAACGCATCAAAACCCTATTCCAGTATTTAAGCTCTATAGTTTGAAACCCTAACCATATTCACAAAACTCTTTTGTGAAAGCCTAATACAGTCTTTAAACCTGTCTTTCAGATTCTGTCTTAAAACTGAACTTTGAAACCATAATGCAGGTATGGAATCTAATTCAAAACCTTAACTTGAAACTCTAACCCTTTTTTTTTCCTACTGTAAACCCTAATCCTCTTTCGGAAATCCAATTTATAAAATGGCATTAAAACTACGGGTCACAACATCGGTCCCCCGATTTCTCCTTTCCTGCACGTTTGAGATGTTTCCCTCCTCCACCACACCTGATTCAAATGATCAGGATCGTTATCGGGCTTCTGCAGAGCTTTCGGAATAGCTAATAATTTGAATCGGGTGTGCTGGAGGAGGGAAACATCCAAAACATGTAGGATATGGTCTCTCGAGGACTAGAGTTGGTGACCCCAGTCTTGTCGAAACACTCCTTTGAAACCCTGACCTTGGCTTAAAACAACTTTTGACACTCCAATGGGATTTTAAAACATAATTTAAAACCCCAACTTTAGACTCTAGATTTTTATTTGAACCCTAACCCTCTCTTGGCACTCTACTTTGAAACACCAATCTTCTTTTGATACACTATTCTGAAACCATAACCCTGTCTTTAATCATTAATTTAAAATTCAAATTGTAATTTGAAACCTTAAAAACTTCTGTGAGTTTATTATTATTTCAGTTATTAAAATTAACAGTACGGTCAAAATCTGATCTTCAGTCTTGGTTTTGTATTCACACTCCAGAGTCCATGTCCCGTTTAAAACCATACAGTTGCGTAGTAAAGACTTCTCGATGGCACAAAGTTTGACCCAGGAAGATTATTTATGTTTTCTGAGGGAAATCAAAAACAAATTGCAATTTAGCGCATTGTGTTCCAGTTGAGTTCCACCTTAATGCTATGATATCATCTAAAGATGTTCCAAATAAAAGTGTAAGGAAAACTCAACTGTAAATCTTACGTACTCCAGTCAGATGAATAATGTGAACAAAACAAAAAAACGAACATAATATAATGCATAAGGTCTCTTTAATTTTGGTTACGAAACTTGGTAGAGAAAGCGGTCGACAAAGAGAAAGGAACTTTTATCAGCGTCCGGCCAGTAAAGCTGGCTCCCGCTTATGTGATTTATTGAGCAGAGTTCTTCCCGGCTACTTCCCCAGATGAAACGAGGATCTTCTGTCAGGAAAAACACGTTTGCCCCCCACGTTCGTTGTGACGTCTGCGCGCAGTTCTGCTAAATAATACATGAAATAAAATCCGACGAGTATGAAGCACTCGTACACCGGGATGCTCAAAACATGCGTGCAAAAAGTTAGAAAGAGGGTAAGTCGCACAGAAGTCACAATGTTACAAAATTCCTGCGGGCTGGCCGCCGGCGTTTGCCGACGTGACCTTGCCAGCTAAAACACGTCAGCGACACTAAACTGAAGTATGTTTGTCGTAAAAATTTGAGGAACAATCACAGTGAGCTCATCCCACTTCACAAGTTGCAGTTTGGCAGATAATAAATTCAAATTCTTCAAAATAGAATTCAAATTCACCGCTTTTATAAATAAAGATGACTTGATTAGCCGCTACTGTTAGCCGGCCTATGGCTCGGGCTAACTCCCACTAGCCGCTCCTGTTAGCTGCTCTGGCTAACTGTGGCTTTCTCGGTCTGTGGCTGCCAAGTCGCCGTCGCTCGCCAAGATGCCAGCTCGCTCACGCCAAATAATTGGTGGTAGTCTTCGGAAGTGTGGTCTCTCTGAGTTAGCATAGCACTCGTGCTTCGAAATGCACGTGCTTCGGCTGCATTCTATTATTTAGAAACATCAAGTGGTGACCTTTAAATGTGAAAATTTCGTAAGTTTTAAATAAATTTAAATTCGTTTTTGGGGAGAACAATTTCTTTTTTTTTTTTCTTTTTTTTTTTTTTCTTTTTTTTTTTCTTTTTTTTTTCTTTTTTCTAAGAGCTCAGTATTGTTCATTCGGAAATGTCATCATCATTGCTCTTTTTTTTTTTTTTTTTTTTTTTTTAAATATATATATATATATATTTTTTTTTTTGTGTGTGTGTGTGTGGGTGAGTATGTGTATGTGCGTGCGTGCGTGCGTGCGTGCGTGCGTGCGTGCGTGTATTTGTTAGCTCACCAGAAAACCTATTAGAAAAAATCTCATACCGTTCACCTAAACCGAACACCAGGAGACCCGAGGGGACCAAAGAAAACCAAGGAAGGTGAAATCCAGCACCGACCAGACACCCCCCACCAGAACTCCTCCCCAGCCCAAGAAACATCCAGACCCCAACAAATCCAAAAAACATAAAATCAGGGAGGCCTCAAGAGACCAAAGGAGAGACCGAGAAAAGGAAGGAAGGACAAGGGGAGAACAATTTCTAATGTATACTATAGGGATGTCTGATACCATTTTTTTTTTTAGACTAATACCTGTAAAAACATTCACTCTGGAGTACTAACCGATACCAAGAACCAATAGAAATAGTATACATAACATTTTAATTAAAAAACACATCCATCCATCCATCCATCCATTTTCTGTACCGCTTGTCCTCACAAGGGTCGCGGGGGTTGCTGGAGCCTATCCCAGCTGGCTTCGGGCAATAGGCGGGGTACACCCTGAACTGGTTGCCAGCCAATCGCAGGGCTTAAAAAACACAATGACAAATAATTGTGAATAATTGATGATTCACTGATGTGTCAAACAGTCAAGCACCAACTACTGGAAAGGAAGACTTATTAATTTTGTTGTTGTTGTTGTTGCTGATATCGGCATCCTTCACACCTCGAGTAACCGTCATCCTTGAAATAAGGTCAGATACCGTGCCTGGTATTGATACTCACCCATCACCAGGCTAATATAGCCCAAAAAAAAGACACCTGGAAACAATAAACATGGGGTTAATAGTCAAACTAGCAGTACATATTAACACATGATAGAAAAGGTGAGGTTTCAATGTAAATAAAGTCAGTTCATGAGCGATGAGCAATTTGATGACGGGGATTTGTACTAAAACACTGGAAAACGGCCAACGGCCATCTTTCAGGGGTTAACACGAAAACCCTTCAATCAATCTCTAAACTTTGCCGGATGTTAAAGTCAAGTGATTTGTCATGATTTGTTTCCGACATAAATCCCGTCGCAAAGATGCCGCTTGTCTCGACACATTAGTGAGCGGGTGGAAAGAATGTTTCTTCTCTTTATCTCAAGGCTACCATTTTCACGCTCAAGAACACACACACACACACACACACACACACGTCATGCAAGAATGCGGTAAATTGCCGAGTCGACCGTGCCGAAAGAAAGTACCTGTTCGGGGCGTCATGCACGCTTCACCCACGCGTTCCTAAAGGTGAAGACAGGACAGACCTGTGTCGTGCGTGTTTCCTTTAAGAAACGATGAATTCTGCTGAATTTCATTTAAAATAGAAATGCAACTTCTTCAAGCTTTTCGCTCTCTCGCGCGGACAATCATGGGCAGGAGACTCGTTGTGATGTAGTTCAGATCATTTATTTCGAGTAAAACAATAACTGCTTTATTGCTTTATTCTGATGTATATTCAAGTTAAGAGTTTCAAGACAGGATTAGAATTTTAAAGAAGGGTCAGGGTTTCAAGTTTGGATTTGGGGATATTGGTTTCACATTAAGGTTTTAAACCTGGGTGAGGGTTTCAAGACAAGGTTTGTGTTTCAAAGTAGGATTTCAAAGACGGTTAGCGAGTTACCGTTTAGGGTTTAGGGCTCCAAAATAGGGATTGAAATTTGGATTTTTCATTTAGGATTTCAAATTAGGGTTTTAACCCAGATTGAGGGTTTCAAGACAGGATTGGGTTTCTAAATTAGGGTTTGGGTTTCAAGTTGGCCTTGAAATTTTGGGTTTTAAACCAGGTTGAGGGTTTGAAGGTAGGTTTAGGATTTGAAATGACCTAATTACCTACCCTAATTTCCATACAGAGGTTTACAAATTAAGGTTAGGTCTTTTAGGGATACAAGTTTGGTTTCAGTCTTCAGTCTCTCAGAACAAGGTTAGATTTAAAAAAAAAAAATTCAAATGTGGATTTGGGACTTAAACCAGGCTTCAGGCAGTGTTATTGATTTATTTGTTCTGATAGGTGTATGCTTTATTCCGACACGCAGTATCACTTCATGTACTATTTGCTGTGATAAAAGTGTTTTGGAATCAGAGTCATCAGTGGCGCGAGTACCTTAAGTGACTCCTTAAAAACACGTCCCAGGCTGCATAAATCTCTGGTGCCTTGTAATCTGCCAAATATCCGTTTCCAAGTCGGCGGCTTTTATGGACTGAGAGATGGAAAATTAAGTACGACATCCATCGTTGCGCAGTTATTTCTAGGCTGCTTCACATTCGAAAATATAGGTTGGTGCTTTATACAAACGCGATGATGTAATGGCGCCCAGCTTCCCATGTTTTCCTCGGTGAAGTTTCGTTGTTCCTTTGTGACCATGTCAATAAATATTCCGAATTTGAATCTGAATCTGGATGCCTGGACAATTTTACACTCTTAACGTCAACATCAATCCAAAGTGGCCTCCAACGGTTACTGTGTGTTTCTTTAACGGCTTCCTTATGATGCCGTTTGTACTCGACATAAATCAGCGTTTCCTTGGAAACTTTTAGTAACACGGATACATAATGGAAAAGCCTGACATCGACAGCAGAACCCATCGCGTTACTCCTCCTGCCTTGTTTTATGTTCCGCTCCTCCAAGTTGGCGATGCAAGTCGCCATAAATTGAGGAAAATTGCTTGTTTTAATTGAATCTTTAACGTTCTTAACTGTCATACAAGTGTCATTCCGTCCATGCTTGCTACACTGAGGTCTTGTCAGCTAAAAGGGGATACATTATGAAAAATGCCCCCTCCCCATTAAGTGTGATCAAGTGTAGATAATTTTACATATGTGTGTTTTTGAATTACAAATGTGGTCATGGAATGAATGTAACTTGTATGTCAAGGGGCCAATACTAACCATGGCGGGAAGGAC
Source organism: Leptonotus elevatus (assembly GCF_054856555.1). NCBI lineage: Eukaryota > Metazoa > Chordata > Actinopteri > Syngnathiformes > Syngnathidae > Leptonotus > Leptonotus elevatus. The sequence goes on along the minus strand of NC_141245.1, from coordinate 24,602,141 downwards.
CTCACCCGCTTTCCAATTTTGGGACTGAGCACTGTGGGCCGTGGGGTAAAAAGTTCATCTTTGATCTAGAAAACGAAATAGAATGTTGTAAAAATAACGTGCACATTTCCAGCGCGTAAAAAGTCATGGTAATAAAGTTGTATTTTTTCCAATATTTTCATAAAGTTTTGATTGCCACACCCTTTACTGGGTCACCAGACAACACGATAAAGCTACAGCACCCCCGGAATACACTCTGCAGTAGAGGCATGAGACGGGACAAACCCATAAAAAGTGGCAGATTTCTGCTCTAAATTCTTATTGATCGTTTGGCGTATTTTCACCAAACTTAAGTCACGGGTGTGTTAAGATGCCTGCAATTTTTTTCCATCCATCCATCCATCCATCCATTTTCTGTACCGCTTGTCCTCACAAGGGTCGCGGGGGTTGCTGGAGCCTATCCCAGCTGGCTTCGGGCAGTAGGCGGGGCACACCCTGAACTGGTTGCCAGCCAATCGCAGGATTGCAAAAATTGCAATTTTTTTCAATTGTGAAAAATAATCTTTAAAAGTATCCTCTCTGTCGCAAAAGTATGCATTTGTGCCTTCCCTAAAAATGTCCCATGGAGGATTCCTTGTATTCCAATTACTTTTTTGGCCGCTTCAAATGCTGCTGTTTATCTTGCCGCAGCTGCTGCAATGCCGTCATAGGAGGACATTAAAAACAAATGATAGATCTTCACAGAAGTTTTATCACTGCCTTACACGACTTTATAACACTTGGATGTAGCATAAACAGTTTGAACGTCGCACCGTGACTGGACGCCCGCCACTTGGCAGCACGTCTTTCTCCAAGGCCTGACTCACGAGGAAACACGTTCAATGTCTTACGCTTGCCACACCGTGGTCCATCAGAGTGGCCATTTTGTTTTGGACACCAGCGACCAACAGGCTATGCACTCATCACATTCTTCAGTCGGTGCTCTTCTAATTAGCTTAAATGGACATTTTCACCGTGACGTCACTCGTACTGCCGGTCGGCAAAAGCCACACAATCGCCGATTGCGCCAATTGCAAACAAAGCATACGATTGAATACTGCATAAATAAAAACTCGAATGTAGAGCTGCAACAATTAAACGAGAAACTCAAAATCATTAAATTTCAAAAGAAACGTTGTCAGAGTGTGTTGTCTTCTGTTTGCCCAAATTTTTGCCCAAATGCTCTCAGGCAACCAATGTATCATTCTTTGAGAAGGCAGAATTTTGTATTAATGAAATGTTGCCGTCTTCATAGAGGTTTTTGAATTTCACAGGGTTTGAGATGGAGAGCAATTATTTTTAGTATGAAAAATGTGCCTTGCGTGTCTTCACACGTTATCACATCATCGCCTTAGAATTTCCAGGCGCAATTACTCAAAGCAACTTTCACCGCAAATATTTTGAAGTGACGAAACAAGACGAGCCGGCGGTTTACACGTTACACCTGTTAGCTTAAGGTCAGGCCAATTACAGATCTCACACCTGTTAGGAGTTTTATGCTTGAATCTGACAAGGTGCTGTTGATGCTTCTCATTCCTTAAAAGGTGGAATTTTGATAGGATATCACAGCACAGGTGTTTTTTTATAGTGTGCTTTGACGTGCCAGGTAACACACGTAATAAACAGTCAGTCTATTATATTATGTGATATACAACAAAGAAAGTCATCACAGCTGCAGTGGTTTTGGCAAAAGAAGAATGGATGGAAAAATAAAAAATAGGCTCAGATACACCAAATAAGTGCTGTGTGGCGAAAGAATAACTTATACGTTATTTTTACTAAATAAAAATGCTTTACCCACTACATTTCTATAAAACCCAAAATAAAATACTGCCTCATGAAGTACTTTCGCACTGGAGTTACCAAATATGCTTCCTTCCTTGTAATGGAAGCCATTCTGCAACATCAGTGCCATACTCTAACCGTGTTGCTAGCCACGTAGCACCTGGATGCATTTGCTAAACACAGGCAGCCTTTGGCAAAACTCTCCAACTGAACTGTGACACCACGGCATTGATATTCACAGCTAATTTACTATATTTTATTGTACAGTACATTTAAAAAAATTATTGGCGGCAATCTTTTGGAATGTTATTAAATGATCTAAACGTGCCTTCTCTCTCTGACAGAATATCATCACAAGTCATTGTGCGCTTGATGCTCCGCAGTTGCCGTGTAAAACCTTTTTACCTGCACTACATTGAAATAATCCAATTATTGTAAAAAAATACATGAACATTCTTGGTTTCCAATAAAACACAGATCCCAGATCCCCCTCCTTCCCCTTAAATATGCAGCAGATCAAATTGTCTCAAGAACGGTTTTGGTCTAGCAAAGGAACAAAACTAGCAGGAGCACTAATAATTTCAGTTGAGTTATGGCGGTCTCCGGTTGAGGTCTTGAGTACCAGCGAATATGTCGCCTGTCTGGTTTCACTTAAAGACAAGCGTCAGATCGCATTGGAGGCGCCACATCCACAGAAATTTGAATCCATGACTCAATCATTGATTGGTACAAGACTGCTGAGTTGTGCTGAAAAAAAGAAACAAAATTCACAAACCAAATGGAAAATCCATTGGGTCTTCCAACATGTTTTTTCAATCCCCAGCAGTACAAAGAGTTGCCGGCTGCTGAAATAATCCATCACCTATGAAGTTTTGAGACCATGTACGTATAAAAAATTTCTGAACGTATCGCAATGTTGTGCATACCAAGTACCACAAAAGCGACATATTTTCCTTCCAAGAAGTGTTGTTTGCCATAAAATACCTACATTTGATCTGGGATTTCCTTTACCCGCCTCAACACCGGCTTTCCAGTGGACTTCCTTTGCCGACATGTGTTTAAAACATCGTGTAACCAGCGATGGAAGCGACATTAGAAGGTTGAGGTCATTTCCCATGTTTCGGTGCGATCAGGTTGCAGATGCTTTCCCAGCTGTCGTACGCAGGAGGATGGCTAGGTAGCCAGTTAGCCTCATGTGCTAATTAAAGTTGGAGTGTGGTTGTCTGGTTGTACCATACTATTTTCTGTGCGGGTATGATAAAGAGTGAATTTAATGTATTATTTGTTTCATTTCTCAACATTATATATACTGTATATATGATACATTATAATACATTTCAACAAAGTGTAATTTTTTTTTAGCATAAAAGCCAGTGTGTTGAAATTATTATTATTGTTGTTGACGGCATAATGGCTTGCTCGTTACGCAACAACTGCAGGTAAAATGTGTTGAACCCTTTCACCGGGAAAATTACGTGTTTTCTGTAAAATAATAACAATTAAATAGTAAATAGTAAAATTAGGAAATAGACTAATTTGCACTGTGAATTTGTGTGCTTAATCTTTTGGAAAATTCTGCCACTTACAGTACTTATAAGACAGAGACCACATTGTATAGCCTAGCAACAATAGAAACCATCCCAACCATGTGTGCAGAGTTCCACAGGGCTTACTTCTTGGTCCGCTATCATTCAATCTCCCTCTAACTCTTTTTGGCAATATTCACGTTTTATGGTTATAAACAGTGCATGTAGGCTACTCGGTGATGATTTAACCCAGAATTCCCTTTGTCTACGTTATGATTTTCTTAGTATTGTAAAGTCACCTTGAACAGTTTCTCACTCAATCAAATGTACTTGCTGTTGATCAATTCTATCCAAAGTGTACTTGCAACACCCAAAGCAAGCACGCAGACCTCACGGGCCTGCAGGCCAATCCGTTTGGATACACATGAAAGACAGTGTTTCTATTTAAAATCTCTTCTTAAGAGCTTGCCAAAGCAGGACGGCCAGCTACTCCATCCGCCATCAATTATTATAACTTGGCCACAGAGGAAGAATTTAACATGATTAAACGTGTACTTGGAAAAACTTGTAAATTGACAAAAGAGGCATAATTAGGACTGAACGTTGGATACACAGGGCCTTTTATGGAACTTGGGAAATACGCAGGGCCATTGTTGTCAGGTGTCCTTTGGGAAAAAGTGGCATGTTTATATCAAAGAAAGCACTTTATTGGAAAATGGTTGGGAGAAAGCAGGGAAACATTTAGATGGATACATTGTTGGAAATGAGAGACACATAAAAATGTGCATGGAACTTTTCTAACAACTTAAAAGCCAGAGGAGATAAGGGCATTTAAGGCTCTGAAGACATCATTCATCTACTTATTTATCATGCTAGGATTTACAAAATCTTCTACTTGAGTTTCATTGCTTCGACTCCGGCAAAGGCACGGGGGAAAAAGTGTAGGATTGAATTGTGTGTTTTTTCTTTTATTGCTCCCCTGATGGCTCGTATTAAAGTCAAGCCAGAATGTTCATTTGTCTGCATTTGAGACCCTTAAAGTGGATATGCATTCAAAGTACCATTGCGATTGCTTACCAAAACCGTTTTTTAACCGAGAGTACACTTGAAATGACATTTAAAGTGCGTCCCTATGTCAGCGAGCCACTTTCAACCTGCTGCGCTGCCTGAATTCTGGTCACTCCCCACTCGTCCAGGCTCAGTCCCTTCCTCTTCGCCTGCTGCCAGCTTGGAAGACAAGAAGGAAAAGGACATTTTTAAATACATTTTCCAAGGTAGAGGAGGAAGCATTCCCTTAATGGAAGTATCAAATTGGGCTTACAATGACACTAGATGGAGAGGATGCTAGATGAACAGCATTAGTACAAATATTGCAGCAGCAAGCATGGCAGCACAACATGAATGCATGCGTAGTCACAAGAAAAGACAAAGAATCTGACGTCTTGGGAAGGGAAAAAAACGTCTTAATGACACTCGAGACCCTGGTATACAAATGGACGGACGGTTGTTGTTATTATCATAGAAACTTTAGGTATGAAATAGTCTCCGGGACAAACGAATAGGACCTCAAAATCATCCAGGATTTAATAGCTGTGTTTCTTAAATACAGTACAGTAGTCCATTAGGTAATTTTGTGTAGAAAATGTAAACACACAAAGTCAAATAATATCTTCTGTGATCTTTTCAGAGCATCAAAAACATAATCACCCTATTGAATCGTGATCATTAACGATGACATGATTAACATTTCTGCAGGTTCCAATGCTCCTAAATTTACCACTTAATGCTAATCCCTGAATCAATAATGATCCATCGAGAGATGGAGAAAAAAAAAAAGAACCTTGATCCTGTTCTACTGTGTTACGATTCCTGGATACCAGGGATTAAATGAAATGTGCGGGGCTGCCTGATGCTTTTTGTTGCCTAGCCACTGGCTGTTTACGTGTTTCCAATCGTTCTGTTAAGCCAGGCTCTCTTGCGGGAGCTTTGTGATTGTCCTTTCAAGGTCAACAACTTAAAAGTTGTAAAATTGAATGGTTATAAAACATATAAGCAAGAGGAGGCTAGGTTGGGACGGCGATTGGGTCCCACACACACCAAAATAGAGACCAGAGACGGCTGTCTTAATGGACCTTGCGGTGGAAGATTTTATGAATTTTTTGGAGCCCCCTGCTTGCCTGCTATATTTACTGTATATTGCGAAACCTACAACTTTATTGGAACATCAGACATTCATCTCTTGTGACTATGGCGTCAAATTATTCTAAGCAAATTCTTAGCATTCCACCTTTGAAACTTCTGGAAGTTAAGAAATATACCAAACAAAAACATGGCCAATGACTAGGGTATCATCAACAATCTTGACAACAAAACCAAGGCTGCAATTGCATTCTTGTAAGCCCCCCCGTATATCTCAGCCGCTTGACAGACCTGGTCTTCACTTCTAAAGGACTTTGGAACCAGAGGGTCAAATAGTATAAAATAGAGGATAAGGCAAGTTGGCAAACACATCTCTGAATCAATTTCCATGCAAAACCTATTCTCGCATAACTAGTTTCACGAACGAAAGCAGTCAAAATGTCCTACTTCCTAGTTTATCAGAATTAAGCACGTACAGCAGCAGGACACACGTTTCAGACTGTTCCCTTAAAGACAAAGCAAATGACTGACAGCTGAATGCAGACTCAGCCAGCTTTGTATTAATTGCGTTTTATTTTTGCAGAAGAAGCATTCACCGACTGAATCATTCCTTTACCTAAAACTCTTCGGGTAGGGTTTCTCCTTGAAACACCCTCTATATGAAGGCAAGCAAACATCATCTGGTCACACGGTGTATTTCCACTGCTAGTGTGCACGAACCGGTTGCTACAAGCTCACCGTTGATCATCTTGACAAGTCGGCCGCCATCAAAATTTTTGCCCGTCTCAATGGTGGAGATCTCTGCAAGGTTAGATCCTCCAGGAAGAAGACACGGTCAAAATACAAATAAAGTGTTATTTACAGCGATTGCCACTATTGTGATGACATTCGGTGAAATAGTTTGACTAACCATCCACGGCGACGTGGGAGGTGCCAGTGCTGACTGAATACTGAGGTCCTGGAAAACAACGCAGTCAATGACGCAATAAGTTATCTATAACAGCAGCTGCCATATTAGTCAGAAGATAGTGTGATAATGTCCGATTGGTCTGTTTTTATTCCCATATAAACACTTGCCTGAGACAACTCTGGTGACTTTGGTGATGGTCGGGTCACTTTCAATGACTCTGGTCACCTTGGTGATGGACGGTTGGGCTTCAATGACCCTGGTCACCTTAGTGATGGACGGTTCCTGTTGGATGACCCTCGTCACTTTGGTCACGCCGGGATCTAAAAACAAAAGAAAAACATCATGACAACTAAGAGAAATGATCAATTTCATGGATACATTACGACCAATCGACCTTTAACTGTATCTGAAAGGTTTCTATTAAAAGAATATGATTCACCATTAGAAGAATCCTGACACAAACTTGATTTTAAAACGCAAATGCTAGCTAGCCTGGAATACTGACTTAAAAGTTTAAGTAATGTTTGCTTCGTTATTGGTGAGCTAAACGTTTAATCTAACCTCACTAGTTTACTTGTGTCTGAGAGACAGTTCTAGTAAAAGTCAAGACAAGTCTCAAGAATGTTAAGTTGAGTCTTAGGTTTTAGCCACGCATGTCACAAGTCCTAAAGTTGTGTAAATTGGCAACTCGAGTCTGACTCATGTGACTCCAGTCCTCCATCTCTCCTGCAATGCACTTTTTCAATGTGCTCTGCAGAGGTCTGCGGCATATGCCAAGGAAGAAACCATTACATCATCGGCCATGTCTGTTTAACATCCCCCCCCCCCCAAAACCCCCATTGGCATCTGTTTTGTGCATTATATGCAACGTGAGATTTGTTGTCTCTTGTCAGTGGCATTCCACCAGAGCCAGGGACTCCCCTTTGTGGTCAGTAGGAAAACGTGCCATGGAAAACCTCGTCTACATAAAAAAAAAAAAAAAAAAAGACTTTCCAGTAGGTAGTTGGCTGTTTGATGCAATAGTGCAAATAGAGGTGCTTGGGTTCAAATGCTTGTGTAGCCGTCACTCATAATTTAAGCAGGATTAAACTGACGTTGGTGAAGTGATCTGTGAGACCAGTAATGAACATGTCACCGCTTGATACATGAATCTGCCTTCTGTTGAGTGTAAACAGTATTTGAACTCACTTATTGCCTGCCTGAGGCCTGTCATTGATGTTTTCACATTTGCTTCTAAATTCTGTCATATGAGGTTTAGCCACTCGCTAGATGAAACGACGCTACAGGGATATGCTTCGCTAACCAAAGCTTGTGCATGTGTAAAGAATTTCCTGATGGCGAATCACATGATAATGAGGCTTAATCATCATTACTGTACCTCCAACTCGTGTGATGAACCTCTCTAATGACAACAGAAGATAGAAAGCCATCAGGGGATTTGAAACATGAAATAAATAGTGTACATTCGATTTCAATAGTTTTGCTACTCACTCAAAAACGTGAGGGGGATTTCCTGGTATCTGAAGCCTGGAATGTACTGAAAATTCAAAAGTAAAAGTATGTTAGTGCAAATTACACGCACTGCTGTCCAGAATCAATTTCCTTTAGGTAGGTTTAGTAGATGGCGAGATGCACAAAAAGTCTCACAAACTCAGTTGTTTCATTTGTTTTTGTTTCGTTTTTGTGTTTTCAAAAAAAAAAAAAGAACTTGTCCTACAGATTTTGTCCAATTGCAACCAAATTTAAACCATGTATGGTCAAGACACAGGACAATGCTGAATTGTGAAAGTTTCCATTCAGCATCAAATCAGTATAGCACAATTTTAGAATAGGATGGTTCTCTGTATTGTGTACAAGCACAATTTAGTTTAGGTTGGTGCTACTTTTAGTCAACCGTCAATAGAAACATCTTTGATATACAACAATATTCACATTTCTGAGGTCGTGTACAACGGCATGAGGTCTTTACTAACCTTAATCTGTATATAAGAAATCAGCCTCTTCAGTAGCGAGTGAAAATCTTGGCTTCCAACAGGGATATCTGCGCAAAAGTGTGCAAAACTCCCATCAAAAAAACAACACCGTGAGAAGAGGGGGGTTGGGGGTGCATCACAGAGCTTGGCAGATTTTGCATAGAATGGAAAATTGTACCGGTGGGATACAAGAGTCGGTTGACAAAGTGAACGACTCCATTTGTGGCCATGATGTCAGAGTCGGGGATTTGTACTGAGTTGACTCGCATGGTGTCATTTGCCTGCAAAATACAACATCCACAAACCTCAAATCCAAGACCTCGGATGACTCCTCGTAGTAATGGCTACCAGCTTGCTGTAAGTTGCGCTCATTCGATAATTGCACCACAAATAACTGCTTGATATGCTAAGAAAAAGAACCAAAATGCAAATGCGTGTAACTCTACTCACAAACATCACTCTGAGGTTGCTGCCTTGCAAGGACTTGAGAAGGTTCGTTACTCCCGTTTCCAAACCGCCACCAATGAAGATGCCATTATTGATGTGGTACAGAAGGATAGTTCTGAGAGCGTTGATGTCACCTCATTTTAAAGAGAGTCGAGAGTTATTATCAGCCGGCAACACGTGACGTGTTGCTCGTGCCGGGCGTGCAGGAGGCCTACTCTTCAGCAGTGTGAAATCTCTCTCCTTTAAACCGGCAAAAGCCTTGTCAGTCGGGGCGAATAACGTAAAGTCTCCCTCTTGTCTCAATAAGTCAGTCAGTCCGGCATCTTCCATCAGGGACAAAAAGATCCTGCAGCACAGAGAGAGAGGAACTTGGCACCGGAATACTGCAGCCTCTTTTTCTCATACCCATATATCCGCTAATAATGGAAATATTTACAATGCTGCAGTTTAAACGGGCGACGCAGTATCTTAACGCCAAGGTCCGCTTTCACGAAGACTAGCTGTACTTACTTGAATCCGCCGTTGTCTCTCAGAATCTCATACATGGATTTTTCGGCCGGTTTGAGGAAGCTCCTCATAAGATGGAGCGCTCCATTGCTTCCTTCCTTGCTTCCTCTGATAAGGCAGGAGTTCTCGACGCACACGGCCTGCAAAAGAACAGACACGGAGCATTTCAGATCACGGCTCAACTCGCACGAGGCTTGAGGGCTACCAAAGAGGGACGACTCACGGTGCGATAGATGAAGACCCTCAGCAGTTTTCCGCCGATGGTCTCCAGCGTCTGCCCGTTATACAGCTGTCCGAGGATGACCTTTTTCTTCAGGATGTGGTTCTCCAGGATAAACTTGAGCGTCCTCTGATCCATGGACATCACCTCATCTGCAGCGATAATATTTCAACAGATCTCAGTATTGTGCAGTCGATGGACAATTAACATGTACCTGAATTAATTGCAAATTGGTGAAGGGATTTATATTGATTATGCAAATGGAGAGGTCATCCCTCACCAGTAGCAGTTCACAAAACGGAGCACGGCTGAAGAAAGGCACAGCGGTTATGAATGATTTACGCCACGAGCTCCAGCTCAGCGGCTGGACGGTGTGTGTTAAGCTACAAATCACGTCTCCACAATGGGAAGAATTTACAGAGCAGCTTCCAGCTTTTGGCGTCTTGTAAATTCGTAGCACTTTTTCCAAAACCTATTAAGTATCCAGCCCCCATTGACTGTTGTACACATTTGACAAACACAACACCAGGGCTTCCATTTAGTTTCATCCTTAGCGGAAGAACACGGGAGTTTTATGACTTATTGGATTGGACAGGATGGTGCTTACCGTTGAAGGCGCTGTTGAGAGGGGCCAGGAGCGTGTACTCGGCCTCGGGCCTCATGGCGGCAGAGAGGCCCAGCTCGGACACCATGTCGCCAAAGGTGGACTGGGAACTTCCCACCAGTTCCATCACCTGTTTGGCTTAAAAAATCAGAAAGAATCCCAACACAGTTAAAACAGGGTCATGTCAAAGCTTTTCGTATTCACAAAACAATAAGACTAAGGTTATGTTTTGGTTGGAGTCGGGTTAATAAGACATACTGTAGGTCTTCTGGAAGCAATCAATGTTCTTGCATGCATGATTCATTTACAAAACCATAGGATTACGTAGGGTTGTGGGCCAAGACGTATTCGAAAGTGGTTGCTTAGAGCTCTACTATTTGGCCTATTGCTTTTCGCTCTGAAAAATCTCTTCACCAACCCCTCTTTTTATTGGCTGCACTTTCTGACATCACTGCTCCCGAATTAAAGATTTTTCAATCTTAGGCGAGACGCCACGACGAGAAAGGCCCACTTTGCGCATCCAGATGTGGCGCGACGCAACGCTCCATCATCGCGCCCTCGCAGCACATGAACAACAAATGGGGTCAACGACGGCGTGCGGCACTCCGCTATGTGAAATGTGGAAAAGCCTTTAATGTTAGGGTTTAGGGTTAAAAGTTGGGTCAGGGTTCGTAAAACATTTTGGACACAAGCCTTAATCAGTCTTTTGTCATGGAGGATCTTGTTTATGTATGCCCAAGCAGGAATTTGGGGTCAAGCTTGGGATTAGTGTAGGAGTTTGGGTTACTTTGTTGGTTTTTAGGAATAGGTTATGTTAAGGTTGGTTTTAGGACTGGGGTTAGATTTGGACTTGATGTTGTGGAAAGTTGGTATCCCAGTGAGAGGGCGAACATTTGTGTTTCGTCCCTTCGTGGGATACAGGCTTTAGGGTTGATGAGGATTGTAAGCAGTGTTTGGGTTTAGGACTAGCTAGATGAGGCCAAAAGCCCAATCTGTCAAGTTTCAGAAAAAGAGTCCAATAGATTTTGGAAGGTATTCAACATTTTTATCTTTGGTCAGCGATCACATGGTCAGGTACTAAATCCTTCTGTCCTTTGTTCACATTACTGGTGCTTAATAGTAATGAAGCATAGTTTCCTGGTGGTAAGCCATAGGTCAGTGAAGTTGAAAGGAGCAGAGACGGCAGATCTAACCTGAGTCTGGCATGAGCACTTGGTCAATGAGGTGGATGACGCCATTGGTTGTGACAATGTCCTTCTTGAGCACCATCTTAATGCCATTGACAGTCAAACTGTCGCCGTCACAGCCGATTACGATGTTGTTGCCCTCCAGGGTCTCGTAAGAGGTCCCGGCCGTGATGGCCTCAGAGCATTGCACCGAGTCCAGGAGGTGGAAATTCAGCAGAGCTGGAAAACAAAGACAAGTTTGTAATGAATGTAGTCACATTGTTTGATTGGCTTGTTAGCTGCTTTGGGTGGCTCTGCGCTCCACCTCATGTTACATTACAAATAGAAGTTCTCGGGAACCAGAAGACCCTTGGATCCTTTGGGTCCTTGAGGATAACCGCTTGGGATTCTGCCATGGTTCTATTTAACTTTGTGTGGGATTGTGTGATCTGACATCATCAACCAATAAAATGTTTGAGGTTGACCAGCCTACCGTATAACTACTGCTTCCAAGGAAACGCTGTTTTATGCTGCTGCAGACAAATACATCACCTTGCTGAAATTTTAGAATGATTTAACAAAAATCTCAACAAAATGGGATTTGCTACCTCACAAAAGGACTTTATCAGTGTAAATGTGTGATCCTATTACTATTACTCTTTCATCTGTTGACTTTCTGCTTACGATTACATGGGTGATTTGAAAGTGGAGACTAATTTTTGTTATTATTCCCCACCAAAATTTGTTATGCGTGGCTTGCCAAAGTGTGTCCACGTTCATTGCAAAGAATATTGCGGTTCCAGCTGTTTCCAATTGGAGCCGACTGAACCTGTGACAAAAAGTCAAACAAACACCAAGCTAGAGAATTTTGAATTCTGCATATCCATGCTGGTGCCGTCATCTTTTAGCTACAAAGACACCTTGTGTTACGGTTGCAATCTCTGAATCCAGGGAGCACGAGAGCATGTAGTTGTACCTTGGAGGACCTGCTTGTCGTTCTGGAGCCTTTCCAGCACGTCTCCTCCAAGCTTGGCAAAGGCTTCATTGGTGGGGGCAAAGAGAGTGAAGTGTCCGGGCTGACCCAGCTTGTCTAACAACCCGGAGTTCTGGGCGATATTCTGGATGGGAGAAAGCAATCGGGTCACATTTAGCAGAGGGGGGAAACTACTTGATCAGGTCGAGAGAGGAAACGTAAGGAAGATTTCATATCAAGAGTATTTTGACCAAAATGATCACGGCTATATGTATGATCACAACATCGCATTAAGGAGAAAAAAAGAAGACGGCTATATGCACACAAAGAATTAAAATTAGTTTAATTTTGAATAAAATCGCTATGGATACACCAGAAAATAACAAAGCTCACTTTTAAAGCATGGCTCTAACAAGTTATTCTAGTTTGTGTCGGAAAAAGACGCAAGCTGCTCAACAAAAGACGTCATCTGTGGTTATGTCACCATATAGCCAATAACGTCGCTATGTCACAGAATATAAAGGAGCATCTAATACAACTGTACTTCAACCCTAGCCATAGACTTAGCAACACAATGCTACCGGTAAATACAATTGAAACAAACATAAGGTTATCATTTTGAAATGTCACAGTTTATCGTTAAACAAACCGTTTCATCAGTTTTAAGGGTAAACATGACAAAAATGCATAATAGCCGCAGTCAGCTGTCAGCATGAACAAGGCCTTCTCTGCTTGCCAATAAACAATCAGATGTGCTGACGTACATTTACAACCTCAATTCTAATATTTGTTCCATGAAATTGTATTCTTTTTCTTGTTATTCTTATTGTATTCTCTTCATTTTGGAGCGTTGCCTCTTGGCTTGCTTCCAAGGATGTTGAAGTGGATGCCAGATTCGGGTCAATTCCGTTTTCGTCCTCAATGTGCTGCCGTGTCAATCTAATCTGCCCTAGGCCTTCAGAATCAATAGTGCCCATGACATTTCAATCACATTATCAATGGGACTTATTATATAGGCTCACGTCAGCATTTTTTGCAAGCTCTGGTAGGGTGGTCGGAGCTAACAAAATTCACATCTGTAATACTCGGCATGTTTAAAAAAATAATAATTTTTTGTCATATTATTATATAAAAATATATATATATGTGTGGCACAGCTGTGTAGTGTTGCATTTTTGTCCATCAATGATTTTTTTTTGCCTACAATTGTGATGGTATTAGGATCTTGATGAAGTCGGGTAAGACCCAAAATGGCCACAACTCACATTCAGCGTCTCCAGGTCCTCCTCGACCTCGATAACGTCCTGAATGCTTCTCCCGACGGCGCTGACGACGCGGTCGATCACATGGACGACGCCGTTGGTGGCCACCTGGTTGCCGTGGATGATCCTGGCACAGTTGACCGTCACGACCTGCAGGGGGGCAAGCACAGCGTTTTTACCGTGTGACGCCATGGGGGCAAAGGTGACGGTCAACGCCAAGCGATGGCGGCGCTCACCCCATTGGAGTAGTGATTGATGCGCAGACCCAGGTCGTTGTACATGGACGTGACTGTCATGCCGTTGCGCAAGTCTTTGGTCAGGAGGCGTTTGTTGACCATGTGGTAATGCAGGGCGTTGTATAGCTCGATGTTGATGTTGCTTTCAAGCGCGGCCCGCATGCTCTGTCACAGGGGGGTGAAATACAATGAATGTGCGATCGCAATGGTGGCAAGTAGTCATGTAAAAGTACTGAAAACACTTTACTGTACTCTATAGATAGTATTCGCTGACGCCACAGGATGGCGTGATCTAGCGTCTTGCATTGTTTTTTTTTTTGTTTTTTTAATATTTTTTTTGAGAGCTCAGTATTGTTCATTCGGAAATATCATCATCATTGCTCTTTTATTATTATTATTATTTTTTTATTATTATTTTTTTTTTATATATATTTTTTTAGCGTCTTGCATTGTATTCACACCGAATGTTATTTTGTTTCATAATGTCACCCTCGACTCTCTCTAACGTTACTTGTGTGAAGAAGACGCTCGTGGAAGGTTTTATCAACAGTCCTTGGAGCGGTACACGGTGAAACGTTTGATTAATGGATTACAAACATTTGCCGATGTCCGGCCTCCATGGCAATATTTGCATATGCTCCAAGGTGGGAGGGCTCAAAACACGGACGTTCTTTTGGCTATTATTGGTTGCTCTGTGCATTTGTATAAATCATTTGTGAATTAGAAATAATCTCGGGTTATATTAAGACCAAGTAAGCTTGTTCCCCAGCCGCGCTAGCTACAAGCGCTAGCATGTTTGCTACAACGACATTGTTTTGACTCGTCACACATTTTGAATACAATTTAAAAATAGAGACCTTAAGGAGAGTATTTGGAGAAATCTAAAAATCGAAACTTTTGACCACTCAATCTATTTTTAGTCATAGAGGGTCACATATTTCACGATTGCATTACGGTAAAATGCATTTTAACAATCTTACAATAAAGTCATTAAAACAGTCTTGTATTCTAAATATACTTTGTTTGATGATTTTACATTTATTGACAGATTTTGATCAAGTAAATATCTGTTACAAGCTTTGTAGAAAAAAGCAGAAAGTAGAAAAATGTGATTCATTACAGAAAATTATGCGATTAATAAGTTAAAAATAAAATTGCCTCACAGCACACAAAAAAAAAAATACAAATAAGGCGTTTTTGTTCAGTTGTAAGCTAATTTAGTATTTTAGTAGAGCACGTGGGATCACGTTTTCACAGCATCAAAGTTGAGCCAACCCTTTAAACATGAATTGCAAGTTATCTTTGACTACATTTATAAGTCTGTAATTGTTTACCTAAGTACAGGAGTTCAATCTGTACTTCTACTTTTGCCGGTATTTTTATTATTATTATTTTTTTTACACCAAGTATCTTCTTAAGTACAGAGTGAGAATACTTTTGCCACCTCTTTGTATCAGCGGAATATTTTCGGATTTGTCTGTGGAACCTCACCCCATCCAAGAGGTCCCAGGCGTCATTGCTGGGCGCAAAGAAGGTGTAAGAGCCAGATCCCTCGATCTCAGCCCTCAGCTTGGACGTGTCGGCGTATCTTTGGGTGGAATGGGCCTTCACCATGCCCAGCGTGCCGTAAACATTGTCGATCGGGGCCACTGTGGGGTGGGAAGGAAAGAACTTCAGAGATGCCTCAGAATTCCAACATTTTAAAGGTCGGACAATTTGGAAAAAGACCATCATTAAGTTGAGTTAGGAAAGTGTCCTTTTTTTTTTTTTTTTTTTTTTCTCTTTTTTTAAGAGCTCAGTATTGTTCATTCGGAAATGTCATCATCATTGCTCTTTTTTTTTTTTTTTTTTTTTTTAAATATATATATATATATATATATATATATATATATATATATTTTGTGTGTGTGTGTGTGGGTGAGTATGTGTGCGTGCGTGCGTGCGTGCGTGCGTGCGTGCGTGCATTTGTTAGCTCACCAGAAAACCTATTAGAAAAAATCTCATACCGTTCACCTTAGGAAAGTGTCTTATTGTTTGAACATCATTTTTAAACTTGCATGACCATGAATGACAAATAAGTTTCATTGGCGTTTTTTTTCCAATGAGGAAAATTGGAGGTTGAAATACTTCACTGTTAGCCGAGTTTTTATATCACGTTTAACACACGTGCACCCTAAAGAACATGTGTCAGCAATATGTTGAGAGCATCCCCTACTGGCGTAATAGCAAGCTCCCGCTCTCCGGGGTTTGGAAGATGTGCCCAAACAAAAGTTTTATAACTTCACTCCGACATATGTCGGTACCCGCGACGCACCTGCAGGGCAACCGCGCATTCCATCCAGCTTCATATATCCTGGGCAGCACTCGTAAAGGACCGTTCTGTAAGCGAAACAAACACATTATTAAACCTCAGACAGGTAGCAAATTCCTTTAAAAGGTCGACCACAGGCTCTGTCGGATGATGTTAAATCTGGCTACCGACAGCGTTGTCACAGCGTTTCCAGATGTGACCGTTTTTCTGTCTCTTCGGCACCAAAAGATGCCACGTGGTCTCGCATCTTGCTCCAAAAAGCTAATGGGAACGCTGCCTCCTGGATTAAGCAAACATTTAAATGGCAGATTTATATTTCAGAGAGTGCTCCATTTTTAAGGCTCACAATCAGTTTGGTTGTTGCTCGTCATTTGGTTAACCTCATTTTGGCGCGCAGAAATGCAGAGCGCTCAACGTTTTGGCCTTCGGAATATTTTGGTCAGCACAAAGACAATTTATGTTCTCTTTCTATGGGAATTATTCAACGTATTGCGTGCTTGCAGCATAAACGAGTAGAAATTGCCATCCTCTTGGCAATTGCACAGGAATGAGCCTAAATGTGACGGAATAGAAGAATGACTTGTCTCATACACCTTTTATGCATTTTATGCTTCCATTTTTTTTTATGGCTTTCAAATGTTTAAGATTTTTTAAAATGTGTGTTTGTTTATTTGATAAGGTGGTTGAAGTTTTATTTACACATGTAAGCAACAGAGCAGAAACTGGGCTATAACCGTGTGTATGTTCCTACCGTATATATCTGGATGTATATAACTGTGGTGTTCTCGTGGCTTTTTTGTTTCGCATATGTCGCCCGGGCAGTTCAAATGCGTCTAATAGTGGAAACGAGGCCCAAACACGTTCATACCTGCGGACACGAGTGGTATAGCGCGGTTTATATCCAGCTGCTTCTTTTTTTTTATTATTATTATCCTCCTCGGTCCGCCCTGGGTGATCTGCTGCAGTTTAACTGCATCTCCAGCGGCAAACAAACATATTCACGTATGTTTGCTGAGAGACGAGCAACAGAGCATCGCCGTCGGTCATTGGAAATTCGTCAAGTGGGATACGTTCCACTTCCACCCATTATAGAAAGAGCGTATAAAATGATTGAGTAGTTTTACATTCCACATCCTTTAAGCACACATTTAAAAAAATCTTAAACATTTGAAAGCCATAAAAAAAATGGAATTTTTTTTTTCTTAGCAATTGCACAGGAATGAGCCTAAATGTGACGGAATAGAAGAATGACTTGTCTCATACACCCTTTATGCATTTTATGCTTCCATTTTTTTTTATGGCTTTCAAATGTTTAAGATTTTTTTTAAATGTGTGCTTAAAGGATGTGGAATGTAAAACTACTCAATCATTTTATACGCTCTTTCTATAATGGGTGGAAGTGGAACGTATCCCACTTGACGAATTTCCAATGACCGACGGCGATGCTCTGTTGCTCGTCCCTCAGCAAACATACGCGAATATGTTTGTTTGCCGCTGGAGATGCAGTTAAACTGCAGCAGATCACCCAGGGCGGACCGAGGAGGATAATAAAAAAAAAAGAAAAAAAAAAAAAAGCAGCTGGATATAAACCGCGCTATACCACTCGTGTCCGCAGGTATGAACGTGTTTGGGCCTCGTTTCCACTATTAGACGCATTTGAACTGCCCGGGCGACATATGCGAAACAAAAAAGCCACGAGAACACCACAGTTATATAAATCCAGATATATACGGTAGGAACATACACACGGTTATAGCCCAGTTTCTGCTCTGTTGCTTACATGTGTAAATAAAACTTCAACCACCTTATCAAATAAACAAAGAGAGAACAATCTATGGCCGAATAACCATGTGTGAAAAAAAAAAAAAAAATCTGTTTCCATGTGAAAGCTGCAAAACAAATGAGGAAGAAAAAAAAGCTCCTCCAATTCTAAATGAACAATAATAGTGAGCCTGTGCACATTTCAGGCATTTTTTGGGGACAAAACACACCAAAAATGTCGCATGCTTGAATCATCTGATGAAGAAAAGATGCTGGACTGGATGCAGTTTGCAGTCAGAGGACAAAAACAGCAAATGTGTCCAACACTCATTTGAGATCAACACTTTTATATTTGCTTCAGCCAATATTGTTTAAAACTCCTACGACCAAATTAAATGTCATGATTGATGTTTTTTTTTTTCCCTTCAACATACTAATTGCTGGTTACTGTATGCTTGACATTCCGATCAAAGACCAAATTTTAATCTTGAAATAAAAATGGGATTAGATCCGAAAATCAACCGCATTATTAATAGTGCTTATTTGTGGTTCGTATGAGACTTCGAGGCACTGCGGTGAGATCACACAGAAGCCCAGTCAGCATTAAAAAAAAAATTAAATCAATGTTGCTACATTGCTCTCTCTCACACAGAGCGAGCATACGGCAACTTTTGACTTGTCAGCGTCTCCTTGGGGGAAAAAAACGGTTCCTCTGAAATTCACGGTGAATTGGTCAAGTCGAATATATTCGCCCTGCGGGCCGCATTCGGTTGCAGTTACTGAAGAGCAACGTGGGAAGTTGCTTTTGAAGCCCAAATGTCAGGAAGAAAATGCACATGGAATTGTTTTCTTGAAAGAATAAAATACTGTTTTTGTGTAGGTCACGCTTTTATCGACTGTATTTTGCGCACCAGTCCAAAAATGAATCAGGAAGAATAAAAACACAAGAGTCGCCCCCATTTTTTAAGGTAATTTATTTCACAAAGGCCAAGAACAGCTCGTCACTGCTTGGACTGGCAATCGTAATCGTGTTGATGGCAGCGAACGAGTTTCGGTTTGATTTGAAACTTCCGCTTATACCTATGGAAAGGTAGACGGTCTTTTTAGGTTAAAATGGCCTTCGGTGGAGACTTTAATGATCTCATTCACTCCCAGCCATTTTCACTGAAGCAACCCCCTTCGTTCGCGGCTGTTTTACTGGATTTCGACAGATTTTGAAAGGCCCACGGAATATTGTGTTCTAGTGCTATAAAAACATGGAAGCTACCAAAAGAAAGATTAGAGTCCCCTCTTTCATCAGGAAAAAAGTATATTTCTATCTGTTTCCATTTTGCAATTAGCATTAGAATATAGCAAAATGTGGTCATTATGGCCCTGGCTGACCTCTGATACTCTGCTGGCTTTTTGTTTTTGTTTTTTAAATAACTACAATTGCTTTAAGACACTTCTTCATGTCAGAAGCTGCATGAAAGCCTTCTGTATGCTCTTGCATAAAAAAAACTAAAACACGTGTAAACACATTTTTGGGAGTGAAGGACAAAGTATTAAAAACGTTTTTACACGTTTTTGGGTTTGAATGAGTTAAGATAAGAATTGTCTGTAAAAAAAAAAACTAACACTGGATCGGAATTTTATGATTTGAATCATATTAAATCACTGAATATTGTCGGACACATTTCAGAAGGTGGCGGTAATGCACCAAAACTGCCAAAAGAGCAATGATGATGACATGTCAAATCGGTAAAATTACCAAATGAACAATACTGAGCTCTTAAAATAAAAAAGATTAAAAAAAAAAAAAAGATAAAAGAAAGTAGAAGAAATGGAAGCTGAAGAAGAATAAATAAAAGAAGCACAAGTCATGGCCACTAATATGTGAAGATGATCACGTGTCATCCAGTGCAACAAAAAAGCAAATTGAGACTGTTGATGATGAAGCCAACATGTTGAGTAGTGGAACCCAAACAAGCATGGCAGTCATAGAGAGCGTTGGTGATGGAAGGGTTGGGGTTCAAGAAGAAAGACGGATGACCCCCCCAAAAAAAACATGGCTCCCGTCCACGTTTTAGCACAAAAGTGCTGAGAAGCCAGAAAGGGCAATAGAGCGAGAGAAAAACCCAACTGTGCAGTTGGAGTAAACGGCGGGCTTTTCCATTCATGAATCGTGTCAGCAATTCCGAGCCACATCCTGGAGTCTGTGGCTGACCACAGTGACACTCAAACAGTGGCCCCCCTCCAAAACCAAATGAACAAGACTGCCCTTTTAATGCAAAGACTACAAAGAGGAGTTGCAGGTTCCGCTTGGATGCGATAAAACTGTTAACGGCCTGACAGATGTCGCTCGGGGTTGAAAATGTCTTATTCCCCAGAAAGAAAATGCACTCGAGAAGACGCGCATTGCACTTTCATTTGAAACGTGTTTAACATGTCGCTTAGTGGATGGCATATCGATATTATCGATACCAAGTCAGTATTGATATCGGATCGATACTGGCACTATTTGTGCACTTTCTTTAAGAAAGTAATATATTTATATATATATATATTGTTATGGTTGTAATGTTTCTGTTTGGGGGGGACATTGATAGTAGAAGTATTTTCTATTTATCAACAAACGTTGTCCTAATTTTGTCCCTTGTTTAAATTAAAAAGGAAACGACACAACAACATTTGAAAGTTGAAAATTGATTGTGTTCAAGCATTTTGATGATACAGCTACCTTAACTCATTTGCTCCCAAAAAACGTATAACGACGTTCTATTTTAAATGTTTTAAGTGTCCCAAAGACGTATTTATACGTTTTTTACGTTTTGTTATGCTCGAGCATACTATGGTGACCAACCGTCCCACGTAGCGCGGGCACGCACAGCGTTTGAAGCTCAATTCATGCGTCTCGCAAAATTGTAGTCATGTCCCGCAAAATGTGTTTACCTTGAAAATAATAATAATATTAATAATACAATTTAGTGAGAGTTTGGCGCGATACGGTCAGCCGTAACCATGACAACAAGGCATAGCCACAAACTTTCATATACAGTAGTCCGTCTGTCTGAGTCGCTCACAAAAAAAGTCCCCCGTTGCCTTCACAGCCTTCCGGACTGTTGTAAACCACAGAACCGTTGTTGACCCACTTCTGCTCAACACTTGGAATCAAAAGTTTTTGGAAGCTACGCCGGCATAACTAGAATGTTGACATGTTTTGATGACGCAAAAACAAAACAAAAAAAAACCGCGGCCATCACCGGGATTGTTCGTTAGCCTCGGCAAACTCCGCCGTCCTGCAGGTTTTGGAGGTTTTCGCCTTTTCACGGCATTCATTCATCTCACCGTATCCATCGATTTGACTCGCAATCAAGAAGCCACCGCTCGTAACTACTCACGCTTTCTTTCCACAGATGGCGCCTTGGTACCAATTGCGACAAGTGCTGAAGTACTTCTTCTTGGTCCCCATGACTTGCTGCAAGGCGCACAGATTGGGCCTGAGGGTGCGGGCGAGGAAACACGAATCAGGTACAACACTGGATTAAGACTCTTAATTAAGAGATGAGCGTAATAGAAATCCTAACATGAACAATACTGAGCTCAAGAAAAAAAAAAAAAGAAAAAAAAAATAGAAATCCTGACATGTCATGAATATGAACTGTGTAAGGCAAGTGGTCCGACTGTACATTTGAGTTATGTTCTAGAATTCAGGGGTGCTCAAGTTCGGTCCTCGAGAGCCCCCATCCAGCCTGTTTTCCATGTTTCCCTCCTGCAGCACAGCTGAATCTAATGATCAGCTAATCGGCAAGCTTTGCAGAAGCCTGATAACGATCCTGATCATTATTCAGGTGTGTACGTGAAGAGAAACATGGAAAACAGGCTGGATAGGGGCTCTCGAGGACCCAACTTGAGCACCCCTGTGAATCTAGATGAATACATTTGTTCAAAGGCTGCAATAGCTAATCAATATTTTTATGTCACACAGTATTTGCAAAAGACAACAGTTCCAATAATAGTCACGCATTCACGATTGAATGCTAAACTCATATTACAGGCGCGCCCCACAAAATTATTAGTTTCAGTAGATGACGACCAAAAGTTATAGATTCAAAGTACAGTTCACAGAGTGAAATATTTCTCCTTTCATTGAATTCATTTGGATTGTTGTAGCTTGCAGCAAATGGAAATCAGGGGGTCCGACACATTTTATTCAATTATAGTACAACAAAATGCATCCATTGCTTACCCTTGGTCCCTGGCCCGGATGCGACTGTGCGCCACGATCTTGTCGTAGGCCGACGAGTGCGCCCCGTCCGGCAGGGACGAGAGCACGAGGAGTGCAAAGGTGGCGGCGAAGAGGAGCTTCATCCTTGGATTGCTGGCTTGCTGGCCCTTCCAGAACCAAAGTGATGTGGGCTCCACTCAAGAGTGGGAGTTTATATATGGCCGCCGCACGCGCTCGCCTCCTGCTCCAGGAGGATGACAGCATCGCGCACAAGCGCTACCAGGAAACTCTGAGAGTGTTACCAACACACACAAGGCCCAATAAAAAAAAAATAAAAAAATAAAAATATATATATATATATTTTTTTTTATTATTATTATTATTATTTTTTTTTTAAATGGGAACATGAACAGAATTTCTAAATCCTCTTTTCAATTATAAGTCATTGATAGTTGTTTTAAATTCACATTTTTTTCCTTCTCCTTTTTTAACATACCTTCAATAAGATCAGAGCATAATTCAAACAGATTAACAATGTTCTGATTATGGCGGACTTGTTTATCACAATGCAAATTCTCTGTAGCGTTGTTTAAATGGCTAAAGAATATATTTAAATCGAGCCTTTTGTGCTGTGACTACTTGTATACATGCTACAAGCTTAACTTGCAGAATGTTGTGTGTGTGCCACCTAGTGGTGAGAAGGACCGCTTGTTTATCACCCACATTAAGGTTATACCAGGTCAGCATTTCTCAACATTTATTGAGCCAAGGCACATCTTCACTTGAGACAAATGTGAAATAAAATGAAAACAAAAAATGCTATATATATATATATATATATATATATATGGTCAGAAACTTCATACTATATCTCACAGTGCGCAGTGATAAAGGCAAGACAAGGAAGCCATGTGGGAGACATCTGGGATATTGCAGCCAAACATTTCCACATCCGACTGCACCGGCAGAACCCCACTTCCCACATTCAAGGTGGGCGTCTTGCCACAAAACCTCCAAAAATAAACATCGGAGCTTTTGAACATGCAGAGTTTCAGTCAGCATTACAGTAACTGTTTGGATAAAAAAAACGAAAAAAAATAAAAAACACTTCTAGGCCATGAATATAAAACAAAACGAGAGTGGTTACCTGGCCTGCCTTCTTGTGCTGCATGACCGGGCTGAGCAAAGTGTTTTGTTGCAAACTGTCCCTTCAAATATCATAAAAAGTTCCAAGTTCAAAGTGATTACTTATTTCATTAGTGACAGTATATAATGTATGTACTGTATGTGTGCCCTGCGATTGGCTGGCAACCAGTACAGGGTGTACCCCGCCTACTGCCCGAAGCCAGCTGGGATAGGCTCCAGCAACCCCCGCGACCCTTGTGAGGACAAGCGGTACAGAAAATGGATGGATGGATGTATCTCAATTTGAAATACCATAAAGTGCCACAAGATGGCGCCAAAAGTCCTGTATGTTAGGAAAGTAGTACCTTCTTGACAAGAAAGCGAGTTTAAATGATGCATTTTGACGGTGGTGCGAGCTTCATACTTTAAGTTTAACATAAGAAATTGTAAAAAAAAAAAATAATAATAATAATACAAAATGTAGATGCGGCATCGATTACTCTTGTTTTCTCTCTTATTTGCTGCAGTGCTCGATCCCCGCTCCCCGATTCTTGTATTCGCAAATAGGTTAAACTTTCAAGGCCTTTGATTAACTCCTGACCCGGTTCTGATATTTCATCTTAATCGAAACAACTGGAGGACATTAACGTGATAATCCCAACGTTTGAAGCAAGTTTCCACCTAAGAGACTCGCGTGCATGCGGCAACGAAAAACAGCACAGCTGAACTCAGTGACGCCATAATTGGATGCAGTGCGCCATCCGCGCTTCCAGCAGCAGCCGTCCGCTCGTACTCGCTTCCACATCGATAGTAAAAACGCGGCACAAGGTGCGCGCTTCTGTCGCATCATCGCTTCTCGCCGCTATATCTTCGCCAGCGAGCCCGCGACGACCATGAAAGCGAGAGCGAGCGCAGAAGCTTTTAGTGTCTGCAGCGTCGAAAACAAATCTTTTCGTCGTCTCTTCGGAGCTTTGCGAGTTTGTTTTTCTTGCTTAAATATTTGAAAACTTTGAGAAACGCAATCAAGAGACATGATTCCGCATGCTGCAACTCTCTTGTAAATAATAGCTTCCCATGCGCTAGGAAAACTACTGCAAGAGACGCGCACACGTGGACGTATCAGTGTTGCTACATAACAGCCAGCAGTTGACATCATGTGACAAGTATTGTCCCCCCCCCCCTCCCCCCCCTTCCTGGATAGAATTTATGATTGTCTGACAACTTAAAAATGTGTGGGTGTGGCCAATTTACGGCTTCCAGGAGTAGTGAAAGGAATCGATTTAGTTGCACAATTTTCCAGGAATTATTGAGTACTGAGTAGAAAGATGCAGTATCCCCCCCCCCCACCCCCCCCATTTCGTGAGCTCATGAACATGAAGTAAACATCGAGATCACATGACTGAAATCATCGTACACTCAGTTTGCCAGTTCGTTCGGTCAACGATTATATAAGAGATCCGCAGATGTGCTGCAGGAAATGATCCAGTGAACTTGTGCACCGACCAGCAACTTATGGGGAGAGGCAGAGCAATACGATTCTCTGCCACTAGATGGCAGAAGGTACAATTAAGCTTTGTATTCACCCGTTGCCATTCATTTTACTACGGAAGCGTGTAACTTGGCAGTATTCAGAAAACATTTTTGAGCGTTCAAATGTATTTGTCAATACCTTCGAACATGTTTAAATATGTTCAAACGTACTTGTGAGTACGTTTCAACGTACTTGTACACTAAATGCTACAAACATAGCATATTTAAGTCTAAGTTAATACCTTGTTGTATTTTGGGGGGGGGGGGGGGGGTAATGCAGAATCTAAATCAAGCGCTGCAGCCATAATAATAAATCATAAAAGTTATGAATAAATAAAAATTTTGACTTAATTTTCAAACAGTATAACGTGGGCTAAATGCATGCGCAAGTAATACCCACAGTAATATGCTATGTTTGTAGCATTTAGCCTTACAAGTACGTTCGAACGTACTCGCGAGTACGTATTAACTAATTTGCGAGTACATTTTAACATATTTAAATACGTTCAAAGGTAGCCAGTCAAAAATGTTTACAATATAACAAATTCATAGCTATAAATCATTTTTGGGACTTTTTTGTTTGTTGGTGTGCCGCAGGGATAGCGGATGCATTCCCAGTAATCCCCCCCCCCCCCCCGCCCTAAAAAAATATATATATTTGGACATGACCGACGAAGGAACAGATGTTCAAATGTGCATTTACAGACATTTAAGGGGCATCCAAATGTGGTAGAGAGAACATCAACTAAGCAAAACTTTTAAGCTTGACATTAGGAAAACGTCCGCTATCATCTAAGAAGACGTTCTCAAAAGTTTTCATTCTATTGTTTCTTTGAGGCAGTGTGCACACTCAACAATTTGTAATCTTTTAAATGTGAGAACACCATACAAATGAAAGCATGATTCATGCTCGAGACCAACACAGAGGATGACATCACACATAGTATCCATTGTCATAGTACCAAGATTGATCTGTGGGGGGCAGCATCGTGCCACATTAATGTCCACACTGCTGGAAAATACAAACAGCAGCAGCAGCAGCAGCAGCAGTAGTAGAAGTAGACGAAGCTAAGCTAACGATGACTTTTTATGATCATTGAAATCGTTGATGAGCATACATAACGATTTACTATTGTAAATATGGAACACGTTTAAGATTTGTGACCGTTTTCCATGCAAATGGAGGCAAAATCACTCTTTTTTTTTCTTTTTTTTTTCTTTTTTTTGGTTTTCTGGTGAGCTAACAAATACACGCACGCACGCACGCACGCACGCACATACACATACTCACCCACACACACGCACACAAAAAAAAAAAATTATATATATATATATATAAAAAAAAAAAAAAAAAAAAAAAAAAGAGCAATGATGATGACATTTCCGAATGAACAATACTGAGCTCTTAAAAAAAAAAAAAAAGGCAAAATCACTCTTAATGCAACTCACGTCACAAGCTAATCCCTCAGGATAATCTTTCAGAGACATGACAGATATCCAATGCTGACTTAATGTTCAAGTTGTCCGATTGTCGATATGCGAGTTGAGGTGTTGAGAATTTCCTTTCCTGTAATCGTCACATCTGCTTTTGTGTACAGACTCTGTATAAGAAATAAACAATTTACCAGAACAGTTTCCCCCATTTGTAAACAGGATGAGTGAGAACTTTAAAGTGGTAAAGCGACGCAGATAAACTTGTCCATAAATGGAGGTACCAGAATTTTGATACTTTTTTTTTTTAGATAACTTCTCCATTTCACGCAGTAATTTGCTGATACATCAATTTAAACAATGGCAATATCTTTGTAAGCACCCACAAGAAAGAAAAAAAAAAGTGAAAACACAGCATATTTTTTTTGGGCAGCATGACCCGCAAACTTTCCCGGAGTTGCCTTTCCTTTTATTCTAGTGTTCACACATGGGGGGGAAAAAAAAAAGGAAAATCAAAGCAATAAGTTCTAAAAATGTGTCACAATAATTTAGTTGCATGGCACACTGCACTGTATAATTTGTAGCAAATTTATGTTTTGAGGTTACTTGAAACTGCTTCATCTACTAAAATAATGAATAATTTACTGTAGCCATAACATGAACCCTTAAGTCTGAACCAAAGTTAAAATAAATAAATAAATAAACAGACAGCCAGAGGTAAAAAAATCAATGAATAAATATAACCTTACTTGACACATTATTTTTAATGCCCATTTTGTTTCAGCACAAATCAGCACTGGCCTGATTATGACGCATTTTCATGTAACACGCTTGACACGATAGGAGCGTCTTCATTTAATAAATTACTACAAAACAGAAAGAAAGGAAAAAAGAGACATCTATTATTTGTGGACATCGAGATGAATGCGTGCATGGTTGAGGTCATTAACTCATTCACTAGCATTTGCACTGAAGCAACCCCCTTCGCTCCCGGCTGGTTTACTGGCTTTTGACTAATTTTGCAAGGCCCCCAGAATATTGTGTTCTATTGCTATAAAAACATGAAACCTACCCAAAAAAAAAGATTAGTCTCTTCTTTCATCAGGAAAAAAAAGTTTCCAGTGTTTTGCAGCAATTAGAATTAGAATATAGCTAAATGTCATCATTAATCTGTTTAAAACAGTGGGGAAAATTGCTTCTTTTTTTTTTGCAACATGGCCCTGGTTGATCTCTTATACTGTGCTGCCACCTGCTGGTCGCTTTTTGTAGTAGCTTCCAGTGTTTTAAGAATCAGCCTCAGGTCAGAGGCTGCATCAAAGCCTTCTTGTATGCTCTAGCATAATAAAAAAAAAAACACATTTAAAAACATAATACGTTTTTGGGACCATGGCGATATTTAAAATAGAACGTTTTTCTACGTTTTGGGGAGCAAATGAGTTAATGTTTGCACGACGCCTCCTTCTCTTGAACATCCTCCTCCACCTCCTGTGCGACTTCTACTATCACCCTCGGACTTTTAAGCTCACGGTTCGGCCCGCCGGCGCTTTCCGAACACTTCGCGCACTTCTCCGAGGAGGGGTTGATTTCCGTCCGTCTGGAGTGCCCCGGCGTTGCGACGTCACCCAAGCGACTTTCGGCAGCGGCCGCGCCGCCATTGCTCGGACCGCCGCTCGCGTTGCCGGCTGCGCTCGGCCCGTGGGCGCTCAGGTCAAACACCTCCAGCCTCTGTTGCGCCTCCTCCGTGCACCATTTCGGGGAGTACTTGAAAGAGTTCCCGGCGTAAGCGAAGGGGGAGCTCGCTACTTTCCCGCAGACCCGGCCTTGGCATTTGCCCTTCATCATTCCCAGCACTTCGCAGCGGAAGCTGGAGATGTCCTGCTTGAGCTCCTGTCAACGACGGAGGAACAAACGTTTGAACAAGAGCGAATGAAGATCGCCGCTTTTTCGCAGGTTTACGCTACCTTGAAGTTTTCTTCAGTCAAGCCTTCCTCCGTCTTGGCATCTCTGATCATTGCAGCGACATATCGCTTTACTAGGTTTCTCAAAACCTCCTGAAAAGTACACAATGCTAATTGTTGGTGTTTCAGTCCTATCGATTCTTATGAATAATTTTAGAGGATGGAAATGGGCCCTTACCTGATACTCGTGGTTTAACCTGACGTTGTCCGCTGCACGCCTCTGTAATTACAGAAATAAATGTTCTTTTTTTTTTTTTTTTATACTAAAAGTGTGTTTGTATCTGTTTCAGTTTTGCAGCAATTGGCATTAGAAAATAGCTATGTTTCATTATTCTTCACAAATCTGGGAAAGAGAGTTTGTTGCAACGTGGCCTTGGCTGATCTCTTATACTCTGCTGCCACCTGCTGGCCGTTTTTTATAATAACTACCATTGCTTTAACCTCCCAAGACCCCGGACTCTTGCATAGCATGCATTTTTTTATTTCTCTTACGCTATTTGGGATGCCCGGGATGCTTTCTGTACTTTGGATGTCGGCATGTGTGGACATTCGTTTTATATTTCAAAAGAATAAATAAATACAGTCCCCTTTGAGTCGTGATGAGCAAAACTGCGAATTATAAAATGCCAATTGTGCCCCTGTGAGCAATATGTATCATCTGCAGTGCTGCTAACAATTGCATAAAAACGTATTCAAAAGTACATCGTAAACATTCTCCATTTTGCATTCTTGCTGTCCTAAACTGTAAATTTCAACTTCTCAACGTGCCAAATGCGTTATGAAACGTATGACGTCTAATCCCAAGGTATTTTGGAGTCATTCGGGTCACAGTGTTACTTTTCATGTCCACTGGCGGCCATTTTCAATTCTTAGGTCATAGCTAATCTGTCCATGTCCGGACAGATGCGAGAAACTGCAATCAAAGTTAACTTACCCCCAAACTTTCAAAGGTTTCGAGTATTTTTAAGCTGGGCCTCCGAAGCACACGTGCTTGTATCCATCCTGTCAGATAATAAAACGACTTGGGACTGGGTATTATGTTGAACGGAGACGGCAAAGTTCCTCCCTCTTCAAAGTAGCTCATCCATAATTTAGTTCTGGCAAATTTCCACTCTATATCTGCGTGGTCCTTAAAAGAAAATACGAGCCGTTCAATCAGTGGCGTTGGCAAAAGAACACAAGACAAATGGGAGCGGTTAAACAACAGAAATGGCTACTGACAGCAATGTGCTGGTACGAGTTGTTCATCATGGCAATTAGCATGTTCAGCAGCACCACCAGGGAGATGATGTTGTACGTGCCGAACATGGTGGTGCCGACAAACTCGGTGAATTCGTGGTCCGGCTTCACTCGCGTCACGTAGAGCGAAATGAGGCCAAACACGGACCAGAATAAGGACTGCAGCGTCTCGAATAACCTGAAAAACAAGCGCAACATACATCAGCTTGATCGCGCCGGTTAAATAAAGCTCTTCATCAATCCGCCTACGTTGAGAAGGCGTTGTTTTGCTGCATGCAGCGGATCCCCTTGCAGTTGTCGCCCACGTCGGTTCCGTAGTAATAGTAGAGCTGGCTGAGGCCGTTGGCGAAGGCCAGCAGCACCAGGCAGTAGATGAAGAGGAACTTGAGGATGTCGAGGAGCATGCGGCCCAGCGAGATCTGCAGCGGGCCCAGGTGGGAATTGGCGGTGAAAAGGCAAATGAGGCGCAGGGAACTGAAGATGTTGGCGATGGCGAACAAAGCCTCGGCGATCAGAGTCGGGTGCCACATTTCCCAGTTGCGGCGGAGTTTGTGCCCGCTGTACTGCAAAATAAATGTCAACGCGACGTCGTCAAAGAAGAAGGCGGGCGGTTCAACTCTGCAAATGTCTTCGTGGTTACGCGGCAGGCGGCGTCTGTCACAACCCGTAAAAAATTGAAATTGTCAAGCAATAACAACACGTCCGTCGTTTGTTAGCTTGTACTTGGTAACTCATCATCACAATTTTTTTTTTTTTTTACACGGCCTGTAGCTTTACCTGGCTAACCTACGGAAGAGGATTAGGGCCACTGAAAACAGGAAAGAAAAAGGTTGGCAGGATTCTCACTTTCTCAGAATTTTCACTTTGAAGTCAGAATTCTGACTTCAAAAAATGAGAATTCCCACTTTCATCTCAGAATTGTGAGATGAAAATCAGATTTATCACTTTCAAGTCAGAATTCTGTGATTGAAGTCGGAATTTTCACTTTCTGAGATTAAAGTCGGAATTCTGAGATTAAAGTCGGAATTCTGACTTTGAAGTCGGAATTCTGACTTCAAAAAATGAGAATTCCCACTTTCATCTCAGAATTGTGAGATGAAAGTCAGATTTATCACTTTCAAGTCAGAATTCTGTGATTGAAGTCGGAATTTTCACTTTCTGAGATTAAAGTCGGAATTCTGAGATTAAAGTCGGAATTCTGACTTCAAAAAATGAGAATTCCCACTTTCATCTCAGAATTGTGAGATGAAAGTCAGACTTATCACTTTCAAGTCAGAATTCTGTGATTGAAGTCGGAATTTTCACTTTCTGAGATTAAAGTCGGAATTCTGAGATTAAAGTCGGAATTCTGAGATTAAAGTCGGAATTCTGACTTTGAAGTCGGAATTCTGACTTCAAAAAATGAGAATTCCCACTTTCATCTCAGAATTGTGAGATGAAAGTCAGATTTATCACTTTCAAGTCAGAATTCTGTGATTGAAGTCGGAATTTTCACTTTCTGAGATTAAAGTCGGAATTCTGAGATTAAAGTCGGAATTCTGACTTTGAAGTCGGAATTCTGACTTCAAAAAATGAGAATTCCCACTTTCATCTCAGAATTGTGAGATGAAAGTCAGAATTATCACTTTCAAGTCAGAATTCTGTGATTGAAGTCGGAATTTTCACTTTCTGAGATTAAAGTCGGAATTCTGAGATTAAAGTCGGAATTCTGACTTCAAAAAATGAGAATTCCCACTTTCATCTCAGAATTGTGAGATGAAAGTCAGACTTATCACTTTCAAGTCAGAATTCTGTGATTGAAGTCGGAATTTTCACTTTCTGAGATTAAAGTCGGAATTCTGAGATTAAAGTCGGAATTCTGACTTTGAAGTCGGAATTCTGACTTCAAAAAATGAGAATTCCCACTTTCATCTCAGAATTGTGAGATGAAAGTCAGAATTATCACTTTCAAGTCAGAATTCTGTGATTGAAGTCGGAATTTTCACTTTCTGAGATTAAAGTCGGAATTCTGAGATTAAAGTCGGAATTCTGACTTCAAAAAATGAGAATTCCCACTTTCATCTCAGAATTGTGAGATGAAAGTCAGACTTATCACTTTCAAGTCAGAATTCTGTGATTGAAGTCGGAATTTTCACTTTCTGAGATTAAAGTCGGAATTCTGAGATTAAAGTCGGAATTCTGAGATTAAAGTCGGAATTCTGACTTTGAAGTCGGAATTCTGACTTTAATCTCAGAAGTGAGAATTCTGAGAATAAAGTGAGAATACTTTTTCTCTCTTCACTGGCCCTAATCCTCTTCGGTACAAACCAGACTAAACAGCTGCCACCCCCTTGACACAAATTACTACTTTCCTATTAGACAGGGCTTGGGCAGCCTCTTTTTTCTCTTTATTTTTATTTTAGGGCATTACAGAAAGGAATTGCACACAAAGATGCAGCCAAAAACTAGAACCAATAGGTTCGTCAAAAAAAAAAACAGGAACTGCAAATAGGCGCACGGTTGATTGTATTGTATAATACTTTTAATTACTGCTGAGATGATTGGTTGTGAGTGTGTCTTCCCAAAATCCTTGCCGTTCACATTATTCAACCAAAACGATCACTCGCGCACGACCACGCATCCGAGTTCGTCTCCTTATATGCAAGCGTACCTTTGCATATGCAACAATCTTCAGGGAAATGGTTGCAAGATATAATGCGTTCATGATGAAGTCCATTATATTCCACCAGTCGTCCATGTAGTCTTGGAAACCACTATCCCACATCTGCTTGATCTCCGTCCAGATGAAACCTTGAAGGCACAAACAAATGGCGGCATTAGGATCGCGCCGCCACCAGGAAGCCCAATTAAAGACGGGAAAAAAAAAACACTCTTTTTACCGATTACCCAGGGTAGGATCATCCATTCCACCACGGTCGGCGCCGGGCCCTGAATGTCACGCTGCGGGGCTTCAATGTGCTGCGATGCCAAGAAGAGCAGGAACAGGAATGTCAAATAGGAAGCGGCGTGACAGATAAACTTGATGAAGGGCTTGCGGATGAATAAGCCGTAACGGCTTTTGGGCGAGACCAAGTAAAAGATGGATAACACCGGGAAGAGGAGTCCGATGAGGATGCACGTGAGGAGTTTCACTGCCCAGTGGCGCCTTCGCCAACCTGGGATCTCGTCGTACCACCGGGAGGCCA
Organism: Leptonotus elevatus; assembly: GCF_054856555.1. Lineage (NCBI taxonomy): Eukaryota > Metazoa > Chordata > Actinopteri > Syngnathiformes > Syngnathidae > Leptonotus > Leptonotus elevatus. Next base: position 24,569,628 of record NC_141245.1, on the reverse strand, counting down.
GCAGCTGCTGGCAGTTGGGCTGGGCGACAAACTATCAATGACACAAAGAAAAATGGATAATAATAACGAGGGGTGTCACGTAATGAGCATTTTTAATCGGAATTAAGCGCATGGCTTCAATAGTTAACTCACGATTAATTGCAAGTTTTATATCTGTTTTAAATGTACAATAAAATGACAATATTTTTTTGAGTTTTAAAAGTGGGGAAAAAAATTTTTACTAATAGAAATATGGGCTGCAACTTTTAGTCATTGATAGAGTAATTTCATAATGCATAAAATTGAGTTCAAATTCAAAAGATGTCCTGTGAGATGGCATTACTGCATTTGCAAGACGTTGATGACAGCTCAGTGCATTTTTTTTCTTTTCATATTGAGAGCTACGAATCTAATCTTTAACATGAATTAACTTCAGAAATTCTGCACATTTTTTAAATTGTCAAATACAACTTGACCCCCAGTCTCCACAAATATGGGCATTATTATGAAATCGATTACTGCTAGATTTTGACGTGGACGTCTGCTGCGTTGTGACCGGGATTCCCCCAGTAGAGGCTTTCCAAATAAAGGGCGCTCATTAATCGAGCGTTTAAAAAAAAAAAAATGGTGGTATTAAAGGAATCGGTGGAGGCTGGCTGGTGTCTGCGGATCTCACGCGGCTTCGTCTGTCCTTCCTTCCTTTTCTCGGTCTCTCCTTCGGTCTCTTGAGGCCTCCCTGATTTTATGTTTTTTTGGATTTGTTGGGGTCTGGATGTTTCTTGGGTTGGGGAGGAGTTCTGGTGGGGGGGTGTCTGGTCGGTGCTGGATTTCACCTTCCTTGGTTTTCTTTGGTCCTTCCTCGGGTCTCCTGACGGCGGTGTTCGGTTTAGGTGAACGGTATGAGATTTTTTTCTAATAGTTTTTTTATACACGCACGCACGCACGCACGCACATACACATACTCACCCACACACACACACAAAAAAAATAATAATAATAAAAAATAAATAAATAAAGAGCAATGATGATGACATTTCCGAAAAAAAAAAAAGAAGAAAAAAAAAAAGGAACTTTAATTCAAAATGAACACGCTAATTTTGATATTCCTAATAAAACCCACCTTAAACTAAGAAAACTTCTGATGGAATAGTTGAAAGTAGAAAATAATTTATCATCCCTATTTTCTAACAAGTTGTTGAATCTGCTTCTTATCCTCTTGCTCAAAACCACCGCAAGATGTCTTTTTTGTGGTGATGAGAGTTCATTTCAGCTTAACCTCGTTACAGCCAAATGGAATCACTCCATATAATGGGGTGGGTGACGATGAGGTCATCTTTCCAGCACAGAAACCCTTCACATCTTCCCATCTTTTGTCTCGGGAGTGGCCAAATTGCAAGTTGCGGCTGCAGGCGCGAGCGTGGCACCACGGATGGCATCAAACAGAGGATTCGTTTGCATTACTGCATGATTGAAATCGGACCTAAAGTGTCGTTTCGCGCGAAACCCTGGGAAACAGGAAGTGATTTTGTGGACAACTGCTAAGTGCTTGTAATGGTCTGCAGCTCGTCTGTAACCGCCTCGGAAAAAAAAACACAATAGCAACCTGTCAAAAGTTTGCGGTTTACGTCGTTTTTTGCGTCAACGTGCAATAAAATGAGCAACATTGTGGGGAAGGCGCAGTAGAAACTTGGAATATCTATTTAGCTCACATGCTACGAGTTGTAGCTTTTTATGACAAGAGCTTCAACTAAGTCCAAACGTTCAGCAAGTGCTCAGTCGTTCTGAATCATAAATCTTCATCCCCCAAGACAATTGGGGCAACTTTCCATCTATTTCAACTTTCTGAAGGCTCAATAATAATTCACACACACCATCTAATAGCAAAACTTTCTCCTCATGATTCAACTATTTCAAGTTTCATGGAAATAGCCATCACGTCGTCATTATCACCCTCAAATCCAATTGCCACGGGACCGAGGAGGCGACGGTCGGTAATGCACTACATTAAGAAAGCAGCCTTGCAATTACGGGCTGCCCAAAATTCCCTCGGGACCCGTCCCACCATTTAGACCCATTTGTGGCTCATCTTGACGCGGTTCTTGTCACGAGGCCACTTAAGTTTACGGTTGAGTCCTTTTATATCTAACGACGGCCTCATGTCTCATTTCCTTTTCTTTTTATTTTATTTTTTTCAGGAGCAATAAAAACGTTATCCACTCAAAGATTCATCTTTAGGATCATAAATGTATCGATTCGCAGGATGTTGAATGTGTTTCAAGTGTTCAAGTGACAACATACTGACATGCGTAGGTTATAAATCGTAAAGACTTTTAAGGAATGTTTACTTTTAAAGTCAATCATCTGATCAAAACGTCATGTTCATTATCCTCAATTGTTGCTGTTTCGAACAGCAAAATAATCAGAAAGGCTTTAAAAAAATAAAAAAAAAAAATAAAGAAGGCGGCAAATTTGCCAATGGCCAACTGCAGTTGTGGATTATTGTTTCAGTTCTGGAAAGTCCTCACAAAATGGAGAGTAGACCACGACTCGTTCCGCTTAAACAAAAAATACGACTTACTAGTGATGGCAAAATGAAGCTTCATGAAGCACTTGTAATATTTTTTGACTCCCCTAGATGGTGCTCTTGATTTAAATATAAAGGCTAGTGCAAAGGAAATGGATTACATTTCCACTGCATCTTTCAACCAAGAGTGGCATCTAGAGGAGTCAAAAAAATATTACAAGTGCTTCATGAAGCTTCATTTTGCCATCAACTACGACTTACCTCTTTCTGGCAGTATTTGATGGCCAACTTCACCCGCGCCAATTCGTTGCCGTTCTCATCCAGCAGCGGGTTGATGTCATCGCGGTAGTTGAGGATGATCTCCAGCTCCTTGGAGCTCCTGGTCTGGTCCAAGAGGTCCTTGGCAAATTGTTTGCACGTATGCGACAGCTCCTCGTACTCCGACTTGAACTCGTTCTCCACCCGGCTGAGCTCCTTCAGCTCCCAACTGAGCTGGAAGGCGGTGAGGAACGGGTCCTCGCTGGACAGGGCGATGAGCGACGGGCTGGCCAGCGCCTTGTACACGTTGAGGTGGGAGTGCGAGTGGCGCAGGCCGTCCACGTCCAAACTGGACACGCACTCGGGGCAGTCGCACAGCACGGCGTGCGGCTGCGGTATGGAGACGCCCCGCTGCACCAGCAGCTTGATGATCTCGTAGTTGTTGGTGTGGGCTGCCAGGATGATCGGCGTGATGTCCGGCGTGAAGTCCGAGAACTGCTTGTCCAGCAGTATGGGTGGGAGCTTGACGGGAAACGACAGGTGCTTCAGTTAGCGCCAGATAGGAAGTCGGTAGTACGGTAGTACGGTAACGCTATCCGTCAGTCTGTCAGTTGGTCAGTCTGTTGTCTGTCTGTCTCTCAGATTGTCTGTCAGATGGTGTCTCGTTTGGTCTGTCACCTTCTGTCAGTCTTTCTGTTGGTTGGACTGTCAGTCCGTCTATCCACCCGTCGGTTTTTGGCAGTTGGTCTGTCAGATGATCTGTTGGTTGGTCCCATTGACCTGGGAGACGTCGGCCCTCCCCACATTTTTTTTGTCATAAATATCGGACGCGATTCATCTCTAAGATGGGTTGGTCCTGACCTATTTCAGACCCACTGGGTCAAAGTTCAATTTGTGTACCCAGCCTAAGCTTTTTAAGTTGCGGGGTAGCTACGTTGAAATTCTCAGAAATGTTGTCGGAACAGTTTAAAGTAGCACTAAGGAACTTTTCGTAACTCTTTTGATGAAACATCGACCTAAAACTAGTTGCATGGTACCTTTGCCATGGCCTGAAGGGGTCCGTATCGTTTTTACTGGCACTAAGCAACTTTGAGGAGGATGGTAGGAACACTGCCACATAAAAAACTACAAATGTGCTGATTGCTTTATGCAGGGGTGCTCAAGTTCGGTCCTCGAGAGCCCCTATCCAGCCTGTTTTCCATGTTTCCCTCCTGCAGCACAGCTGAATCTAATCGCTCAGCTAATCGGCAAGCTTTGCAGAAGCCTGATAACGATCCTGATCGTGAATCAGGTGTGTTAGTGGAGAGAAACACGGAAAACAGGCTGGATAGGGGCTCTCGAGGACCCAACTTGAGCACCCCTGCTTTATGGCATACATTACTTCACTCTTTCCTCATGCGTCACAAAAGACGGAAGTCAATTTGAATGTTGATGCATGATTACTTCTTTCATGGCAGAAGCTGGAAAACAACAGAAATGTTTTGTTTAAGGAGACAAAAAAGAAAAAAAAAAAGAAGGGAAGCTACCCGGATAAAAGGACAGTCAAGGATCAACATTGGTCCGGCTTTCACTCGCTGGCTGAGCTAAAAAAAAACGGAGCAATGCGCTTGTCCTCATGGGAAATGTAGTCTTCCTTCAGGCATAACATTACCGCTTTTGTCCATATGGCGCCGCCATAATCAACAGAAACTGAAAGTTCCCTAGTGTTGCTTTAAGCATCGTAGTTTGTTATTTATTTACGAAGTATTGTAAACTATAACAAATAAATATAATGAAATACAATGTAAATATAAATAATCTGGTTGTATAAAGCTCTGATTCCATCTCGGGTTGGCCGGTTACCACACGGTTACTTCACTGTTGCTTTCTCTTCCATCTTCCTGGCAGGGTTATTATAGTTTTGGAATTGTTCATTTTAGTTCGTTTTTATTTTGTTTTGAATTATTTATTTATTTTTAGTTAGTTTTAATTAGTTTTCATGGCGGTTCTGTTATTTTTTTATTAGTTTTTTTTTTTTTTTTTATATGCTCAGTTTTGGTTGAGTTTTTGTTAGTTTCAGTGTTAGTTTTCTTTCTTTTTTGTCTTTTTTTTTTTTCAAGTGTAGTACTTTTGTGCCAAATGTAATAAACACGATGATAAAATGAAAAAACGCATTTCTTACCTAGCGTCGCATTTCGGCTGAATTAAATGAAAAAAGCAGGCGAGCTGAGCCAAAAGTCAAGCAGGCAAAATAGTCGGCTCGGAACGCCGTCATCTGAATGTGCTTTTCTATTGGCTGCTGCTAAATGACGTCAACTCCGAGTAACACGCTTTCAAGCGTCCTTATTCCGGTTAATTCCGGGGGGCTCGTCCGTTCCTCCCATTTTTACCTGTTTCTCACCACTGGGCTTCTTGTGGTTGAGCAGCAGCTCCACAGCGCCCACCACCTCCTTGCGGATGGCGTGCAGCAGGGCGTCGCCTACGTGCACGTTGTAGCTGAGCAGGAGATCCACGATCTCCAGGTTCTCGTTCTCGATGGCGATGAGCAGCGCCGTGCGCCCCAGCGAGTCCACGCAGTCGATGTTGATGCGGAAGTAGATCTCGGCCTCCTCCAGGGCTTCCTTCACTGTGGCGTAGTCGCCTTTCCCCACCGCCCCCAGGTAGGCCCGCTCCAGGGCCGAGAGCTCCGACTCGGCCCGCACGATGCGAAGGGGGATGCGGTCGCAGTATGAGGAGCTGTCCGTCTTCTTGTAGTACAGTTGGGACATTGTTCACGCGGCTGCCCCGCCTCCTCTGATCACATACAGAATTGGCTTCATTCTCGATGGGTCAAGTCTGTGTTAAACTGAGTTGACTCATTTTTGATTTTCTCGCCGCACACTGATTTATGAGTTTACAGTAAACCTTCCTCTGTCAAAATAATTTTTTTCTACAGTTGTTAACACATTCACTACCATAGACGGCTATAGACGTCAAAGATTCATTTCGTCTGGGCTGGCAGTGAATTAGTTAAAGGTGAGATCTTTAGTTTTCACTCAAATGAAAGTGTGGTGGGGATTTTGTCATCATCCACCAACACCCCAGCCTGTATTTTGCCATTTTGTTGTGTTTCGCCATGAGAGGGACGTTTGTGGGCGGAAAGTCTACGTTTACCCCTCCAGCCAATCACAGAGCAGGGGGCGTGTCGCTGAAGGCAGGCGCAATGTTGACGAGAAGGGTGGGGGTTGAGCCGTGGGAGGAGTCCGTTTTGAAATGGTTGTTTACAAACACAAACGGACAAAACTAAAGACCCCACCTTGAACTCGATTTTGGTCAAACTGTTGTTCAGACTAGGTGTAATTACACTGTTGACTACTAGATGGCGGCACACTAGTTTGAAACTGTAAATTTGTTGGAAGAAGGAAAACAGGAAGTATTTCACACTGACCTGAATATATATATATATATATATATATATATATATATATATATATATATATATATATATATATAATATTTATTTATTAATTTTTTTACTTTTCGTCGACTTTTTAATTTTTTTTAATTGAATATTGCAAAACATACAATAGCCATTCTTAAAAATGACAAACCGTTGGCTGAAACAATTGTTGACTATACATAACAAAAGAAAACAAAATAAAAATTTTCATACTGAAATGCCATGATAGCCTTTTGGTTACGAGAAAACTTAATTGACTCGATGTACTGCCTGATTTCACAATGGAAAGCAACAAAAAAGTTTTTCCTATGTAAGAATTTACATTTATGAAAGAATGATAAGATTAATCATATAAATCTACCTGGGCTTTAAACTATTTCTTTTAAAGTCATAGAGATCAAACAGTACATCTTTCCAAAACAGTTCAAAATCTCCATCAATCGTTTCAGCAATAAATTTACAGATGACTGACCTGAATATATGACTGTATATAGCCGATAGCCCACACACGCCCGCGCAAGCTGTTGAAGTCACAGGGCGGCCATCTTGCTCCTCCCACTTCGCGAGCAGACTGCTGTGTAAACTATACGGTATACGTACAGATGAGACATATACAGCTCGTAGGCAGTTAGTATAAGGCCGAGGGCGGGTTGGGGGCTTTGTGCCGGGGGGGTTACTATATTTTTTAACAAGTACAATTATTATTATTATTTTTTAAATAACAAGTGGAGGGTATGTTCTGCTTTGAAGACCCCCTTCTTCTTTTATTGCTCAGTTCCTTAGACCCCAATATTAGATTTGGCAGAGACATCTTTCGTTGAATTACAGTTCTTCTCCTTTTAATAAAAAATATACAAGTTTCCTCCTGTAAACATCATTAAGCATATCATTTATAAATTTATTGAAGGCAAGTTGTAAAATGTCTGAAGTCCTCTTGTTTATGTTTAACACATTTAAAACACCATAAAATCATGCTATTTCTACGAAGTACTCTCTCAAATATTCTCCAATTTCGATACTGTAAATGTATCGGATCGTATGCCGAGAATACGTTTCGTGGGAGGAGCAATATGGCGGCCTCGCGGCTTCAAAAGTCCTGGCCTATCGGCTATCCAGTCATATATTCAGATCAGTGGTATTTCAACACAGCCTCATTTTTGTTCACAATTATTGAATGCCATCTTCTGTAATCCTACTTTTTCCAGAGATGTTTGGCGTCAATGCATATGAGCCATAAAAAATATATATTTAAAAAAAACTGCCAAATGATGAAAAGGTCGAAATGTTCAGGGGACCCCTGACTTAACATAATGTTTATGTTTGGAGTACCCCGAGAATGGGGAGAACTTAACTTTATTTATAGAGCACTTTAAAAACAAAATGTTGTACATAAAGTAAAAATCTGACATAATATAAAAAAGACATGCAAACTTGACCCAGGCAGGCCAGAGCCTCCAATACTAATTATTATTATTATTATTATTATTATTATTTTATGTTACAGGTATATAGCAACTGTATAGTAGGCGGAATAAATTACATTTCTGTCTTCTCTATTTGTCTTCTTTTTTTTTTGTATATTTGTACGATTAACCAGGCTTTTACTTGTCCAAGCAGGTTTTAATTTATACAAACCTATTATAAGATCATTTAACTCATGTTATAAATTGAGATATAAACGAATAAAATTACACTATAGTATGTTTTTTTTTTTTTTTTCAATTAAGATACTTGCACCCCTATTGAATAGAAATAAAGAAATTGGCTTTACCTTTTCCACGGTGCAAAAGTAGCCACTCGGTAAACAAACAGAAAATGTCAAAGAGAATTGAGAGGGGAGGCAAAAAAAAAAAGCACTCGCTTGTTATGCTCTTCTCCTGAGTAAGAAGTCGTCCAGTGCACAGGACACACTAACTCAATGACATGTCAAGCCTCGCCTCTCCCTCCTCTACGGACACATCCTGCCTGTCAGGCCGCCGCCTCCCTCTTCATCTCAATGCTTTCGTTTCAAGTCTTTGCTTTGTTTTCGTCCCTTTTCTTTTCCCTCTGGAGTTCTGACACTTTTCAATTGAAAATGTAAAAGTCGTTGAAGGAAGTGTGGTTTTGCGCCGGACGCGCAAGTCATCGTTCTCCTCGCGGAAGCTATTATCACCCACAGGCAGACATTCACAGGACACTTATTAGGAAGAGGTCTTTCTCTCCGTGTAGTTTGAGGAGATTCAAAATAAGAGCGGAATTGACCTTTCTGTTAGATGCCATGGTTGAAAAGTCACATGAAAGTCGAAAGGTAAGCAGAGCTGCATTGAATTTTGTTAGCTGCACAGATGTTAGCGTCTGAAAAGTGTCAACTACTTAATGGCGTTGTGTAGTTGTTGACGCGATGTGTTATTTGTGTGCCAGATGCACAGATCGGCTCGGTAATTGATTACTTGTATTGCTGGAAGTGCTGCCTCCGCAAGTGAAAATTAATTAGTCCTTGCAGGTATTATTTTTTTTTAACTGCTTGCCTAGTCACAACACCCTTGCTCTTCCACCTGCTCTTCATGGTTACAAAAGCCGGACTTGCTGTTACTCACAAACAAAAGCCATATATATGTTTAAGTTGTCTCTTTATAAGAACTGCACAGTGTCTGTCCACTAGAGGGCAGACAACGCCTCCTTTTGTTAGACATTCAAGTTGTCTACATGACTTATGACAGCTGCTCTATTTGGGAGCTGGGGACTTTTTTTTTTTTTTTGCCCTGCTGGGATGGAGGTAAAAAAAAAAAACATTCCCCAGAGGCTCAACCTTTCTTTTTTGGGTGTAGAGAAATCTGGGCCAACAAAATGGTTAATGGTACAAATGTTAGCAAGTCCTCCGGTCCACTTCTTGGCATGTTGTTTACTGCTTTTAACTTTTCTCGCGCCGGAGTTTTATGTGTGTAATAAATGAGGTTTAGCGCCGCAGGCTCGAGGGCACCTAGAGCAGCGGCAGAAGACGTTTGCAGCAACAACATTTAATATTAATCGCATCATTTACTGAGGAAGTGTTTGTCTTCGCTCGAAATCCGCCCCGACCCAATCCACTAGAATAAGTCCAATGATGAACTCAACTTTGTATTTCAAGCGCACTCGCCTGTCCACAATGCGGGGCCGCCAGGTTTGGACCTCGCCCGCTCAAGAAGAACCCGGATGACGCAACGGTCCGAAATTCAAACATCATTAGGTGAACATGAGCTAATTAGAGCTGGCAGGCCTCCTCGCCGTTTGATTGACACGTTGACGCAACCGCGCGGCGGTTGCTATTCCACTCTGGTTTCACGGTCTGCGTGGCACTCGGCACGTTTGTCTCCTCCTACTTCTTAAATGAAAGCTACATCTCGTCAAGGAGCGAACTCATTCTCGTCTCAACCAGCGGGAATAATCTCCGTTTTTACTTCCTGCTAGGCTGCTACTTAGTTCAAGTATTCCTAGTGTTTATATTTGCGGCACGGTGGCTAACTGGTTAGCACGTCCGCCTCCCGGTGCAGAGGACGCGAGATCGAGTCCGGGCTTCGGACTTCCTGGGTGGAGTTTGCATGTCCTCCCCGTGCCTGCGTGGGTTTTCTCCGGGTACTCCGGTTTCCTCCCACATTCCAAAAACATGCATGGCAGGTGAATTGGACACTCCAAATTGTCCATAGGTGCGATTGTGAGTATGGTTGTTGGTCTCTGTGTGCCCTGCGATTGGCTGGCAACCAGTTCAGGGTGTACCCCGCCTACGGCCCGAAGCCAGCTGGGATAGGCTCCAGCAACCCCCGCGACCCTTGTGAGGACAAGCGGTACAGAAAATGGATGGATGGATGGATGGATAGTGTTTATTTGATCCGCCATTTTTAAATGTAGTCTCAGTTTTAGTCCAATTTCAGTCACGCTTGTTTTGTTAGTCAACCTCATTCCGTTTTTATTTAGTCCATTTTTAGTCGACGATACACTCTACAAACATTTGGGTCAAAAGTCACTTTGACCGATCCACTTTAAGGGTCAATTTGAACCCCATTTTTTTTTACCCAAGTAAAGGATCTGACCAATGTTTGTGTTTTACACTAAAAGACCCATTTTTTGACTCAAAGTTGGGTCAAATTGACCCCATTAGGATTGGTCCGTTTTTGACCCATAGTTGGGTTGTTTTTAACCCAACTGTTTTTAGAGTGTAAATCTAGCATTTTTGTCTTTATTTTAGTCCAAGAAAACATCATTTTATTCATCTAGTTTTGTCAATGTTTTATTTTTAGTCAGGACAATCATTTTACCCCTGCATATTTTTTTGTCAATTTTTTTTGTAAAACAATTTCACACTTCACACACAATTACAGTGGCTGCTATCCATGCTATGAGCGAGTATAAATGAGTTAGTGGTCGGATTAACATTATTGTTAGAACGTTATAGTTGTGGATTAATGTTTTTTTTTATTTTTTATTATCTTTTCATTGTGAATCATTTGTGCATGTTGCACTTGCTAGCTGCAGATTTGAAAGGGGGCGTGTCACTGTGTGTCACATGAACATGACAGTGTCACGACAGATTAGCAGAGACAAGATTATTATTTTTTTAAATCATATAATATTCATCTCATTTTTTGTCCACAAACTAAAATGTCCACAGATTTTAGTCCAGTTTTTATTAGGTGAAGTACATTTTCGTCTCGTCTTTATTAGTTGACGAAAACTCATACGGATTTAGTCCCAGTTATTGTTTATTAATGTGGGTTTTAGTCTAGTCTAGTATAATTTTAGTCCGGTGACAAATGCGTGTTGACGAAATTATTTTTGTTTAAGTTTTTGTTGATAAAATTAACACTACTTCCTAATTTGGGCATGCTGAGAACCAGACAAACCCTTTCACATTGAGTGAGTGCAGTGTGAAAAGGGCTATAGTTTGCCACCCTTTATAAGCCTTGTAAAAAAAAAAAATAATAATAATAATAATATTGTGAGTTTGTTTCCTTTATGTTGCCCCTTTCATACAAACTAAATGTGGCAAGGAAAATATTCAAACCCCCTGCAAAGTATAAACACATTAATAAACAAAGCGTTGGCGGTGCGTGCGTGTGTTTGTGTGTGTGTGTGTGTGTGTGTGTGTTGGCTGTCTAATGAGATGTTGCCACCTCCCGGCAGCAAATGCAAAAATATGGTGAGCCATCCGAAAAAGCCTGAGCCAGGAGGCTATTCCGTGTTTCGAGAACAACTCCGAGTGTGTCGTCGGGTAAAAATAGACTCGACGCGCGTTGGTTTCTGATGTTCGCCCTCTGTGTGTTTGTGACTGTTTGCAGGTATTTGTGAGCCATCACCTGACAAGAATAAGCATGAGTTTGTCAGTCGGTGCACTGGTTCCCATTAAACCTGTCAGTGGCTGTTGGTGTGTGTGTGTTTTTTTTTTTTCTGTGTGGGGGGGCTACTAGGGGCAGCGGGTTATAAATCAAGCTCAAGGCCCATAACTGAAGTCCACATCCATCAGGAAGCATCAATTACAACAGTTAACAGATGACAGATGACTCTGAGAGGCAGATTAAGTCCATTACAGCACGGCAGGGGGAAATATTTGAAATATTCCCCCCCCGCCCCGCCCCCCAAGGTTAGGGGGCGACAACAAGCCCTCAACTATAGAAGCTTGTTGGTTGAAAAAAAAAAAAACTCACATGAATAACAGAAATCAAATCCCACCGATTCAGCCACATCGAGGGGGAGAGAGAGAGAGAGAGAGAGAGAGAGAGAGAGAGAGAGAGAGATTTTTTTTATTTATTTCCCGCACTTATTTACATTCTTTTCATAACACTCAGGAGAGAGAGAGAGAGATAAATATATATATATATATATATATATATATATATTTATCGTGGAATGTTTTTTATAAATAATTAAATAATTTTATTGTAATGCATCGCATGACTTCAATAGTTAACTCACGGTAAAAATTTGCATATCTTCTCTAAATGTACAATAACATTTTTATTGTATTTAATATTTTTAGATTTAAAAGTTTTCATACTCTTGTTAACGTAAAAGTGGACAAGATGTTAAACGAATAGAAATATGGCTGCATCTTTTGGTCGATTCATAATAATTCATAAAATTGATGTTAACATTAAAAATAAAAGCGAATGTGATGTTGATTTGTGTTGGTCATTCTTCTGCCACTAGATGGCATAATTGCATTTGTAAGACATTGGTGACGGCTCAGTGCATTTTTTTTAAATATATATTAAGATCTAATCTGTAAAGTGAAGTAACTTGTGACATTTTTATGATATGATATTTTTAAAATGGTGTGTGTGTGGGGGGGGGGGGGGGGGTCATCCTGTCAAGTGCCTGGCACCTTAAGAACTCATCAGCGGCAGGATGCCCCACAGGCTCGTTGGCAGCAAGATGATTAAATACGGTGAACTTTGAACCGCAAGTGACTCCACTTCCACGGGGGCGTTGGAGATCTGAATAACGCACGTTGAGTGAGTCAGAATCACGGATGAATGCTTCTGCAGCTGCGGCAGCGCTTTGACCGGTCTCGGGTTTTAGAGATGGAAACAAAATATGGCATCAAAAATTGAGAAGCTGGTTTGATCAAGTGTAATTACTGGACTTGACATGGTTCACTGGGCTGTCGTACAGTTGGATTTGTGGCTTTTATGGGCGTGGCCTAGCGGTCAGGGTGCCTGGTGAGTACGTGTGAGAGTCCGAGTGTGAGTTGTGGCCTAAAGCAGCTCGTTTTGTGTGCGTTTGGCTGAACTTCTGAAGGTGGATCGATGACTGTGGCTGTTCTTGCCTAACTTTGCCCGCAAGCTGAATTCTCGTGGGATTTTTGTCCGATTTGTCGCAAACGCATCTTGTACCGAGCCCTCTCTGATTTTTTTCCCGACCAATCACAAAGCGACAGTTTGTTCGTGGGCGGGATAGCGCGATAGTGGGAACTCATTGCGCCACTGACGGGTTTCACGCAAATAAATTTTTTCAATTGCGTTTTTATTAAGTATTTTTCAGTTTCAGTGTTCATTATTTGACAGAAAGACTTTCCACCAGTCGAATATCTGCTCAAACATTCCCACGCGTTTGTAGCATCAATACAGCTGCGTACACTGATTGTGAAGTTCTGCGAGGTCGGCGTGTCTCGTGGCTTTTGTGATGAAAACAGTTCTTGTTAGCACACAGAAGTTGTTTTGCTTGCCTTGAATTCCCAAGGTACCGCCGGAAGGAATTTTTGGGACGAGCAGTAATGGGAATAGCAACGCTAGCAAGGCTAACCGCTATTCTCATCCGCTACCAATTTATTTTCGTACTTTTGACACTTTGGACTGCGTTGCTTTGTTGGTTGGACATGTTGCTGGTTTTGCAGATGAGCAAGCCAAAAGTCTTTTGTTAATTGGCCCAATGCCAAACACGTGCTTAGTCGACTTTAACTCATTCAAACCCAAAAACGTGTAAACTGATTTTATTTGCCCTTCACTCCCAAAAACGTGTTTACATGTTTTTTGTTGTTTGTTTTTTTATCGCTAGAGCATACAGAAGGCTTCGATGCAGCTTCTGACTTAGAGGTGGCTTAAAGCAATGGTAGTTATTACTAAAAACGGCCAGCAGGTGGCAGCAGAGCAAAAGAGATCAACCAGGGCCATGTTGCAACAAACTCTTTTTGCCAGTGTTTTCAACAGGTTTGTGAATCATGATGAAACTTAGCTATATTCTAATGCTAACTGCTGCAAAACGGAAACGGATAGATTTATACTTTTTTTTTTAAGAGATTCAAATCTTTCTTTTGGTAGATTCCACGTTTTTATAGCAATAGAACACAATATTCTGTGGGCCTTGGAAAATCAGTCCAAATCCAGTAAAAGGGCTGGGAGCGAAGGGGGTTGCTTCAGTGAAAATGACTGCGAGTGAATGAGTTGAGCGCTAATTGGTGATGAGTAGTCAAGACAATTGGTTCGCCCCCATTCCAAAACAAAATATGTCAAACCATAGCAAAAAAATCAAAAGTTCTGAAATTATTTGACATTGAAAAGAACACAAGTTGGCCCCACAACGCTTTAAGAGACGAAAGCAACGTGAGAAGGTCAAACTTTTGCTTGCGACGCAGACGTCCATCTCACCTGCCATTCCTTCCTGCTGCCTATTTTGCAGGTGGCTTGCGACGAAGCTATTTATCAAGCAGACCCTGTAAATAAACCTCATTTGACTTGTTTTGCTAAAGCCGTATGATTGCACCCGCCGTCCGTGATAGTCCAGCCGCAGCGGTCGGTGCGTCCCCGGCGGGATTGCCGGTAAAGAATCTGATGAGATCTGACTGGGTCGCGCTGGCTGTTTAGTACGGCGGCGTCCCGAGCGTCGTGAAAATTAGGGGAAGATGGATTCGGCCGGCGTTGCGCAATTTGCCTTCGTCGGCCCGAGCGCCGAGTCGACGGTGCCGCCGTTTCGCGCTCGAAGCGGCGGAAAGGAATTGTACCTGACAGAAAGTTGATGAACTGAAATTGCCTCCGCGATGACGTCAGGCGGCGCCGTCGAGGGAATGACCACCGAGGACCTATCTGGCATTGCCAGCAAGAAGTGAGTAAGGAAAAGTCTCGGTCTGCTCTTTTTGTCCTGCCATTAACGTTGATGGGATTTTTGGGAAAACAAATGTTATTGTAAAATGTTATTCATGTTATTTTCACAACAGCCAGAATCCACGTTTGTACTCAGATTGTCGCTAAACTGGAACGGATTCTTCCTTGCACCATGCCACGCCCCTTTAAAACATGTTTTGCAAATGAGGATTTGATACAGTTGTACTCATAAGTTTCCATACCTTCGGGTATGGACATTTATGAGTGCACTATATGGTGACTTAATGGCCATGAAATCTGGAATAGTTTTTTTTCTTTTCTTTCTGAGAACTCAGTATTATTCATTCGGCAGCTTTCCCGAGTCAACATGTCATGTTTTTTTTTTTTGCGTGCGTGCAAATTTGTGCCCTTTAATTCATCTGAAACCTGTTTTAAAACCTAGACCCTTCACCTGAACCGGATACTTCAGAGTCCCGCCGGAGTCGTGAAGTTGTCAGGCGACCAGATGAAGGATCAAAGGAAAGCAAGATGAAACAAAGTGAAATCCAACAGCAACCACCCACAAAGTGACAAATCCAGAATCTTTCACCAATCCCAGACGCATCTAAAGTCCAACAGATTAGGGAGACTTCAAGAGACCAGAGGAAAGACTAAAGGAAGGAAGGCTGTGTGGCAAATGTTTTGATATTTAAGGTTGAAGTTAACATGTGCATTTTGGTGACGATTCATAACACTTTTGTGTCATTAAGCCACGTTTAGCACAACTTTAAGTTGAACAAAAAATGACAACCCACTTCCATGCCTCAACACTCGACAAAACTCGCTGGTGGAACCCAGAATTCGAAGTAAACATGGTGAAGCTGCATTCATCTGTTATGCTGCACACAAGTGGAATAAGCCACAAGTGTAAATGATTTTAAATCCAGGTTAAAAACTTTGCTTTTTTTCACATACCTTTGATTAAGCTCCTTTAAAAAAAATAAATAAATCATGTTTTAAAAGTTTGCTGTCTAATGTTTTAACATTGTCAATTGTATGTTGGTAAATTTTGTAACCTACTTTTGTTTTCTCCTCTTTGCTTGCGAATGTTGTGTTTGTTTATGTTTATAGTTATTGTCTTTCCTTGTGTATGAAATAAACTTGCCCTTTCTTGGACAACATGTTGAATCCTCCAACTGATCATCAAACCTTCGACGTTGCCCATCTGTCTTGGATATATTTTTTTTAAATAAATTGCCATTTCTGGTTATGGCGAGACATTTCCTGATATCTTCTATCCGCCACACACGTATCAGTAGAATGCAGAATCTGCACGTCTGCCTGCGTTTCGATCCGATCCACCAAGATCACCTTGCGCCACAACTTAGACCTAAGGTCCACTTTCTGTCACCAAATTGTCAAGTGCGCCAGGGACATGGAATCGAGAACTCCCTCGGCCCACTGATCGATCTTCCAAATTCCCAAAGACTAGACGGGAATGAAGACGCGCCCGTATTCTTTCAGGTAATTCCGAAGATGCTGACAGGGATGAAAGCGGCAATGATGGCGGGAAATTCCGCGGAATTCATTACAGCCATAAACAATTTGAAAAAAATCGAGTTACCCCACTCTCGATTGTGCCGGCGTCGTTCCTCCATCAGTGCACTTTTGTGACCGCGGACGCTCCCCGCAGAAGCACATCATTATCCCGGAGCGCCTTATGTCACAGGCATCTCTGTTAACACCCTCGTAATAACAGCGGCGCCACTGGCAGAAGACAACGGCGGCACGTTGGCGTGCGGCCGCCAGAAATTGCGAAGGAAACTGTGTCACCAAGAAAATAGGATGCTTGTCAATTATGCATGCATGTGTAAAAAAAAAAAAAAGGGCTTTGTTCTGAGTGTGCCAGTTTGCAACGCAGGTAGCAGCTTATCTGCTGCCACAGCAGACTAGATAGGTCTGCTTTCGTTTTGTCATTTGTTTGTAGTTGCCAAGTCTTGTGAAGTCAACGTCATCGTGTCCTCTCACTTTGGTACCTTTCAAAGTTCAAGTGCTATTGTTATCTTCAAATGATAAAACTACAGCTACCCGTTTAGGTAGCAATGCACTTGCGATTAAATAAACGGTGCTTTCTGCTGGTAACCGATTCGATTTTTTTTCCGATTCAATTCGATTCACTTAGTTCAATCCTATATCGGTTAATTATGGAATTTCAATTCTTATTAAATAACAAAGGCACGATTAAAACAAACTCCACAAACATAAAATTCCAAATTAAATTTGGCAGAGGCAGTAACTGGTTAAATTATTGATTTATTCATGAAAATAAAATGGTTTCATAATTCTATTAATTCAATAATCCTAAATATAAAAAAAGATTCTGAATTGTCATAAAGTGCAATATGTCAGGTTTTTCATAAATGTAAGAAAATACTTTTTTTTTTTTTTCTTTGGGACACATTATTACAACAGGTTTAATCACTTTTAAATGCATGTAAACATTAAATTTCAAGAAAACAGGAAGAAAAAAAAAGGCCTTTAAAATTCTTTGTTGTTGGAAAAAAAGAGATATTAAAATAATCGATTCATGGCTTTATGAATCGGTCACGCTTGAAAAGGAAAATCGATTCAAAATTGATTATTCGATTTTTTTTAAAACCCAGCCCTGCTCTTTTTAAAACGTCCCTCTAACTACTGTATCTCCAGCTGCCCGTTTAGGCAGCAATCTACCTGGGATCGGAATAACTGAGCCTTCTGTGGGTAAGAAGATGTTTTATGATAACTGTTTTTTTCTTCCTGTTTGAAGTTGGCCGTCGTACTGCCCATTTCGGCACCTCCTTTTTTTTTTTTTTTTAACGTTAATTGCGCCTTCTTGTGTTAGCTGATAATTATCATGAATTTTCAAAGAGGTTTTTGGTCAACTTCCCTCGCTTCTTGCTCAACTCTTGTTCCTGCTGCATTCCAAGCTGATCATGCCTTTTGCTATGGCGGCTGTGAGTATGGAAACATTCGCCACTTTCCCTTGAAAGTATGCTTTGTTGTTGTTGTTTTGCTTTTTTTTGTATTATGGATGTTTTGTATTTTTTGTATTATGGATGTTTTGTTGTCCTCAGTATGCACCCAAGGTAACATCTTATCTGGCTGTCGGCGCAGTCGTTGCAGAGGCAAAAACAAACCGGCGGCAGAGGATCGTGGCGCCCTGCAGCAAAAGGTTTGCCGTTTTGTTTTGTTGTTGGATTTCAAGCAGGAGGAAACTCGGCGCGAATGTGACTGCAGCGCAAGTGCGATTTTTAATACCCGCGCTTGTGAATCCGAGCCAATAAATCACGCGAGCGCTCTCTCCGGCACCTTTTGACAAGCTGACACAGTGACACGGTGCTCCGGATCGACAATTTACACTAAATTGGAATCTAAATCCGATATGAGGGGATATCATAAAACTGGGCTCGGCCTCAAACCCAAAGCTTGAAGGTTCGGGATATGATCCAATTCCCTCTCGGCGGAGGTTGCTGTCAGACGGTTTTATTCGACCGCTTTTTCGCTTCTATCTGGAAGCTGTCAAAGCCTGAGGGGCTTTCCCTCGCAATTTACTGGGCTATGCTTATAATTGGACTCTGTCAACAATGTCCAGTGCACATTTCACATGACAAACTTTGACATGCTTTTTCTCGGGGCAGTCCAGGGACATTTCTTCATAACAATCAATCTGCTTTCAATTGTTTGTGTTTATAAATTCGGGGTATCGATGGCAACCAATTTTGCCGTAATGAAATTCTTTTAGGCCTCCTTATTTAACTCATTCACTGCCAATGACGGCTATAGACGTCAAAAATTCATTTGAACTATTTCTATTAGTTTACATTTTTTTCCACTTTTGTTAACCAGAGTATGAAAACCTAGAAAAAAATGGTACATTTAGAACAGATATAAAATTTGTGATTAATCATGAGTTAACTAGTGAAGTCATGTGATTACTTACGAAAAAATGTAATCGCCTGATGCCAATAATTTTTAACAATCTTTTCTTCGTAAAAGTAATTTTAATTATTTTTTTTAAACATTTTTAATAATCTTTTCATTTTTTCTTTGAAAAAAAGAAAAGATTATTAAAAATTAGGGGCATCAGGCGATTAAAATCTTTAATCATAATTAATCGCAAGACTTCATTAGTTAACTCACAATTAATCACAAATTTTATATCTGTTCTAAATGTGCAATATTTTTTTTCTAGATTTTCATACTTTTGTTAACAAAAGCGGGGAAAAAAGTTAAACTAATAGAAATAGTTCAAATGAATTTTTGACGCCTATAGCCGTCAATGGCAGTGAATGAGTTAATCATGATCAATGATTAATTAATTCTAAAACGTGATTAATCTGATTAAAAGATTTAATCGTTTGACAGCTCTAATATATATATAGAATTCTGAGCTTTTTTTTAATTTTTTATATTGCCAACACCACCACAATATCGTGATAATTATTGTATCCTGAGGTTCATATCGTGATAGTATCGTATTGTGACATTTGGATATCGTTACATCCCTATTAAAAATTACAGTAACATAGTTGATTGAGTAGTCATGAAAAAAAGAGATTGTTTCCCCCCCTAAAAAGTACATTTGATTATTGAAAGCCACTGAAAGATAAAAAGCTATTGAACTTAAAGGTTAAATACAGCTGAAGCCAGTGTTTTTTTTTAACCTACCACTAGAGGGAGCCCTTTGAGACTCACTACTACTGTATATGACACTGCGACATTGACTTTTAGTTTGTCTCTTCGCCTGCATAACGAACCTAAAAGAGGCATTTTTCTATTTTTAAACGTCCCCCCCCTCATCCCGCTCAGTAACGCGGATGGTACTTCAAACCCGTTTTTCACTTTGACCTGCGCTGCTGCTCGGCGTGGGTGTCCTCTCGCTTGTTCGTCATCACTGCTGCGGACTGGCGGCGGATGCTCGTTGTGCGTCAGGAGAATGTTCAGCTGACGTCTTAAGGCCTCGCCTGATGAGAGCAAAAGTCACACTGCAAAAAAACTCACACCCAAACAACATGAACTCATTGGCTGCCATTGACGGCTATAGACGTCAAAAATTCATTTGAACTATTTCTATTAAATTAACATTTTTTTTCCACTTTTGTTAACAAGAGTATGAAACCTAGATTTTTTTTATTGTACATTTAGAACAGATATAAAATGTTTAATTAATCAAGAGTTAACTAGTGAAGTCATGCGATTAATTACAATTAAAAAATTTAATCGAAATTTTTTAAATCTTTTTTTTTTAATCGCGTCAGGCGGTTAAATTTTTTAATTGTAATTAATTGCATGACTTCAATAGTTAACTCACGATTAATCACAAATTTGATATCTGTTCTAAATTTGATATCTGCTCTAAACTAAAAGTTAAACTTCTAGAAATAGTTTAAATTAATTTTTGACGTCTATCGCCGTCAATGGCAGTGAATGAGTTAAATATGTCAAATCAAGTCAAAATGTGCTCGCCGTTTGTCTGCCAAGATATGTATATGCTTTTCGTGAATTTAAAATCTTCATAAGGTGCACAAACCTATTTGTGGGTTTTGAGTCAGTTAACTTACTTGCACTAGTTTTAAGAAATTGGTTCTGTGGGTTTTTGAGTTGTGCTCCGATTACATGTTTATACTCGACTGTATTTATAAATGCATCTCTTAAATTAAAAAAATCTTGGCAAGGCAGCCGTGACCATGATCAGGATAAGTGCTATTTAAAAAAAAAAGAAGAAAAAAAGAAGAAGAATGAATCAATAAGTCATGTACTGTATTCATCATTAGAAATGGCCGAGGATCAACTGTCTTGTTGCCATTTTGCGCACAGGAACTAATTAAAAATATAGAAAATCGCCATCAATTTCATGTTTTTTTAAGGAAAAAAATGCTATATTGGGGTATACGTTTCTTTTTAGTAAATTATTTCTTATTACAGTATTACCAGGGCTGGACCGGCCATCTGGCGTACAGGGCAGATGCCCGATGGGCCAGCCTCTTTTGGGGCCGATGCGGTGCTTTTTCATTATTATTTCCCTCAATTTTACCCCAAGAGACTCGCCCACAATTCAGAGGGACCAGTCTGTTAATCCAGTTCGATTATAAATAGCAACTGAAACATCAGTGGCAGAACTCCATGTTAGGCAGGATTCCGGCTGAGCCTAAGTTAAAATGCCAGGGCCGATTTTTTGGTGTGTGTGTGTGTGTGTGTGCGCCAGTCCAGCCGCACTCATACTGGTACCGGTCTGACAGGAAAGTGGTCTCAAGCGTCCCTATTCATCATTTGACCTGCAACATAACAAGCAAGTTACCAGGTTAGCTATATTTGCATATTTAGGGTCAAAGAAAAATAACTCTCTGTGTCATGCAGGGTGAACGACACCATAAACATATTGTTAAAATAATACTTCTCGGAGAGTGTTAATTTACATAAATGCAAATTAATTTTTTGTGTTCAATTGGCAGGTATAGTCTTCATTTCATTACGTTGTCTTGTATTTATTTTTTAAAAAATTGTTTTTATGTATTATGTTTATGTGCAGGGATGGACAAGTACCGAGGTGTTGCTTGTTCTGAAACCCGTACGTGAAAGCACTCGAGAGGGGGTACGTGAGATTTTAAAAAAAATATTTAAAATCTAAATGATCCCAAAATTTAAGAATAAATTGAATTTCTTAAATTGAACATTAGATTCAGCTTCATTGTCCTTAAAAAAAAAAAAAAAAACGCAGTCTCCCCAAAACAGAATGAATGAATGAAAACATGTGAATCATTTCAAAACTTTATTTAAAATTAAGTTTGCGATTTCTTTTTTGGCAACATATCTTTATCCAAAAAGAGGTGCACATTTTTGTGCGCACAAATCTTGACTTATTTCTTATTGTTAGTTATATCTTTTATTTCCAAATAGTTCAAGACAGACCACTAAACAAATGAAGTTTAGTAATAATCAGATTTATGTTTTTCAACCCAAAATTGCTTTTGCGCTAAATTGGGGCGGGGTGCTTCTAAAAATACTTCACACGGGGGAACATTATTGAAAAAGGTTGAGAACCCCTGTTCTAGTGAAGGGCATATGAAGTTAAGAGTACAGATCCTATATGGTCTATTAATCTACCCCCCCCCCCCCCCCTTATATGTCTGACTCGTTTTGCACAGTCCATTATAGGGCAAAGCAAATGTGCATTTATAAAGCGCAGTCGTGACCAACTCTCACCAAAAGAGGGCGACACAGCTTTCGATTTGCGCACCATTTATTTATTTATTTTTCTACACTCGTCTTTGCCTTGCATTGACAGCAAATGCATGTTTGGATGGGGAAATACATGAAGAGACAAAAAAAGGAAAATGTTGCCGGATGTTATCAAACTGACGCATCAGGCGAAGTGATGAGTTTTAATCTCCCCCCTCTCTGTGCAATCAGATTCCTTCCGTGACGGCGACCAATCGGCTGCCAGGGGGGCGTGGCCGCGCTTTACTCCCTTTCAAGAGCAGCGAGCATTAAAGTTTGGCTCGCCAGTGCACAAGACGCTGCGGGAGAAATGGTGCACCTTGGCGGCGGGGGGCTGCGCGACGCCGTGTGACTCTTCAACTTAGTGGTGTGCGTGCTCGTGTGTGCGTGCGTCCCCGCGTGTGTGTGTGTGTGTGTGCGCGCGCGCGTAAAGTTAAACCGCGTCTCCTCTGCGCAGCTCCAAATGGCCGGAATCTCTCCCCGGCGCGCGCACGCGTCTGCCGCCGCCGCCGCCGCCGCTTTTCTCACGCTGGCGCTCGTGCTCACTACGAGCGACGCGCAGTTTTGGGACCACCGCGGACTGTCCTACGCGCTGAGGTCCGAGCTGTCCGAGGACACAGTGCTGGTGGCCAACAACGGCATCCGCGTGCCTTTAGGGAGGTCAGCCTTTGTGGATCCTATCAACGACCTGGTGATTCAAGTTCAGCCCGGGGACAGGTGCAGCATCACCGTCCTGGACAATGACCCTTTGTCCCAGAGGCCTGGGACCCTAACCCCCAAAAAGTTCCCATGTGAATTTGGCCCCAACGATGTCAAGTATTCCCACTTTGGCTCCCGCAGTCCGGCCAGAGACCGGGTGAGACTGCAGCTCAGGTACGACACGCAGACCGACACCGTCGTGATCCCTTTCATGATGGAGGTGGAGGTGGTCTTCACGCAGCTGGAGGTGCTCACCAAAAACATGCCGCTCACCGTGGACAAGCTCCTGGGCACCAGCAACCCCATCGACGGGCGCGTTTTGGAATTTACATTCGACAGAAAGGCGCAGCGGTGCAGGATTACGCCGCTGTCCGGCGGCGGCGGCGGCGGCGGCGTCTTGCCCAGGTACGGCGTCCTGGCGGACGACAGCAGCCTGCCTGCGGGAACGACCGACTGTGACGAATTCATGAAGATGAACCTCCGCTACCGGCACACGTTTGCCTCGAAGTCGCCGAGCAGGGATTACGTGCCCATGGTGGCGGAGCTGCACGACAAGGAGGGCAACCTGCTCAAGCAGGAGTTCTTCCAAATTCTGGTCCGGATCAAAGAGGGCGAGGAGAACACGCCGCCCAAGCCCAGCTTCGTTGCCATGATGATGATGGAAGTGGACCAGTTTGTCATGACGGCCCTCACCGGCGACATGCTGGCCGCCGAGGACGCCGAGTCGGACCCCGATGAGTTAATTTTCAACATCACGTCGCCGCTGTCCTACGAGGAGGGCTACATCGTCAGCACGGACGACCGGAATCTGCCCATAACCTCCTTTTACCAGGGCGACCTCAAAGACTTCAAGATCGCATACAAGCCCCCCGCGGTCGACTCGGACAGCGAGCGGATCTTCCAGCTGGAGTTCGAGGTGGTGGACACGGAGGGCGCCGCGTCGGACCCTTTTGCGTTCATGATCGTCGTCAAGCCCATGAACACTTTGGCCCCCGTGGTGACCAAGAACACCGGCCAGTTGCTGTACGAGGGGCAGTCCAGGCCGCTCTCCAGCTCGCAGAATCTGGAGATCAGCGACGAAGACAACCTGGACAAGGTCAAAATCGCCGCGATCGGCGGCCTGAAACACGGCCGCTTGACCGTCCTGGGCGCCGGCGGGACGTTTTTCACGCCGGCCCACCTCAACGCCGGCCAAGTCATTTATCAGCACGACGGCAGCGACACCTACAGCGATAACATCGTTTTCCGGATGACGGACGGCTCGCACCGGGTGGAGTTCCTGTTCCCCATCGCCGTCGTGCCCACCGACGACGAGCCGCCGATCGTCAGCGCCAACACCGGTTTGGTTCTCTTCAAGAACCAAACGGCTCCCATTTCCTCGCTCATGCTCAGCGCGGCGGACATCGACTCGGAGGACTCCACCGTCAAGTTCGAGATCCGCCGCCCCTTCTCCGCCGTCGGGCGGGTCCTGCTGCGCCAGGCCGAGGCGCCGCGGGACCCGTCGACGTGGAAGTTCAACACCGGGGAGGAAATGTACGAGAAGCCGGTGAGCGAATTTCTGCAGCAGGACGTGACCGACGGCAAAGTGTTCTACAGGCACGTCGGGCCGCACAGCGCCAGCGCGCTGGTGGACCGGTTCAAGTTCCGCGTCCAAGACGACAACGACCCCCCCAACCGGTCGGAGGAGAGCTGGTTCACCATCAAGATCCTCCCCGTGGACGACCTCCCGCCCGAGTTGCACCCCGACGCCGCGCTGCAAATGACCGTGCGCGAGTACCAGCTCACGCCTTTGCGGAAGAAGTTCCTGCGCTACTCGGACCTCGACTCGGAGGATCGCGACCTCAGGTACGTCGTCGTCCAGCCGCCGACGGACACGGACGAGAACAGACCCGTGGCCCTGGGGGCTCTGGTTCTGACCGAAAGCCCCGAGGTCGGCGTGACCGCGTTCACCCAGGCCCAAATCAACCATCACAAAATCGCTTACAAGCCGCCCGACCTTGAGCTCGGAATCACCGCTCGCGTTTTGCAGTTCAGGTACGCGGTGGAGGACGCTTCGGGAAACAGCGCCGGCGGCGTTTTCACCGTCTTCCTCGAACCCGTGGACAACAAGCCGCCGCAGATCACCAACTCTGGATTCACGGTGCTGGAGCGAGGCGCGCACACGATTACCGGCGCGGAGCTTTACACCTCCGACTCCGACACGGACGGCAAACTGATCTCCTTCACGGTTTCTCGGCCCCCCCAGCACGGACACGTCCGGTTGGCGTTCGCAGACATGGCGAGGGGGGACGCTTTTAGCCTCGAGGACATCGACGACGGTCGAGTTTCTTACGTGCACAACGGGTACGAATCCACTTCGGACTCGGTACAAATAGACGTCAGCGACGGGGTCCACGTTGTCTCGATTAGCGTAAAGATCAACGTGAAGCCGATCGATGACGAGACGCCGTCCGTCGCGCTGCCGGAAGGTACGATCGGCTCCTCCATTGATGTCCCGGAGAACGGCGCCACGGAGATCACCGGCCGTGTTATTCAGGGGAGGGACGAGGACACGGACGACCTCCGTTTGACCTTCATAGTGGAGGACCCGCCATCGCTCGGGGAAATTCTGGTCCGAGGGGTCCCGTCGGCCGTGTTCACGCAGGCCGACGTCATCAACGGCCACGTGATGTACGCCCACACCGGCGGCGAATTGGGTTTCACCACCGGAGAGGACATTTTCAATTTAACCTTGACGGACATGTCCGATGAATGGACGGTGGGAGGCAACAAGATCACCGGCGTGAGAGTGCGCGTGACGATTCTGCCGCTGGACAGCCAGGCGCCGCGGGTCTTTGTGGGAGAACTCTTTTCCGTCCCGGAGGGTGCGAAGAACGCCATCCGGACTCACCACATCAGCGCGGAGGACGTGGACACGCTCGTGGACGACCTCCTGTGCACCATCGTCGTGCAGCCGACTTCGGGATACGTCGAAAACATCTCCCCGGCGCCCGGCTCGGAAAAATCCAGGTCCGGCGTGGCCGTCAGCGCTTTCACCATCAAGGACATTCAGCAGCGCCACATTTTCTACGTTCAAAGCATCCACGGCGGAACCGAGCCGGTGGAGGACCGGTTTACATTCAGGTGCTCCGACGGAATCAATTTCTCCCAAAGGCACTTCTTCCCCATTTCCATCATCCCGGCTAATGACGAAGAGCCCGAGATTTACATGAGGGAGTTCGTCGTCATGGAAGGCACGACCATCGTGATCGACACGCCCATCCTGAACGCCGCCGACGCCGACGTCCCCCCCGACCGGCTCACGTTCGTCATCACCAGACCCCCCGCGCACGGAGTTCTCCTCAATCAGCTCGCCGCCGCCGGCGCGGCGCCCGTGTCCAACTTCACCCTGGAGCAGATCAGCGAATCGTCCGGCGTCGTGTACGAGCACGACGGCTCGGAGACCACGCGGGACAGCTTCGACCTGCTCCTGACCGACGGGAAGTTCAGCGTGGCGAAAACGGTCGTCGTCATGATCATCCCCGTGGACGACGAGACGCCCAGGATGGCCATCAACGGCGGCCTCGACGTGGAAGCGGGCGAGGTCAGAGTCATCAACGGCGACGTCTTAAGCGCCACCGACCTGGACTCGGAGGACAGCGCGCTGACGTACGTCATCCGCCGCGCGCCCGGGCAGGGTTACCTGCAGAGAACGACGCCGGGCGGCGGGCGGCAAAACATCAGCGCCGGGATGAATCTCACCCAGGACGAGCTGGACCGCGGTTCGATCATTTATGCGCACAGCGGCCAAGAGGGCGTCCGCGACCTCGTCAAGTTCGACGTGACGGACGGCTTCAACCCGTTGATCGACAGATACTTTTACATCACGGTGGGCGGCATCGACGCCGTTTTCCCGTACGTGGTCAGCAAAGGCGTGACCCTGAAAGAGGGCGGCAGGGTCACGCTGACGACGGATCTGCTCAGCACCAGCGACCACAACAGCCCGGACGAGCACTTGATTTTCACGATCACCCGAGCGCCGGTGCGAGGCCACCTGGAGTGCACCGACGCGCCGGGGACGCCCGTCTCGTCCTTCGCGCAGCTTCAGCTGGCGGGCAACAAAATCTACTACATCCACACCGCCGACGACGAGGTGAAAATGGACAGCTTCGAGTTCGAGGTGACCGACGGCTACAACCCCGTGTTCCGCACCTTCCGCATATCCATCGCCGACGTGGACAACAAAAAGCCGGTGGTGACGGTGCACGGCCTGACGGTGACGGAGGGCGAGAACAAGCTCATCACGCCTTTCGAGCTGACGGCGGAGGACGGGGACACCGCCGACCGGCTCCTGAGGTTCACCGTCACGCAGGTCCCCGTTCACGGCCGCCTGCTCTTCAACGCCAGCCGGCCCGTCGGCGCCTTCACCAAGCAGGACCTGAACGACAACCGGATCAGCTACGGGCACGACGGGTCCGAGAGCGCGGAGGACAGCTTCTCCTTCACGGTCACGGACGGCACCCACACCGACTTCTACGTCTTCCCCGACACCGTCTTCGGCACCCGCGAGCCGCAGGTCATGAAGATTAGCATCCTGCCGCTGGACGACGGCGTGCCGCAGGTGGTGGTCAACAAGGGCGCCCCGACGCTGCGGGTCGTCGACGGCGGCCGCCCGGGCTTCGTCATCACCAGCAAGTTCCTGAAAGCGGAGGACCGAGACAGCGCGCAGGGTTCTGTGCTCTTTCGGATCACTGGCGCGCCGCAGCACGGCTACCTGATCGACGCCGGCAAAGGAAATTCCACCATCGGCACTTTCACGCAAGGTAAATTTAAATTTTAAACTCTTTACCGCTGTCTTTATAATGTCTTTGACATGCTTTTGTCAAAATGCTGCAACAATCAAGGATTTTAGCACACTTTACTGTATGTACCTTATTTGTAATTCCCTGGCCTTTGTTTATTAGCAAATGGTACTTGCACGCACGCACGCACGCACGCACGCACGCACGCACATACACATACTCACCCACACCCACACACACACACAAAAAAAAAAATATATATATATATATATATATATATATATATATTATATATATATATAAAAAAAAATAATAATAAAAAAAAAAGAGCAATGATGATGACATTTCCGAATGAACAATACTGAGCTCTTAGAAAAAAAAAAATAATAATAATAAAAAAAAATAATAATAAAAAAAAAAAACCAAATGGTACTTGGAGTACAAAAAAAAAGCTCACTTTTGATCTATTTGTCTTTTTTTTTTATTAGTGATAGACTGATGTGTTTGCACCCCCCCCCCCCCCCCCCCCCGGAGCCGATACCGATTATTTGTCGATGACCGATATTTGGAGCCTATATTCCTTAGCAGTTAAAGCGGAAATATTAGCGTCAAAATTAAACAAACTTAATTCTGTTGAAATGCCATTAACTCATTCATTGCCACTGACGACTATACACGTCAGAAATCCATTTGAACTGGACGCAGTGAATGAGTCAAATATGTTTGTTAAAACAACTTTTCACATTTTCAACATGTCAAAGTTTTTTCTTGTAAATTAAACATGCAGAAAATAGAGAGCCAAAAAAGTGACTAGCTCCCTAAAGGTTTTAAGTAGTAAGTAAGTTCTCCAAAATTTTAATATAACTCAAATGTTAAACTTTCACTTATTTTAGTTTTAATTTTGAAACAAAAAAAAAAGTTGGAAGCATCACTTATAAAGTTCAATAAATAAATAAATAAAAACCTCAATGAACATAGCAACTTTTGGGTTTTGATCAGGGTTTGTATAAAAGGTTGCAAAAATGCTTGCAAACAGTGAAATATTGTCTGAACATGTTCAAAGTTTCAAAGTAAAAACAGTCTGTGAACATCTTTGCAACCTTTTGCAACATTTTATGAAGCCTGACGAAAACACCAAAATTCACTAAGTTAGCAAAAATTCGGCGTTCAGCTTTATCGGACTTAAGGTTTGTAAAAAACAAACAAATAAAAAAAGGCAGTTGCCGATATTCACCAAATTTCAAATATCTGCACTGTTAATCGGCCTCAGCCGATTAATGGCCTATCCCTAATTTTTATTTATTTATTTTTGTTAATTATTTATGACAACGGCGCAAAGTTACAGCGGGCTTAATGATGGCATTCACTACACTTAACATTTGTTAATTAGTGCGTGTGGCTAGTCAGGATCGAAACCCAAACTTCTGGCTTGAAAATGGCAGATCTTTGTCCAGCCGAGCTGCCAAGTCACGTGTAGAAACTCAGCGTGAAAGCATTTACCTTCTTTTTGTTCACTAACTGCATTGCGATATCACAATTGGTCAAAATTCTGAAATATTTTCTGTGTTGTGAAATTTCCCACTTGATTGGCGGGCAGGAACTCCAGAGACCAATCTTGTAGACAACTAATTAACTCATTTTCTCCCCAAAACGTATAAAAAAAACATTCTATTTTAAATGCTTTGATGCAGCCTTTGACCTGAAGAGGTCGCTTAAAGCAATGGTATTTATTACAAAAGACGGCCATCGGGTGGCAGCAGAGTATAAGAGATCAACCAGGGCCATGTTGTCTTTTCCACAGTGTTTTCAACAGGTTTGTAAATAATGATGAAACTTAGATATATTCTAATGCTATTTGCTGTTTCCTGATGAAAGAAGAGACTCTAATCTTTCTTTTGGTAGGTTCCGTGTTTTTATAGCAATAGAACAGAATATTCTGTGGGCCTTGCGAAATCAGTCCAAATCCAGCAAAACAGCCGGGAGCAAAGGGGGTTGCTTCAGTGAAAATGGCTGCGAGTGAATGAGTGAGTTAAGGAGTATAATTTTTTTTGCCCAGTTAAAAAAATAAAATCAATCCGACAGTCCGCAGATTTAATTTCCACAAGTATTTCACTGTTTCTCATTTGGTGGCCCCAAAAATGCAAAATCAGTCCAAATCCAGCAAAACAGCCGGGAGCAAAGGGGGTTGCTTCAGTGAAAATGGCTGCGAGTGAATGAGTGAGTTAAGGAGTATAATTTTTTTTGCCCAGTTAAAAAAATAAAATCAATCCGACAGTCCGCAGATTTAATTTCCACAAGTATTTCACTGTTTCTCATCATCATATCAGGATTTTTATTTTTTTGTGTCTCGAGAGACTGACTAATATTAAGAGCGCTGAAATATGCCGGCGCCTCGGGCGGCCGTGGATCTCACCGGAGAATTCCAAAGAGAGCCTCTAATGGATGACACTTTAGGGAAAGTACTGAAAGGTGATTTGTACAGTGCCGGAGACATATTTTGTGCGAGCAGACAGGAGGATTGCCGGCGTGGCAATAAATAACCGGCAAAATACGTCAAAGGGAGAGCAGAGGTCACGGCGCAATCGGTGAATTTTTGCAAAGCGCAAGCAGCTTTTTTTACGCCAAGCCGGCCGCGTGCAGCCGCTCGCTGGCTTTTATTCACCGAGCCGCCGCCTTCCCCGAGAGGCCTGTTCAATATTTCACGAGTAAACAGACAGTAAATAAAGACGGCGTCTCCTGGGCTTTTTGAAATACGCAGAGAAGCTCTTCTACGCATCGATCTCTTTGAAGGGAAAACGCTTGGCCATCAAATATTGAAGATGGCGACGTCAACCGTTGACTGTCGAGCAAAAAAACGCAAGCCGAGGACGAGATGATCTATTTTTGATTTCAGTAAAAAAAAAATGCCATTACAGGCTCAAGTGCATGTATAGCACATTTCCTGTCACTCTTTGCAATGCAAGTGCTGAAAGGACACTTCAGTGGGCAAAATGGGGCGGAGCCAGGGCGTTGCGACGAGGTGAGCGGGCTCCCACTTGCGAATGCAGATAAAAAAAAAGGAAATTTTCACTCGTGGAGGCAGCACTTGATGCAGTTGTCAGTGTGGTGCCGTTTTTCCTAGACTTAATTTTAGCACATACACTGGACATAAAAAGTCTACACACCCCGGTTGAAATGCCCGTTTTTCAAGAGAAATCACGTAATAACTTATCCACCATTAATGTGACGTATGGGGGTGGGAATCTTGGAATGGCTCACGATTCGATTCAATTTCGATTTTTGGGTCTGCGATTCGATTCAAAATGATTTTCAATTCAAAATGATTTGATTGGCAATGATTTCTGCTACAATCTATGGATGTGCAAAGAATCGTCATGATCTACTTCACTCTGCTTTGCAAGACATAATGACAAATGTTAAAACAAAGATAAGGTCTTTTTAATTTTTTTAATTTTTTTACATTTATTAAGTATTGAATTGTAAGGAAAGTGCATTTTTCCACGAAAACAGCGTGTAGACCACAACTGCTACTCTATAAAGCTAACTATAATTGTTTTTTTTTTACAGCTTTTATAATAAAATAAAATAGAGTTTGGGACATTTTATATCGATTCTAAATCCGAGTAAATAAGAATCGCAATTCTTATGTGAATCGATTTTTTTTTTTTTTCTTTTGGGGCACATTTGTAGTGACCTATAATGTGTACACCATAAGACATGTTTGGGATATTTTGTTATAGTCCAATGAAGCTGAAGTTAATGTATTTGGCCATAATTCAAAAAGATATGTTTAGCTAGCTAGCATCAACGGCTAAAGCCAAACTGTGGCAGGGTTTCTACTCTCTGGACCCGGATTTGCCACCTCTGCGCACAAGTAAAAAAAAATTAAAACTAATACTAAAACTAAACTAAAACGAACAATTTTTTCAATAACTAAAACTAATAAAAAACTGACAGAACCACCCTGAAAACGAATTAAAACGGACTTAAATAAAAAAACAAGAAATGAATAAATGAAATATAAATTTCGGAAGTTGAACGTGTAACACTGACTTGCAAGTACGGTACTTTTCCTGTTACGTTTTCTCTTCCTGATGCTTTTCACTGAGCACGTTTCAAGGTCAAAAGCAAAATAACAAATATTCTCTGATTTCTTCATTTAGCGGACATCAATGACATGCGCATCTGCTATATCTTGAGGAAGGGCGACGACGCCACCAGCGACATCTTCCACTTCTCCATCGAAGACAGCGGTGAGTCGCCGTTTTCCCGATTCCGCTATAAGTCAACTCGTAGGTCAATATAATATTGACTGGATCAAACATTTGCGAGTGCAAGTATTTTGGGTTTCATTCATTAATTTATGGTTGGACATTTTCTTTTTATTTTCTTTTTATTTTATTTTTTCTCTACTTTTTTCTTTTATTTTTCTTTTATTTTTTCTTTTCTTTTTCTTTTCTTTTTTCTCTACTTTTTTCTTTTCTTTTTCTTTTCTTTTTCTTTTCTTTTTCTTTTCTATTTCTTTTCTTTTTCTTTTCTTTTTCTTTTCTTTTTCTTTTCTTTTTCTTTTCTTTTTCTTTTCTTTTTCTTTTCTTTTTCTTTTCTTTTTCTTTTCTTTTTCTTTTCTTTTTCTTTTCTTTTTCTTTTCTTTTTCTTTTCTTTTTCTTTTCTTTTTTCTTTTCTCTTTTCTTTTTTCTTTTCTTTTTTCTTTTCTTTTTTCTATTCTTTTTTCTTTTCTTTTTTCTTTTCTTTTTTCTTTTAGGTCGCTCTTAATATGAAAAGAAAAAGCACCAATGTCTTACAAATGGCATTATGCCATCTAGTGGCAGAAAAATGACCTCAACGCAAATCAATATCACACAATACAGTACACCAAATTTTCAACAACTCAAAGATGCAGCCATATTTCTATTGGTTAAGCAATTTTTCCCACTTTTATGTTAACAAGAGTATGAAAACGTTATTAATTTATGAAGTTATTATTAATGCATTAAAAACTTATCGTACGTTTTATTGTATATTAAAACAGATATAAAATTTGAGAGTCATGCGATTAATTGCGATTAAAAAAATGTAATGGCCTGACACCAATAATTTATATAAAACAATCAACAAAAGAATTGATTATGGCGGTGAGCGTTTCTGTTTGTGCTGCGTGACAATGAATTCATCCTTACAAAGCGTACCACTTGCAACCTCGAATTGTTGGTCCCGCGTACTTTCCTCTGCATCAAGGTTGAAACGCAGAATGTTCATTTCTACTGTGCAGGTGCAAAGCCGCGCTTCATCATGTTTTTTAATGAAGCGTAAACACTGGCTGCGCAGACGAGAGATTTACGTTGACTTCCTTCAGCTCAGTACGGCCGCGTGGGGAAATAAGTTCGCCGCGAATCCCGGAACATGCATTTTTAATAAGCTGGCTTTGCCGTCGAACCGTCCGCGCTCTGTACGTTGACGCCGCAGGACAATGAAGCAGAGGAAAGCGCGGCGCTGCTAGCGATTAGCGCCCGACGGCGCGTCCGCTGACCGCACAAAGGACGAGCTCTCGCGGGGCCCCCGGATTCCCACGCGCGCCCCCGGCGGGGCCCCCTCGCCCCCCCGTCCGTGACCGACAGCTCGACAAACGTGCCGAAATAGAAATGCAGTCACTTCAGATTGATTTCGCTTGTCACGTTTTCAGGTTTGCTCGGCGGCGTATCTTAATTATACGCCGCCGAGCAAACCTGAAATCGGATATTCGCTTTTTTACAAGTCATTTGTTTCCCTTTCGACACCGGAGAGCATTTTAAACTGTCACACAAGTGTAAAAATATTCAGGAGTATGTATATATATATATATATATTAGGGGTGTGAATTGCCTAGTACCTGGCGATTCGATTCGTATCACGATTCAATTCGATACCGATTAATCCGATTATTGCGATTTTCTTTTCTTTTTTACTCAAATTTAGAAAATACTAATCAGTAAACATGTAGACTAATATCTGTATGAAAATGTATTTATTGATCTGAAAATTCAGGCTTGTAACTGAGCCCGCTGCATTTAACAAACAATCTGTTGCAATCTGTTTCATGTCTGAACATCATTGAAATCAAATATTAAGGCTTAATGCTCCATTAATATAACATTCTTCAATGCTTAATGTGTGAATCCTAACCCTAAGTAAGACGTTTTGTTGAATATTCCCATCAAAAAAAATGTATGTTAAAAAATCGATTCGAGAACTGCGCGCTGTAATATCGCGATATATTGCCGAATCGATTTTTTCCTCACACCCCTAATATTAGGGGTCCAAAAAAGCTCAAGCAAAAGCTGAAAAAACAAAAAAGAGTTGGTGAGACTGCTGTTGTTTTTCCAGGCCTATTTGTCAAGGTCAAATTCTACATTTGCTGAGTTTGACTTTCAAGGTTTCTACTGTGTTACTTTTTTTTTTTTCTGGGCGTGTGAAAACACATTTTCTACGAGTGCTGGCGACAGAAAAGAAAAAATGGACAGCGGCTCTTGAAGCAGTGGCACGTTGAAGTTCTGCGACGTGACCCGCCCACTGACTCCACCGCAGCTTACGAAGCCGCGAAGGAACTTTTTTTTCTTCTTCCTTCCTAATAAGATTTACTTGTGCCGGGCGGCTGGTTGTCAATTTGAGCTGAGAGAAAGCACATATCACAGCGAAAGGACGTTTGACGTCACGCGTGTTCAGCATGACGGCTGTAACGAAGCGCGGCGGTGAGCAGCGCCGTCGGGGACGCTCGCCGTCAGACCGTAATTGCTTTGCATGCGCCGTTGGAGTTTAATTAATGCATGTTTTTGCTGTGACGCCATCAACGGGCAGCTTGCGTTTCTGATGACATCATGATGAAAAAAAAAGAGTAATTAATAAAAAAAAATTTTTTATATATATATATATATATTGGAGGTGTCAGGCAGTTCAATGTTTTTATCATAATTAATCAATGAGGAACTACAAATTAGAAATTAAAAGAAGAGAAATGTCATTTCATGCAATTTTATTGAATTTTTTTTTGATATTATTGGGATTTAAAGGTCTTTCTTAAAAAAATATCTGTCATTGTTTGTTTGTTTTCTTTTTTCATTTTTTTACGTTTCTAAAGTACTAGTGGTATCGGAGTGGTATCGAGCATCTAAACAATTTTGTACAAAAATAAATCACACATTTAAATTAATTTGTTAAAATGTATATTTACCAGAATTATTATTTTTATTTATTTTTATTTTTTTGCATTGACCATGTTAGTGGTGTCAGGCGGTAAAAATATTTGTAATCGTAATTAATCACATGACTAATAGTTAACTCACGATTATTATTTTTTTTTTTAATCTGTTATAAATGTACAATAAAATGTACAATGAAATATTTGTTTTAGTTTTCACATTCTTGCTAACATAAAAGTGGACAAAAATTTTAATATATATATATATATATATATATATTTTTTTTTGCTGCCGTCAGATATTTGAGCGAGTCGCCGCGGACAGGAATTACACGCGCTCTAATAACTTCCAGCGGGGAGCTTTTTTTTTTTTTCACCTGCGACTGTGCTGATCTTTTCTTGAATTCCTCCGGTTGGCGGGTGCGTGGGTGTGTTGGCGTGATGAAGGGGGAGGGGCCGGCGGGACGGAGGGGGAGGGGGTTGCACTGTTTTGAGTAAAAACATCGCAGCTGGATGCAGAAGTGATGAAAGGCTGCTTAGTGGCTTTAAACGTATCCAGATTAAGGGAAAAGGACTTGTGGTTTCTTGCTGCTTCTGTGCAACTCGTCAAGAGGTTGCGTAAGTGCAGAACGCCGTTATTTGGCTTTCGGGTGAGCTTACCTGAACACACACACACACACGCACACACACACATGACATCCTCATCTGCTCTCATGCCGTCAGTCAGCATCCAAGATTTGATTCCTGGCAGATGTGCTTTTTATTTAGCTTTCTTTAGTCTTTCCTCTGGTCTCTGGAGGTCTCCCTAATCTGTTTGTGTTGTGGTTTTGGAACTCTGTGGGTGGTGTCTGGTTAGCGCTGGATTTCACTTTTCACAAGGAATCGGCGGCAAAAAAAAATTGAGCAGCCCGAGTGAGTATGTCTGCCTCGCATTCAAAGTTCTGGGTTTGAATCTCTGCTCAGCTACGAATAATAGTAATAATAATATTTTTTTTACCGTGAATGTGAAAAAAGCTAAAATGGCTCGTGTAATGTATACAAATTATATTTATTTTACAAAAATATTTTGAAAAAAATAAAATAAAAAATAATAATATAGTTTGGCCATTTTTATATTTTATGTTTGAATGAACATTTTGTGTTTAATATTATTTGCATTATCCAAATAAGTGTTTGTTTTTCCCAAAAAGTATCTAAGAAAAGTCAAATTGGATCTTTTCTTTTTTTTCTATTATCAGCAATGATTTAAATATATTTTAAAGAAATAGCTTTCAAATGCAAAAAATAAAATAAAATGGAAAATAAAATGCATTATTTGAAGAAGGCAGAAAATCGAATATCTATTGTTTTATAGATAAATTTTTGTCCAAAAAAATTTAGATACTCGATACCACTCCGATACCACAAGTACTTTAGGTACATAAAAAAACACACACACAAAAAAACAAAAACAATGACAGATAATTTTTAAAGAAAGATCTTTATGTCCCAATATAAAAAAAATCAATAAAATTGCATGAAATGACATTTCTCTTCTTCTAATTTCTAATTTGTAGTTCCTGATCGTAACACGGCCACAAGACGTCGTGAGTACCGATACCTTCAAATCAGGCCCGGTGTGGTCCTGACAATGACGTCTGCTATCGGTACTCGCGCATCCCCAACTCAAAATAACTGAAAAAAATATCAAAGCATATCAAATTATGTTCTTTTCTACGATGTGACTTTTATGATTTCGATATTTGATAAAAGTCAAACAAATGGACACATTTGATTATTTTCTATATTTAGCTACAGAAGCTAATTATAACTGTGATATTATTATAGATTTTTCTTTTATCCTCAAAACGTCAGCTAAACATGCAGCGGGTGACATTTCTCTTTTTGTTGACCCAAAGAAATCAACTTGACGGTGTACCTAATGAAGTGTCCGCATTTGGGCTGCGTAAATGCTTGTGACACCTTGCGGCACACTTAAATCCCCCCTCCTCCTCCTCCTCCTGTCGACCCCCCCCCCCCCCCCCCAGCCCCCAGGTTAGAGGGGATTATCTGCCTCGCCTTAGCGTGCTGGAGCAAGGCAGCATTCTGGGTGGGCAGGAATTCACATGCGTTTCTGTAGACTTTGTGCGCGTGTTGTTGTCTCAGCATCGCATTGTCAGTCGGTGATGATTCTGCATTTTCTTTGTGCTTTTCTCCGCCGTTATTAATGAAATTGTCCTCCCTCGTTCTTATCTGGCAGCGTGTGGCATTCGTCCGTCCGTCCGTCCGTCCGTCCTTAGCAACAATGATAGGAATTATACGCGTGGAAAGAAAAAAACGACACGGCCGCTTGACCTTTTTCCGTGTTTTGCGTATAAAACATCTGGGGCATGATTACAGAGCTTTTCCTCGTGTGACAGCTGCTTTACTTTTTAGAGGAAGAAAGCATCACAAGCTCGTTAGTTTTGTAGGACAGACGACGCACTCCAGGCGCCGTGTTGCTAAATTGGACTTTTATACTTTGCTGACTTTTCTACGGTGTAGCGACCCTTTTTTTTTTTTAGGGTTATGCAATTTCAATTAATACACTCAACAATTACAAAAATTGGCACAATCGTTAACAGAAGTAAAACTAATTTTGAGTTGTTTATATTTATGTATTTGCAAATTTTCTATTTTAAATCTTTTTTGGTCCAAAAGGAACTTACATAATTGTAGTGCTTCAGCTAATTTAGTTTGTCTTAATATTTTTTAAATGTTTAAATATTTTCTTGTTTCGTAGCAAAATATAATTGATTGAATAATCGGGATTTCAATTGCTGCCGAAATAATCGTAATTATTATTTTTTTTATTGTTTTTTAAATTTTAAATTTTTATTTCAAATGATATTATTTTAGCAGCAGTTTTCAATCATTTAGGAAAGGAGCATAAGATCAAATAAATATGATCACGCGATAAAAGTAATGCTTCTGCTTAAGAATGAAAATGCAAGAGGCTTGAATTTCATTTATTTACAAGGTCATTTTGTACGTGACAAAAAGGAATAGTGTTCAAGAGTTTTAGTCGTTTGAAATGATTGAATCATTGTTTGAATAATCGTGATTTCGATCTCAATCAAAAATAATTGTGACGATTTTTTTCCCCCATAATCGTCCATCCCTAAAACCAAGAACACATTCTGTGCTTGTTGACATTGACTCCAGAGACCCCAACTATTTGTGAAGCAGCAATTAAAAAGTCAATTGTTCCAAATGTGTCCCTTTTAAATGACTTGTTTAAACAAATGAGGGCAGCAAAAGCATTTTGCAACCAAACGTCCTCCTCGTATTCAAACAGTCAAGTCAACATTTGCAAAATCAACATTGAGTAGCCTGTTGATTCTTGTTGAGAAAAAAGTGACAGCAGCAACATCCGCTGCTCGGCGAACTAATGAACACACTTGATCTTTAACTTATTCATTTAAACTATTTCTATTTGTTTAACTTTCTTTTTTTTTCATTTTTGTTAACAAGAGTATGAAAACCTAGTTTTTAATTTTTTTTAATTTTGAACAGATATAACATTTTTGATTAATCGTGAGTTAACTGGTGAAATCATGCGATTAATTACGATTACAAATTTTAATCGCCTGATGCCCCTAATTTTGAATATTTTTTTCTTTTAAACAAAAAAAAACTATTTATTTTAATAATCTTTTTCGTTTTAAAGAAAAGATTATTAAAAATTAGGGGCGCTAGGCGATTCAATTTTTTAATCGTAATTAATCGCATGACTTCACTCGTTAACTCACGATGAATCACAAATCTTATATCTGCTCTAAATGTACAATAAAAGAAATTCTAGATTTTCATACTCTTGTTAACAAAACTGGGGAAAAATGTTCAACTAATAGAAATAGTTAAATTATTGAATACATTTTTGACAATGGCAGTGAATGAGTTAAATACTAGAAATATAATTACAATCCTTTTTTTAAAAACTTTTATTGTTTGATTTTTAAGGCAGCCTGTTTACGCAGCTAACTCGTTGCTGCTCGTCTGCTGTTTTAAGCCATTGTAACATTATGCACAACATTTAATTCAGTAAATCTTTCACCTGCCACTAGAGGGAGCCTGAGTTCCACTTGTCGCACTTGGAGGTTTATTGCTCAATTATGAATTAAGTGTTATCGGACCGGCCGCGACATTGAATGAGCGCAATGATTCTGAGCCGTTCATTTAACGATACGTTTTGTTTTGTTTTTGTTTTGTAATATTATTGCAGCGGGGTTCAACTTCGCTGTATCACGCCGACAGGTGTTTTTCCCAAGTGGACTTCTACGCCGCTGCGAACGGAAAGCCACAATAATAAAAGTGACTTATTGTTTTGAAAAAAGCCATTTCTGTGTATACAACAGAAGCTATAAAAGTCGAACGCCCAAATTTGGTACTGAGCCAGTATTTTCCCGGACAATTATGCCTCTGAAGTTCAAAGTGCCGGCTTCACACGAGCTTCCATGCAGTCTCCATAATTAACACATTTTCCCAATGCTGTTGACTTTTCTTCCCCAAAGTGACTAGTGACAAATTTACCACTTTTTTTTTTTTTTTTTGACATCACATTTAAAAAAAAAAATTTTTTTTTTTTTTTTTTATTATTATTTTTTTTAAAGTTCAATTAAAATATCTAATATTTTTTTTCTTCAAAAAGAGCTCAGTATTGTTCATTCGGTAATGTCATCATCATTGCTCTTTTTTTCTTTTATTTATTATTATTATTTTTTTTGTATGTAGGTGAGTATGTATATGTGCGTGCGTGCGTGCGTGCGTGCGTGCGTGCGTGCGAGTGTACATCACATTTTATGTTATGCGATCATTATTCCTGTAAAGCAGTGCTTCTCAATTATTTCCTCTTACCCTCCACATCTTTTTTTGTACGGAGCCCATAAGGTGACATGGGAGGGGCAAAAAAATGATTTGCGTTCCCTAAATAAATAAATAAATAAATAAATGCGAGAAAACGCAAATTTATTTTATTTATTTATTTTTTTTTGCGCGTGGATGTACGTCCGGGCCAGTTTGGATCCTCTAGCCTCGAATGCGCGGGTAAGAGGCGGCGGCACCTTTTAGCGTAAATATCTAGCTTTTCAAAATAAAATTCGATGAAGCTTTCCCATCGCTGTAAACGCTCCATCCTTGTTGTTTTTGGTTCACACAGAAGTTGACCCGGAAGTACATCAACTGGTTTAAAAATAATAATAATTGCGTCCCCTCGTTAACTCGCAATTTTTGCGAGGGAACGCAAATGATTTTATTCCCCCCCCTACCGTGTCACCTGAGGGGCTCCGGAATTTTGTTTTGTTTGTGACGCAGAGAGAAATTATATATAAAAAAGAAAAGAAAAGAAAAAGTAAATAAATAAATAAATAAAAAAATCCGAGGTTGGCAGGCGTGTCGTAATTGTAGCTTGTTGTGTTCCGGTGTCGGTCCGATTGTGACTTTCTGCTACCAACTTGAGCCCGTGCGTAAAAGATTCTCCGAGCCTTTTGAAGCCAAATGCGCTCCGTTTCACCGGCGGGGGAAATCCGGCCGGCCTCCGTCTTGAACTTGCCAAAGTCAGTAAGTCGCGGCTTGAGTTCTCCAGGCCTGGGCTTGTTCCCTGGATGACGATGACGATGATGATGATGATGATGATGATGATGATGATGATGATGATGATGATGATGATGATGATGATGATGATGATGATGATGATGCGTGTCGTCATCCAGCCTTAGGATCCTTTTCTCGGTCTCTCCTTCGGTCTCTTGAGGCCTCCCTGATTTTATGTTTTTTGGATTTGTTGGGGTCTGGATGTTTCTTGGGTTGGGGAGGAGTTCTGGTGGGTGGCCCGGTGGGTGGTGTCTGGTCGGTGCTGGATTTCACCTTCCTTGGTTTTCTTTGGTCCTTCCCGGGTCTCCTGAAGGCGGTGTTCGGTTTAGGTGAACGGTATGAGATTTTTTCTAATAGGTTTTTTTGGTGAGCTAACAAATACACGCACGCACGCACATACACAAAAAAAAGAAAAAAGAAAGGAAAAAAAAAAAAAGAGCAATGATGATGACATTTCCGAATGAACAATACTGAGCTCTTAAAAAAAAAAAAAAAAAAAAATTCAGCCTTAGGATATCGCTCGAGCAGAACTGAGGTTCCTCAAGCGCCGATTTTGGAAGAAAATTCCTCTTCTTGGGAAAAAAAGCTCACAAGAAGGGGGAGGGAAGGGGCGGCGGTGGTGGGTGGGGGGGTTTCGCTCGGGGTGGGTTTTTTTTTTCTTCTTCAAGGACAGCCGGGAGTCTTCTTTCTTTTCGTCTGTCTGTCTTTCTCCCATGGCAACAGGATGCAACCACTTCAAACGTGTTCAGGCAAACCGGAATGTTACGAACAATGGAAGCATTATGCGAAGCCAAAGCGCGAGATTTGTCGTTTCGTGACATTTTCACAGATTTCGCAAGACTTTATTGGACGACGGCACAAAGGCCACGAAGGAGCTCGTTAAAGGTGCAAATGCAGGAATGGATTTTCATCCCCCTTCACGTTGCTCTTTTTCCAAAATGGCGTAACGGATGAGCTGGCTATTATTCGCTCGGGACTTTATGACGGAAATCGGCAAAACATTACACTGCAAAAGTGGGCGTCTTCGACTCGGACTTTATTTATTGTCATTCTGATAGACAAAGTATAAGGAATGAAATTTCGTTCCGTCATGCGGTTGCAAAGTTCGCTGAGGCAAACGTATCGGTGTGTAATCTACACACATGTGGAGGACCAAAACTGCCAAAATTCAAAATAAATAAAGTGACAATAAAAACGATTACAAACAATATAATTCAAAAATAAATACAAAAAAAGTTAATATAAAGGAAAATAAAAACAACAAAATATACTATATGTATATATATATATATATATATATATATATATATATATATATATATATATATACATATATATATATATATATATATATATAATTTATATATATATATATATATATATATATATATATATATATATCCATAATAAATACAAGTAAAAATAAAATACAAAAATAAATATAAAAATAAAATACAAAAATAAATATAAAAATAAATGTCGAAATAAATACAAAACTAAGTATATAAATAGAAGTAAATATCAATAAAATGTCACCATTGATTCGTGCACGTTCCTCCTCGTGAGACGCGGTCTTCTGCTCTATTTGTAGTTTTTAACGTTCCCGATTGTCAAACCAACCCCAAAAAAATCTTAAAAGGAACCCCGACTGTCATGACAAGTTTGCTCTGTATTATTTATTTGGTTACTACTTACATAACATCATTTCTAGATTAACACATTTTGTTGAAACTTTATTTGGACGTACGCCGCCATTGTTATTTGCCGGCTCTCTGCCGAGCAATGTGAAACGCCTTCCGAGAAAGCAAAGGTAAGCCTCGTAGCGTTCCTAAAGAAACAGCATGCGATCGAGAGAGTCATTCACCAGATGCCTTCAAGAATTTTGATCGTCCCTTTAGGAACGCTACGTCACAAATAACAACGGCGGCGTACGTCCAAATAAAGTTTCTACAAAATGAAAAAAAATGAATCTCATACTTGTGTTAGTAACAAACCAAATAAATAATATAGAGCAAACTTTGTCATGATAGTCAAGGTTTCCTTTTAACACCACATGATAACCATTTACAATAATTAAAAAAAAAAGAACCGTTTCTGACTTCTTGTGGATTTGGCCTGATTACTATCCGTGCGCGAGTACCCTCGCTTTGGATGCTGTGGGTGCAAATGGCTGCCCCGACGCCAATGGAAGCGTCCAAACCCAAACCCGAATCATAATGGCCGTCCTGTTGCTTCACATTTCCGCGCAGTTGCAGCTCGTCTGTAGAAATCGTTCCAGCTCTTTCTTGTCTTTGACAAAAAATTCACACCTCTTGCGGGAACATTAATTAGTGTCTTGAGAAATGAGATACTCCCCAGAAAAAAACAGCGGGGGGGGGGGAATCGGAGTGCGAGTTGATTCCAGCTGCCTTTGTTAAGACGCCTCTCTTGTCGTCATCTGTCTTTTTTGTTCCTTGCCTACTTGATGAAACTCTGACAACTGTGCTGACACGACCCCCCCCCCCCCAGCACCCCCCCCCCCCATCACCCCCCCCCCCCCCAAGGGAGATTTGATTGTTTGATCACATCTCGAAGATGTTGTCTTTGAAAGAAGCTAACTTACATGCTACATGCTACACTTCTCATTTCATAGCTGCACGGCGGGTTCGAGTTTACAGTTCTGAGATCGGATCTTCAGTTTTGGCCTCGGGCCTCCCCCCGTGTGGATTTTGCATGACGTATCCTGCGGTTGCTGTGATTTTCGTCAGGAATTTCGGCCTCCTCCCGCATTCCACAAATGCTTCGTAATATCGGGCTAATTGAAGACCCTAAATTGTCCCTATGGTATTGATTTGACCCGTATAGCACTTTTT
Source organism: Leptonotus elevatus (assembly GCF_054856555.1). Taxonomy (NCBI): domain Eukaryota; kingdom Metazoa; phylum Chordata; class Actinopteri; order Syngnathiformes; family Syngnathidae; genus Leptonotus; species Leptonotus elevatus. Next base: position 24,526,551 of record NC_141245.1, on the reverse strand, counting down.
CACCTGCGTGGGCAGTACTTCACATTGACTTCCCCCACTTACCTTGCTGATGGTTCAGCAGCAAGAGCAACGGGGGGGATTCGGTTTCTCGCTCAAGGACAATCTTGGGAAAATGGTCACAATGGCCAGGGTTCGAACCCACAACCTCGAGTTTGGGGGACACCCGCTCACGCTGCCTCACTAAGTGAGAATATGTGCCCTGCGACTGGCAACCAATTCTAGGGTAACTCCGCCTCTCACAAGACAACTAGGGTAGGCTCCATCTTGTGATCTCAATGACAATAAGCGGTAAACAAAATGGATGCATGGTATGTGGACCTCATGCGTTCTTCTTGTATCCCAAAAATTGGGGCGGCGGCGGCGGTGAGGCGGGGATTGTTGTTTGGTATAAACGACTGGCCTCGTTTACAAAAATGAAAATATTTGCACAAACCTCGAAAGAAATGTGTTTGTACGAGTTAGACTGAGACTTGACAAAATTAAAAAGCGCTAAAATTTTGGCCACACATGAATAGATAATAATAATAATAATTTTTTGGGATATCGCTGTCATCGGGCCGAAACCTTGTACCTCCAAAATAGCTACTTTTCAGGGGACCCAAAAAATGGCACGTTTGTTTAACTATTAACATTATATCTTTTAAAGAAAGTAAGACATTTTCAACACAAAAAAAAATTAAATAATAATAATAATAATAACCCCCACACGTGTGAAATAATAAATAAATACCGGATTTTTTTTTTTTTTTAAATTTAAAAAAAGAAAAAAGGAAAAAAATAAATAAATACCGGATATCGGCATGACGTCGCAACGGAGCATTTGGACCAGCGGTGTAAATCCAGTCTAAGGCAGCAGAGATCGTCTCCATCTTCCCTCTAACCCTGAACCCGACCCGGACAAGCCGTATGGAATATGAATACATGACGTGACATGAATAATACATTTGAAAACATGCAGTGTGTTGAGGCCAGCTGCCCTAATCCGTAAGCGGTGAGGATGCTCGCACCGCTCCCCCCCCCCCCCCCCCCCCCCCGCCGTCTCCCCGAACTCTAATTGAAAACGCCTCTGATTTCACGCCGCGCTCTCCTTTGATTAGAGACGCCATGACGTAAGGCAGAAAAAGGCACGCCATCGAAACGTGTGGGAGTTTCGGTAAGCCGAGAAAATGTAGTTCAGCAAAGGGGGGGGGGGGTGAGGGGGGGGGGGGCGCGGATGTTGCTCAGCGGGAAGCAAAGTGTTCGCACAGGGCCCGAAAGCGGTCGGAATCCGGAGCGCCCTCACGGTAGGGAGCTGCTCTTATCTCATAAAAAGGTGTTGATGAAAACCCTTTGAGGGATCCTGCGTGCGGACAACCCCCCCCCCCCCCCCTCCATCAGCGTAGCGGCGTAGGAAATAGTCTCCCTCGCCGAGACGTGGGAGGTGAAGGCAGTCAGAGGAGATGAAAGATAGACGCGCTCCGTTGCTCGTGGGTTTGGAGCCTCTTCCTGTCACCTGCCGGGGACGGCTTCAACGTGCTGATGGAGGATCAGGCGGGTCGCGGGGGGGGCCTGCGGGGATCCTCATGCTCATCCGGATGCGTTTGATGGCTCGCATGCATCGCTTTCATTACCTGTGCATGAGTAAAAAAAAAAAAAAAAAAAAAAAACGGCGGGCTTGTTCGTGCGTCCCACTTCTCGGCACGTCTAAAAATATGCGACAGCCTCAAAACCGCGCGGATATTCGAGGCGCCGAACAGAATCGTTAACGTGGGGCGAAGATAAAAAAAAAAAAAAAAACAGCTCTCGTCTGATGACGAGCAGTGCAAGTGAAAAGGGAGTCTTGTGTTGTGTTGAAATGCAGACGCGGTGCCGTGCAAATGGTATCTTGCTTTTTTTAAAGAACAGACGGCAGCAAAGGTCTCAATAAAATTCTCCCTTTTAACCTGCGTGGCGTGCTCGGCTTCCCAATTACCGAACGTTTGTGCGAGGCCATTGAACGCATCGCATCCACTCGGACGGCCTTGACAGTCCAAAGAGCTTTGAAACACATTACAGCAAAACTTCCGTCAGTAGAGTGCAGAATTCCAACAAGGTTGAACTGTTAACAGCAGTGGGGGGCGGGGGGCAAAAACATCTTACCTGGGGGGGGGGGGGGGGGGGGGGGGGGCAAAAACATCTTACCATACCTGAGGTTGTTTTGTGTCATCTTTTTGTTACTGTCAACAGAAGCATAAACATTTTTGACTGGCGAGTATCGCATTATCGCATTCATGAAAAATGTGAGCTAGCGAAGCTAGCTAGCAGGTTAGCTCGCCCGCACCACGAGCGGACACGTTTCGCCTCCCGTCACAAATCACCCACAGTTTTACGAGTTAAGCTGCTAAATTTGGAAGCGGGAATAAGAAAGATTGTTTTGGAATTTGGTATCGTCAACATGGCATCTTAACCGCGGGGGGGGGGGGGGGGGCGGAAAGGAAGGAGTGGTGTGCGTGTTTGTGTTGCGGGCGTTAGCGGGCTGCTAAAGTTGCCTTCAAGAGCTTCATTTGTCACTTGTTATAACGCACATTGTGTCATGTGAAGACGTTTTGGAAATGCTGTTTTCAAGTTAGGCAGTTGAAGTGGTTTTGGATTCACGTTTTGTTTAATGGAATGATTTATTTGTGTTCTTGTTGAAACCTCCTCAAGACCGCTTTGTCAACTTTTAGATGCAATTTCACTTTGTTATTCAAATCTCATTTAATGTTAGCTCACAGCCATATTTTTTAGTTGAACAATGTAAATCAGATTAAGGACAAGTCGGTGTTCCATGTTCGGGATATGAACGTTAAAATGAAAATCTGAATTCACTTCAAGCTTTCAGAACGATGTTAATAAAAAAACAAGTTGAAAGAGGTGAGAATGGAGAGTCCAGAGTCCATCCGGCCCCCCTTCCCACCCCCTCCCCCCAGAGAAGAATGTCTGGCAGCAGTGAAATCAACTCAACCATGTCTGGGCTTATCCAACTTCTCAGAGTGAAGAGTTAAAAATTAGCCCTCTAAAGTAAGGAAATGAGGAACATATTGCTTGATTTGATCAAAAAAAAATTCAAGGAAAATTTGACTCGACTCGCATATAAAAAATCCTCAATGTTGTCCTCAACAAATACACGCACGCACGCACATACACATACTCACCCATACACAAAAAAAAATAAAAATAAAAATAAAAAATAAAGAGCAATGATGATGACATTTCCGAATGAACAATACTGAGCTCTTAAAAAAAAAATAAAAAATCCTCAATGTTTTAAAACAAGTGTATTTCTACTCCCAACTGCAATAGAATTATAGGACTGTGTTTTATTTCGCAACGAGCTGATTTTCTCTGCTTTTTGGTCTGAAAGCGGTGTTTTTGGTGAAACCAACACAAATGATCCTGCTGATTACTAAAAGGCAGAAAAAAATGGAGCCCAACTCTTTTTTTCTTTTTTTCTTTTTGCTGGTGAATCTATTTGGTCTTTATATTCCTGTAGAAGGCTGGCAGTGAATGAGTAAATCTTGGCTGATTTGCAGTGCGGGAAGCAAACCAAAAAAAATAAAAAAAGGTGTGCAGCAGGGCAGGTCTGTGTCAACAAGGCACTTGCGTTTTGCCTCCTTAACTCTCCGAGTCGTCACCTGAAGCCGTTTTAATGAGAGCGTAATTGTTTGCGGCGTACTAACGAGGTTATCAGTGGCCAATGAGCCGCGGGCGAGAAGGTTCTGTCAGAGTTCCGCTCGCCCAAGTTACCCTCCAGGGGGGTTGGCGGGGGCGGGGGAGGGAGGGGCGCACATTTAATTTGCACTTATACCTTCAAAGAGGCGCAATTTGACAGATAACGCTGCAAAACGTCTGCACGCCTCTCACGTTGGGCCGCCGCTTTCCACGCCGCAGGACCGCCTTTCCGATGGATGTCAGCAAACGAGGTCAACGGGCTGTCCGTCCTGTTGCCAGCCAGGAAGGGGGGGGGGGGGGGGAAGCAAACATTAAATTTGGAAGGAGCTGTATCAATAATTGGGCTTTTATAAAGATAGGATGTCGGTTGGGTTAGGGATTTCCCAACCTGGAGTTTGTTTCCGCTGCACACTCTAATCTAGTCTCAATCACAGGGTTATCTTTAGGGTTAGATTTAGATTTATGGATTAAAGGCTCGACCTCGAAGAGGTTAGAGTAGGCACAGGCACCATTTTTAAGACATCTTTTCATATGCTGTATTGTTTTAATCATTGAAAGGACTTCCCGCTGTAAAAAAATATATATATATTTGGGGGGGGGAAAGGGAGGGGGGAAAAAGAGGAAACAAAAAAACAACCCCCCCCCCAAAAAAACCATACAATTTTGTTTTTCCTTTTCTTTTTTCAAAAAAGACAATTTGTTTTTTAAATCTTTTTTTCTTTGTTTGTTTATTTATTTATTTGCCCGTATTTATTTTCGTTTTAAGAATCCAAAATTCTGTTTAATCACTTGGCCACATCCTAACCACCAGTCTAGTTTAAATTGAATGTCTGTCAAAAAGTAAAAAAAAAAGAAAAGAAAAATATATATTTTTTTAATTTTAAAGCCCAAATTGCCCCCCTCTTTACAACCCGCCTTGTTTTAAAGTAAAGAAGAAAAAAAAACATATATGTAACTGAAAAAAATATATGTGGAAAGTGAGAATTAATATATGGTAAATTTCAGATTTTTAAATTAGGTTTACGACTATAATCTTGTACATGTAAAGAAAAATTGCAGTTTTGGGGGCAGAATTTAGGGTTAACGTTGGAGTTGGGGGTCATGTACTATTTTATCATAAAAGCAAACCACAGCATGTTGGGAATGGGAATCCCGGGTCACGGATCAGCAGTAGAACACATGCTGACCAAACTGGTTGGGGTTGGGATTAGGATTTGGGTCGGGTTAGAATTAGGGTTAGGAACTCTTATCATCTGAGCATAGGAAAGGGCAAAAGCTCTGGGTTGGGTTTCGGGTAGGTTTTTGGGTTAGGAACTAATCCGTCGACCAACCTGAAGTTTTCTATGCCGCACACGCTAATCTCCAATCACATATGACAACAAGCTGACAAAAACGGCCCCTAAATCCTTTGGAGATGTTCCGTCCCTCTCATTTTAATGAACGCCAGGCGGGCGAGCTTATCTTGGCCAGGCAGCTTTGTGTTCCAATCGAAGGCCTCCTTTCAGCGTCGGCAAACAAAGAAGCGAAGTGGGGGAGTCGTTAAACGCCGCTTTACCTTTTCGGGCAGCAATTGTCACCGGTTGGGCCACAATTTGTAAGTCGCGACGGCGAAATGTAAGCCGACGTTCAACATTGAAAGTCTGCATCGGAAAACCAACATCGCTCGCATTAGTTTGGAGCTCGGGAGGCGCTTTTAATATGCAGCGGCTTCACATCGGCGCTTTCAGCAAACAAGTCCGCCATTATTTGCTCTGACAAGAGAGCAAATACGGCGCGTTCGGGGGGGGTCAAGCAAAAGCCCCCAACCCCCCCCCCCCCCCCCCCCCACGAGCTGCCTACTCGTGCTGCTTTGTTTTCTCACACAACCTCTTGTACTTTCTTGTCATTGCTTTTCTATTCACTCACCAGCGCTATAGAGTGGAAGTCCATTCACACGTCGCAATGAAATCAGCATATTTTTTTTTTTTTATCTCCATGAGCTTTTTATGTGAGTCAGGAAGTGACTTCTTTTGTGTTTTTAGAATAAGAACAAAATTAATACTTCTGTGTTTTTATATTCCAGGGGATATTGATTTAGACCATAGCAAAAAATAGGGATTAATTCCCTCACCAGCTAGCCCCCCAATAGTCTCTATCAATACACACTATTATTATTATTATTAAAAAAATAAAAAATAAATTAAAAAAAAAATAAATAAATAAATAAAAATAAAAAAATACACACTATTATCCCAAAACAATTGAAAACGTATGCAGCAAGACTCTCCGTAACTTTTACGAACAATATGGCTAACCTTGGAGAAAGAACAAAAGAAATGTCTTCAAACAAATGAGTTGTATTAATTCAACGTCCTCTTTTGGCTCCAATTACTACTTTCCAAAAAGACTCTCCAGAACCGAAATTTAGCTTCTCCCCATCGTCGTCGTCTCTCTCAGTGAGTTCACATACATTCTTGAATCCAATGACTACTTTCCTTTTCGATATTAGTTTAGCACCATCTTGTGGCATTTTAGGGAATTTCAAATGCAAATTTGTCAGTTCAAACGGGGAAAGATTCAAGAGAAAGGAATGCAAATAAGCGCCATTAGTTACGTTGACTGAGCAAGTTTGCATGGCGCCATTTTTTTTTTTTTACAACCTCACAATCCAACCCTAACCCTTCGGCAGATCCGTTCGGGAAAGGTGGGACTTGCTGTACGATACTTAGAGCTGATTGGACGATGTGGCATCTTTGCACGTTTGTTTTGACCAATCAAGGCAACGGATGAAAATGTCGTCTTTGGTCTCGTCTTGGGGAGGTTGGGTTTGGCGGGGGGGGGGGGGGGGTGGGATGGGGGGGGGGGGGTGGGATGGGGGGGGATGGGGGGTCACGAACACCTTTACCAGATAAATGCACAAAGCACCTCTCGCTGTTAAAAATTCTCAAGGAAATGGTGAGTAAATATGCGAGAACAAAATTAATTGCAGCGTCCATTCGTCTGTTAGGTTTGTTTGTTTGTCCCCCCCCCCTTCCCCCCCCCCCCCCCCCCCACCGCCATCGGCGCTTCTTGGTCGCCTGATTGGTCCCACCTAAAAAAAAGGTCGGCCGCAAACGTACCAGCGGGAGCGAGCGGTCCAAAATGTTTTCTCCGGAGTTTGTGAACTCACAAATACTGCGAGAATTCCGTTTGCTGGCAAGGTCACGTTTTGATTCAGACGCTTGAATCGATGCCAGCATGACTCAACTGTGAAATTCATTTCTCCTTGAAATTTAATGCACTGCTTTTCGACAAAGTTGAATTGAGCTAGCTGGTGCTCGTAAAGCGGTGCGAGAGCCAGTTTGCTCCATTATTTGAGAAAGTTTAGTACTGGTCCATTTGAATTCTAAGATTGTGAGGAGGAAGTTTTATTACGTATTACATATTTTGTTGCGTACCTCATTTGTCTGCCGTTGGAATCCCTGCTTGCTGCGATCCTTTTTTGCGGATTTTTACAGTACACTTGCTTGCCGTAATGCCCTCACACGTGGGAAAGGAGAGCCATTTTGCAGCCATTTATTGAATGCCGGCAGAACAGTACAGCGCATAAACGCAATGAGCACACTCACTCTATATCGCACATTTTGACCATTAGTGAGTTGTTGTGGAACGTAACCCTGTTCATTGTATTACTGCCACCTACAGGACCGGAGTGGAACAATATGAGCAGGAATTTCTCTCTCTCTCTGTCTCTCCAAGATTGTACGTCTTGTTGAAGGTCCAATCGATTTTGTGTTATTGTTCTCTGACGCTCTTAAATGATATCTGTTCACCCGTCGCAATCTTGAACCTCCCCCCCCCCAAAAAACTTCCAAGCTGAAACTCAGCTAAGTGATCCATGCGTTCACTTTCCCAGCGACACAGGAGATAAGGACGCGTTTTAATTTCTCGCTTATTATCCCGCCCAAACACGAGTTCCTGCAGCCGAGACGCGGGGGGGGAATGCAAATGATTCAAACGCGCCGTAAGAAAGTCACGTTGATCTTTGCGCTCCGTGAACGGAGATTCGTCTGCTTCCGCGTCTTTCCGCTAACCTAAAAGCAGGATATTACTTTGGAATAAGTCCGCCCCGATCTGAACTTAATGGACGCTAATGATGTGCTTAGAGAGAGGAACACGTTGTGCTCCTCCTGGCTGCAAATCGGAAACCCACAAGACGAGGCGTCGCACTCATCCCAGAGGTGCCGTGAATTATTCCTCACAACAATCGCTCGCAGGCGGCGCCAGCGGGATCAAGCGTGAAAATGCCGGCACGCTTGCGTCAAGTCGCGAGTACAGAATACATCTGTGCGCTGTTTTCATTTCTGTCGCAACAGTTGGCTACCTGAACCGTTTCCTCAATGACTTGACACAAACCGCCTAAGAACTTTCCTGAGTTTTATTTTGCGCGGGTTCTTTGAGAAGACAAATGAGGCCATTCTTTTTTTTTTTTTTTTTTTTTTTTTTTTTTAAGAGCTCAGTATTGTTCATTCGGAAATGTCATCATCATTGCTCTTTATTTTTTAATTTTTTATTTTTTTTGTGTGTGTGGGTGAGTATGTGTATGTGCGTGCGTGCGTGCGTGCGTGCGTGCGTGCGTGTATTTGTTAGCTCACCAAAAACCTATTGGAAAAAATCTCATACCGTTCACCTAAACCGAACACCGCCGTCAGGAGACCCGAGGAAGGACCAAAGAAAACCAAGGAAGGTGAAATCCAGCACCGACCAGACACCACCCACCGGGCCACCCACCAGAACTCCTCCCCAACCCAAGAAACATCCAGACCCCAACAAATCCAAAAAACATAAAATCAAATGAGGCCATTTTTTTTCTTTTTTCTTTTCTTTTTTTAAGAGCTCAGCATTGTTCATTCGGAAATGTCATCATCATTGCTCTTTATTTTTTTATTTTTTTATTTTTTATTTTTTTTGTGTGTGCGGGTGAGTATGTGTATGTGCGTGCGTGCGTGTGTGTATTTGTTAGCTCACCAAAAACCTATTAGAAAAAATCCCATACCGTTCACCTAAACCGAACACCAGGAGACCCGAGGGGACCAAAGAAAACCAAGGAAGGTGAAATCCAGCACCGACCAGACACCCCCCCACCAGAACTCCTCCCCAACCCAAGAAACATCCAGACCCCAACGAATCCAAAAAACATCAAATCAAATGAGGCCATTCTGAGGCAGAGCCAGGACGGCTCGACCTTTTCCTTACAATCGCCCTCATACGCGATTTCCTTTGCCTTTAAAGTCTCCTGGGATGCGCATAAAAGGAGGCCCGTTTGAAATAAGAGCCTTGGGAATTTTCTCAAGACTGCTGTGCTCAGTCAAGGGCTTCGACTTTGTGGTCCTGAAAAAAAAGAAGAAGAAGAATTGGCACTACCAGAATTTTGTATTTATTTTTGTACGATGGCTACCATTGCAAAAATTAATATACAAATAATCTATAAATAAAAAAAACATTATTTAACTTAGCAGTGATTTCCCCCTTAGCGGATATGTTTCAAACCCACAACTCAAAAGAGCCACTTCATTTTGTTTTTTGCACGTGTCTGCAAAAATCTCCAAACTTAGTCTAGCCTGCCCCTGCGCAGATTTAGACCGCGCCTCGTGGCGGACCGGGCACCAAAATAGAGTCCCCCTTTTTTGTGCTCCTTATGATCCTTCTCATGTATGAAGGGGCCAAAGCACCTCCGCGTTCATCTCAAAGAACTTTCCCTGCTGAGAGCAAAGCCCGACTCGCTCTAAGCCTCGCACGCCTCCCTGACCCCGCCCTTTTTTTGTTGCGAGGCGCCTTTGGCCTTCCTCGCAAGGCACCTCCAGGGCCGCCTCGGAATGAGCAGACAGGTCGCGGCCCCCCGTTGCGCTCTCCCCGCAAGGGGGCTGCAATTTACGGCACGCCGCGCTGGATGCTGGAAAAGCGGGTTTTAGGGGTGTGTGTGTGTGAAATGATCGCGGTTGTAAATCTTTTCCACTCCCCTCTCATTAGCGCTGATACAAGGCTCAGGGTGATTAGACCATATAGCTCGCTCTCGCGCTTTCCTTCCTTCGACAGGATTATCTTATCCCCCCCTCCACCTTAATTGGACTGCTGAAAGGCACGCGCGCGCGCTCTGGTGCTTTATTGAATGAAAACATTCCATCAAAATATAGCCCGGGCCGGGATTAGCGGCGGTTAGTATGGATTTTATTTAAATGGGGATTTAGACTTACTATTATTACTTCATAAAGTCTCCTGACAGCCATACATGATTATTTAGTAGGGAATAAAAAATAATTTTTTAAAAAAGTACTGCACCTGTGTGAGCTCTGTGCACTTACTTGTCCTGCTGTGGTATTTTTTTTTTAATCACATTTATTAAGTCATAAAGCGAAGCAATCCTAATTAAAGCTGCCGGCAGCGATGAATGTCCCGAACCTCCTTTTAATGGTCGAGCCGCGCAATGATCATGAAACTTTGCTCCTCCCACATGAAATCATGAAATGAGACTTCACGATTTACAGTAAGATTTGGTCTCATTTCAATTAATTTGAGTTAAAGTTGGACACATTCTTTCGAAGTTTGGTGATCCACTCGCCCTGGAATTCAGCCCAGCTTTAAAACAAAATGGCCGACGTCCTGTTCAATTTCTGGGGTTAGGGTTAGGGTTAGCCCCAGCTAGCCTAGCTAACCCTATTTTCAATTTGTACGCCCTGTTATGATAGTCATGTCCAAAAAAAATTTGTGTGTGAATTGTAGAAACTGGTGGTGTGAGCTATTTTCTTAAATAGATAAATAAATAAATAAATAATTTCATCCAAATGATAAGCAAACTCTGACACATTATGAATGACGTTGGCTAAAATGCTTTGCAACTTTGCGTCGCCCATTTGTTGAGAATCGCTGCCTCCCATTCGGGCTTATTTGGAAGTCACGCAAAATGGCTGCTTGAAACCAATGTGGACTACTTCCTGTTTTGGTGCGTGCGGTTACGATAGACGTGGTGTCGATCGGTGAAATTGGTGGCGAGAGGTGATTTTTTTTTTTTTTTTACCAACTTTCCATGGGGTTGCCAGAGTCAAGTCAATTCTATCGTCTTTTTCCTCTTGATTTTTCTTTTCTTTCTTTGATTATTGTCACTTAGTCGCGTATTGAAAAAATGTTGAATATTTGAAATAATCAATCATTCAAAAAAAAGTATTTACAAAAATTGTACCGCTTACTTGCTGCGGACTGAAAATGACATCACAGTGTCCAAGGGTTTGGCTTGCGAAGGTCACATGACCAAACACAGAAAACAGGTGAGCTGTGACGGTCGTTACCTGAACCCGCCTGGCAAAAAATGGAAAATGCTGTTTTTCTGCTTAATTCATATTCCACAAATATAATATGGTCAGAATATTGTGGTTAGGCTCGTTGTACATACAACATATTATTATAAAGAAACATTTGTACTTGACTTCACTTTTACTTCCTGAAACTTGCGGAGAGGCTTGCCAATGATTCGAACCCAAAAGTACAAACATTTTTGCCAGTCTCTTGCAAAAATTAATGAGTTTTGGGACACGTTAAGGCCCGCCAAATATCAATTAATTTGTTGGATGAATAATGATAAACGAAACCTTTCCAAAAGGAAATTTTTGTAAGTTCAATTTTAATTAATAATTATATAATACAAGAATCAAAGAACAAAAGCAGGCCGGCAGAATAAGTTTGATCTCAAAAATGTAACTTCTCCTATAAGATATATATATATTTTTTTATACAGAACTTGCAGCATTTGAGGGTTCAAGGTTATAAAGCAGACAAAATTAAATAGTTTAATCAGCAGTAAGAATACTCAAGAAGTCATTATTTGATATTTTATGCCCTAGAAGTGATTTTCTTACTTTTATTTACCGTAATGTTGCGTCGCATAGCGAAAGACTTAAACTGAGGACAAAATTAGTTATGCGGGAACCGGCTGCCGTCAGAATTTGAATGAACTGATAAAGAGTCACGTGACTCCACTTCCATGGCAATCGCAACGCTGCCGGTTTTGGCATGGAGGCGGTCACAACACCAACATCCTTTTGTCAGCCGGCAATTACGACCCATTTGCTCGGGTCCGAACCTCCGCGTCGACTAAACATCCCCCCCCCTCCGCCGCCAGTATGTTTACACTCATCCATCAGCGCCGCGCTCGGCTATTTAGCGCCTGTCACGGGAAACTTTTAAGCATGCAAACGCCATTCGAACGTGACGTATTTTTAGTATTGCGTCTGTTTGGCCGGCGTCCCAATTTATCCGGGCCTAAACGGCGCGCCGCCGTGTCTGCCCGGCTCGACCCGCAAATGAAAGGTCCACTGGGGATGCTCGACGATGACCAAATAAGGACCGTCTACAAAGAGAGGGAAGGGACGGTACGAGGGGGGGGGGGGGGGGGGGGGGTCACCGAGCTGGCACGGCCCAGGACCCCGCATTCCTTGGCCCGCTCTCTAAAGGATTCTGTCGCTCGTCATACGCCCACCGTGTTAGTGCACCAAGTTCACACTCTGCATTTTTTGTACTGGGGGGGTTTTTAGCAACAAGGCAGATTAAGGTTAAGGTGCATGAGGCATTTGTTCTTTTGATCCTCCTGTGTTATGTTGCAGGTCAAATTGACCTTCTTTTTTTTTTTAATTAGTTTAAAGTAGTTATTTGGTAGGAAACTACGACGGCGTATTAGGGCCACGTATAAAAATATATATATTTTTTTTTTTGAGGGCGGGGGCAATATTCCAAATTTGCCACTCCATAAAGTCGCAAATTTGCCACTTTACAAAGTGAAAAATTTTGAAAAAAATTTGTGAGAAATACACGTAGCGTCCTGCTCGCCAATACTTTTCGGTCGGTTTATGAATAAGAAGATAGTAATGTCTTTGACCGCATTCGCTCTTTCGAAGCGTTGACAGCGACAACGATGCCTCACTTTGCGAAGGAGGTTCAAGCATTTAAGTTCATTTGGTAAAAGAAATATTGACTTGTACATTTATGTTTCCCGAATTATTATTAACACATTCATACATTTTGGCATTTTTTTCTTTGTGCAAAGTAGCTAAGTTGATGTGTAAAAATCTGCTGCTCTCCGTCATTCGCTTGCATTTGCCTAAAATATGCTAGCTTGTGATCGGTTAGCGTTCGCCGGCTCTCATTGCTATTTACATTGTAGATTCTCACTGAAGGCATCCAAACTAAGAATGAACGCGTGGAGTTATGTACTTAACAAAAAAAAAAAAAACATGTTTTAGATTCTAGTTTCTTCAAAATAGCCATGCTTTGACTTGATTATTGCTTTGCACACTCTTGGAACCGTTTCAGGTGACTTCTTTTGAAACTCATCGAGGGAATGCCAAAACTGTGCAAAAAATAATAATAATCATCAGAGCAAAGAGTGACTATTTTGAAAAAAAAATAGAATATAAAACAGCTTTTCAATTATTTCACCCTTTTTTTTTTTAAATACATAATTCCACATGTTTTCATTCATAGTTTTGATGCCTTCAGTGAGAATCTACAATTTAAATAGTCGTGAAAATAAAGAAAATGCATTGCATGAGAAGGTGTGTCCAAACTTTTGGCTTGTATTACGAGTAAAGTTAAAATTAAGAAAGAATTTGTCTCCATCCTGCCTTTTCATTTTATATATATATATATATATATATATATATATATATATATATATATATATATATATATATATATATATATATATATATATATATATATATATATATATATATAATGTAATAGTTTTTTTCTCGCAAATCTACCACTTCATAAACTCGCAAATTTGCGATTTTTTTTTTCCCTCCGAATATTGCCCCCACCCAAAAAATATATATTTACACGTGGCCCTAATACGCCGTCATAAACTGACTGTAATCAGCATCCATCAATTTTCCATTGCTGGAGTTTATTCCAGCGGAACTTTGGGTAAGAGGCGGAGTCCATCCTCGACCAGTCGCCAGCCAATCACAGGCCCATGATGAGAAACAAGCGTTAACGCTCTCATTCACGTGGATGGACCATCGAAAGTTTAAAATGCACGTTTTAAGGCCGCCATGTTTTTTTGGGCTGAGCGCACCGTTACGAAGAACCCCGTGACTCAAAATGGCGTCTTATCCAAATGAATGTGCCCGGCGTGAGATGTGAAAGATTTGCAACAACGGCAGGTTGGGGGGTCATGTGGGTTCTGCCGCAGCCGGCGCTGGAAATGCAAATATTGTTCACAAAGCGCCGGTGAAAGATTAACGCTCAGCGAGATGGGGCGGCCCCGTTTCAAGCGCACTCGACTGCTCGTCTAAAATGGAGAGAATTCCGGAGGAGTGAAGCGTTTCTGTGGAAACCGGAACCGTGTGCTCCCCACTCACCGACCAATAATTCACCATCCAAAGGCGGCCTCTGCAACCCAAACCCAAACTCAAAGTTAATGTTTGCTCATGTCAACTTTTAACATCAATTATTTGCTATAAGAAGCAAAAAAATAAATAAATGAACTGCTTGTGGATTAGATGGGAATTGAGTCATGTGTCATGTAGTACAATAGCTGTTGTTGTTGTTTTTTTACAGTGTAGTAACAGGAAGGCCGTGTGAATTTCTATTTTCAAATATTAGCAACTGGCGTTGCTGTCACTTTTTGTTTTAAAGTTCAGTGTGGGGCAAATAAAAGATGTTGAAGTGGATTTTACTTACAAGATTTGGCAAGAACCTTTAATAGAAAAAAAAAAGTGTCAAAAATGCGAAGACACGTCAAATAACAAATAACACTTCAATCTTTTCAGTAGAATATCACACCCTCCTTTTTTTTCGTATTAAAAATAACTAGTAATCAGTGATTTGAGTTGTGAGTGTTGTCATGGAATAGATTCAACTCAAAAGTCAAGGTTCTACATTTTCGGGGGGTTTACCCGAAAGCGACCTTGTAATTCATGGACTTTATTGGCTTAGCGAGCTGTTTGCGACGTGCTCACATTATTGTTAATGTGAGCTCTTATATTTGATCAAAGTGGCCTTAAAAAGGGTCGTAAAATGTCTTCCTCGACTTCTTTAAGCCGCCTGCACTCATCCTTGCGTGTGAAGTCCTGCAAAGTGTGTGAATTTGGACTTCTCAATTTTTTTTCCATTACCGCTGCTCGCTTCCTTTCACGACTCAGCGATCAAATCTGTCGCGTTTTACCGCCGGCCTGTGCAGCTAACGTTAATCCGCATGGGGGGGGAGGGGGGTGGTTGGGGGATATGGGGTGATCCTGTCATACTCGGGTCACCTGTTTTTCAGGGTTGCGGAACACACAGGGAGCCCCCGCAAGCCACCACTGAGTTGAAGCCTGCACGGCAAGGTTCGACTTTGTTCATGTCAAAAATTTTAATGGTAATTAATCGCATGACTTCAATAATTAACTCACAATTAATTGACTTTTTTTTTTAATCTGTTCTAAATGTACAATAAAATGTACGATATAATTTTTTCCTGAGTTTTCATACATTTGTTAGCATAAAAGTGAAAAAAAATTGTTACAATTAATAGAAATATGGCTGCATCATTGATACAGTAATTTCATAATAATTCATAAAATTGAGTTGAAATTAAAAAGATGTACTGTACTGTAAAAAAAAAACGAGTGTGATATTGATTTGTGTTGAGGTCATTTTTCTGCCACTAGATGGCATCAATGCATTTGTCAGACATTGGTGACAGCTCAGTGCATTTTTCTTTTCATATTAAGAGCTGTTGCAGGGGAGGGGGGGCATTAATTGTGCGTTAATTAGTGGCGTAAGAGGAACATTAAATTAACTCAAAATGAACACACTCATTTTGACACCCCTTAAAAAAAGGTGAGTGGAGCGTTTAAAAAAACAAGCATAGGCATGAATTTAGATGCATTGTTGTTGTTGTTGTTTTAAAGGAGAAGGTGATGGGCAGAATAGACAAATAGACCCTCGTGCGAGAGTCGAGGAGCGGAATCGGTGCGAGCGATTGGACGCCGATGAATTTGCACCCGATGAACCGGACTCTTCATAATGGCTGTCATTTGATGGCTGAGCGCACGTGGAAAATAGCTATTAAGACCCAGAATCAAGAAAAGGGGGAGCTCTTTACAATATAATTATTCTTCGATCGCTCCGTGACTCAAGTTTGAGTCCGTTCGCAGCTTTTGACGTGATAATTTGCTCATCACAAAAGATGATGTCAGGAACTTTCCCTGCTTAGAGAGAATCATGCCTTTCGCGGAAAAGTGAAACCGCGCAGAGATAATTCATCGTCTTTGGTTGACAGAAGAGATGATTGTAAATTGTTGAAAGGAAGAAAAAAATAATAATGCTTCATGGCCTCTGTAGCCTTTTTGGCCTAATTAGAGCTTCGTGTCTTCTTTATTTGCCCGATGAAGGCCATTAGCGCTTGCACGAAGGTGAGTAGGGGGGGGGGGGGGGGGTGGATTGTGTTCCTTGAGCATCCAACCGGGTCCTTTGCTTTCTTTTATATATCGGGGACAAGATATCCACTGATTAAGCAAGCGTTCATCGTGCCAGCGATTGCTACGTTTGCCCATTTGTCAAAAGATTCACAGTCGAACAAACCGTGCAACTCGCTTGGGACGCTTGCAATGATTTTTTATTTTTTTTTATTAGACCTTTTTTATTCTTCCAAAATAATAAGCTCTTAAGATCCGAGGTTGCGGGAAGTGAGAAAATATTGATGAGAAAATATCTCAAGTGAGAGAATATGATTCATGATTTTTGATTGGGCCCTTTAGGAATCACTGTGTTTATTTTTCTTTCAAAGAATGAATCATGTTTTTTTTTTTTTTTTTAGAAATCTCACCAAATTCTGGTGATTGTGTACGGATTTGAAATATGCCTTCTAATATGGTGGTACACGGTGACTAAGGATTTCCAGGATTGGCCCTAAAAAAAAGGGGATGTCAGGTTCCGTTCATTACTTCTTGCTACTTTAATTGTATTTGAATGCCATTCGATTTTTTGAGGCTCGGTGATTGCAGCTGCCCTCAAGGGAGGTGTTGAAACGATTTACAAACACGTCCGCAGTAGCTTTTGCCCTTTTTTTCTAATATTTTCTTGGACTGCCTGAGGAGGCACGCAGGTCAAAAGGAAAGAAATGGGAGAAGGCGCACACTCCTATAAACACGCTTGAGAAGCTAATAGAGCGCTCCATGTCAGCATCTTGAATGTGCGCACGCCGGGGAGGAAATGGAAACAGTTGCGAGGTGGCTGATTTACTGACCGGAACGTCCAGGTCGGGGTTGGGATGAGGCGAGAGAACCTCAGTCATGCTGAACACAAACAGCGGCAATCCAATGAACCTTGCAACACTTTTTTTGCCTTGGCGCTCTTTTCCAAGCTGCCAGATGTCTGACGGTGCACGCGTACCCGGGTCCTCATCTTTCCCTCAGCCGTCGCTGCCTTTTTTGCTGTGTGTGTGTGTCGACTTTAAGGAAGCAGTTATTTATTTAGGCTGCTTGCCGGAGCTTGACGCATCACTTCCAGTAAAGTAGAGTAAAAACCCTGCCCCAGTTTGGCTTTAGCCATTGATGCTAGCTAGCTAGCTAGCTCCCTAGCAGGTAAACGAGCACCATGGGAGCTAGCCAGGGAGTTAGCTAGCTAGCTCCCTAGCAGGTAAACGAGTACCATGGGAGCTAGCCAGGGAGTTAGCTAGCTAGCTCCCTGGCAGGTAAACGAGTACCATGGGAGCTAGCCAGGGAGTTAGCTAGCTAGCTCCCTAGCAGGTAAACGAGCACCATGGGAGCTAGCCAGGGAGTTAGCTAGCTAGCTCCCTAGCAGGTAAACGAGCACCATGGGAGCTAGCCAGGGAGTTAGCTAGCTAGCTCCCTAGCAGGTAAACGAGTACCATATGGGAGCTAGCCAGGGAGTTAGCTAGCTAGCTCCCTAGCAGGTAAACGAGTACCATGGGAGCTAGCCAGGGAGTTAGCTAGCTAGCTAGCTAGCTAGCACATGGGGTTATAGCCAAACTGTGACAGGGTTTTTACTTTATGGATCTGGATTTGCCACATATGCTTGTACGGACAGAAATTAGTTTAAAAAAAAAAAGCTTTTGTGTACTCGGCACTATTAGCCTCGAATCTTCTGCAAAATGACTTAAAGCTCAAAGAACTGGTGTCCTTTTTAAATCTAAATTGAAAGACATGGAAACAGCTTCCATACAGTGTCGATGTTTTTAGCTTGGCTGTTTGAACAATTTTATTGATCATTTAATCCAAAGTGTTGTACTTTTTTCTTTTTTTTTCTTTTTCACTCTGTATTGTATGTCTTGACCAGGTCTTTCTTGAAAAAGGGGTTTTTAATCTCAATGGGACCAACCTGGTTAAATAAATGTTAAATGAAAATAAAATGAATGAAAAAGTCAGTTGTCGTAACGCATTTTTTGAGTTTAACAACTTAAAAATGTGTCCTTTTGACAACAAGTAAGCAGTACTTGAAAATATTTTACTGAAGAGGAAAAGCTATTTCATCCAACGTAATATTGTTTGCTGGTTCAACACCATTCAAATAAATTGTCACAACTTAGAAAGAGTAATGGAACCTGTTGCGTTGATTTTTTTTGTTGTTGAGGCTAAATATAAAGTATAAAACATATTGGATGAAGATAAAAAATCTTCCTCACTATTTTTCTATCAACTTCTGCTCCATTGATGTAACATTTCACCTGGTTGGAGAACTGTAGGATGCGTCTTTGAAAGCCGCTTCAAAAGGCCAGGATGAAGGGAAGCAGTTCAGACGGGAAACCCACACCTTTTTTTTTTTATCTTAATTAGAAGTGAAGCAGTCGGATCCTCCGAACCTTGGCCGCCCTTCATCCCTCCCACAGGCACTCAAAGGCTCACAAAGTAGTGCTCTTCAAAAGCGCTTTATCGCGCGGGAGGTTTCCTCCGACCTCCCAAAAACGTGCATTCAATGGCGACTCGGAATTCTCCATGAGCGGGAATGCTTTGCGTGTCGATACGTGCCTTGTAATTGTCACCCGAAGCGCGCAAATGGCGTCAAACTGTGCATTGATAGTGTTTGTGTTGCGTTCTTTTGGCTTTGCAGGCGGCAACAAATTAAGGAACCAGCAGTTCCGTCTCAAAAGCTGTTACAGCTCGAAAGTGGGGGAACATTTTTCATTTCAGATCCTTCGTCCATGTGTGCAAGCTAATATAGAGCGTATGCTACAAACTGTTTTGCACAATATCCATTAAAAGTAATAATATGCTTGACAACATATTAAGTGGAGTTCCTCAGAGAAATGCTGTGGGTCCACTACTTTTCTCTGCAAGTTTGAACTCTCCCCGTCGTCGTGCTGGAATCGATCGCCGTGTGTCCCAATACTTTTGACAAGATTGTGTTTATCACCATCCAAGTTGATCAGTAATCATTCGGACACAACTTTGTGTGGATTTCCTCAGAGAAACGCTTTAGGTCAAATTATTTATTTTGTTTACTTTATTTTATTTATTTTTTAATTGTAATTAACTGCATGATTTCAATAGTTAACTCACAATTAATCACACATTTTATATCTGTTCTAAATGTACAATAAAAAGTTTTTTCTAAGTTTCATACTCTTGTTAACATAAAAGTGGGGAAAAAAGTCAAATTTATAGAAATATGGCTTTAGGTGAAATTATTTATTTTGTTTACTTTATTTTATTTATTTTTTAATTGTAATTAACTGCATGATTTCAATAGTTAACTCACAATTAATCGCACATTTTATATCTGTTCCAAATGTACAATAAAATGTTTTTTCTAAGTTTCATACTCTTGTTAACATAAAAGTGGGGAAAAAAGTAACATTTATAGAAATATGGCTGCATCATTTTGTCATCGATACAATATTTTCATAATTATTCATAAAATTGAGTTAAAATTAAAATGATGTACTGCACTGTAAAAAAAAAAGAGTGTGATATTTATCTGTGTTGAGGTCATATTTCTGCCACTAGATGGCCTAATTGCATTTGCAAGACATTAGTAGTCAGGTTTCCATCCAATTGTTTCAATTTTTTTATGCAAATTCACTGAAAATGCGCAAAACGGACATGCGACTTATGCCCGTTTCCGTCTTTGTTCTTCTTTTGCGAATATTGAGAGGGGACTCCGCCCCTGCAGGTGGCGCTATACACCATAAAGATGTGATCTACCGGTAATTTAAAAGAAGAAGACTAGGAAGCGCCGTGCGATGGCGTCAAAATGAATGCGCTAATTTTCACACCCCAATATTTTCATAATTATTCATAAAATTCTTTTGGCTTTGCAGGCGGCAACAAACTAAGGAACCAGCAGTTCCGTCTCAACTGGGCTTGGATCTCACTGGAGCGGAGCCGCTACGTGGTGGACGAGGAGCTCAAGTTCCTGGAGGTGGCGCTGAAGCGGCGAGGGTACCTGGGGGAGACCTCCTTCGTTAGTAAGTCACCAGCCAGATCGTTGGCGTTTCTCAAACTGTGATTGAGCCATGGCGCGTTTTAGACGTAAAAATCTCAAGGCACAAATCCGTTCTGCGCCGAAGCATTTTAAGCTATCAAGTATCAACAAAGCGGGCTTACTTAAAATAATGATGTTTACTAATTAGTGTCTAAAATAACTTACCTCTAAAACCTATGCCAAAAATCTGAAATTTAACAATATTGTAATGCCAAGAAATAATTGAGATATATATAGAAACATAATTCCGTTTATTATCATAAATCTTCAATATATGTTTTTTTTTTTCAAATCAACAAACAACCGTGTATATTTATTTACCTTCAACACTGAAGCGCATTTGTAATAACCTCGGGGAAATCGAGTGGTAATTATTCGTCGCCCATTCCGTTTACAAAGCCGTGGAAATTTTCAACATCCCTCATCGTCTGCAAACATTATTTCTTAGCCGCATGTCACCGTCGTCGTCTCCTGTCGCACCGCTTCGAATTCCTCCCGCGCCGTCGTCAATCGCGTCATTTATGTCGTAACTCCCGCCAATCCAGCTCGGCTGTAAATGCTCAAATAAAATTCCAGGACGCGCTCACGAGGCCCGCGTCGCCCTCTCGCGTTATATTCGGATGCATTTCATCAGCTAAGAGACCGAAGGAACGAAACAAAATGACGTATCAGCTCTCCCGGGCTCTAACGGTAAAAGCGCGGTCGTGACGTGGGAAAACCCACGGGGTCAAATTTGGCCCCTATAAATTCTGCTACTCAAATAACAAAGACCTATTTTTTTTTTTTTTTTTTTACAAATTTAACTTCAAAAGTCCAGAGTGCCACTTCTGACCCCTGCATGGGGTCATCTAGTGGATGAATATTGCACTTACATGAGCCAGAGTGGTGACAAGATGGCTGGCAACAAGATGGCGGCAACAAGATGGCGGCAACATGCCAATTTTGTTGAGCTGGAAATCAATCCAAACAAAAACATCTTCTCAGCAAACCATCACAGATGGTAAAATTGTGTTGTTTTTTTTTGTTAATCTATTTCATATCATGTTGCAGAATGCCTAGGAGTATGTTTTATATATATATATTTTGATAAATTAGCAACTCTGAGCTAGTTAAAAAAAAAGGGTCAAAATTGAAAAAAACATATATTTTGGTGTTCAGTGAACTTATAGCAGTCCATCCATCCATCCATCCATTTTCTGTACCGCTTGTCCTCACAAGGGTCGCGGGGGTTGCTGGAGCCTATCCCAGCTGGCTTCGGGCAGTAGGCGGGGTACACCCTGAACTGGTTGCCAGCCAATCGCAGGGCACACAGAGACGAACAACCATACTCACAATCGCACCTATGGACAATTTGGAGTGTCCAATTCACCTGCCATGCATGTTTTTGGAATGTGGGAGGAAACCGGAGTACCCGGAGAAAACCCACGCAGGCACAGGGAGAACATGCAAACTCCACCCAGGAAGGCCGAAGCCCGGACTTGATCTCACAACCTTTGCACTGGGAGGCGGACGCGCTAACCAGTCAGCCACCGTGCCGCCCTTATAGCAGTCATTTAATGAATAATTCATAATTTTCCAAAGAAGAAAAGGGTTCTTGGGTTCTCCAGGGTTATTAATGGGTTAATAAAAAAAAATAATAATTTTGGTGCCACAATGCACATTAGATTCTGCGCGAGTAATCTGCTTGCGCTTTCTATGAGCCCGCAAATATTGTCCCAACTCCAACACATACGCAACCTTTGACCCCTCTCTACGGGGCCACCATTTACTCCGCGGTTGCACAATAGCGCTCGGTGGACGTCCCTGCGAGAGGTCACCTGCGAGAGGTCACCTGCAATTGGCGGCATCGTTCTAAACCGCGCACCCACCGAGCAATTTAGCGGCTGGAACGGAAACAAACAAAAAGGCCAAAGACAATTTGGAGTCGCTTTCATTGACTCTGTTAACAAGCGGGTGTTTACCAGGCATTCACTGCTTGTTTTTTTTTTTTCCTTTTCGGCGTCACCATTAAGCGTCTATGAAGCGGCGCTATCGTTTAAATGACTTCATGTAAAAGGTCAGATCCCGTGGCGTCATTAGCAGCTTCCCTCAAGGCCTCGCGCCGATGCAACTCTGGAGGCGATAATGCAAATTTCTCATCCCCGCAATTCAGTCGCCGTTTGAAATGAAAAGCAACTTAAAAAAAAAAAAAGAAAAAAAAATTTAATTAAAAGCAACCGTCTCTGCGTGGATCATTAAAAAAAAAATGCGTCGGGAGATTGCGGCTGACAAGACAGTAAGGTGCGAATGCGGAGTGTGAAATTGAAAAAAAAGCTCATTTCTAATTACTTGTGAGGGAAAAAAATGGAAATGAATGTTTCAAGTGAAAAGACTGCGTGATGATCCCCCGCGTGTGAAAGGCTCACAAATGAAAGCTAAACAAGGATGTGCAAATAAAGAACGTGGGCGGAAAATCAAATTGTTATGATTATCTGGAGCACGGCTTTGCTGTTTTATTAATGCCTGCGTTATAAATGAAATAAAGTCCACTTTGAACTCGCCGCACATTCTGTATTCAAAACACAGTCAGGCTGCTGCACGCATTCAAATTTGCTAAATTGACTCAAATATTGAAACGTTCCTTCTAATCATCCAATTGATCAGTCAAGAGGTTGCACTAAACAACTTGAGTTGCCCTTGAATCGCAATTAATTCATCCTCTCCATTTATAGACAGTTTGGACCATTTTAATTTGGTCCGCGGGGGGGCACGCTTCGATGATTTTGGTGTGGAAGAACAAGCTCATCAAACACTTTTTTGAGATGTGAGAGACGATTACCTTGGACACACAACAACATCGTGTTGCGAGTTTTCCCGTTGGAGTAAAAGCTGTTACAGCTCGAAAGTGGGGGAACATTTTTTCATTTCAGATCCTTCGTCCGTGTGTACAAGCTAATATAGAGCGTATGCTACAAACTGTTTTGCACAATTTCCATTAAAAGTAATAATATTCTTGACAAAATATTAAGTGGAGTTCCTCAGAGAAATGCTGTGGGTCCACTACTTTTCTCTCCCCGTCGTCGTGCTGGAATCGATCGCCGTGTGTCCCAATACTTTTGACAAGATTTTGTTTATCACCATCCAAGTTGATCAGTAATCAGTCGGACACAACTTTGTGTGGATTTCCTCAGAGAAACGCTTTAGGTCAAATTATTTATTTTTATTTTATTTATTTTTTAATTGTAATTAACTGCATGATTTCAATAGTTAACTCACAATTAATCGCACATTTTATATCTGTTCCAAATGTACAATAATATGTTTTTTCTAAGTTTCATATTCTTGTTAACATAAAAGTGGGGAAAAAAGTTAAATTTATAGAAATATTTGTGCGTCATTTTGTCATAGATACAATATTTTCATAATTATTCATAAAATTGAGTTAAAATTAAAATGATGTACTGCACTGTAAAAAAAAAAAAACAAGTGTGATATTTATCTGTGTTGAGGTCATATTTCTGCCACTAGATGGCCTAATTGCATTTGCAAGACATTAGTAGTCAGGTTTCCATCCAATTGTTTCAAATTTTTTATGCAAATTCACTGAAAATGCGCAAAACGGACATGCGACTTATGCCCGTTTCCGTCTTTGTTCTTCTTTTGCGAATATTGAGAGGGGACTCCGCCCCTGCAGGTGGCGCTATACACCATAAAGATGTGATCTACCGGTAATTTAAAAGAAGAAGACTAGGAAGCGCCGTGCGATGGCGTCAAAATGAATGCGCACATTTTCACACCCTTATTTTCAACATGTAAACAAAATAAATAGTAAGAAAGAAAAGAAATACAAAAAATGTCATCCATGTGGCAAGAACATCAAAATTGGCTCTGGTCTTGCAACAGACTTCACAAATGACCCCAAATGGAAAGTTGTCCCAAAAAGCACGAAAGCTGTTATAGCGGCAAAAAGAGCCAAGCCTTTTTTTTTCGTCTTTCATTTTCACATCCCTGCCGGCGAACGGCGTCTTAATACTTTTCTTGTCCATATGGCATACGAGCCCTTTGCGGTCCCGCCGCCCTCGTCAGATCAATGAAGAGCGAACGAGAACAAGCGAGAACAATAAACCTGCCGTCCGGTGATGGAAAGATCACAAACGTTGAAATGGGATAAGTCGGAACAATTTTGTCCTTACAAGCCCCTCAACAGCCGTACAACCTTTTATGTTGCGCATCGCTCACTCGATTGAGCGCGGCCTTTGCATTACCCCAGAGTGTGATTCGCCGTAAAGAAAATAACACATATTTTTCAAACAAAAAGGTCAAAACATCTGCAGACCCGACGAAAATGATCAAACATTATTTTTTTGTAGTTTGAACTCGATTTTACCGCTTGTACAAACACGCAATAATTTACGCTCATCGTTCCATGTGAAGAACGACCGCCGACTCGGCTAATTAGCCGCCTCGCTGAAATGA
This sequence comes from Leptonotus elevatus, assembly GCF_054856555.1. NCBI lineage: Eukaryota > Metazoa > Chordata > Actinopteri > Syngnathiformes > Syngnathidae > Leptonotus > Leptonotus elevatus. The sequence goes on along the minus strand of NC_141245.1, from coordinate 24,501,990 downwards.
AGTGTCGCCCCCGCGGTGTGATTTTTTTGAAACGGGTCCGGGTTGCCATTCGAGAGTCGCCGCTGCCAATGCAGCAAGTGTGCTGAAGTTTCATGTGAATCCGTTCCCCCCCCCACCCCCCCCCTCGAGGGGGGGGGATGCTAAGATGGACCGTCTTATCTCCGTTTGGCTGCGCGGGAGCCGCTTTCTTTCCTCTCTCTGCTTACATATCAAAGTCCTCGCTTTCATTTCAAAGAGCAGGTGAATAAATCAGTTATAGTCTCCCGAAAAGTCAAACAAAGTATGCATTTCCTGTGTACAGCCTGAGCATCTTTCTTCTACAAGTGGAATTATTTAACGTTTTCTTTTCTTTCGGCTGGAGCACGATTGGCAATTTTGATTTTTTTTTTTAAATATTATTAACATTGTTCTTAGGTCAATGAAATTGCCCTTTTGGGCCTTTGAACATGATCCAAATGGCACCAAATTTGGTCGGACGCAAACAGGCAGAATTTGGTCTTTCAAGTCTTTCAGGAGAATGACCCAATCGGTACCAGCTTCGAATTGGGTGATTGTACAATTTTTTCAGTTTTGGTCGATACATTTAAGCACAGTCAAGTTATGTCAACTCCTTGTCATTTGGATATGTTGGAAAAACGTTTACATGTGTAGTTCCTGAACATGACAAGCCCCCCCCCCCCCCCCCCCCCCGAAATTTGGGCACTGGTGCCACCCATGAGGAAAAAAATAAAATTAAATAAATAGCCATTTGAGTCCAGGGAAGGATAACCATGCTTTGAAACGTATGGAATTACACCATCGCTTTCACAAGCACAAAATTTGGTTGGAAACTGTTCGAACCATGTTTTCATCGGGAGAGGCAATTTCTTGAATCGACTTCTATGACAATGTTGTGTTAAGCACAAGATGACGCTTAATCGTAACATGTTTGAGTTTTTGTCAATAAATGTAAGTAGCGGAAGTTGTCTAATCTTTTTTTAAAGAATAAGAAGAAGAAGAAAAGATTATTTAAAAAATTTGGGCCGCCAGGCGATTAATTTTTTTTCGTAATTAATCACATGACTTCGCTAGTTAACTCACGATTAATCACAAATTTTATATCTGCTCTAATTGTACAATATTTTTTTTCTAGGTTTTCATACTCTTGTTAACAACAGTGGAAAACAATTTAAACTGATAGAAATAGTTTTTATTATTTTATTCGCATGACCTTATTCCAAAAGTCAAAAATTCCATCTTTTGTATCCTGCGAAAGTTTGCATCCACTCCCTTCCTAAATCACTCGGGTTTGATATCAATAGATGGATATGAGGCATTTCAGTTTGGTTGTTTGCCCGTAAAGGCTACATTTATGCTTGTGTGATCAACAGGTATGCCGGAGTTGTCAATGTGTTCAAACTTCTTTCGGGCAAACCAGTTTCTCCTCCAAAGGGCCGATACTGATTATTAGTAGTCAAGGACGCCGATAACCGATATTTGGAGCCGATATTTATTTTCACTAAAAGCCAAAATATTGGCATAAAAAAAATACAAACTCCAGCTCTTTCTTTTATTTTTGTTTATTAAGCAACTTTTAGGGTTTGTAAAATATTGGGAGTTAAAAAAAAAATCTTAGTCAATAGACGTCTTTGTTTTATAAAAACATACAAAAAGTTCCGGAATCCAGGGGCAGTAGCATGTTTTCAAAAGTTAAATAAAAACGTAAACAATTGTTTTCTACAGTAAATAACATATTCTAAAATTTCAATTCCATTTTTACTTATCTTTGTTTTAATTTCAAACAAGAACAGAAGGTGCAGAGTTCCCAGGGTCAGCAGCATCTCTGAAAATAAAAAAATATACATTTGAATTATTTCCCTTAAGTTAACACTTTAAAAAAAAAAATGGATCTGTCATCGGCCATATGATTCTTCAAAATGGCTGAATATCGGTGCCGATAATCGGTCCATCCCTACTCTCATTTATTTATATTGTATCTACATTCTTCTGTGGACGGGTGTTGTCCTTCATGCTAAAACAAATAAATGAATAATAAATAATAATAAAAAAAATAATGTGCACTGAAATTGGGTCACCAGCACCGCATCTGAATTTAGAAACGAACACGTTTTATCACATTGAGTAGACGACCACGTGCCCAAAAAGCAACAGCAAGTCGGCCAGTAAAGTTCAAGCTTTAGTTTATTCATTGGTTTGCTTGTTTTTGTGCATTTGTGGCAGCCGGAATAATTGCCCTGCGGTGAGCCGCCATGTTTACTGCCAAAGCCCCGCTACGTGTTGTGTGCTCACTCAGAAGAGACAACGAAATCGGCGTGTGACATTTTACTGGCCTCGGCGCTCCCGCCGCCGGCGTCACGGCGACAGTCAAACGGCCTCGCACGCTGAAGGTCAAACACGGGCTCCAGACTGAGAAGACGGATAATTGGCTTCAGCTCGACCATAACCATCTGAGACGCGCCGCCTGGGACTGAAGATGGGCAGATATCGGACCAACTTTTGACCAATGGAGGCGCCGGGACCTTCGCCCGGTCTTATTGATGACTTTGTTTTACGGCTCGGTCAGCTGTTGAGAAGCCGCTGGTGTTTTTATCTGACAAATGTTGTCGGGGTAATCAAGCACTTTACTTTCAGTTCTGACAGCAGTGCGGGGAACAACACAGACGGCGGGAGCTGTTATCAGAATCTTGTAGGGTTGTAACTAAGGGTGTGGCCCAAAAAAATCGATTCTCATTTAGTACGATTCAGAATCGATTTTCAATGTCCCGAAATCGATTTCATTTCAATTATTTTATACTGCCTTCCCTTTGTTTGTGTGTGCCTTTATTGGGAGCGCTGTTCATGTTGTACCCAAATTGGCCACTCGGGGGCAGTGTGGTTCCACGCGGTCTAATACACTGTTAAGTTGTAGCCACATTCGAGAGTAGAAGGAAAAAGTCACCATCAAGTTATTCCAATGTTTTTTTGCAGTGTGGAGCCGTTCCTTTGAATGATAAAAGTGCCGCGAGTAGCGCGCTAATTAGCATTAGCGAGTCAGACTGGAGTAGATCATTACAATTCCTTGCACATCTATAGATTGAAGCAAAAATCATTGTCAATAAAATCATTTTGAAGCAAAAATCGCTCTCAATCGAAAATTGATGTAGAATAAAATCATTTTGACCCAAAAATCGGAATTGAATCGTGAGACATTCAAAGATTCCCTAAAGTCACAGTTCGGAACATGCGCTGGTTTTAAGGCAGGGGTGTACAAACTTTCCCCTTTTTGAACACGGTTCGAGTCACTAAAATCTGACTTTAATGATATCAAAATAAAACATAAATGGAACTTAAATCTTAAATCCTCCAATAAATGGTGCTTTCTTAAATAATGACAAAGATTCTACAATAAATACGTTTTCAAATTCAAAAACATAGTGTTAGCCCAGGGGTGGGCAAACTCGGTCCTGGAGGGCCGCAGTCCTGCAGTTTTTGGATGTTTCCCTTCTCCAACACAGCTGATATATGATCAGCTCATCAGCAAGGTCTACATAAGCCTGATCACGATCCCGTTGATTGGAATCAGCTTGCGCTGGAAGAGGGAAATCTCCAAAAAGCTGCAGGACTCCGGCCCTCGAGGACCCCCTGCGTTAGCCAAATAGCATGAGTGCCAAAGTCATTCATCAAAAATCGACTTTACCCCCCCCCTCTTATCTGAAAATGATCAAATGCAATTTGATCAACTATTAGGCTAAGGTAACCGCTCTTTGTTTGCATCCTCTGCAAAGGCATCGGCACCAAGGACGGAACGGCGCACAAGGACAAAGATTTCCGCGGCAAAGCTCAGAAGCAGGTGCAGTTCAACCCGGGTCAGACCGCCGCCACCTGGAAGGTCCGCATCCTGCCAGATAGCGAGTACGAGGTGTCCGAGACCTTCCAGATTGTCCTCTCCGAGCCCGTGATGGCCGTCCTCGAATTCCCGGACGCCGCCAGCGTGGACATCGTGGACCCCGATGACGGTCGGTCGCTGGATTTTACCCTCTTATATACGCTGTGAACACTTGCGTAATATCTGTTGTATTGCTGTTGGAGTATTTACGAGTACCTTGGCGTTGGTGCGAATGGTGAGCACAATGAACTCGTTTTTAGAGTTGCGGACGAATAAGGCGCACTTACTTACTCATTTCCTTTTGATGATCTTCTACTTAAAGACCCAGTTTGTAGTCCTTAGCGCCATCTAGTGGTCAATGAATAGCATTAGAAGCGCGCAGGAGAGACCACATTTCGCAAGCCTACCACCAAATCATATTTATTTATTATTCTCGCCGAGCAATGGCAGCCGAAAGACCAAGTGAGCCGGAATTAGCCACAGCAGCTAACAAGAGCGGCTAGCGGGAGTTCGTCGGAGCCATAGGTTGGAGTGGCTAACAAGAGTGGCTAGCGGGAGGAGCTAGTTAGAAAAAATAGCTAGTAAAAGCTTTGCGAGAGCATCTCGGCCGGCGACGACTTGGCAGCCATTGTGAAGCCTGGCGAGCGACGCCGGAAGACCGTGCGAGCCGGAATTAGCCACAGCAGCTAACAAGAGCGGCTAGCGGGAGTTCGTCGGAGCCATAGGTTGGAGTGGCTAACAAGAGTGGCTAGCGGGAGTTTGTCGGAGCCATAGGCTGGAGTGGCTAACAAGAGTGGCTAGCGGGAGGAGCTAGTTAGAAAAAATAGCTAGTAAAAGCTTTGCGAGAGCATCTCGGCCGGCGACAGCGACTTGGCAGCCATTGTGAAGCCTGGCGAGCGACGCCAAAAGACCGTGCGAGCCGGAATTAGCCACAGCAGCTAACAAGAGCGGCTAGCGGGAGTTAGTCGGAGCCATAAGCTGGAGTGGCTAACAAGAGTGGCTAGCGGGAGGAGCTAGTAAGAAAAAAAAGCTACTAAAAGCTTTGCGAGGGCAAAGCAGAACTTGACAAAGGACGGGCCCGAATCACGGGAGTTCGTGACGACCACCTGCGGGCTCCAACTGCGGAAGGTAAGCTGCGGTTGACCAGAGGTGGCAAATCCAGGTCCAGAAAATAAAAACCCTGCTACAGTTTGGCTTTAGCCTCAGGTGCTAGCTAACTAGCTCCCATGATGCTCGTTTAGCTGCTAGGGAGCTAGCTAGCTAGCACCAGGGGCTAAAGCCAAACTGTAGCAGGGTTTTTACTTTCTGGACTTGGAATTTCCACCTCAGTCGACCCACTGGATGCAACATAATCTTTTGCATACTACTGACCTAAACAGTCGTTTTTTTTAAAAATGAATGAATTATTAGTTCACCACTAGATGGCGCTAGGGATCACTGAATGTCCCTTTAAAACCTAAGGTTGTTTTTCATACCATTATTTTCTCTGTTTATGTCTACTGCTACTTTTTAGCGCAGGCAAGAAACCGAAGACCTCTTGTAAGCAGATTGCGTCGCGGTAGCTAATGAAGTGGCAACATTTAGCAACGCAATCCACGATATTCATCCTGAAGTGGAGCCTGATTTTCAACCACTTACCGTTGAAGTGTATTCGGGTCAAATGCACGGTGCGCAGGTAGGATGACCTCGCCACTTGCAATCATAGCATATGCGCCGTCGTCTGTAGAACGCAGCGCGGCCATGAACAAACGACTTGGGAGCGAGTGGCAATTACACACTAGAGTGCGTGTGGCCTCTCGGGGGGAGGCGGCTTTGTGCGGCAAAATGACTAAAGCCAAAGAAATAACAAGAGGGTTTTATGAAAAGTATGGGATAGAGACGAAGTCGAAAGTTGCCAAAGTGGGCGACAACTTAAGGAGCAAGCTGACTTTGGCCCAAGGGCTTTCGCTTCAGTTTCCGAAAGAGTAGGATTAACTTGAGAACTCGTTCGTATAGCGAGCTGAGGTCATGTGACATCTCATTAACTCATTCACGGCCATTGACGGCTATAGACGTCAAAAATTAATTTGAACTATTTCTATTAGTTTCACATTTTTTTTCCCCACTTTTGTTAACAAGAGTATGAAAACCTAGTATTTTTTTTATTGTACATTAAGAACAAATATAAAATGTGTGATTACTCTTTTTTAAATTAATTACAATGAACAATTTTAATCGCCTGATGCCCCTAATTAAAAAAAAATATATATATATTATTTTAAAAATTAGCGGCGTCAAACAATAATTTTTTTTAATTGTAATTAATCGCATGACTTCAATAGTTAACTCACGATTAATCACAAATTTTATATCTGTTCTTAATGTACAATTTTTTTTCTAGGTTTTCATACTCTTGTTAACAAAAGTGGGAAAAAAATGTGAAACTAACAGCAATAGTTCAAATGAATTTTTGACGTCTATAGCCGTCAATGGCAGTTAATGAGTTAAAAGTATCCGAGTAGATCATTAAACGGGGTATTTGTCCAAATTTTAGCATGTTCCCTCTATTGCAAAAGATGATCAGATAATATTGTAAAATAAAGGCCACAATGCCTTTGAAAAAAATAATATATATATATATATATATAATATATATATATATATATATATATATATTAGGGAAGTGGATTGCCTAGTACCTGCCGATTCGATTTGTATCGCGATTCATAGGTCACGATTCGATTCGATACCGATTAATCCCGATACGAATCTATAAATTTACTATTGCGATTTATTTATTTTTTTAACTCAAATTTGGAAAATACTAATCAGTAAACTTGTACATGTACGATTTGTATGAAAATGTATTTATCTGAAAATTCAGATTGCAGTCTGTTTCATGTTTGAACAGCACTGAAATCAAATATTAAGGCTTAATGTTCCGTTAATAGAACATTCTTCCATGCTTAATGTGTGAATCCTAACCCTAAGTAAGACGTTTTGTTGAATATTCCCATGAAAAAATTATGTTTAAAAATCGATTTGGCCGCATATCGAATCGATTCGAGAATTGCGCGCTGTAATATCGGCATATATTGCCGAATCGATTTTTTCTAACACCCCTAATATATATATATATATATATAGTAAAAATGCAACCTGAAAAGAAACTTCCTCGGGCCATTCGGTGTATTTGTATTTGTGCCTCCTTCCATGATGGTTTACATTTATTTGTATGTCTCATTCTTATCGGAGTGCTCCTGCTGTGTCTTTTCTACCAAGGACTTGCCAGATGTTAAAAATCCCGACGTGTTTACCGCGCTCTAAACCGCGCAAACATCAAACCTCCGGGGAAGAACTCGCAATCTGGAGGATATAAATCTGGCGGCCACATTAGGGTCAAGCTTTCGTGCTGAAGGATATTCATCGGGGCCACGGCCGCGAGGGAAGCGCAGATAAGCGGCGGCGCTTTTTTTGCGTGTGGAACGGTCACGGAATAAATATGGGGGTGGGGGAGATGTGCAACAACAACAACAAGTGAACAAGGGCGTCTGTAAACCCTTTCCGCTGTCGCCGAACATACACGAGTGCTGAGATGAGGAACAGCGCAGCGTATAAATATGGAGATGCAAGTCTCAGGGGACTTTGCCGGCTGGGGGAAGGCGGGATTGGCTGTCAACTATTTATGCAAATGAGCATGTTTAGTTGCTCGTTTGTCCCGCGCAACATCGGGCCCCTGGTGGACAATCGTCATGCGACGTTTCAACAACATGGGTTCCTCGTCTTTTTTTTTTTTTTTCGATGCGTTTTTGGCAGCTCAGGGAATCGACAAAGAAAACACTTTGTTTGTTTTACTGCGCCGGGAGCTGTTGTGTGTTGTCAAGGTCCCGTTCGCGTGCATAACGACTGATGCCCACGCAAAAAGGGAAACAAAAGCTGCAATAGAGAAGTCTTGCGTTGTGATTGACAGGCCTAATGAAGAGAAATTATGCATTTTTTTTTTTTTTTTTTTTTTTAACAGGTTTCTAATTAACTTCTGTGACAAGCTTTTGTCAAACTACCCCTCGGATAAAGAAATGACAACACAACAGGGCACTTTTGCACATCATTATGCAAGACTTGCAGAACTCAGCCCCGTTTTGAAGGGGCGGTGCTGTCTCATGAAAACCGCTTTTGTTGCCACGGCGACCAAGGAGCGGCAGGAGGTGGTGCATGTGGCATTTACTTATGGGAGACCCCAAAAAATGTCAGCAGCTTTTTCAATCAGAAATGCAAGTAAAAAAATGTAAATGGATTTTTTTGCACTGATTTCGAATCCCTACATTTTTCTCAAGTGTTCATTAGGATGATAATGATATGAATTAAAGGCTCAGGAACAGATGGAATTATTTTCTGAAACGTCATAGCTATCAAATAAATTACAACGCATGGTAAAAATCCGCATTGCTTGGATAAGTCAAAAAAAAAAAAAAATTCTCTAAAACTTGATGGTCTACAAAAAAATAACAAAGAAATAAGGACACTTATTAAATCAACGTCAAAAATAAATTTAGGGACACATAAAGCCAATTCTAGTTAAAAACGGACTAATTTATTCATATAATAATGTATACAGTATACGTTTTCATCCTCTCACTCACTTTCAGGCCAGGTTTGTCGGAAATTAGTTTTGGTTGTCCACTGCCTGAAATAAACGAATGCATGAAATGAAATTAAAATATATAGCATTATTATAAATAATATATAAAATAATCAAACTTGTAAAATGCTGATGTAAAATTATTTTGGGGATTACATTTAATCAAAATTAACAAATTAAATGATATATGCCCTATAACTTTTATTTTATATAATTTTCATTTTGAAGAACTTTGCTCCGTCCACGTAATGCGAAAATCCAAGAATAATCGACACCCACTGATTGTATTGGAATAAACAATCCCCCAAAACTTTAATAACTGGGTATATACCACCAAAAAAGGGTTTTCCACAAAATGGCGTTTGCCTAAAAAACTATAAATAGCTTCTTCTTTTTTTTTTATCAAAATATAGAGAATTTATATATTTATATTATCATGTGATATTAAAATGTACATGTATAAAAAGTATTACAATACCACCTTAAAAAAAAAAAAAAAGTGTGTGAATCTTGTTGTGTGCTCTTTCGACATTTGATTGCCCGAGCAATGTGCTGCTACGTTCAAAAGTGAACGTTCATAACTACACCGAAATGGAATCAAAGTCGTGTATTTCCTCTCATGCTGGGAGTGCATATCGGAGTCAATGTTCTGTGGACAGAACATCCAACGGCGTGCGAAGTGCACGTTTTGCATTTAAACGATTTTTTGGCTCCCCCTCTAATAGCTCATTGCGCTTCTCGTTCACTTCATCACGCTCAGGCGAAAAATATATATCCAGGGACGCGAGGACCAGTTTTGAGTTTCCTAACGCTCGATTTTGCGCCCCCCCCCCGTTCAGAGTCGTCCGTGTTCATTCCGGCGGCGGCGTACAACATCGAGGAGGACGTCGGCGAGCTGATGGTGCCGGTGAGGCGCAGCGGTGACGTCAGCCAGGAGCTCATGGTGGTTTGCTTCACCCAGCAAGGTAAAACCAAATTGTCAGCTGGAGGTCGTTTCTCTCAAATGCAAATTACTTTTATTATTATTATTATTATTATTATCTTTTGTTACAAGGGCATTGAATGATTTTTTTTTTCTCTCTCTAACGTTCTCAAGTGAATTTTTAAGGGCTACAAAAAAAGATGATTAAAGTACGCCTCAGCGCAAAAGCTGATCATTTGTCCCGATTGTTCTGAAACAATGGACGTCGGCATATTGTCTCAAATCGACACCGGCACTCCAACTTCCAAGCGTAATCATGTCTTGCAAAAGTTTTAGCACATAAAACCGGCAAAGTCGGCCTGGTGACAACGTTATGGGACACACGAGGAACATGAAAAAAAACAAAAAGCCGTATAGAGGCAGACACACCAGAACATAAAATGAATAAAAACAGAAGAACAAGGTTGTTTAACACTCCTCTTATGCTCATTCCTCGGAAACACCACGGGTCAATTTGACCCATTATTAACGACACTACTTAGCATTTGATTTAAATATGTGAAATAATAAACCATAAGAAGATGAAATACAGTTGCGTCTCTAAGGTCTGTCTGTGAATTTAGCACTAACGTTCCTGGGTCAATTTGACCCGAGATGTGACTGATTATCTCTCTTGACCATGCCATGCAGAAGAAGTTCATACTTAAAATTTTAACATGGGTCAATTTGACCCGCAACACAAAAGCATAGTTAAACTTGAAAACTTGAAAAAAAGTAATTATTTTGGAGATGAAGAGAAATTCAATAAAACCTCCAAAGCCTAACTATGAATTTAGCATATTCCTGGGTCAATTTGACCCGAGATGTGTTTGATTATTGAGAAGTGCCAGAAACGAGGGGGGTAATTAATTGTGTATGTTGATCACGCCCAGCAGAAAAACGTCATACTTGAACTTCTACTTTTAATATGGGTCAATTTGACCCGCAACACAACAGCAGAGTTAAAGTTGAAAAATGGGAGAAGATGAAGACAAATTCAATGAAACCTCTCAAGCTTAGTAAAGTGAATATGAATAATGGGTCAATTTGACCCATTATTAACGACACTACTAAGCATTTGATTTAAATATGTGAAATAATAAACCATAAGAAGATGAAATACAGTTGCGTCTCTCAGGTCTGTCTGTGAATTGAGCACTAACGTTCCTGGGTCAATTTGACCCGAGATGTGACTGATTATCTCTCTTGACCATGCCATGCAGAAGAAGTTCATACTTAAAATTTTAACATGGGTCAATTTGACCCGCAACACAAAAGCAGAGTTAAACTTGAAAACTTGAAATGTAAATAGGCAAAAAAAGTAATTATTTTGGAGATGAAGAGAAATTCAATAAAACCTCCAAAGCCTAACTATGAATTTAGCATATTCCTGGGTCAATTTGACCCGAGATGTGTTTGATTATTGAGAAGTGCCAGAAACGAGGGGGGTGATTAATTGTGTATGTTGATCACGCCTAGCAGAAAAACGTCATACTTGAACTTCTACTTTTAATATGGGTCAATTTGACCCGCAACACAACAGCAGAGTTAAAGTTGAAAAATGGGAGAAGATGAAGACAAATTCAATGAAACCTCTAAAGCTTAGTAAAGTGAATATGAATAATGGGTCAATTTGACCTGAGGGCATGTTAAATAATCCAAAAGAACCAGACCAAAAAAAAAAAAAAAAAATCCAATTAAACCCAAGGCTTACCATTTCATTGCAAATATGTGAAATGATGCGTCCGGGCAAAACGAAAATGGAATCCATTGACTCCTTCCAAGTTGTAAGTGTGAACTCTGCCAATCATTCATTTCCATTTTTGTCAATGGCCCTAGCGTCAGCCGCTGGCACGGTGCCCACCACCGTGCTGTCCTACTCGGACTACATCTCGCGGCCGGAGGACCACCACAGCGTGTTGCGCTTCGACAAGGGCGAGGCGGAGAAGCCGTGCCGCGTGGTGGTCATCGACGACTCGCTCTACGAGACGGAGGAGAGCTTCAACCTCACCCTCAGCATGCCCATGGGGGGCCGCCTGGGCGCCCGCTTCCCCAGCGCCAGGATCACCATCGTGCCCGACATGGAAGACGGTAAGACCTCAAATAATAATAATAATAATAATAATGATAATGATAGGAAAGAGCAAGCGGCGTGTCTGTTTGATGGTGTCTTAGATTTGGATGTTAAAAGTCGTTGCGTCAGCATTGCCTTCTTCAGCCATATTAGCATTTGTCTTTGATGTGTTGCACTCTCATCGTTTATATTTACATAAACTAATGTCGTGCTTTTTTTCTTGTATTTTAATTTGGACTACAATGAAAGGGATAAAATTGTGGATTTGGTGGGGAGAAAATATTGTCCGTTATTTGCTGTTTATTCACTTATTTGCAGAAACCAAAGCTGTGTCTTATAAAAAAAATATTGTTATGGCGCCATCTGGTGGCATCTTGTTGCCGAGACCCTACGTCGAATTGAGGGGAGGAGCTTCTCCTTAGTCAGGCCATAGCTTTGTCTAATACAGAAAAGTGCTTTGCCGCCATGTGTAGGTGACAATTGGTGTGGACCTCTGCATTTTTTTGGTGCGAGATTTTTTACGGAAAAATCCAGGAAGTGAAGACAAAGATGAGGAAAACCGTACCTGTCCATTTTATTTTCATGGCAAAATACTAATTAAAGTAAGTTTGTAAGAATTTCAAAAGCCTCTTAATATCTGCTATATTTGTGGTTTAAATGATGAACGTCGACACTGGTAATGGTTTTTGGGGCGAACCTCGCTCGGGTTCGGTCGTGTTCTTCCATGAAGAGCGACGGTTGACTGTACTTGCAAGTTTTCCTAATTTGCATCAGGACTCGGTTCCGATCCCCCCCCCCGGGAACATTGATTTCACTTTACCACCTTTCAAATGTACATTTTCATGTTTGTCCAGCGGGTTGCTCAAATTTCTCCCGTTTCAAGCAATGCAGCAAAACACTCGCCGATGTTTTTTTTTTTTCTTTCGCTACTCTACGATGCTGCCTTGCTTCTGAAGCGATTGATGTTGGTTGATAGCGCGCATGTAAAAAGGAATGTGTAAATGAGAGAAGGAGACGCGTGGGTTTTTGATGTTGCAAATGCTAATAGTTTTGATGGTAAAACTGATTGCATCAGCGTTGCCTTTTTAGCCCATATTAGCATTTGGACTTGACATTTGGCGAGGTGTCGTCATTTTGGCGTCATTAGCCACCCGCAGCTACTGTGGCTGTTAGCGTAATACACCGAGCTCAGGGACATTTTGTACCATTTAATCCCACCCCCCCCCCCAAAGACATGAATGTACAGCAGGTCAAGTTTGCTAGGAGATATTCACTTTTCAAAAATATACTACCGTTCAAAAGTTTGGGTTCACCAAGAAATGTGCTGATGTTTGAAAGAAAAGCACTGTTTTTTCAGTGAAGATAACTTTAAACTCATCAGAAATACACTACGCGTTGTTAATGTTGTAAATGACAATTCGAGCTGCAAACGTGTTATTTTTTTGGCGCAATATCTACACAGTAAATTATGTAGCGTCAATTTGACTATTTAGAGTGGGACCAAATAGACTCAGTTTTAGAGTAATATTTACACTTGGAAGAGAGTAAAGTAAAGAAATGGGAAGAAAAAAAAAATACAAATAAAAGTCACTCAAGGGTTGAGGAAGGAACTCACGACCTTCAGCTTGGGAGACAGCCGATCTACTCCCCGAGCCACGCAGCTCCTGCTGTGTGTTAGTATATCGCTCATGTCAGCTGAAATCTCCTTAACTCCAAGAGGTAGTAGGAGGAGGAGGAGGAGGAGGAGGGGGAGGGGCATAGCTCAGATGGTCTCCCAAGCTGAAAGTCGTAAGTTCATTCCTCAAACCTTGCGTGATTTTTTTTTTTTCCGATTCTTTATTTTACTCTCTTCCAAATGTAAATATTAGCCTACCCTAAAACCGAGTCTATTTGGTCCCACTCTAAATAGAGTCAAATTTACTCTACAGAATTTACTGTGTCGAGGCCAATTTCCAAGAAGGCTAATGGATATTAGAAAGTAATAATGAAAGTGCAATCATGTTAGAACAGGAGAGAAAGAAATTGCCAAAAAACACAGAATTGTCTGGGTGACTCCAAACTTTCGACCGGTAGTGCATGTTCCGTAAATTAGCCTCAAATAGCAGAGCTACACGAGAACCGACAAGAAATAAAAAATGTCCTGAAATGATAACTGTTAAAATCTTTCTTTTTTTTTTTGTATTGATTATTCATTTAAAAATATTCCTATACTCTATAACATTTTTACAGTCATTTTTTTGGGAAACAACAACCCCCCCCCCCCACCCCAATATTGAACAACAATATGGCTGCCAATCATTGAGCAATCTCAGTGTGAGGGCGGTGCTGGCAATTTTGCTCGCTCGGGACACGCGTCCAATTTTTTGATTTCGACGTACATTTCAAAGAAAACACAAAAAAGTAGCAAAGTCGAGCTTGACAGTTTGTTCCCGTCGATTGCAATTCAACGGGTCCCGATTGCAATCAGATGCAAACGCCCTCGAACCGAAAGCCAGTTTTTTTAATGACGCAAAGTCAAAGCTGGCGCCGCATCGCCGCCGTCGAAGATGGCCAGAAAAGCTTTGCCGGATCGTGCTCACCTGCGGCACGCAGCCGTCGTCTCGCTACCTAGCGACGGCGTAAAACAGGTTCCCGTGGAAGTCCGGCTTCAAGTGGATTTGTCTGACCTACTTAAGTAGCGAGGAGGAGGGGAAGCTACGTGACGGGAATGCGGCGTCCGCTGCAACCTGAGCGGCGGCGAACACGGGGGCACGGCGGCCTCTCAGGACAGCTGTTGGAAAACTGCTGCGCGGCGCCGCTCAATTTGGACCCGATCTGACTTGACTGAGTGCGTCTCGAGAAAACGCGTCATCCATTTTCCTTGTCGTTATTTACTGTTTTGTTTGTTCCCTTCTATTTTTATGGCGTTTAAAAGAAGCGCAATCACTTAATGGAATTGAAAACTCTTATCTTGCTTGGCTACGAGGCCCGGTTATTACTTTTGGACTTTTTTACGCTAAAAGGTCTTCGGGCGTAGATCGTATTAAACGCGCCCGCATACATTTAGCAAGCGTCCAATCGTGTTGACATGCTGTCAGGGTTTTGCCAGCCTGTGATATATATTTGGAGCTGCAATCGTTTTTAATTTCTTTGGCACTGCAGCTTGGCAAGTGTCATTTTTGTCCTCTTTTGTCATTCTGCTTCTGAATGGAGCTTTGATGGCGCTGATTTGTGACGCTTTGGAGTAAACAACGGGAGCCTTCGCGACAGGATTGTTTGCGACCAATCCATTGAACTCATGAGTACACGCTCACACGCACGCACGCACATGCACATACAAAATAAAAATGAATTAAGAATTAAAAAAAAGAGAGCAATGATGATGACATGTCAAATCGGTAAAATTACCAAATGAACAATACTGAACTCTCAAGAAAAAATAAAATAAAGGATTGTTTTGCAAACGACACGTCACTTGCATGGCCAGCCAATTTAATTGGCTGAGAATCATACACGCACAACTTATGCATTACATAAGATAATGATAAAGACAACCCCAATAATTCGGCAAAAATTGGTCGATATTTTTTGCTGAATTTTTCTCTCTGCTGTCAAACAAATACAACAAACAACAGTTTTAATGTTTTTTCTTGTTGCAAGGATATCTTGAACATGCTTCAACAAAAATTGTCGGCGACCATCAAAACTCTTAGCGAACGTCTTTGTGACCTTGAACGAACCCTGACAAAAAAAAAAAACAATGCTCGTTACATTCACAACAATTCACAAACGTTCACTGCTCAGCAGGATACAACCTTTAGGGACCGAAAAAAGAAGTTCATGTCATATTTTTTTTAAATTAATCATGTGATTAATTAGAATTATTTAATTAACTCATCACTCCCAGCCATTTTCACTGAAGAAACCCCCTTCGCTCCCGGCTGGTTGACTGGATTTTGACTGATTTTGCAAGGCCCACAGAATATTGTGTTCTCTTGCTATTAAAAACATGGAACCTGCCAAAAGAAAGATTAGAGTCTCTTCTTTCATCAGGAAAAAAAAAAGTATATTTGTATCTGTATTTCCGTTTTGCAGCAATTAGCATTAGAATATAGCTAAGATTCATCATCATTCACAAACCTGTTGCAATGGGGGAAAGGACCTTGTTGCAACATGGCCCTGGTTGATCTCTTATACTCTGCAGCCACCTGCTGGCCGTTTTTTGTAATAACTACCATTGCTTTAAGCGACCTTTTCAGGTCAGAGGCTGCATCAAAGCCTTCTGTATACCCACATAAAAAACATAAAAATACGTTTCTAGCATAACAAATAAAAAATAAAAAAACGGATAAATACGGTTTTGGGACCATGACAATATTTAAAATAGAACGTTTTTATACGTTTTTGGGAGCAAATGAGTTACGTAATCACGTTATGCTCACTTAGCCCACTTGAAGCTACATAAGCAGCGAGTTAAGAGCTATTCGTGACGACATCAATACGTTCGGGCTCATGATTGACCTCAAAAGAGAAGACGGCTTCTGAGATAAAACATTTATTGTTGATATTTTACATGGCAGTTATTTGGTTTTGCAGTTTAGGAAATACAACATGGAGCCATGCAATGATAAGGTTTTTGCTTTTCAAATATTTGTATGACACTTCTCAGCTATGAATATAAAACAATAAAAATGAAACACAGGAAGTGTTGCGCTAAGTGAGCGCGCCTATTTTTCGACACGTCGCCACTCGTCGCTTCGCTGCCCTCGACTGCGGGGCCAATGCGGCTTTCGTTACCGTGACAACCAAGGCCCGAGCTAAGCGGTCGCAACGAGCTAAGCGGGTTGCTAGGCCAGAATCTCAAGAAGAAAAGGGGCGTCCATAACAAGTCAAATCATCCGTTTTATTTTCACTCATGTGGACGGCACTTCATCAGCGGGCTAATTACACTTTGTGTAACAAATCTCACACACAGATACATTTTCTGACATGCTCGCTGGCTTGCATAATTTCACGCTGGATGGGCGGGCAGGCACTCCAGGGACGTGTGAGCACGCATTTAGCTCCGCTCGCATTAGCCTTTTGTCGGAACTAAACGGTAGTTGCTAATTAAATGAAATTTGTACACTTAGTACAAAAAGGCTCCCTTATGCCACTTTTAAATGGTACGAGCTTATGTCGGTAACCACGAAAGTAAGAGTTTTCAGATTTTAGTAGAAAAAGGTCCTCGGTTTACGCCGGAACTGCCAAACGAGGTTACGAATGGCGTGTGTAATTCCAAACCTTTTGGTGTGGGCTTGAATTACGGTAGAACCACAGCAGGAGTTTCGAAACTGCCGTGCGTTATTTGACAGAAAACACTAACCAGGGTACTGGTTAATGCTAACTAAACAACAAACTGAAAAGATACAAAAATCAAAATGACAGACAGAACTCCGGGGGTGACCGTGACAAGCGGCAACGATCCCACGCCGACCGATCACCGCCCGGGAATTAAATACACTCACACTAATTGGGTAACGAGCCACACCTGGGGCCAGGCATAAATGGCTGAGGGCCCGGATTGGTCAACCCGGAAGGGCTGGAACCCACTCGGGACTAATCGGGACCCTCAACCAAAACCAGATCTTCCCAGACATGACAGGCAGGACCACCGCAACTCACTCGCCCTTTACTTTGTTTTACTGTGTGACGTCTTTATGTCCGTGCTGCTACAATAATAATTTCACGTGAGGCCATCTAACGCTTGTTCAAGTATTTTCTCGGCTGTCAGCGCCACGGCTTGAAAAGTTCAACACGCACCACCCGATTAACGGGCTTTTATACCTTATTGCTAAGCATGTTGATATTTGGAACGTGTTCCCTTCCAACGAAGAAGCGGCTCCCATTCATAGAAATAAAAATCCGCGTATGCGCTCCCTCGAGCGCCGAAAGACGGAGCGAATATATTTGCCTTCCGCTTATTAATGCGAGCGTTTGTGTGGAAGACGACTTTTTTTGTACCCGAACCGAATCAGCGGCACAGAATTTGCTTTCCGAGCGCCCTCGTTTCTTCCCGCTAACTAGCGTACCTTCGCCCGCCGCGAGGGTGTAATTAAAATCTGATTTGTTTGGCACCGGCGCCCGGGAACCGAGATTTGTGGCTTCCTGGGAAGTTTGCGCTGGCGCGTGAAAGATGGCACGTTTGTTGTTGTCTGCGGGAAAAAACAAACTGCCAAATGAACAAAAAAGGGGGCCCAGCGACGCCTCGAGTCTTGTCAGTCGGAATATAATTGTCATCAGGGCGGCGCGGCGGCTGATTTGCCGCGTCGCCTCCGCGACAAAACAAAAACGGGGGGGGGGGGGGGGGGGGATATTCACGCTCTGATTGTGAGGTGTCACAATCACGCCTCTTTTGTCTTAAAAACTTCAAACTCTTGCTCTCGCCTTCATTTGCATATCTTAAGGCCTCCGACTTTACTCTCGGCGCGGTTAATAGACTGCGCCGATTTGGCTGGCACGCGGATTAAAGGAGCCCCGCGGATCATTATGGCTCTCTCGGGGTAATCCGCACCATTCGATCCGAGGAGTCGCAAGGACACTGTGAAGTGTCGAGGCAAAAAAGAAAAAAAGTCCAAGTCAAAGGGGAAAAATTCTGCATTTTAAGAAGAAAACATGAAGAGGGAGTCATCCGCGTGTCTCCAAAGAGCAAGCAAGGGCACAAAAAGGACACGCGGAATATAAAAGAGGATCATGTAATTAGCGAGCAGCTGCGTGCGTGTGCGTGCGCTTGAGGGTCACGTGCAGTACGCGCGGCGCTCATTTTGTTCGGATCGAATGTATAAATAGACGACTGATATTTTTCCGATTCTTTTCAAACGTGTCAAGGAAACGGAATAACGTCAAATGCATCAGCGGAGTACTGAGTACCTCGAGCAAAGCCTCCCCCAAGGCAGTGAATCCAAAATTCTATCGCCCCTCACGTGTTTTAATGAAGCAAAAAAGGCAAAGACTCGTGAGAAAGTCAAAAGCAAGAGTCGGTGTTGCCCTCATGAGGAAAAAGATACGCAAGATAGTAAAGATGAAAGTCAAACGCCGTTACTTTGTGTTTACAAATTGACAAGCAAAGACCATAAAAAGCAAAAGTCAATCAGGCCTTACTTAGGATTCGTAAGATTCACGAGACGGTGTTGACTCGTCATTCAACCTGACTTTGTTTTAATAAATTATAAATTTAATAAATTATCATGCAGACTCACCAGACTGTGAACAGGATCAAACCAATAACCAAACATTCATAAGACAGTGAAGAAAAAAAGTGGATTGACATTTTCTTAGCAAAATAGACAAATCAAGTCAAATCTCCCTTACTTTGTTTTAATAAACCAATTGGCAAAGATAGCAAAGAAAAATGTGGATCAGACTGACGTTGGTTTAATAAAATGGTGAGCAAAGACTTGCAAGACGAGACGAAAGCCGATTGCCATCACTTTGTTTTAATGAACCAAAAAGCAAAAAAGATCACAAGATACTGAAAACAAAAGTCGATCACTCTAACTTTTTTTTTTTTTCTTCTTCTTCTTAAAGAGCTCAGTATTGTTCATTCGGAAATGTCATCATCATTGCTCTTTATTTTTTATTTTTATTTTTTATTTTTTTTTGTGTGTGCGTGCGTGCGTGCGTGTATTTGTTAGCTCACCAAAAACCTATTAGAAAAAATCTCATACCGTTCCCCTAAACCGAACACCGCCGTCAGGAGACCCGAGGAAGGACCAAAGAAAACCAAGGAAGGTGAAATCCAGCACCGACCCGACACCCCCCACCAGAACTCCTCCCCAGCCCAAGAAACATCCAGACCCCAACAAATCCAAAAAACATAAAATCAGGGAGGCCTCAAGAGACCGAAGGAGAGACCGAGAAAACTTTGTTTTAATAAACTGACTCAGTATGGCTGTAACACGTACTCATCCTGACGCTGGACACCTTGGCCTCAATTCACCTTTTGTTGCGTCTTACAAACCTGCTGCCGATATTGACAACCTTGAAAGCTTTAGCGTCAATGTCTCGGCAGCAAGTTTCACAAGAGGCCCGCTCGGATTGGACGGCCGTCCTCCAAATAAGGCTTACGTTCCCGGCCGCCGACGGGCCATCTGCACTCTTAGCGTCCTTCAAGCCGCTTCTCCGCAGACTTGCCCTTTCTTGCTGAGCTAATTGCTGCTTGATATCGCCTCCGCATCCGGAATGCGCGCTGAGCTGCTGTCAGAACGCTCGTAGGACAAGACGCCACTTGTGGAATTTATCGTTTTGCTCGGCAGTATATTCGGCTCCGGTGTCGGAAAGGTATGATTATGACTTGTTATGCAGACAGTGTGTTTGTGTGTTTGCAGGAGCTTCTGGATGGGAAAGAATTGCACACTGTTATTATTCTTCCCCTTCATTTTGTAAACAGATGTCCAAAGCACTTAAATGCGCTGACCCGTTTTCAACAAAAAAAAAAAAAAAAAAGTGAAGGCAAAATTGCTCTCATGACTGAAGACTCATGACTGATTACAAAAGTGCATTGCCCTTACTTTATTTTGATAGACTAAAAAGCAAAGACCCAGGGAGGTATGATAAACTGATAAGCAAATATATATGTAACAATATAACAGTGTGGACAAAAGTAAATCACCCTTACCTTGTTTTAATAAACCGACAAGCAGACTCACAAGACAGTCAAGTACGATTAACCCACAAACCAAGACTACCACACAAGGTTTATTAAAAAAAAACGTTCTGTCATGTGAGATTGAGCGTTAGGACCCAAAACAAAGACACGACTTTGTACAAAAATGCAAAGTAACAACAAAGGGCTGGATTCAGATGGCCTCCACAAAATGAAGTCAAAAGTACAAAGTAACAACAGCGAACAGGGTTAAATGCAGAACGCATGGAAGAACAGCTTGCATGGAAGAGGAGTGACTTGAAAAACCTCGGCTAAGGAATCTCGACGCACCGACAAAAGTGTCATTCGGGAACTCTCGCTGGGGCAATGCACAATTCTATACGATAGAACAAAGGCCTATATCGTTATCAATAAGAATGACTGGACAAACTAAGAGGCTCATACATCATCATCATGCGTTAATATTGCGAGGGACATAGTAACTGCATAAGCAACTGCCAATATCGTAACACAGCGTCATAACAATGTCAAGCAAAAATTGTGAAGACAAAAGTTTTGTCATCCTTTACTTTGTTTTAATATACCGACAGGCAGAGACTCAGATATGGTGACTTAACTTTTACTTTTGTTTTAATAAACTGTCGACTAAAGACAGTACAAACAAATGCTTGTTTTTCTTACTTTGTTTTGACAAAAGAACTGAACTTAATGTTTAGAGCAGATATTTGACAATAAAGTTATCATTGAATTTGACTGATCCACGTAAGGCAGCGCAAAGTGGCTACGTTAGCTATTAAAGTTTGAATCAACACGGCAAGTTCAATGAAATTCCAGCTTGCCACTTATTACAAGCAGAGAATCACCATCAGTATAAAGCGACGATTCAAATCGGAGACGGGGAAAAAATGAACAAATAGTTAACTCGATTAAGACACAGCGGCCCGCAGCTTGCTTTTCAAAACTCGAGTGCCTCATTGTCGTCAAGGGTTGACATTAGCAGAGCAATCTTAGAGTGTGCAGGGGAGCCGCTGCCAGGGTTCAATTGAATCTCACCACTCGAGAAGCCACTTAGCTCTGTGGGGCTGTCACGTAAAGTTCAAGTGGATTCATGCAGACAGTCGGCAAACCGCCCCCCCCCCCCCGCACCCCCAACTCGTCCAGGGATGAAAGTATGCCTGATTTCCTTATTTATTTATATTTATATTTTTTGTCCACACGTATGCGGCAGCAGAATTCTTTCCCGTGACAATGTTATTCAGGCACAATTGTAAAAGCAATTCAACAACAAACTTACCACAAAATTAATTGTAAACCTTTGTTAAGAAAGTTGGAATTTGCCAGTGCAGCCCAGTTCGTGACGTCGTTTGTGTTTAGATCGTGTTTAGTTACTTTAGTTAACGAAAACTAACAAAAAACGAAATAAAATAAAATCGAATGCTTTCGTTTTATTTAGTCTTCGGTAATTAATTTAATACACGAGCCTTTGGGGATGATTTTAAGTATATTTATTTCCATATTAACCGGAATAAAGATGTTCGAAAGTGTGTCACACAGAAGTGATGTCATCGAGCAGCAGCCAATAGAAAAGCACCTTTAGATGACGTCGCTCCGAGGCGACACTTTTACGTGCTTGACTTTTGGCTCCAATTGCACGCTTGCTTGCTTTTTCATTCAACTCAGTCAAAATGCAACACTCGGTAAGAAATGCGTTACTTTTTTTCATTTTACTGTGGTGTTTATTAAATATTGTGCACGAGTAAAAATTAAAAACAAAAAATAAACTAAAACTAAGCTTTTTTTTAAATCTAAAACTAACTAAATTAGAAAAACACACACGGCACGGTGGCTGACTGGTTAGCACGTCCGCCTCCCGGTGCAAAGGTTGTGAGATCAAGTCCGGGCTTCGGCCTTCCTGGGTGGAGTTTGCATGTTCTCCCCGTGCCTGCGTGGGTTTTCTCCGGGTACTCCGGTTTCCTCCCGCATTCCAAAAACATGCATGGCAGGTGAATTGGACACTCCAAATTGTCCATAGGTGCGATTGTGAGTGTGGTTGTTTGTCTCTGTGTGCCCTGCGATTGGCTGGCAACCAGTTCAGGGTGTACCCCGCCTACTGCCCGAAGCCAGCTGGGATAGGCTCCAGCAACCCCCGCGACCCTTGTGAGGACAAGCGGTACAGAAAATGGATGGATGGATAAATTAGAAAAACAAACTCAAAATGACATAAAAACGAACAAAAATAAAAATGACGAAACTATAATAACCCTGGTTTTGATTTGGTGAAGCAGCATGGGGTTCATTGCCCGAGACTCTGTTCTCATGCGCTGCCGTCCAAGTAGCAGTAAACAATTGCTGGTTGTTTGAGTTTATGCATGATTGACAGCGTCTGTTTTGGCAATCATGACGGTGCAGCATTCCGCGTCTGCTTTTGGACAATCTCGACGTTTGTCCGCAAGGAACAATAAGAACGGAATAGGAAAAAAAAAGGAAAAGAAAGAAAGAAAGAAAAAAAAAGAACAGAATAGGCCGCTTTCATGCGTGTCCCGCGACTGAAGAAAAATGAAGTTGTTTTTAGAATTAATTGAACACTTCTTGGATAATTTACATCCCCTCGCATGTGGTCCAAATGCGGATAATCCGCGTTTGCATTCAGGTAACCGGAGATGCTTCGCGGGGTTTACCTTTCACTTAATGAGTCGTAGCTCTTTGAAGCTCTCCGCCGCCGTTGCCCGCCGATAAGCCGCGCGGAGCTCCCTCCGGCTGCCGGCCCGGGTTTGCTACATGATCTGATTACTCCCGGATGCAGGCGGCCAAAACCATCTTTGTTTGGTTTCTCTGTGGGGGGGGGGGGAACAATCTGGCACCTGTCAGAACTCTTGATGCGGCGGCGGCGGCGGCGGCGGCGGCGGCGCTCGTCCTGCCAAGCTTGCAGGGACAGACGCGAGCGCAACTCGTTTTGTCCTTTTTGCCGGCACTTTTGGGACGGCGTCAGCCGGGGCAGATGGCGGTGGAACTTGGAAGTGGAAATGCCAAGGATTTACCTTGCATGTCTCTATATTACGTCTTGGAAGGAGAGAAGTTTTCATAAATGGACGGGAAGTTTTTTGTCAAGTAATTAGATGTCGTATTTCTTCAGTGTACACTAGGAACCACGTTTTCTTAAAATCTACAGTTAATTGCTTTTTTTTTTTCTCGTCTCTCTTTTATTTTGGATGTCATTTCAGACCACTGAATTGGCGCACAATTATGAGAAAAATGAGAACAGGAAACATCTCATTTTTTGTTGAAAATGATTATGTGTCCTCCTCTTCCATCCTGCTTTTTACCCCTACAGAAAGCAGCGGTTTGTTTTATAATGTGCATCATTGTGAGATGATAAATTAAATTTGCTAGATTGGAAAATTCATTTGTTCTGGTACTGTAAAGAAAATGGATCGGCACACTGTTAATGTTTGTACAATCATTTTGATATCCGTTGCTTTCTCAGTTATACGTGTTAATGTGTTGTTGTTGTTTTTTTAAGTGTGTTTAAAGTGTCGTAAATGCTATAAAAACATGCCTGAGGAGAACATAAACGGGGTTATCGTGTCTTTCCCTGATTGCGGGATGGCCTGAATTACAACCCGCGTGATGGAGAAATGATTACTGCACTTATGTATGAAAAAAAAAACCTCGTTGGCCATAAATATAAGGCGATCAAATGAAAAGCAATAAAAAAAACCTGGCATTCACTGCCTATCTTGTGAACCCGTTTTCGTACGCGCCGCCGTGCAAACTATTTCACCGCTCCGCCGTTCGGAACCTGGAAAGTATCGGCGGGGGCGGCGCTCGAACAAAGCGCGCCATCCTATATCTGCGACCGCTTCCTCCTGACAGTTATCGGCCATGTTTGGCAAAATTATTATCTCTTTATTTCCTCCCGTGCTTCGCTTCCCTCAGATAACCTAATCTTCACACAGCCACACAGTCGTATTTTATTCAACACTCTCTCCTCCCACAGCACTCCCCTCCCCTCCCCTCCCCTCCCCTCCCCTCCCCTCCCCTGCCCCCTCCCCTCCCCCCCTGGCCCCCTTCACTCAACGCCACTCGTTCGCTCGCTGCGCACACACACACACACACACACACACGCACACACACACACGCACACACACACGCATCGCCACCGGTGAAGTAGCCTCTCCAAGGTGCTCGCCGCCATTGTCATGGAAACAACAACTCTGCCCATGGCCATCGCCTTTCATTCCTTGGTGTTTTATTGCCGCCACGTCTTTCACGGCGCAGCCGACCGGCGGCCTCCTCCTCCTCCTCCCAATAATTTGTCATGGCGCGGCGATGATGCGTGTGCGCATTTGCTAACGAGAATGGAACACATGGGCTTTGTTCTCTTTTGTGGCGGCATATTAGAAAGCAGACGACGCCCCAGCAGGTTTGGGCCAATAGAAGCGTTTCAGGTGGACGCTCCGATGCCAGCGTTGGACCAACTTGTATGGGTCAGTTGAGGCCCGGCGCAATATGCTTTGGAAAGGAAAACGCACATCGGACTTGTTTGTCGTGTGTCCTCATATGAAATGAATTCAATAGTTTTGCATGTGGACTCGATCCATGAACGCAAAACATCTTCTTCTTTTTTTTTAATCTACAAAAGTAACCTTTCTTCACTCATCTTTAATCATCAGGTTGCTATGGCAACAGTCAGTACAGAACAACGGAAGTATATTGGTAGTGTATTTTTTTTTCCCTCTCAGGTCAAGTGCAAACTATTCCAGGACGCTGCTCGTTTGAATTTATTTCACTCCCAGCCACTTTCACTGAAGTAACCCCCTTCGCTCCAAGCTGTTTTACTGGATTTTAGGACGCTGCTTGTCCACAGATTTGTTTGCATTTACGGTGAGATGTTCCGACAGCAAAGGAAGTCAATTGGATTCGTTTGAATTTATTTCACTCCCAGCCACTTTCACTGAAGTAACCCCCTTCGCTCCAAGCTGTTTTACTGGATTTTAGGACGCTGCTTGTCCACAGATTTGTTTGCATTTACGGTGAGATCTTCCGACAGCAAAGGAAGTCAATTGGATTCGTTTGAATTTATTTCACTCCCAGCCACTTTCACTGAAGTAACCCCCTTCGCTCCAAGCTGGTTTACTGGATTTTAGGACGCTGCTTGTCCACAGATTTGTTTGCATTTACAGTGAGATGTTCCGACAGCAAAGGAAGTCAATTGGATTCATTTGAATTTATTTCACTCCCAGCCACTTTCACTGAAGTAACCCCCTTCGCTCCAAGCTGTTTTACTGGATTTTAGGACGCTGCTTGTCCACAGATTTGTTTGCATTTACGGTGAGATGTTCCGACAGCAAAGGAAGTCAATTGGATTCATTTGAATTTATTTCACTCCCAGCCACTTTCACTGAAGTAACCCCCTTCGCTCCAAGCTGTTTTACTGGATTTTGACTGATTTTGCAAGACCCTACAGAATATTGTGTTCTATTGCTATAAAAACATGGACGATTAGAGTCTTTTTCTTTCATCAGGAAAAAAAAGTATATTTCTATCTGTTTCCGTTTCGCAGCAATTCGCATTAGAATATTGCTAAGTTTCATCATTATTCACATTTCGTGTTGCAAACACTGTCATTATGCGCTCTTATACTCTGCTGCCACCTGCTGCCCGTTTTTAACTACCATCGCTTTAAGCCACCTCTTCATGTCAGAAGCTGCATTAAAGCCTTCCTGTATACTCTTGCATTTAAAAAAACGTATAAAAACGTTTTGGGAGTGACGGACAAAGTATTTAAAAAACGTATTTACACATTTTTGGGTTAGAATGAGTTAGTTACACTTGAATGGAATGTTTTAAAGGAGGGACCCTCATGTCCATTTTCTAGACCACTTGTCCTCATGAGGGTTGCAGGTGAACTGCAGTCTAATTGTATGATACCTGGTTTGAGTTACAAAACGTTTATAACATTTACAAGTCATTTTGTCCGTGTATATTCCATTCTTGATAATTATATTGGACCATTTTTGCTTGTGCCGCTGATGTTTTTAGCTACATAACAATCAACATTTCTTCAATAGAAGAAACTTACAAATGTACCTGAAAAGTTTGTTATGCGTTTATGTTTAGTTAAGTTTTAGGTGTTAACTTGCAACCCTCGATTTCTTCCACACACGTACATAGACACGGGAACAATTTTGGACCCAGAACCACCTCAGTATGATTTTTGTATATTTTGAGTCTCTTTAGGACGGGGATGTCCAAAAAGTCGAAGAATGCAAGGGCCACTTCAAAAAGAATCAACTTTAATGTATTAAATGCGGCAAAATCAGTCAAATAATTGTAAAAATAATAATAATATTATATTGTAAAACGAGATGAGATAGTTTATAATTTTTCAAAATATTAGGGTCCCTTTATCCTATTAGATTAGATTCACCCCTGTACTAAACAGCGCCCGAGTTCCATCTTTATATTCAGAACCAAAACAAGAGCAATCTGTAGTAATCTCACCATTTTTTAAATGATAAATGTCATAGATTCACAATTCGGAGAAACAATTTTTTGCTTCTAAAAACAAATGACCAATATAGAAATAGCTCAATTGTATCTTTTCATGTCTAGAAAAGTTTCCAGAATTTAAAATGAATTATATAGTAGTAGTGGAAATCTCCATCAACTGTACAAATATAGTTTTTATTTTATGCCGCGGGCCGCTGAAAAATGTTTGGAGGGGCCACAAATGGCCCCCGGGACAAGTTTGCTTGCGGATGGAAACCCCCCTCAAAATATATGTCCAGGAAGCAAGACAGTCATTTTCAAGTCCTAAAATTACAGCGTGAACTCAGTAGAACCATTTCCTTCATTTTCTCCTGTAATAAGCGTCCTTTTTACACGGCGTGCTTCTGTTTTTGCCCAATTTGAAAACTGTTATCAGGCAGCCAAGAGGAAATGACAGCGAGTCTGTCTTTTTCTTTTTCTTTTTCTTTTTCTTTTTCTTTTTTACAGCCCCCGTGTTCTACTTTGGCGAGACCAACTTCCACGTGGACGAGAGCGACGGCTTCGTGGAGGTGCAGGTGCGGAGGACGGGAAGCGACCTGTCCAAAGCCGGCACCGTCACGGTGCGCTCGCGAAAGACGGATCCGGTCTCGGCCGAGGGTACGTGCCCCGGCAGGTTTTACCGCTTTAGCGCTAAGAGGAAAGTCAACAAAAGTTGCTCAAGTTGTCACCTGTTGTTGTCCGAGGTGGTTCCGAGGTTGGCTATGCGGGGGTGACTGACCTGTGGAATGTCAACAAAAGCTCAAGGCTCCGTATTAGGCTCTTATCTTTTTTTAGGATATGCAGCCCTTTTGTGACAACAACTCAGTTTTGATGAAGGACGAAGCTTTTGGAATTCCTTCCGACGGTTGCTTTGCACACAGCTTTTCTATTATCTCATCCCTTCAGGCTCTTATCCCTCCCCCGTCGCCGCCGCCGCCGCCGCCGCCTTCTCCCGCTCAGACTCCCTCGGCTGCGTCTTAACCTGCCGAGTAACTAATCGTATGCAAATACGCTCACTGGCTCACTTTTTTGGGTCCTAAGTAGACAAGGAAAAAGCCCGTGGGCAGAAGGTCGGCCTCGTCTGAACCGGCTCTTCAAAGTGAGCGTGTGAATGAGCATATTTGCGGGCTGTCGCGCATACAGCCAAAGCAGCAGGTGGCGCTGTAACGCTGACCGGGGAAGATAGGATGACAGCAATGATGGAGCAAGAAAAGAGAATCTTTTTTATTTTTATTTTTATTTTTGGTGTGCGCGCGTGTGAGTTTGTGCTTTTTTTTTTTTTTTTTTTTTTTTTTTTTTTAAGAGCTCAGTATTGTTAATTCTGAAATGTCATCATCATTGCTCTTTTTTTTTTTTTTTTTTTTTTAAATATATATATATATATATATATTATTATTATTATTTTTTTTTTTTTTTTTTGTGTGTGTGGGTGAGTATGTGTATGTGCGTGCGTGCGTGCGTGCGTGTGTGTATTTGTTAGCTCACCAGAAAACCTATTAGAAAAAAATCTCATACCGTTCACCTAAACCGAACACCAGGAGACCCGAGGGGACCGAAGAAAACCAAGGAAGGTGAAATCCAGCACCGACCAGACACCCCCCACCAGAACTCCTCCCCAGCCCAAGAAACATCCAGAGTTTGTGCTCTTTAATGCGCATTATTGAGATGGTGTCATGTTGCGGATTTTCACCGACTGCATCACAGCCGGGTTCGGAATGTATTTGTGTCGACGAGCGGGGGTTTTAGTGTACATAAATCCCACGATGAGCACCCTGTCTTGTCAATCATGCCTCGGGCGCGTTTTTTGACGGCGGACAGCTGGAGCGGATTACGTGGGGATCAGCCGGAATCTGGACTTCGCGCCGGGCGTCACCACGCAGACGTTCCGCGTCACCATCCTGGACGACCTGGGCCAGCCGGTGCTGGAGGGCCCCGAGAGGTTTGAGCTGGCGCTGCAGATGCCCGTGAACGGAATCCTCGGCGAGCCCGGCAAGGCCGTCGTCCTCATCAACGACTCCGTGTCAGACCGTGAGAGAGGACCTTTAAACATGACTCGTGCCTCGATTATTATTTATTCATGCGCCGCGGGCTTGTTGTTTTTTTGTTTTTTTTGGTGTCCAGTGCCGAAGGTGCAGTTCCGCGACGCCGTTTACGTGGGCGCCGAGAAGTCGGGCCGGATATCGGCGACCGTGTACCGCAGCGGCGACATCGGCCACAAGTCCACGGTGCGATGCTACAGCAGGCAAGGCACGGCGCAGGTCATGATGGACTTCAACGAGAGGCCCAACACGGACGCTTCCGTCATCACCTTCCTACCAGGTGGCCTGAAACACAATCACAGACGTTAGCACTCAAAAACGTTAGCAACAGATCACAAAATGCGCAGGTTCGATTGAGTGTCGGAAAGGTCTTCATTTATACTCAGCTAAAAAATGGCGCCTACATATTATTATTATTATTATTATTATTATTATTATTATCATCATCATTATTATTATTATTATTATTATTATTATTATTATTATCATTATTATTATTAAAGATGTTCCTATACATTTTTGTTGATTAATTATTTAAGATTTAAGATTATAAAAAGTTTTTCATAATAGTTAAATGATTTTAAAAAAAAAACACACATAACACACATTTTTATAAAGGGTTAACCTTTCTAAAAACATTTAAACTCAGATAAATGTACTTACTTGCATTGTACGTATATATTACAAAACTTTTAATTTTTTCCTCAAATTTGTAATTATTTTTTTTATTATATTTTGAATATTTGTTCGTTAAATGCATGATTGTGCTGCCTTCTTTTGTGGTGTGTGGTCTCCATTTTAATTAGTCCTTGACTTTCACTACAGCATGAGGCTATGTTTCATTGTCTTGGTTTTAGTATTTTTTTGTTTTGTTTTTAAATTACCTTAAATTTCTTAGAAGAAAAGAAAAAAAATAATAATAATAATTACCTTAAATTTCAGCCTAGGAAAATGTATCTTTAACGTCTATAGTGGTCAATGGCTGTGAATAAATTTATTATTTTGATTTTTATATATGTTCAGTAATTTGTTTAAGCTGTGGTTGTTTCTAAAAAAAAAATAAAATAAATAAAAATGGAGTTAAGTTCTTGGTCCTCATCAGACTGTCCAGGTTAAAAAAAAAATTTTTTTGAAATCATGTAAAAATAATAATGATGAAGTGTGCGTGTGTTTCCTCAGGGGAGGTGGAGAAACCTTGTGTCCTGGAGCTGGTTGATGACACGGAGCACGAGGAAGAGGAGGAGCTGCGTCTCGTTCTCGGAAACCCAAAAAGCGATTCTCCCTTTGGCGCATCCATTGGACGGCAGAACGAAACACTCATCAGAATAAAAGATGACGCCGACAGTAAGTGCCATCATATTTTTTTTCCCTTATCCGACATTAAAAGTAGCACGTTTTTTAAATCTGCTACCAATTTCTCAAGATTTACTTACGTTTGTAAACGACTGTGACCCAGAAAACCTTCCTCGGTGTCATGGATTTGTCGCCTTTGCGCTTTGCTTTCCTTTCGTCAGAGTCAGTCATCAAATTTGGCGAGACCAAATTCAGTGTGAACGAACCCAAGGAACGAGGCCAACTGTCCGTGGTGAGAATCCCCGTGCTGCGCGCGGGCGACTCCTCCAAGGTGTCCGTCGTCCGAGTCCATACCAAAGACGGATCTGCGACCTCGGGGGAGGACTACCATCCCATATCTGAGGGTGAGCGGACGGCAGGATTGTGCCGGGATAGCAACCAATGAAAGAGTTTTTTTTTTTTTTTTTTTTTTTTTTTAATCCTCTCTCCACAGAGCTCGTGTTCGGAGAAGGTGACACGGTGCGCCATGTGGACGTGGAGGTTTTGTATGACGGCGTCAGAGAGATGAGGGAGGCCTTCACCGTGCACCTGAAGCCAGACGAGAACATGGTGGCAGAGACGCAGGTACGCCACATTTGTTAAAACGTATTTATATATGCTTTGTAATGTATTCCCTCGATGGAGCACCTACACTGTTTGTGCATTCATTTGCATGCATATTGGAAGGCACGGGAGTCGACAGGACGACTCTTAAGGGTGCATTTTTGTCATTTGTGATGACTTTCTAGCTGGTTATTATTATAATTGTATATCATTAAATACAAATTCCATATGGATGGTATGGAAATAATGAAAACAATTATTATTCTGCCTGTAATGTTCACGGGTCAATGTGACCCCGCCGTATATTTAATTTAAAAAAAATAGCCACAAATAATACAATGCAAATTACCTTAAAAAAAAAATATATATATATATATTTATTTAAAAAAGTATATCAGAATCAGATTATTGATTTTGAATTTGACCCACAACAAGTGTCAAGATTTTTTATCAAATTAAATCGATATGCTAAGTCATAAAAAAAAAATATATATATATATATATATATATATATAACACAATGCAAATTTAAAAAAAAAATCTTAAAAAAAAAGAATAGAATAAAATAACATGATAGTTATGTTTTCCTTTATGTTAAGTGTTGATGAACCAATGACACTCTTTTAATTGAATAATAGATAGATAGACAGAAAGCTTGCGTGCTAGCTAGCTAGCTAGCATGCTAGATATATATAGATAGATAGATAGATAGATAGATAGATAGATAGATAAGAAATCATTGTTTTAAAGAAAAGACAGAATTTTTTTATTATTTGATGAAATATTTTTTTTTCGAACTTTAAGCCAGTCAGTTGAACCCACAACACGACACAAGGGTTCCAGCATACGGTTGAAATTCATTTTTACAGAAAAATATCAACAAAAAAATGTCTTAAAAACTATTACAAAAGGCTGGAAGGAACGTGTCGAACCCCGATTCCCAAACATCAAGCAATGCGAGTGAGCAGAATGAGAGCAGCGGAGTATGAATAATACATACCAGTGCACAAACTGGGGGCAAACTGTACACGAGCAAATACTTTGTATGCAGAATGGAACGTGAACAGCGAGGAAAGATCCAACTCAGCTCTCAATGTGTTTTGTCCCTCGCTCGCCAGCTGACCAAAGCAGTCGTCTACATCGAGGAGAGCAACAGCATGGCAGATGTGACCTTCCCGTCGGTGCCCAGGGTGCTTTCGCTGCTTCATTACGACGACGTGGACAAGCACGGAGACTCTCCCGCCGCGGCCGGCTACCCCGTCGTTTGTGTCACCGTACGTCTCCGTCCGTAATCGTCCGGTAGACCTTTTCAGAATGTTTGGAAATCAAGGAAGCAACAGGCTACTTACTCGGGCGGTAAAAAAAAAAAAAGGTGTTAAACTGTAATCTCAAAAGGTTTCTGTTTTGTTTTTTCCTTCGTTTTGTCATTTCGGAAGATGTTAGTGGTGACTTCTAAACAACATCTTATAAATGCAATTATGCCATCTAGTGGCAGAAAAAATGACTTCAACATAAATCAATTTCACACTTGTTTTTTACAGTATAGTGCATCTTTTAAATTTTTGCAAATTTTTTTGAATTATTATGAAATTATAGTATCAATGGCTAAAAAAATGCATCCATATTTCTATTAGTTTAACATTTTTATGATAACAAGAGTATGAAAACTGTAAATTTTATTGTACATTTAGAATAGATATGACACACGATTAATACTGAGTTAACTATTGAAGTCAAGCGATTAATTAACGATTAAAAATTGTATTATTTTTTTTAACGCCCCTTTCTTGGAAAGCCTGCACTGTTGGAATTCCAGTCGCAACGTGGCAGACACGTCCACGTCAAAAGTTTTGCTGTAATCGATGCAATAATAATGCATGTATTTGTGGACACAAGTTGTATTTTACAATTTTTTTAAAATGTGCGAAATTTCACAATTTACTTCATGTTAAAGATTAGATCGCTCTTAATATGAAAAGAAAAAATGCACTGAGCTGTCACCAACATCTTATAAATGCAATTATGCCATCTAGTGGCAGAAAAAATGACTTCAACACAAATCAATTTCACACTCGTTTTTTACAGTATAGTGCATCTTTTTAATTTTTGCTCAATTTTTTGAATTATTATGAAATTATAGTATCAATGGCTAAAAAATGCATCCATATTTCTATTAGTTTAACATTTTTATGATAACAAGAGTATGAAAACTGTCAATTTTATTGTACATTTAGAATAGATATGACACACGATTAATACTGAGTTAACTATTGAAGTCAAGCGATTAATTAACGATTAAAAATTGTATTATTTTTTTTAACGCCCCTTTCTTGGAAAGCCTGCACTGTTGGAATTCCAGTCGCAACGTGGCAGACACGTCCACGTCAAAAGTTTTGCTGTAATCGATGCAATAATAATGCATATATTTGTGGACACAAGTTGTATTTTACAATTTTTTTAAAATGTGCGAAATTTCACAATTTACTTCATGTTAAAGATTAGATCGCTCTTAATATGAAAAGAAAAATGCACTGAGCTGTCACCAACATCTTATAAATGCAATTATGCCATCTAGTGGCAGAAAAAAGACTTCAACACAAATCAATTTCACACTCGTTTTTTACAGTATAGTGCATCTTTTTAATTTTTGCTCAATTTTTTGAATTACTATGAAATTATAGTATCAATGACTAAAAAATGCATCCATATTTCTATTAGTTTAACATTGTATGAAAACTGTAAATTTTATTGTACATTTAGAATAGATATGACACACGATTAATCCTGAGTTAACTATTGAAGTCAAGCGATTAATTACGATTAAACATTTTAATCGCCTGACACCCCTAATGTAAAATCAAATATATGATCAGGTTGTCATTGAGTAATTTAGTAAAAACATAATGAATAACCTGCTAGCTAACATTAGTTTTATAGCACGGTATCAATTTCAGCATCAGTGCACATCTGTGCCACCACGTCCATCCATCCGTCCATTTTCTTAACCGCTTATTAGCCTATAGTGACAATTTAGAGTATTCAATCAATCTGCTGTGTATGTTTCTGGAATGTGGGAAGAAACCAGAGTACCCGGCACAGGCACGGGGAGAACATGCAAACTCCACCCAGGAAGGCCGAAGCCCGGACTCGTCTATTCGGAACCAATTGACCTGTATGGGAGCGCCGATTATGAGGAGGAGCCAGATGCAGAATATGGTGCAGAGAAATGTAGTAGTTTGCGCTGAATAGCCGTGTCTGGAAGGAAAGTGTCCCGGTTGGGGAGGGACAGAGAGATGCGGGTGCAGGGTCGATGCAGGGGTGCAAGGAATGAAAGCAAGAGGCAGGCTAGGAAAGAGAAATGCAGATGCGGCGGAAATCAGTAGTCAGAATTCACACTCCAATTTTCAAGTGGATGTTTGCAGCAAACTCCATAACTTCAGAACGGGCAGCCGCTGGCTGACTCCAAAACACCGACGTCCAAATCTACAAATAAACGGCAGAGATGGCGCAAGTACATTTTCTTTCTTTTTGTCTCCCTGCCACAGGCGTGTAACCTGAAATATCCCGACTACGACCGAACGGGCTCCATCTGCGTGAGCGAGAACATCAACAACACCCTGACGCGCTACCGCTGGCTCGTCAGCGCCCCCAAGGGCCCGGACGGGGTCACCAGCCCCATGCGCGAGGCGGACTTCGACACCTTCTTCACCTCGTCCAAGCTCATCACGCTGGACTCGGTCTACTTCCAGGCGGGCTCCAGGGTGCAGTGCGCCGCCAGGGCCGTCAACTCGGACGGCGACGAGGGGCTGGAGCTCAGCAGCCCCGTGGTCACCATCAGCACGGACGAGGGTGAGGCTGGCAAATGCTTTTGTTTTCTTACCTCCACCAAGGAGGCTTTGTCTTTCTGTTACGGTTTCATTTGGAATCGGGTCTGGATTTTTAACAATGCCTCAGTGGTCTTTAAAGGAAGTTCCCAGTATTTTTGTGGGGCAGAGAAGCCACACATTGATGACATGAACAAACAAAAACAAAATATATATATATTTATTTATATATATATATATATATATATATATATATATATATATATATATATATATATATATATTTATATATATATTTATATATATATATATATATATATAAATATATATATATATATATATATATTTATATATATATATATATATATATTTATATATATATATATATATATATATATATAAAGAAATATTTTATATTTTTTATATTTTTATGCACATATTGATGGATCCAATTAAAAAATATACATTATTATTATTATTATTATTATTATTATTATTATTATTATTATTATTATTATTATTATTATTATTATTATTATTATTATAGCATGTAGATTAC
Organism: Leptonotus elevatus; assembly: GCF_054856555.1. Taxonomy (NCBI): domain Eukaryota; kingdom Metazoa; phylum Chordata; class Actinopteri; order Syngnathiformes; family Syngnathidae; genus Leptonotus; species Leptonotus elevatus. The sequence goes on along the minus strand of NC_141245.1, from coordinate 24,467,000 downwards.
ATTAAATGTTATAGATTTTTAGTTAGAATCCGTACATTAATAATGTCACACACTCTAAAAAACAGTTAGCCCAATTTGGATCCAAAAAGGACCCGGTCCACTACTCGGTTTGACCCAACTTTCTGCTTTGTACATTATGTAAAAGTTGGGTCAAATTGACCCAATGTCCCTTTTTAACTCAAAATTGGTTGTTTTCTAATCGCTATCTTGTTGCCATTCCATTTTGTCAAGATTCTACATTTGATGAGAAAAAGCTGAAAAGAAAATCAGTTTCATTACAAAATAGAGCATAAATTAACTTTTGGATAATAGTCCAAGTTTTCATGGCGTCATCAACAAATTCTATCAAACGAAATCTGTATTGTTTTTTTCGTAGACAAAACGTATTTATAACTTTGTTAGGAAATTAAATGTCGCCACATGTTTACATTATTTAAAAAATAGAATATATGAATCCCTATTGTTGAAGTTTTATCAGATATTTTTCCATGTTTTTTTTTTTTTAAATGTATATACAGTCCATATACTACAGATTCATATCTTTATTTCAAAGTCTCGCTTGTATCTGATCCTGAGTATTCGGCAGCCATTTTAAATGAAACCCCCACTGAACACGTTCAACATGCCAAATCGTTTCTTTTAATCTGTTGTGCTTATGAAGGATCTAATTACAATTGATGTCGCGAAGAACGCGGCTCCGGGTTTGATTGCTGTTTACTTTTTGACTTGACGGGTGATTCTGCTCTCTTGCGCTCTTGTTTGTTATGGAAATGCCAGCGTACGACGAGAGCTGAAAATCATTTCTCCGCGGCGGATATTTCTTTTTTTTTTTGCAAGCTAACCAAACTGTTTGATGTTTGTTTACGGCCGGTCGGCAGGCATGTGCCAGCCTCGCGTGGCCGGCACGGTGGGAGCCGAGCCCTTCTCCGCCAAGCTGCGCTACACGGGAGCTGACGACGCCGACCATCCCAATCTCATCAAACTGACTGTCACCATGCCTCACATTGATGGTAAGGTCACTAATGTGAAATTTATTTATTTTTTATATATATATATTTTGTCCTTCACTCCCAAAAACGTATTTATACGCTCTAAAAACAGTTGGGTCAAAAATAGGGCTGTCGATTCAAATTTCCTCAATCGATTCGATTTTGATTCACAAGAGTTCAGTTCGATTTCGATTTTCCCCGATTCAATTCGCTTCAGTCCAATCTGAAAATGGTTAATTATGGAACATCAATTGTTGTTAAATATCAAGGACATGATAAAATCAAAAAAAACAAAAAAAAGCTCCACAAACATTAAATTCCAAATAAAATTTTGCAGAAGCAGTAACTGGCTTATTCATTAATGAAAATAACGTGTTACAATCACTTACGTGTTACACAAACATTGACATCAGCATGGATGAGATGAAAATGTTTTCGTAATTCTAATTCAATAATTGTAAATGTAAATTAAAATATTCTGAATTGTCATAAAGTGTAATAAGTCGGGTCTTTCATAAATGTAAGAAAATGCTTTTAAATTCATGAGAATAGTAAATTTCAAGAAAACAGTGAGTTACAAAAAAAATCAGCCTTTAAAATTCCATTTTCTTGTTAATGTATGGGAAAAAGGAGATATTAAAATAATCGATTCATGCGTTATGAATCGATATCACGCTCGAAAAGGAAAATCTATTCGATTTTGATTAATTGATTTTTTTATGGGTCAAAAATGAACGGATCGGTCCATTTTTTTTTAAATCTATAATTTGATTATTTTTGACCCAACAGTTTTTAGAGTGTACAGTTTTTATGTTTGTTAGTTTTTTATGCAAGAGCATACAGAAGGCAGCTTGTGACAAGAAGAGGTGGCTTAAAGCAATGGTAGTTGTTACAAAAAACGGTCAGAATTATATAACAGATCAAACAGGGCCATGTTGCAACAAGCTCTTTTTGACAGTGTTTTCACCAGGAATGTGAATAACTATGAAACTTAGCTACATTTGAACGCTAATTGCTGCAAAACGGAAACAGATGTCTTTTTTTCCTGCTGAAAGAAGAGACGCTTCAGTGAAAATGGCTGCGAGTGAATGAGTTCATAAAAGACAGACAGACCCGACGTTTGGTATACAAAGGGTTGAAAAATTCCGTTTTTCCAGGTATGCTACCTGTGGTGTCCACCCGCGCCTTGTCCAACTTCGAGCTCACCCTCAGCCCGGACGGCACCCGCGTGGGCAACCACCGCTGCTCCAACCTGCTGGACTACTCGGAAGTCAAGACGCGCCACGGCTTCCTCACCGACGCCACCAAGAACCCGCAGGTGATGGGCGAGACGGCGCCCTACCAGTACAACGCCGCGCTGAGGGGCGCCGCCACGCTGCGCTTCTACCGCAACCTCAACCTGGAGGCGTGCTTGTGGGACTTCACCAGTTACTACGACATGTCCGAGCTGCTCAGCGAGTGCGGCGGAACCATCGGCACTGATGGACAGGTAAGCAAAACTCACCTTTGATCCCCTTTTGTCATCTCCAGACTTGACGACTGAGGGGATCAGGGAGCAGGAATGTTGACTCCACAGTGTTGTGTTTGAAAAATCATGTTTGGGCTTGCATTGTGTTCTTGTATTCTTGGTAGCTCGTTGTGCTTTAAAAATAATAATAATAATAATTGCCAAAAAAATGGCAATTTTCCAGCAGCGGTAACATCAGAAAAATACTGTGAAATCAAAGAAAATAAATTTTTCGTAAAAACACATTTTTATTTCCATTAATTAAAGTACCGTTTTGAACTGTCATTTTAACAAAATTAATCTGATCCGTAAATCCAATTCTTTGCTTTGCGTATTATTCACCCTCTCAAGCTTTCCCCTTTCCCTATATCTCATTAGATGTCCTTTCAAAAATAAATGTTGATACAATGTCAATGAATTTGACCATATAGGACATTACAGAAATTGTAGCTATTTTCACCTAAATTTAAAAAAAAGGTAAATTGACAAAGATATTATGGTAAAATTTAAAAAAAAATCTCAGTAAATGTAAATATTTATTTTTGTTTTATTTTATTTAACATTTTATTCCATTAAATAACAGACAAATATTTGTAAAATGTGTGAACGTATTTTGACAATCAATATATGTATTTCTAATGGATTTTTTTTGTAAAACAACAGAAATATTGGGTGTTTTTACAGTTACAGTGGTTTCATGTTATTTTACATTTGACATGTAAAATTAGACTTTATTTTTGTAACTTAAATGGATATTTTCAAAATAAGAAAAAAAACGAAAACAAAAAGTACAAATCTGTTATATTACTTTTTTTTTAGGCATTGCGAACCATGCAGTTAGGGCACCGACTCCCATCATCAATTCAACTCTATATTTATAGAGCATTTAAAAAAAAAAATCTTTTTTTCGTAAAATGGAACTCAGGGGCAGCAGATACAATGTAAACAGCAGAAGCCCCAGAATTGAACCCTGTGGAACACCATACGCTCCGTTATATACATGTGAATTTTACATTGCACATCTTTTTATGGCTCGACGTAGTAACGAAGGGATTTCAATAATCGCATAACGATCCAGTGATTCACACTAACAACCACCTTGCACCGTGGAAATAAACACAACAGCTTGAAATAAAGCAAAGTCAAACGGCCGAGCGTGAGTGCACCCTAAATCATTTACAAGTATATTAAATAGGGACGCATGCGGCGTGATTCTTCTTTTTAAGACCTGGAAGTAAACAGCCTGCACGGAACGCTCCCATCCCTAATCTTGTTTAACATCTGCACTGATGACAAAGCCCACACTCTGCGTCCATCATCACCCGCCAGGAGTGCTTATTTGTCTTGTCCGGCTTGGCAAGTTTGTAAGCTCGTAAAAAAAAAATAATAATAAAAAATTTAAACAGCGTCCTTTTTCATGAGCGCGACAGCAGCTGTGGTGTGCGCTAGCGCCACCCCCCCCCCCCTCCCCCCCCCGCCACCTGGACCACCTCGCCGGCTCGCTCCCAACAAAGACGGGAAGATGAACTCAGTAGGCAGGATTAACGGCCCATATCGATTTAGCTTTTATGATTCATGCACAATTTATCGTGATCATTTTTTACAGACTCCTCCAAAAGTAATGGAACGGCAAAGGGCAGTCTCTTTGTTTTTGTTGTCAACTGACGGCGTTTGGGTTCTGATCAGAAGATGAACAATAATATGATATGAAGATTGAGAATGACTGCTTTCATTTCATGGTCTTTACTAGTGATGGCAAAATGAAGCTTCATGAAGCACTTGTAATATTTTTTGACTCCTCTAGATGCCACTCTTGGTTGAAAGGTTTCCTTTGCACTAGCCTTTATATTTAAATCAAGAGCACCATCTAGGGGAGTCAAAAAATATTACAAGTGCTTCATGAAGCTTCATTTTGCCATCACTAGTCTTTACATCTTCATATGTTAAACAACTCAGGACTGGCTTTAGGTTCATTTAATCATGAATCGATTTTAAATGTCTCAAAATCGATTTTATTTCAATTATTTTATACTGTTTTGCCCTTGTTTGTGTGTGCGCTGATTATGTTGTACACGATTTGGCCACTTAGGGGGCAGTGTGGTTCCGCGCCGTCTCATACACTGTTAAGTTGTAGCCACATTAGAGAGTAGAAGGAAAAAGTCACGATCAAGTTATTCCAATAAAAGGTTGTTGTTTTTTTGCAGCGTAGGAAGAGCATATGCCGGTGAGTAATGTTAAGATGCTTGTCTGTATACATTCATGAAGCGTTTTGTATGAATAGCCGTTCTTTTGAGTGATAAAAGTGACGCGAGTAGCGCGCTAATTAGCATTAGCGAGTCAGACTGGAGTAGATCATAACGATTCTTTGCACATCTATAAATTGAAGCAGAAATCATTGCCAAGCAAATCATTTTTAGGAAAAAAAAATCGTTTCTGAATCGAAAATCGTTTCTGAATCGAATCGCAGACCCAAAAATCGGAATCAAAGATTCCCACCCCAAGTGGCTTCAAACAAAAGCTATTCTGTTTGGAGTTGTTAAACACATTTAGATGTAAACAATAGCATCAAATAAAAGCTGGAATCCTCAACTTTTGTCTCATATTCCTCTTTTGGCCTGAAACCCAAATGACCTTGCCGGTCCAAATACTACGAGAGGGGACTGAATCTGTCCAATACCGTCCTTTGAGATCTTGCTGGTGATGATACTTGGAACCTGATAATCATATGATGGGATTAGTTGTTGTTCTTGACCACCACACCGTCCGAGTTGCCGTTATAAATTCCGAACTTATGAAAAACGACTCTCATATTAGGTTTGCATTTTCGTATATCATACAATATCGAAAATTAATGCTGTGACATCTGATATTGTCTTTGATCAATACAAGCCGGTCTATGCGGGACACGACCGCATATAATGTACACGATCCGCTTTTCTGCTGCGATAACGGCCACATTACGAGTTGACATTGCTGGCAGCGGATTGCGTACTTGTTGAGAAGCTTTTTATCAATACCATAAATAAGATGTGCTGCTGCGCTACTTTAATTATTAATCTTTTGAGTAGAGCGCGGCTGAGGTCCAAATCTCTGGTGGACTACGATGTGCCAGAATGCAGAGGTGTGGGAGTAAGTCATCAGCGCGGAAGTCTCGATCGAGTCTTAACTTTCAACTTTCAAGCAAAAATCTCTTCTTGGGTTTAAGCGAGTCATAAATAAGTCAAGTTGCGCAATCTTGCTCAGTCAGCAACTTTGCACTCAGTCGATGCACTCGCGTTTGCTAGCTGTACTAACACATTCACAATCTCACTCCACATTGTCAAAAAAAAAAAAGGTAAATGGCCAGAATGATTATTTTAGCTTTCTTTTAAATGATCAAATATGTCAAAATGAACCATTTTAATTGTCTGTTAATAGTTTCAGTGTGAAAATCTATGATGACTATGTTTTAATGTTCCAAAAGCTTTCCGATAAACATTTAACATTTAATTGAAAATATGTCAAAGTGAACCATTTTAAATGAAATGTTTTGTAGCAACAACAAAAAACACTAATTTGTAGTTTTTAATGTTAAAACGGGTCAATTTGACCCAGGACCCAAAAATTTTAACATTCACAATAAACATTCTTATATAGCTTATTAGCAACTTTGCATTGCACACACCTTGAAATTAACCATTTCTTATAGTCTGTTGACGTGTATGTTGGGTCAGTTTGACCCGTTATATGCTCAATGTTCCTCACAAATATCTCAAAATGTTATTTTATTGTCTATTGGTGCCAAGTTTGATAGCACAAAGCAAGCGTTTGTTTTTTCACTTGAAAGTGGGTCATTTTGACCCGCAAACATAACAAGGAGGGCTAATTAACATGATTGTTGAGGGACGGGCTCATGAATGGACTTTTGTATAGCTCGAATTAGTGCCACAGAAGTGCTCTTTGGCACTGGAATGGAACGTGTACTGTAGCGCTAATGTTAGCTAGCAGCTTCATTTATTTCACAAATCCACTGATCCAATAGGAAGTCTAGCGATTTATTTTTAATTTTATTTGTCTATCCCCCTCACTCTGAATTGATTTGATTTCTTTGTTTTACCAAAAAAAAAAAAAAAAAAAAAAACATTTGGTGTATTTTTGCTGGCACAACCACAAAACGTTTTTTTGTAACCATTTTCAATTCAGGTCAGTAGTAGCCACTCGTGTTCTGCCACCTGGAAGAACCCTGGCACCGATTGTTGACAAACACTACAAGAGGTGGCAAAATCCAGGTCCAGAAAGTAAAAACCACGGTTTGGCTTTAGCCCCAGGAGCTAGCTCCCATAGTGTATGTTTACCTGCTAGGGAGCTAGCTTGCTAGCATCAGGGGCTAAAGTCAAACTGTGGCAGGGTTTTTACTTTCTGGACCTGGATTTGCCACCTCTGAACACTATGAAAAGATCTTTAGACCGACTTGTGGCATGCCTAGTGACTTGAGTCCCTCACCTCTGCCAGAATCCTGCACCCCTAAAGCAGAATCAAGTGGGAAAAGCAACACTGGCCTTTGATTTGCAAGCGCTGCCCTGAGAGGCCAGACGGGCTAATGGAGGGCTGGCCCGCTCCAAGTGTCATGTCACTGCTTAGCGGGGCCGCAGGAATCCATTAAGGCCCCAGCAGGTCGCGTCAGGAGGATGAATATGAACACGCGATGCGCAGTGCAGAGGGGGGGGGGGGGGGGGGGCGCCTGGAGGCTGGCCTGAGCGCACTCGCCCGACCGGCGCAGGCGAGCGAGCGAGCGAGCGGGCAGGCAGGCACATGCGCGCCGGGTCAGAGAGGCGCAGGTAGCTCGTTTTTAGAGCCTCGCGTGTCGGAACAAGTCGGGCGGAATTTGTGCATTTTCAACTTTTGCACACGTTTCCAACGTAAGACTGACTCTGTTGCAGCTCATTGCCAAGAATGTTTGCACTCAGTGTAGGTTAGTAAGTTCATGCATTTTCAAATGTGATCTTTTTTTTGGGAATGATAAACAATACTTATTGTGACCCTTTAAAAAAAACAATTGCACTAAACAAATAAGACCTTTTAAGAAAAACTTTTTTAAAAAACTGAAACTAAGCATTTTCCCCAAAACTAATAAAAATAAATAATAATAATAATAATAATAATAATAATAATAATAATAATAATAATAATAATAATAAATCCCTTCTAAAAACTAATTAAAACGAATTGAATTTGGACAAAAAAAAAATTCAAAACGAAATAAAAACTAAACTACTACACTTGATGAAAAAGTGTCCCGTGTCCACCAGAAAATAAAGCAATTATCAAATAAAACATGCGATAAATAGAAATAAAACTTGCTTTTGCATAATGACACCAAGGTCTGGAAAAAACACTGAAAAAATGTAATGCATTCATAAAATGCAATATGAAAACTATTTTTTAAAAAATGATGCAAATACAAAGAAAGGACTTTTGATGTCGGATAATACATCACAAACCACAATGATGGCCAGTTGCACCAAGAAATATCAGAACCGAATGCAATTCAATGCTGAATTACGTTACGTTAAACATACTGCAAATCACAGTGACAATTGTAATCCGCTGACACACTTTGTAATCATCCACATGTTTCAAAAGACAACTAAGCGATGAGGTCAATGGCACCGTTTCGGAAAAAAAGGCCCCAGTTGCAAAGTCTGTCTGTGTGAAAGCAGCCTGGCCAAGCAAGCAAAGCTCTCCAGTGCATCTTGGGTCGCCGTATGCTTTGCATCAGCCTCAAAAACGATGACCTTCTCTTTTCTTTTTTTTCTTTTTTTTTAAAACCATGCTGTTATGTTTGTTTCTTTGGAACACCAAGAATATTCCGTTTATTCATGAGTCGCTGTGACCCATTGCTGCATGTTTTAACCATTAGAAAAAAAATAGAAATTTCAGCCAGCCCCTTCAAATACTCTCTGATTTATTTATTTTTCATCAGGGCTCGGCCCCCATTCCCAAGAGAATTCATTAAACACACGGCAGTGTTTGATTGAACATTTTGGTGTTACTATGTGTACAGGAAACTTCAATTGGGAGTTACAAAATGAATGGCTTGGAGCAAACATGTTGGACCTCTTATCTGGAAAACGATCAATATGTCGTATTTTCTGTTTAATGGAATTTTTTTTTTTTTTTCAGAATTGTCCCCCATCCTTTTTTTAAAAAATATTTTTTTCATGTGTTTTGGAATATTTTTTTGCTATCATAAAAAAAATTCTATTCCAAAAAACCATGAAGAAATACTTTGAAAAACTGAAAAAAATACTTCAAAAATAACTTGCAGCAATAAATTTTGAAAATCAAACTTAAAAAATATTCAAAAAAAATATATCCAAAAAATATAAATATATTTTTTTTCATAATCACAAAAAATCAGAAAAACAGAAAATAGAGTCCATGAAACACAAAAATAATAAGAATTTGAAAAACGGGGAAAAAAAACATTAATTAAAAAAAATAAGATATTTCTTGGCAATATCAAGCGTCACGAATAAGTGTATATTTATGGCATAAATTACACTGAAGGCAAAACGAAAAAGTGTTGCATTAGCACAGCAAAACAAAGAGGCGCCACCATGTGGCGTGGTACCATATTACGGCCTGTTACACCGTGTATAAATGATCATTTGAAAATGTAAACAATGGTAGAATTTTATACAAATAAAGTGTTGCATATTTGTATTTATGTGAAAAATCCATACCATGGTCAGTGTCTTTATAAAAATAAATGTTGTTCATTATTAATGATAAGGAGGGCTGTCACTAATAAATCTTTTTCAAATTTCAGTGAAATCCATTAGTCGGGTAATTGCTCCGCTCCCGTTTTGAGGCAGATATTTTTGTCTCAAACATTTTTTGTGGTGGATTTTCTTTTCCAACCATAGTAATATATCAAACTGGTAGTCAAGAAGATTCAAAAAGGTTCGTGACCATTTTTAAAAAAAATATCTTTAGATGTGTTTTGATTCGTTTAAATGTGTTTAAAGCATGTGTGAGTGGTAAAAAATATATATATATTAAAACAATTAGATATGATCCTTCTGTATTGCTCATTTTTACTTCTTGCGTGTGGGCCTGGAAATGGAGATTCGCTGTCTTGTAATATTTATTTAGCTTTCACTACCACGCATGTAAAATAAAGACCCTTTGATAGAGTGTTTTTGCTTTTCACGGCAGGTGCTGAACCTGGTCCAGTCCTACGTGACGCTGCGGGTGCCGCTCCACGTGTCCTACGTGTTCCACTCACCGGCAGGGGCGGGCGGCTGGCAGCACTTTGACCTGCAGTCGGAGCTGAGGCTCACGTTCGTGTACGACACCGCCATCTTGTGGAGGGACGGCATCGGCAGCCCGCCGGAGGCGGAGCTCCAAGGTAAGTGCACGAATTGGGTTCAACTGTTGAGTGGAGCTAAACAACAACAACAACAGCAGCTGCGTGCGTGCGTGGTTCCGTCTGTCTGTCTGTCTGTGCAGGCGCACTCTACCCGACCAGCATGCGTATTAACGAGCAGGGACGTCTGGTGGTCAACTTCCGCACCGAAGCTCGCTTTCGAGGCTTGTTTGTCTTCAGGCATCCTGGTATGTTGCAAACTGCAGTCGACCATTTGTGGCCCGCTATATATATTTTTTTTTAATGGCCTACGGCAGATTGTTAGCCAGTTTAGTTGCAGTTTTGTCCGGGTTTTTTTTCATGATTTTTGAACGTTTCAGAAATTGCAAAAAAAAAAAAAATCAATATCTCTCACTTCTCACATATCACCTCTCACTTATTTGTAAAAGATGCGCCATATTAATCACAATTGTTAGTTTCCAAAATGCCTGCGAAATGAGGATTGTGCCTTTTTGGTCAGCCTCCGCCCTCACTTCCATGGTCATGTGCGCCGACCACCCCGTCCTGACCTTCAACCTCAGCCTGGTGCGCAGCGAGCCCACCTACAACCAGCCCATCCAGCAGTGGACCTTCGTCTCCGACTTCGCCGTGAGCAAATAATCTGCGCTTGCTTGCTTGTTAGTTAGTTTGTTTGTTGTTCTTCCCGGCATCTCAAGTTTGTGACCGTGTGACGTTCAGGTACGCGACTACTCGGGCACGTACACGGTGAAGCTCCTGCCGTGTACGTCGCCACCCAGCCTGGAGTTCACCATCCCGCCCGTGTGCAACCCCAGAGAGCCCGTCAGCTTTGACCTGGACATCCGATTTCAGCAGGTGCGCTGAGGCAACAAGGAAAATGTCTCAAATGATGAATATGTGAAGTGTCAGTCAAAAAGAGGATGTTACAGTACGTGAGGTTAATTGCTTCGATGGTGCCACTCGGAAGAACACCGGATGCCTGTTGTTTACAAACATCAATGTTGCATAACACAACTGAGGTGGCAAATCCAGGTCCAGAAAGTAAAAACCCTGCCACAGTTTGGCCTTAGCCCTGATGCTAGCTAGCTAGCTAGCTCCCTCGCAGGTAAACGAGCACCATGAGAGCTAGCTAGCTAGCGCCTGAAAGTAAAAACCCTGCCACAGTTTGGCCTTAGCCCTGATGCTAGCTAGCTAGCTAGCTCCCTCGCAGGTAAACGAGCTAGCTAGCTAGCGCCTGAAAGTAAAAACCCTGCCACAGTTTGGCCTTAGCCCTGATGCTAGCTAGCTCCCTCGCAGGTAAACGAGCTAGCTAGCTAGCGCCTGAAAGTAAAAACCCTGCCACAGTTTGGCCTTAGCCCTGATGCTAGCTAGCTAGCTAGCTCCCTCGCAGGTAAACGAGCACCATGACCTGAAAGTAAAAACCCTGCCACAGTTTGGCCTTAGCCCTGATGCTAGCTAGCTCCCTCGCAGGTAAACGAGCACCATGAGAGCTAGCTAGGGAGCTAGCTAGCTAGCACCTGAAAGTACAAATATATATATATATATATATATGGGGGGCATTGTTTTGCTTTGGCTTTTTTTGTGACTAACTAGTATTTAATGGATCAGACTATTAACCGGATTTACGTCATGTATTTTGCGTGTGGTGTCAGGTGAGCGATCCAGTGGCTGCGGAGTTCAGTCTGAACACGGAGATGCTGCTGCTGTCCAAAAAGACTCTGTGGCTCTCCGACGGGTCCGCGGGCTTCGGCCAGGCCAGCGACACGGCCTTCTCGCGAGGTGCCGTCCCGCCGACTAACTCAAACATCCGTCGAGGCTTTCGTGCTGACAAATTTGTGCGCAGGCGACACCATCTACGGCCGCGTCATGGTGGACCCCGTGCAGAACTTGGGCCACTCGTTCATCTGCAACATTGAGAAAGTGTTCCTGTGCACGGGCGCTGACGGCTACGTGCCCAAGTACAACCCCGATGGCTTCGAGTTTGGCTGCCTGGCCGACGCGCCGTCGCTTCTCTACAGATTCAAAATTATCGTAAGTGCACCAAATACGCCTCAATTTCGTTAAGGAAATAAAATAAAAAAAACAAAATGCTTTTTAACCGATTCAAACCCCAAAAGGTGCGAATATGTTTTTTAAATCATTTGTCCTTCACTCCCCAAAACGTATTTTTATGTTTTTTATGTGGGTTTACAGAAGGCTTTGATACAGCTTCTGACATGAAGAGGTCGCTTAAAGCAATGGTAGTTATTACAAAAAACGGCTAGCAGGTGGCAGCAGAGTATAAGAGATCAGCCAGTTACAACAAGCTCTTGACAGTGTCTTCAACAGGAAAATAATGAAATTTTGCTATATAAATAATTGCTGCAAAATGGAAACAGATACAAATACACTTTTTTTTCTGATGAATGAAGTGACTCTAAAGTTTCTTTTGGTAGGTTCCATGTTTTTATAGCAATAGAACATAATATTCTGTGGACCTTGCGAAATCTGTCAAAATTCAGTAAACCAGACGCTAACGACGGAGAGTGGACGAGTTAAAAAAAACAAAACTAATGGAAATTACTCAAACTAATTATAGCGAAAATGTCCTTCGTTTTAGTCTTTGCTAATTAATACACGAGCCTTTGGGGATGATTTTAAAGACGTTTGAAAGTGCGTCACGCAGAAGTGACATCATCGAGCAGCGGCCAATAGGAAAGCACCGTCAGATGACGTCACTCCTCGGCGACAATTTTGCCTGCTTGACTTTTGGCTCCAAAAGCTCGGCTCGCCTGCTTTTTCATTCAAATCAGCCAAAAGGCAACAATAGGTAAGAAACTTTTTACAATTTTTGCCAATTTTTAAAAAATTTTAAAAAGAAAACTTTTTTTTTTTTTAAGTAACTAAAAAATAAATAAACTCAAAATGAAATCAAAACTAGCTAAAATAAAAATTCCAAAACTATACTAACCCTGCTTTTAAGGGGAAGTTGCGTGGAAAAAGGTGCGTGTGGTTTTTGACCCGGTCTAATCTTCTTCTTGCTGCTGTCTTGTGACAAGGACAAAGCCCAGCCCGAGACGCAGGCCAGGTCGTTCGGAAGCCTGACCTTCAGCGCCCGCCTGGCCGCGGACGACCCGGCCGCTCTTCCTCTGGTCAGGCAGCCGGGATCCGACGGCTTCAGCTTGGATTCCTCCGCGCTCTTCCAGGTCACTTCAGAACTCGCACTCTGCATTTCAAAAAAATTCCGGAGGAAAAGTTCAATTGGAATATTATTCCGAGTTTGGTGGAATTATGAGGATACGGTTCTGGGAGGGGCGATCGTTAAAAACATTGAATGAATTTCGAATTTGATGAGAAAAAATACCATTATGAGATTAAACGTTTAATATTAAGAGAATAAAAATGACCAGAATAATACTGTAAATTTCAGCTGTTTTAGTAGGATTTTTCAGACATTCTTGTGGTCTCGTCATTCGTAGGCTTTGAAAGTGCTTCGGCCATGTAACCCTAACCTGGAACAAAATAGTAAAGTGAAGCGTAAGTGGAGTTGACAGGACTCGAACCCGGGTCATTTGGTGGTGAGATGAACGTCTATCTTACCGAGTTAGCAGGCCAGTAATTGGCCTGTTAGCTTAGTCGGACAGACACTCGTCTTCCGACCACACTACCCGGGTTCAAGTCCCAGTAATCATGGTTGTTACTATTTTTTCGCTATTTCGGGGTCCAGGGTTTTTCCTGGCTCCAATTGAGGCAGAGGCGCTTTCATTTTTTTGCAGGCAACATTATAATAATTCCATGTTCCAATAAGAATATGATTATTATCATGTTAAAGCATTCATTCATTATCAGTCACTTCGGCTGCAGGTGGTGAGCAATTAAGGTAGAGGTGGCCGCCTCTGCATTTTGTACACAGGAAAAACCCTGTGGGTCGCAAAACTACAATGTGGAACACTTGGTTGTAATGTGGCACATTTCAAAATGACGTATGTGGTCGTATAAATTGGAGGACTGTCTCATTTAGGACTTCAAAGTAGGATGTTAGACTAAGATTCGGGCTTCAAATGAGCCTGTAAGACGAGGATTAGGGTTTAATATTAGGGTTAGGGTTCCAAAGTAGGGTTTTAAACTAGAATTAGTGCTTCAAAGTAGGATGTTATACTAAGTTTCGGGCTTCAAATGAGCCTGTAAGACGAGGATTAGGGTTAGGGTTCCAAAGTAGGGATTAAACACGGTTTAGGGTTTAAAAGTAGTGTGTCTAAATAGGGTTAGGGTTCCAAAGTAGGGTTTTAAACTAGAATTAGTGCTTCAAAGTAGGGTTTTAAAATAAGGCTTCTGGTTTCACACGAGGGTTAGGGTTCCAAGCAAGGGTTTGGGTTCCAAGGCAGGGTTCGGATTTGAAAGTGACTCGGATGTCAACGTTGCGGCGGCAGGTGTCTGCCGGTCGAGAGTGGTTCATCCACACCATCTACACGGTGCGCTCCCGGCACAACGCCAACCGGGGCATCGGCAAGCGCAGCCTGGAGCATCACGCGCTCAGCCGGCACCGGAGGTCCTTCGACGCCGAGGGGATCGGCGCCGACAGCAACCGCGGCACCAACATCCTCCACATCGCTCTGGAACGCGATAGCCGGCGCCAGGTCGACGGCGGCGCCGCCGACCTGGCGAGGGAGGTCCTCGCCCCCGACGGGGTTTCCCCGCGCGATCCGGACGACGCGGAGGTCGACGACGACGGGCCGGTGCTGATGGTGGGCGTGGCGGTCGGGGCGCTGCTCGCCGTCCTGGTCGTGGTGGCGCTGGCGGCGCTGGTGCGGCGCCAGCGGGGCGCCAAGGACGCGCCCGCCCCGCCGGCGGTCGCGCAAGGACTCGGCGACAGCTCCGAGGTCTGAAGGAGCGTCTCGTCAAAGAAGGTCCGTTTGCGTCGAGGAGTATTGAGCTCGCATTGAAGAGAAAGAAAACAAACATTTCCAATCATTACGGAAGCCGTTGGGAAATAAACACTTTGGACTGTTTTGCTAAAACGTAAGCTAAATGCTAAAAACGTCCCCCCCCATTTTCCCGCATAATTCTATGAGACAATTGCACATTCATAAGTCAATACTGCAATTATTGGGAAAATGTTACATCTTTCATCCTACGTTTTATCAACAACATCGCCGTCGAAACGACTCCACATTGGCAGTTGCAAACTTTCATATCATATGAAGTGATTCGTAGTTTTGCAAAATTATTACTTCTATTATTTTCTCATCATATTCTAACTTGAGGGGGGACGCAACACATTTTAATTTTACAAAAACTTTTGTGGGGGGATAAAGACAAAAAGTCCAGTTTAATTTTGCGAGACACAATTTTACATGGAGAATAAATCCACATTTTACAAGAATGAAGTTGAAATTTTTAAAATTCCAAGAATATAAAATGTTATCTTTTTCTTGACATTCTGACAAAATGTGTATGTTTAAAGAAAACAACACAATTCTACAAGAAAATTTGTCATAAAAAACAAGTGGATAATTTTTCAAAATTCTGGTACTTTTACAAAAACAAAGTTGGAATTTTATGAGGAAAATAAAATATTACGTCGTCAAGACTTCAGAGTAATTTTACCACCAAAAAAAAAAAAAGACAAATTCTACCCAAAAATGAAGTTAGAAATTTCTGACTGGAAAACGATGATCTTAAAATATTCCTTAATTTGAATGCAATTTGTTGGCTGCCGCTCAACGAGTTCAATTTAGTCTTCTCACTTCAAAATTGGGATTGGATTTGCGTTGACGTTCAAATCTTGATTTGGAATTTTGTTTTCTTCTTGCCAGCGTGTCCTTCGTGCTCCCGTCGTTTTGCAAGTGCCTCACATTTGATGAACAAAACAAAAACAAAAAAAGAAGACATTTTGAGCGTGGGAGCTTTTTTGCTTGTTCTGAAATCTACTTGAAACGCGCTCACTGTCGGTCCCGAGACGAGACGAGACATCGCGTCCTCGTCTCGTCTTTGTTTGTCGGTTTGCTTTCGACCTCACACCGTCCCCAAAAACAACAAAAAGTGCTTGTGGCGTTTCCGAAGGTGCGACTGGACACCTTGCAGGCTCTTCCTTCCACTTCCAACTGTTGTGTTCCTGTTGTCGGACCTGCTGCATTATTTCTATGTTGTGCATGTCTTGATGTCTGTGTGTGTTTTTTTTTTTTTGTTTTTTTTTACACAAAAATGTCAAACTGCTGATTTCCTGAAGGCAAAAGTGTATCGACTGTGTTTTACATTACATTTCATTCGATCAAGATGCCGGGCCATTAAAAATGAACAGAGGTGGCAAATCCAGGTCCAGGGTTTGGCTTTAGCCCCCCGGGTGCTAGCTAGCCAGTTAGCTCCCATGATGCTTGTTTTTAGCTAGCGTCAAGGGGGCGGGGCTCGAGGTGGCGGAGTGGTTACCGTCACTTGCCTTCGGTGCGAGTTGGCTTCCTGCCAGCGAGACCGCAACGTGTTTTTGTGTGAGTGCGCACAAATAAAGATAAAGCTAAACTGTGGCAGGGTTTTTACTTTCAGGCGCTAGCTAGCTAGCTCTCATGGTGCTCGTTTACCTGCTAGGGAGCTAGCTAGCTAGCTAGCATCAGGGCTAAGGCCAAACTGTGGCAGGGTTTTTACTTTCTGGACCTGGATTTGCCACCTCTGACAAATGAAACCTTTGCATCGACTGGGTTAGGATTACATTTATAGGATTAGGTTTGCCCGTACGTGGATGACGGGATGTAAATTTAAACTGCCCCCATAATTCAAACTCGGTTCCAAACATTTGCCGATTTGGACTTTCAAAGTCAAGTTGAAGGTTTCCAAATGACAATTTCTGGATGTCCGACCGTGAGCTACTATTTTCGGGTACGAAGTCCCGACCCCCCCCCCTTGGTGAGGGCCTGGAAGTCCGGGGTCAGACTTGTGTTTACACAATACCTGACTTTTTTTGGGGGGGGCAGTTGAAATTTTTGGCCAGGTTCGAACTCTCACTTAGCAGAATGTCAGCATTGGGTTGATGTTAGTTGAAGTTTTAGGGTTTGGGTTAGTAAGGTTAGGTTCAGGTTGAATTTAGGGTTTCTTATATGGCCAGCGAAAAGGTTGAAGGTCCGGTTAAAGGTTTGGCAATTTTGCGGCGAACTGAATTTGGTTGTACATAATGACAAATGTTTGTCAGCACATCGGCCATCTTTGGTATGATTGCTTCATGTATTTATTGTTTCACGCTAATATTGCAGTACTGTTATATCGTCCAATAATCAGAATTGCCTTCAAACTTTGATTGATTTGTTCCCCATCAATCATCTCTGTTATTGTATACCGCTGGATTACCTCATTTTGAGTTGTTTTATGAAATCTTTTGGGGATTTGATTTTGAGGGAAAAGGACATCTATGCAATTTGTAATCTTTTACATTCTATCGTGTGGTTTTGTTTTTTGTTTTTGTTTTTTTTCAATGCACAAGCTGCTTGTTAATCGTCACAATCCACGCGTTGTATTGTGCTTCGTTTATGTCCTCGAATGCTTGGAGTGAGCGCTTTTATGCACATGTATGTACCAGTACATCCATATCGTACTTACGAATATACCATTTGGTTGGAAAGAAAGAAAAACAAATGCATACTGTATGTGCTGTAAGTATTTGTAACATAGACCACGAGCTGACAAGCGCTGGTCTGCAAATAAATAATTTTTCAAGATGTTCTTTTTCTGATGCTCTCTTCATTCCAGTGTTTTGCGTATGTCATAAAATACAACAAATAAAATAACAAATCAGTAATCATTTGAAACGCATTGAAGGCACGAAATGATGACATTGATCTTTTTTTTACGTCACTTTTGATTGATTTGTGATTGAATTTAGTCTCTCTCAGATGTCAAAATGTCAAAATGACAACAGTGAATGTAAAAAGAAAGACAAAAACAATACACGCACAAATCGTGTTCAGGTAACTATGTGCTTTTATTACCAGTGCATATTTCTTCAAAAATAATAATAATATATCGTCGTAGTGGTGTGTGTGTGTGTGTGTGTGTGTGTGTGACACATATATCACAATGATGAAATGTTTCATATTTAGATCACAGCTGCAAATAATGAGCATTTTTTAAAAGTAAATGAAACACAATAACCAGCAGAGGGAGCCAAAGCTAGGAGGCACAACGAAGATGGCACGTCCACTCAAGCTGGAGAAAAAAAAAATATTACTTTCAATTTACGCTTTTAAAAGTTCCTTCAGAATTATAACAATTAATTTGCCACTTGATGTCGATCTTGTGTTTCCTGAGATGTGTGTTCTTTTCTAACAAGCACCTCAATGAAAAATACTTTCCTTTTTTTTTCAAATTGAGAATTTATTGGTAGCCTGGCATTTATCCTGAACGGGAAAAAAATGATATTAAATTCAATTTCACATATTAACATATATGCTTGGATATTCCCTGCATGTGTGTGTTTAAATGTGTATTTTGGACTTTTCTTTTTAAATGAAGTCGATTAAATTATTTCTTTAAAAAGCACATTTTTATTGAAACAAATAAATAAAATGACATAAAATATCACTTGAAACGGTTGTGTTTGTGTTCATTAAGAATTTAAATACACCATTATTATCCCAGATCATATTTATTTCATTCATGGATCATCTTAGAAAAATTAAGTTATAGTAATGTACGTATTTCATTTAAATTGAAATATTTTTTACTGAGAGAATGAATGTAGTAATTTGTCAACGAATAAATCAATTAAATTGTCAAATGAATGTATTTGTTTGTTTGTTGTGTATTCATTAAATAAAGAACTAGATAAGTCACTTGCTGACCATTTTTCACATGATCACAAACTTATCAATAATATAAAAAACAATTCAATGTAAGAGGGGGGAAAAGCACATTCATTTAAAAAAAAAAAAAAAGTGTAAAAGCAGAGCTAGTGTATAAAATCAAATAAATTAGCTTTCCATTCCCGTTTGTCCACATTTTTTTAAAATTCTATAAAATGAAAAATTTTCAAACAAAGAAACATTATTGTGCTGCTTAAAATTGCAATAAATATTCTTCTGGTTGATCTACGTCAAGCAACTTTTGAAAAGAGCACGTTTGAAAACAGCTGCCTTCAGCGCCGCGTCCTTGTCGTCGTCACCGTCTAATATGCACAATAATATACATTGAGTCAGCTATATACATTAAGTACATACAGCAAATCGATGCGTGTGTCGCGTTTCCACGCTTGCTTTGTTACACGCGAAGCAGCGGGGAAAAAAAATGATGAGAAAAGCTACAAAGGATGATTTAGAGGCACACTGAAAAGAAAAAAACAATCGGAACAAGTTCAAGAATTTCAACAATGTCCAAATATTTTGACCATTATTTAGATTTGGAGCCAAATTTGGGCTTTTGTCAGCATAAAGTCGTAGTATTGAAAGCTAAATATAAAAGTCATCATTTCGCAATTACAAGAAAACATTTGACACTTAATATATTGTTTATGTTTTGAAGGGATACAACGCATAATTTTACAAAAGAAAATGGGCAGTAGGTTTACAAGAAAGAATTGGAATGTCACATTTTTATATTAAATTTATTTTTAATTTACTCTATAATAATAACAATTTGTTTTGTAATATTACAAAAAAATAAACTTATTTTCCAAGACAAAATTTAGGAATTCCAATCTTGTCATTGCACAATAAATTATTTGTAATTAAAAAAATAATAATAATAACCATTTGACAAATGTATTTTCAAGAAATGATTTGTAATTTTACTAGAAACAAAGTCATCATTTTACAAATTTATTTTCACACTATTATGAGTACTATTTTGTTCGGATTGTGATTTCAATCTATTGTCACATGAATTATGTGCATTTTTCACTTACAATTCAGTCTTCATTTGGGTAAAAACCTTTTCACATTTTTTACAGCGAGGAAAATTACACACAAAAAAAAGTTTTTTTTTTAAATTATATTTTTGTGACGTTTCAGTTTTTCCATTTAATATTACAATTTATTTTCAGAATATTAATTACACCCCCCCCCCCCCCTCCCCGCTTCCCCCTTTAGGCTAATCAAGACTATTTTCCCTATTATCACCTGGGTTTTTTTCCCTCATAATATGTTTATTCAAGTAAAATCCAAAATTTCATTATGGGAAACAAATGCAAAAAAAAAAAAAAACCTTTTTGTAACAATATTACAAATGAATTGACATTTCTTACTGATTTTTACTTCAGAATATCTTGTAAAATTGAACATGATCTTCATAGAATGACTCCACTTTCTTGCCACATTTTGACTTGTTTTCTTGTAACCGCATGACTTTTTCCTCATTATCTTGCTGACTATTTCATTTCTTTTGAGTGTGACCCCAATACTAGTTGGCATGTAACAGAACCAACGATGCACTGCGATGTTTGCTAATAGATGTAATCAAATTGCATGCATTTGGACAAAGATATGGCTCATTTAATACTTGAATCAAACTCTCTTGTGTCGTGTACACGCACACAAACTTTTGGACCTCTGCGTGCTCCTTTGCGGAAGCTACGTCTCCAAACTTGAGGGGAAAAAAAACAGAACCAAAAAAAACATTTGGGGGTACACACTGTGAGCGTCATAACTGATGTGTGAGAGCGAAGGTTTTATTGCACCCTGTGTGGACTTGTGGCGTTGGCGCGTTACTGCAGGTAGCGGTAGACCTTGAAGCAGTGGTTGCCCGAGTCGGCCACCGCCACGTGGCCGTCCGAGGTGAGGGCCAGGCCTTGCGGGCCGTACAGGGGGTCCGCCGTCGTGTTGATGTACGACAGGAAGGAGCCCGAGCTGTCGAACACCTGGGTTGGAGGACGACACGGTGTTCGAAAATCAATTCAATTAAGAAAGGCAAGCAGTGGTTGGTGTAAGAGGGGAAAGTTGTTGTTTTTTTTGCTTCCAGTAAAGTATTTTGTTAAGCACACTTACATTGTATTGAAATTATAAGTTCAATAAATTTGTATTACATTTTTCAGAGGTGGGTAAAAAAATAAATAAAATAAAAAATAATAATAATAAAATAAAAAATTAAAATTAAAATGAATTTTAAAAAATTATATATATATATATATATATATATATATATATATATATATATATGGGAAATTAATTAATTAATTTTCTTTCAGTACAGTTTTTCCCCCTATATTATAATTTTATATATTTCCCAAAATATAGCAATTCAATGGAATGTAAAAAAAAAATATTTAATACTACAATCCACTCCTGGTGTGACCATCTTGGCCACTGGGAGGCAGTATAATCCAGTCAAAAACAAAGAATGAAGATTAGTACTTCTTGTAGTAAGATGATGTAATATTAGCTATTTTGGGGTGAAAGAGAAAGAACAGTTTTATTCCCGGTAGTTAGTAATATACAGGTAGTCCTCAACTTACGAACGCAATGAGTTCCGAGAGGTTGTTTGTAAATCGAATCCCATTAAATTTTGTTTCAAAATTAAATTTGATCAAAAAAATTTTTTTTAAATAAAATAATAAAAATATGTTAAACATTTTTTAAAACGAAAACTAATTAAACAAAATACCTTATTTATACTTTCTATACAGTACATAAATTAAATAAAAAAACATAACATTAAATTACATCATCCATTATCCGAACCACTTTTCCTTACAGTACATTACATTTTTACACAGTACAATGCAATAAAAACCAAAATAAATATGCTTACTGTACACAGACGGTGGAGGAGAGTTGAGTTCATGTGAGGCTAAAGCGGAATGCATTACGTGTTGGATGTCGAAACTATGTTTTTCGATTGCCCCTGAAGCACACATGAACGTGATCGGCGCGTATGACGAGTCAAGATGGCGATCGCCGAGTCAGACTCAATCAGACTTCCAAGCTGAAGACAGCACCACATTACAATACTGTACCGTAATGTACGATGTAGCGCGCACTTCAATTTTAACTTCCACGCAAAACACAGCTTTTATAGATATCACTCAGCTTTTTTTTTTTTTGTATCTGCGAAAATTCGTAAATCGGAAGTTGTTAACTCCAGGACGAGCTCTGCTGTCTATCGGTGTTTTTTATATTTATGGATGTATTATTTGTTCAACCTGGATGCGACTGTTGCCCCAGTCGGCGACGATGATGTTCCCATTGGAGTCGACGGCCACGCCGGTGGGAGCGTTGAACTGACCGTTGCCTTCGCCGTGCGAGCCGAACTTGAACAGGAACTCGCCGTCCGCGTTGTACACCTGAAGAGGAGCAAACGGGGTGAGCAACGACGACGCACGCGCCGAACTAAAAATAAATGCATTTACCTTCACAGAATGGTTGTGAAAGTCCGTCACGACAATTTCATTCTTGTTATTGACCGCCACAAAATGAGGACCTGCGGCAAAACGCAACAAGGAAATAGGACAATGGATGAACTCTTATTGCCTTGATGACAAAAAGACAAAACAAAACAAAAGTTAAATAAATGAGGATGCGAAGTGAATGTACGTACTGAACACTGGGCCTGATTTACTCAATTTCTGTTCCAGTGCAACATTTGCACCACTTTTGTCTACAAGGAAAGAAAACATGATGCATGTTAGCAAAAATTCTTGACAGATAGCTAGCTTGCTAGCTAGCAAGATCGTTAGTTAGCGTGTGAGCTAGAAAAAGAGACAACTTTTGATGAGACAATCAATCTGTCGTCTTTCAGAGGTGGCAAATCCGGGTCCAGAAAGTAAATAAAAACCCTGCCACAGTTTGGCTTTAGACCCAGGTGCTAGCTAGCTCGCTAGCCTAGTTCCCTAGCAGGTAAATGAGCCCTAGGTGCTAGCTCGCTAGCCTAGTTCCCTAGCAGGTAAATGAGCCCTAGGTGCTAGCTCGCTAGCCTAGTTCCCTAGCAGGTAAATGAGCCCTAGGTGCTAGCTAGCTAGCCTAGTTCCCTAGCAGGTAAATGAGCCCTAGGTGCTAGCTAGCTAGGGACCTTGCTAGCTAGCACCTGGGGCTAAAGTCAAACTGTGGCATGGTTTTTACTTTTTGGACCTGGATTTGCCCCCTCTGAAATGAAACCTTGCCATCGACTCGGTTAGGATTAGGGTTAGATTTATAGGATTAGTTTTAGGGTTTAAGGTTAGCCCGGAGGGAAGGAATGTAAATTCCACTGCCCCCAGAAAGTAAAAACCCTGCCACAGTTTGGCTTTACCCATTGATGCTAGCAGGTAAACGAGCACAATGGGAGCTAGCTAGGGAGCTAGCTAGATAGAACCAGGGGCTAAAGCCAAACTCTGGCAGGGTTTTTACTTTCTGGACCTGGATTTGCATCTTGTAAAATTGCACCCCACCCCAAAAAACTTTACTCTGGTAACATGAAGACGTTTGTCTCAGTAATTTACACAACAATGCTAACAACAATGCTAGCACTACCTGCAAAATGTCTGTCAGACGTTCCCTTGGCTCCAAACTTGGTGACCAGCTTTCCGTTGGCCTGGAAAATGAAGACGCAGCAGGCCTTGTTGTCCACGGTGATGATGTGGCCGTTCTTGTCCACGGCCACACCTTTTGGACCCATCAGACGACCCGCTCCGATTTTGTTCTGACATGGAAACGTTTTGGTCATCACGTTACGATGATATATTCATAATAATAACATTGCGTGGGATAAAAAAAAAAAAAAAACATCTAAAAATTAAATTTTTGCTTTGGGGCCATCTTGTGGCATCTACAAGGAATTGCAAACTTTTTGGGAAGGGTTTCTATGTATTCCTTTGTGTATTTTTAGCTTTTCCATGTTATGGGTTGAGCGTCTCGGGTTACCTTGAACTTCCCGTCCGAGGAGAAGATGCTAATCCATCTGTTGTCGTAGTCGGCCACGATGATGTCGCCGTTCATGTCCACCGTCACCCCCGTGGGGCGCTGCAGCTGCCCCGGGGAGCGACCTCTGACCCCAAACCTCATCTTGAACTGGCCGTCGTTGGAGAACACCTGAATCAGGAACAACCGGGTCACAACTCGCATGTTTTCTTGACGTGTGACTTTGTGTTTTTGGAATTTGTGTTTGTGCCTGGTTGTGTGTATTTGTTGGTTTGTTTGCATGTCAAAAGTATTTGTCACCAATCATGTTGTTGTGCTTCTTTGAGTGCGTGCGTGCGTGCGTGCGTGCGTGCGTGCGTGCGTGCGTGCGTGCGCGAGACCTGTATGCACTGGTTGTTGCTGTCGGCCACCACAATGCGACCGTTGCTGGAGGTGGAGATGCCTTGAAGGTTTGTGAATTCTCCTTTGTCACGTCCTCTCGTTCCTGGTAAACGAAAAAAATATATATATCCATCAATTGGCACCAACGCGCATTATTGTTATTCATTATAATTGTTATGAAATTGACTACCAAAAAATTTTTTGACAAAAATGTAAGGGACGTGAGAATGGAAGCCCACAGCATCCCACTCAAACGAAGAAACATTCTTCTCTGCGCCATTCAGACAAATTTTGTTGACGGATCTCGCATAGTATACGTTGGCTTACTGTACTTACGGTAATTATTTTTAGAATATCCAAATTTTTGGTTTTTGACACAGTAATTTTATAGTAAGTAATTCATGAAGTTTTGTGCCACTAGTTGGCATTTGTGTTTCATGTTGGACGTTGGTGCAGGAACCGCACCTTTTTGTTTTCAAATTTAGAGCAATTGGTGCATGAAAAAAACTTGCGGACTCGAGGCCATTTTTTTCATTGTAAATGACATCTACTCACCAGTACCCACAAATGTATATATATATATATATATATACATATATATTTTAATCACATTTGTTATTGCTAAATTGTGTTATAGTATCGTCAAGGAGGCCGATATTTGAAGCTGATATTCATTTACAGTTAAAAATAAATAAAATTTAAAAAAAAAAGGGGGGGGTTATTGGCGTCAAAAATTTTATAAATAGAAATTACTTTGTTGTCATGTCTTAAAAGATGAATGCTTATTGAAAAAAATTCAGACTTTTAAAAATGTATGTTGTTTAAAAAAAAAATATTCTCTTTATTTTAAATTTCCCCCAAAAAAATGTTCAGGGTTATCAACAAAGTTATCAGTACGTCTTAAAAAGTTACATGGGAACTTAAAGAAGTAAATACCATAGGTCTTTTTATTCAAAATTTAAAAAATCCTATAATCTTAAAATTAAATTAATTTTTTTTAAATATTAAACAAAAACAAAAGGTTCAGAAGGTTCCCAGGGTCATCAGAATCTCTTAAGAAGTAAACAGAAAATTTAAATAAATTGTTCCCTAAGATGAAAATGGTTTTAGATATTTTTTTTTTATCGTCCGTCAGATTTGGAAAAAAGGCCAACAGCGATATACGTCAAAATGTCCAAATATCGGCACCGATAATCGGCGTCTACCCTAATTGATGTTCCCAATCATTGCTGACAATACTTGTCGGCCTCACCGACTCTGTAGATGAGCTCGTCCTCGATGGGGTTTTCCTTCTTCTTGGTGGTGCTGTACATACTGGAGGGCCTCCTGACGGCCTTCTGGCGCACGTGGCCGCCCCCGCCGCTGGGCGACTTGACCCGCCTCTTGACGTCGTCGGGCGACTGCAGCACGTCGGAGGGCTTGACGGCGCGCAGGCGGAAGGGGCTTCCTCGGACGGGCTGCTCGTACAGCAGCAGCGAGAAGGCGAACTCGCCCTCGGCCCGGACCGCGTAGCCCACCTCGTAGGTGCCGTTCTTGTTGTCGGCCACCTCGGCCTCGGCCGCGACCCCCTCCGCCGACACGATGCGCGCCGTCAGGGCGGCGTTGCCCGTCTTGACCAGCTCGCCGTCTTTGTCCTTGGTGGTGACGGTGACGGTGGTGTGCTGGCCCACCAGCGCGTGGCGCAGGCCCTCGCCGGTGGCCACGCTGGTGTGGCCCACGGCGCCCGTGGTGATGAGGACGCCCAAGTTCTGGATGGAGCGCCGCAGGCCGTCCGTCTCCACCTGGCACTCCAGGTGGCCGTTTTCGTGCGGGTACTCGGGGAAGGTGTGTCGGGCCAGGGCGCTGACCCGCTCGCCCATCTGCTTCTGGACCAGGAGGACTTCGGTGGCGCTGCCGTGGCTCAGGGCCTGCTCGGTGAAGTCGCAGCTGCTCTGGATGTTCTCTTTGCCCTGCAGCAACGACGTCAGCTGGGCTTGGAGCACCTGAACGCAAGACACGTGACGTCAGGGAGGGGGCGGGGGGGACAACTCAGGGGGTGGCAACCATCTTCCCTTGATCTCAACCCTATTGAGAACCTTAACTCATGAATTGCCAAGAATGATTTCCGTCTGTTAAAATCAAAACAATTAGTTACTTGGTTTTAAAAGTAACTTAATTTACAGATTGCTTGATTTTAAAACTAACTGAACTACTTTATTGATTACTTGGTTTTAAATGTAACTTAATTTACAGATTATTTCAAATTAACTGTTACTTTACTGATTGCTTGGTTTTAAAAGTAACTTAACTACTTTATAGAAGAGATTACTTAGTTTTAAAAGTAACTGTTAATCTACCAATTACTTAATTTTAAAAGTGACTCTTACTTT
This sequence comes from Leptonotus elevatus, assembly GCF_054856555.1. Taxonomy (NCBI): domain Eukaryota; kingdom Metazoa; phylum Chordata; class Actinopteri; order Syngnathiformes; family Syngnathidae; genus Leptonotus; species Leptonotus elevatus. The sequence goes on along the minus strand of NC_141245.1, from coordinate 24,440,598 downwards.
AATGATTACTTGATTTTAAAACTGGCTTAGTTACTTTATTGATTATCTGGTTTTAAAAGTAACTATTTAATTTACAGATTACTTGATTTTAAAAGTAACTTAGCTACTTTATTGATTACTTGGTTTTAAAAGTAACTTCATTTACAGATGACCTGATTTTAAAAGTAACTTAAATGACAGATTACTTGATTTTAAAACAAATTTATATAATGATTACTTTGTTTTAAAAGTAACTGTTAGTCTACTGATTACTTAATTTTAAAAGTGACTCTTACTTTAAATAAATTACTTGATTTTAAAACTGGCTTAGTTACTTTATTGATTATCTGGTTTTAAAAGTAACTATTTAATTTACAGATTACTTGATTTTAAAAGTAACTTAGCTACTTTATTGATTACTTGGTTTTAAAAGTAACTTAATTTACAGATGACCTGATTTTAAAAGTAATTTAAATTACAGATTACTTGATTTTAAAACTAATTTAATAATGATTACTTTGTTTTAAAAGTAACTGTTAGTCTACTGATTACTTAATTTTAAAAGTGACTCTTACTTTAAATAAATTACTTGATTTTAAAACTGGCTTAGTTACTTTATTGATTATCTGGTTTTAAAAGTAACTATTTAATTTACAGATTACTTGATTTTAAAAGTAACTATTTAATTTACAGATTACTTGATTTTAAAAGTAACTTAGCTACTTTATTGATTACTTGGTTTTAAAAGTAACTTCATTTACAGATGACCTGATTTTAAAAGTAACTTAAATGACAGGTTACTTGATTTTAAAACAAATTTATATAATGATTACTTTGTTTTAAAAGTAACTGTTAGTCTACTGATTACTTAATTTTAAAAGTGACTCTTACTTTAAATAAATTACTTGATTTTAAAACTGGCTTAGTTACTTTATTGATTATCAGGTTTTAAAAGTAACTATTTAATTTACAGATTACTTGATTTTAAAAGTAACTTAACTACTTTATAGAAGAGATTACTTAGTTTTAAAAGTAACTGTTATCTACCAATTACTTAATTTTAAAAGTGACTCTTACTTTAATGATTACTTGATTTTAAAACTGGCTTAGTTACTTTATTGATTATCTGGTTTTAAAAGTAACTATTTAATTTACAGATTACTTGATTTTAAAAGTAACTTAGCTACTTTATTGATTACTTGGTTTTAAAAGTAACTTAATTTATAGATGACCTGATTTTAAAAGTAACTTAAATTACAGATTACTTGATTTTAAAACTAATTTATATAATGATTACTTTGTTTTAAAAGTAACTGTTAGTCTACTGATTACTTAATTTTAAAAGTGACTCTTACTTTAAATAAATTACTTGATTTTAAAACTGTCTTAGTTACTTTATTGATTATCTGGTTTTAAAAGTAACTATTTAATTTACAGATTACTTGATTTTAAAAGTAACTTAGCTACTTTATTGATTACTTGGTTTTAAAAGTAACTTCATTTACAGATGACCTGATTTTAAAAGTAACTTAAATGACAGATTACTTGATTTTAAAACAAATTTATATAATGATTACTTTGTTTTAAAAGTAACTGTTAGTCTACTGATTACTTTGCGTGACCTTCTGCTTGGTGCTGCAGATGTTGTCCACCTCGGCGATGAGGGCGCTCTTGCGCTGGCGCAAGGCTTTCTCCAGCTCGTCGAAGGTGGCGTTGATCTCCGTCACGGCGCCCTGCTTGCGCTCCGTCAGCTGCTTGGAGATCTCGTTCACCAGCTCGATGGCCGCCGTCAGCTGAGGAAGTCTGCAGCGCAAACAAACCACATTCGCCATTGCTGTCGTACCGGAATGTCGGAAACGATAAAGATAACGCGATAACAAATAAGACATTACAATGATACAATAAATGCCTCTCTGTAACAGTGCCTGAGCTTCTCGATGCCTTTTCAAATAATTAGAAAAATGGAAAGAAGGAAAAAAAGCATGATATTATTATTAATAATCATAATAATATCTATTGTTATTTCATATTTGAAATGTCTGGTCTTTTCATTTGTAATGAATGATTTTAGGAATTTTATTTTGTAGTAATAAAATGACAAATATTGTCATTATTAGAATTACTAGCATTAAAAAAAGAATCCATTAAAAACAAATGACAAATCTAGAATGAATGCATGTATGTATAATGTATTTTATTTTCCATGATTCCATCATTATATTTCTTTCAAATATTGTTCAAAAATGTGTCTAAATCTATGTTAGGGAGCACTTCTCCTTTGCCGAAATACAGTGGTGGCAAATCCAGGTCCAGAAAGTTAAAACCCTGCCACGGTTTGGCTTTAGCACCTAAAGCTAGCTAGCAAGCATTAGGTGCTAAAGCCAAGCTAGCTAGCTCCCTAGCAGGTAAACGAGCACTAATGGAGCTAGCTAGCTAGCACCTGGGGCTAAAGCCAAACTGTGGCAGGGTTTCTACTTTAGACTTTAGCCCCTAATACTAGCTAACTAGCTAGCTCCCTAGCAGGTAAACAAGCACCAATGGAGCTAGCTCGCTAGCACCTGGGGCTAAAGCCAAACAGTGGCAGGGTTTCTACTTTAGGCTTTAGCCCCTAATACTAGCTAACTAGCTAGCTGCCTAGCAGGTAAACGAGCACCAATGGAGCTAGCTCGCTAGCAGCTGGACCTAGATTTGCCACCTCTGCCAAAATAATCCAGCCACCTCTCCGACATATCAACATGCTGACAGGATAGCCTAATTATTACACATCTTTGATTTTTGTATTATGTCTATTACTATTAGACTGACAGCAGTGCGAGTATTCACTCTTTGACTACTCACTGATCGCCAGTACACATATCGCTAATACTTTTGATATATAAAAATCACCTTTTACACAAAGACAAAACATTGTGAACAAAACCTTTCTTTGTGATGCAAATGATGAGTCGCTGACGTGTCAAACTGCCGCAGTATAGCGCCAACTACTGCCGAGGAGGACTTAATTTAAAATCAATGTAATTTTCCACGGAAACACAAATTGAAAAAAAATCCTGTCGAAGTCAAATCAATGTGAAAAGGCCAATTTGAAATGACATTGCTGACCTGTTGCGTACGGTGTCCAGCTGGTTCTTGAGCGCCGACTTGTGTTGTTCGAGAACGTCCCTCAGAGGCACCGTCACATGTTCCCTGTGCTCGCCTTCGGTGCACTCCAGGCACATGGCCGTCTCACACGACTCGCAGTAGAACTCCATCACCTGCCGGCGGTGCAATGGTTTTGGGGGAAAATTGTTAACTTTTAAACATTTACATATAATTTGTATTCAACTTTTCAACTAAATTATTACAGCTTTTGTATTTTCATGTCATGGACTGCAGAGAGTCCGTTATGTTTCCGCCATGTAGACTGTGAGCCTGTCCTGCACTGAATTTAACACTCTTGTTATGCTGTGGGTCAAAATGACCCACTTAACAAACAAAAAAAAATAAAGTTATAGAACAAATGTTAGCTTTTCGCTATCAACTCTTGGCACCATCAGACAATTTAAAAAAATGGTTCATTTCGACATGTTTGAACATTGCGCATATACCGGGTCAAATTGACCCAACAAATATCTTTTAGCAATGAAACTTCACATCAGTTGACTAAGAAATGGTTAAGTTTAACATATGTGCAATTTAAACGGTTACGACTGTTTGTCAGAATGCTTTTGGGACTTTAAACATAGCCCGGGTCAAACTGACCCATTTGAATGTTTAAGAACGACAAATTAGTAGTATTTCACAACTTTTCATCAACAGACAATTAAATTGGTTCATTTTGACATTTGCATTGAAAACTGCTAATAAAGTGCTAAAATTCATTATCAGGGTGCATTAAACAAAGTCTGAGTCAAAATGACCCATTTCAAACTACAAGTAGTAGCATTTCATGATGAAACTTGTTTAAAATGGTTCATTTCAAATACTGGCAATAAAAGCGGTTAATAAATTTTATTGGGATGTTTTTTTTTATATTATTGTTATTATTAAACACCTGGGTCAAATTGACCCGAGAAGATGATTGCAGGCATTTTTTTAAGGTGGTACTTTGTGTGAATTTGTATTTTTTTGCAGCGTGTGCTCACCTTGCCCTCGTGGTTGGGGCAGGAAAGCGGCTGGCAGGCGGTGGCGGCGCTGGCCGACTCGAGGACGTTGCAGGCCTCGGGTCGGCTGCACTCGGGGTCTCGCTGCAAAACCTCCATCAGGTTGGTAATGAAAAAGTTGTTCTGAAGGGCGGCCACGCCCTTCTCGGGCAGGATGGACGTCTGCCGGCACACCGGACACGACAGCGTCAGGGACTGCGGAGGGATGTAGTTCTGCAGGCATCTGCGGGGGGAACACGCAAAACAACTTTACTGATGCACAACCACCAGTAGATGGCACCAAAGCCACCATTTTGTGAGTCCACTGTTAAAAACAGCTACATTTTGTGCAACCTAATTTTATTTCTACTGATGATTCTAAAATAATTTCGACGGTGTATTAGGGCCATGTATAAATACAAGACAATCACTCTCCTGATTAAAAAACAATGAGTTTGAGTAAAAAATAGGCCATCCTGGCACGATTTTTGAAATACACATTTTAAGGTTAATAACTTTAATATTTCAATAGCCCCCCCCCCCACCCCGGCCCCAAAATGGCCAAAAATAAAACTTAAAAAAAGTATCGCAATACGTATCGGATCGCCACCAAGGTATCGGGATCCGGATTGGATCGTGACAGAAGTGGATCATCCCAGCACTAATAGCTACGCTACGTGCATTTGTCGTAAATTTCAGGATTTTTCTCGCGCAAATTTGCCACTTTATAAAGTGGCAAATTTGCAAGTTTTTTTCTTGGAATATTAACCCCCTCTGAATTTTTTTTTAATAATAATAAATAATAATACATTAAAATTATTATTTTTTTTTTTATAAAGATTAATTAATTAATTTATAATGCACTTTACATTTGTAAAGAAATCTCAAAGTGCTAAATATATTTATACGTGGCCCTAATAGGCCATCGTAAATAATGGATGAAGGCAGAATCAAACATTTTTTCTTGGTGAAGGAAGAGAGTCTTTTCCTTCATTTGGTAGATTTGATGCATCATTGGACGCAATATCCTGTTCTTGGAAAAATGCTCTAAAATGGTTGCCCAATGAACGAGTTTCACAATGAATGGAAACATACTTGAACGAATGCAAATTGTAAATCTTTTTTTTTGACAAAGCAACAAAAGCAAAAGTGACAAAATAATGAATGCGTCGCGTTGTCCACTCCCGGTCGACAGACTCGTGGGCGCGTACCTCTCACAGAAGGTGTGCAGGCAGGGCAGCACTTTGGGGTTGTGGTAGCGGTCCAGGCAGATGCTGCACACCAGGAACTGCTTGTCGATCTGCCTCACCACCGGGCTGGCGCCGCCGCTCTCGCGCTTGGCCATGGACACGGACATTCAGGCCAACGGGGAACCTGCGCGGACGGCAACGGCATGACAACGGTCAGCGAGGCCGGCGGGAGGAAGCGAGGCCGGCGGGAGGGCGTTGCCGGCTCACGCGGAGGAAATGAGTCACCGCGCTGGAAGCGTTTTTGAGAGCCTCGCTCAAGTATGAGCTGGCGAGAAGATGGGTCGCTTCTTCTTCGCCTTCTTCCGCCATTGTGTCGCCCGCGTAGCCGCGGGCTGTTTGGCTTCGTTAGTACAACATCTTTAAGAAGTTAGTGCTTTGCAAGTAATATGCACACTTGTGATGAGAGCCTGCAGGCAACGACTAAATCAGCTTTCATGGAAATGGAAATCCAGCTGTGTGGAAAAGAATAGTGGCAGTGTTGTCACGGTTACCTTGAAAAAGGAAGAAGTTAGTTTGTTGATTGCTTGTGGCTCATTTCAAGTGATTTCATTACCGATTACTTGATTGTAAAAGTAACTTCATTACTTTCCTAATTACTTGATTGTAAAAGTAACTTCATTACTTTCCTGATTCTTTGATTTTAAAAGTAACCTCATTACTTTACCGATGACTTGATTTTAAAATTAACCTCATTACTTGACCGATTACTTGATTTTAAAAGTAAATGACAATTTACTGATTTCTTGATTTTTTTAAGTAATTTCATTACTTTCCTGATTACTTGATTTTTAAAGTAATTTCATTACTTTACTGATTACTTGATTTTTAAAGTAATATCATTACTTTCCTTATTACTTGATTGTAAAAGTAACTTCATTACTTTCCTGATTCTTTGATTTTAAAAGTAACCTCATTACTTGACCGATTACTTGATTTTAAAAGTAACCTCATTACTTGACCGATTACTTGATTTTAAAAGTAACTTCACTACTTTGCAGATGACTTAATTTTAAAAGTAAATGACAATTTACTGATTTCTTAATTTTTTAAAGTAATTTCATTACTTTCCTTATTACTTGATTTTTAAAGTAATTTCATTACTTTACTGATTACTTGATTTTTAAAGTAATATCATTACTTTCCTTATTACTTGATTTTTAAAGTAATTTCATTACTTTACTGATTACTTGATTTTTAAAGTAATATCATTACTTTCCTTATTACTTGATTTTTAAAGTAATATCATTACTTTCCTTATTACTTGATTTTTAAAGTAATTTCATTACTTTCCTTATTACTTGATTTTTAAAGTAACTGTGACTTGATTAAAAAAACTATTTCATTACTTTACTGATAACTTGATTTTAAAAGTAACTGTTACTTCTCTCAATATTTGATTTTAAAAGTAACGCAGCTACTCTATTAATTGATTTTAAAAGTAACTACAATGGGCTTCCAAGTTCCTTCATGAGTTACAACAGTTGCATTTAAGAATAGTTCATGCAAGTTAAAATACTTTTTTTTTTATAAAATATATACACTATAAAAAAAAAAAAAAAAAGGAAAGACTGTCGACTTCACTTAACATAAGTATTTTTTTAAATGTAAAATAAAGACCTTTTTTTAACGTTTACAGTAAAGAATCATAAGCGCTCGTTTCCCAACCTTTGTTGAGCCAAAGCTAACGTTAAACAAAAGAAGAATGGCAAACCCGAACCTGACCTTTTTTTTTTGCTAGTCTAATTGAACGTTGGCGATAACGTTGTCGAACGTTTGCGACCACAGCGAGTCACTGATGCGTTTGCGGATGCCGTGTTGCGTGTCAGTGGGTCAAGTGGAGATTATGTACCGATGACGTGGCGCACATCTGTCGATAGTCATGAAAACAAAAGCTGACATGAAGACCGCACGCGCTGTCAGCAACGCAAATAAACAAAAAAAACAGCACACATTTTGAAAAGCAAACAAATCATCCGGAGCGTGTTGCTACTGTCATGCCTGACTCAAAATGGTGGCGCATATTCAACAATAATTCAAACTCAACTTCAAACCCTAATACTAACATTCAACCCATTGCTTAAAACATGACCCCTAATTTCAAAACCTAAATAAGGTTTGAAACCTTTACTTTCCGCTGACACCCTCACTCTTGCGTGAAAGCCAAATTTCAAGCTCCAACCTTGTCTTGACACCCTTTACACTTGTTTAGTGAGTTCAAATTCAAGCGCTAACCTAACGGCAGTCAATAAAAACCGGCGTGCGGACCTCGGACCCGCGTTCTGCACTCCTGACCGCAGCGGATTGTGAAAGTCCGTCCGTCTTTGAAATGCGGTTTTGACGATGCCCCTCCCACAATTCCTGCGAGAACTTCCTTCTCCTTGATGGCCAGCCGGCTGAGCTCAAGACAGCGCCACCTGCCTGTCCGTCCCTCCCTCCGTCCGTCCGTCCCTCCGTCCGTCTGTCTATCTGAGTTGCTGCATGCAGCTGGCCCCCCTCCGCAGAAACGAGCACAAACAACATTCCAGCTTGGCTCCAACAACTCCTCGTCTCCTTTCGTCTTTTGGTTCTTCTCTCCAACGCACTCGTCGAACCTCCTGCATATTTTTCCGCCTCGCTTCATTCTACACCTCCCCCTTCCCTCCCCCCACCACGTTCCATTCACATGAACTTTCATTTACAGCAGTGCCGTGACGTCATGAATCTCAGTACCCCCCCCCCCCCCCCCACACCCCCCCTCGTCTCAACAGCCGGCTCGACTCGATTCCTCCCGCTCGAGCGAAGCTTCCTTCAACAAATTCCCTCTCAGTTTTTTGCAGTCGTCATCTGCTGTGAATATTCTTTTGGATTCAGTCCGCTGCCTTTTAAAGGATGCCGTCGTTCAGGCATGAGATGCGACGTGAGCGTTAAAAAAAAATAATAATAAAAAGAAGAGCTCAACTGTGAGAGGTCGTCTGCGTGTTGAAGTGTTAAAAATAGCACACGGCGAGCTGCCATCCGTGCAGCAAAAGACACTTAAAGGGTCTTTAATGTTGTGAATTGCAGGTGTCAAACTCAAGGTCCGGGGACCCCGATTAGGACCGCCACCTCATATTTATGCAGTTCGCAAAGGCAAATCATGTCGACTTCATTGTTCTTGCTAAAATATGAAAATTGCAAATTGTCATTCCCTTTCGATAGCGTTGATATATTGAAAGCATTTTTTTTTTTTAATCATCCATCAAATTGTGTACACAGTATGTAGTAACGTGTGCTGATAATACATTTATTTGGGTTCACAGTCACAACGGCCCTCCACGGAAAAAATAATAATTACGATGTGACTCGCAACAAAAAAAAAAGAAGAGTTTTGTGGCTATCTTCATTAGGTGTACCTGAACAAGCTAATGCTAAGTCATAGGTTTTATATTTGGAGGTTCAAGCATGGGTTAGGGTTTTAATCAATTGGGATAGGCTTGCAAATTTGTGAATCAATTCTGGGTTATGAGGCCGAGGTTTGTGTATAAAGCCCAAGTTAGAGTTGAAAATTTGTGTTTGAACGAAGCTAAACTAAGATAAGCTTTCAAATGATGGTTTCAAAAAGGGCTACAATTTCAAATTAGGGTTTGAAGCCAAGGTTAGGGTTTCAAGAGGTTAAAAATGAGAAAAATGGGAAAAATCAGGAGAGCCAGCGTTTCAATTGAGGTTTTTGAGCTAACTAGCTCCCTAGCTAGCTCATATGGTGCTCGTTTACCTGCTAGGGAGTTAGATAGCTAGCTAGCTAGCTAGCTAGCAGCTAAAGCCAAACTGTGGCAGGGATTTTACACTTGAAGCCATGTTTTCAGTACTCAGTCAGGGTTTGTGATTGAACGAAGCTAAACTAAGATAAGCTTTCAAATGATGGTTTCAAGCCTTTGTTTTTGGTTTCAAAAAGGGCTACAATTTCAAATTAGGGTTTGAAGGCAAGGTTAGGGTTTCAAGAGGTTAAAAATGAGAAAAATGGGAAAAATCAGGAGAGCCAGCGTTTCAATTGAGGTTTTTGAGCTAACTAGCTCCCTAGCTAGCTCATATGGTGCTCGTTTACCTGCTAGGGAGTTAGATAGCTAGCTAGCTAGCTAGCTAGCAGCTAAAGCCAAACTGTGGCAGGGATTTTACACTTGAAGCCATGTTTTCAGTACTCAGTCAGGGTTTGTGTTTGAACGAAGCTAAACTAAGATAAGCTTTCAAATGATGGTTTCAAGCCTTTGTTTTTGGTTTCAAAAAGGGCTACAATTTCAAATTAGGGTTTGAAGGCAAGGTTAGGGTTTCAAGAGGTTAAAAATGAGAAAAATCAGGAGAGCCAGCGTTTCAATTGAGGTTTTTGAGCTAACTAGCTCCCTAGCTAGCTCATATGGTGCTCGTTTACCTGCTAGGGAGTTAGATAGCTAGCTAGCTAGCTAGCTAGCTAGCAGCTAAAGCCAAACTGTGGCAGGGATTTTACACTTGAAGCCATGTTTTCAGTACTCAGTTAGGGTTTGAAAATAATGTGAATTAAGCCAAGTTTGACTCCACCAATGTGCGAAACCGCCGCATTGCAGCGCCATCTACTGAACAGGAGGACTTACTATACTCGATGCCAAATTGTTTATTGGCCTGATACAAATTTTATTGGCTATCTTGATCATTTATTATTTCCATTTTTATTCCCGTTTGTGCACTAATGCATCAAGTGAGCTCATGCAGTTGACACTCTCACCTTATAGCGCTTAACCCTACGTGGGGGGGGGGGGGGGTCAAGGGGGGGTCACGTCCCCGTCTGCCATGTAGATTAAAACAACCCGCCGAGACGACGCCAACACGCGCTGCACCTCTAACCTGATCCGCCAGCATTACGAGAAGCGATTTACAAGTGACAGACGACCATCGGCGACCGCTCCCTCCGCACTCCAGCCTCTCCCATTCATCCTCTTCCCAATCGAGAAGGCTTTGATGAGCTAATCTCGTCGCCGAGGCTTCTTCTTAAGCGGACGTCTGCGAGCACGTCAAGGCCTTTATTAAGTGCCTCGTCGTACGACGCAAAACACTCAGCGGTGCGTTCGCGACACGCGCTCAAATGACGGCTAAACACTTCCGACAAGGGTAAGTCGTCCTACTTTGGATGGCAGCGACTGCACGGGTGGCGAGCTTGTCGTTGCCAAGGTTCGTGCCCGGGTCAGGGATTCAAATGAGTGTTTGAAGTCAAAGGTGAGGTTACAAATTTGAGGCTTTGGGCACCAGATGGTGGAGATAAAGCACGATATAAAAAGCGGTCAATTGACCATTTAGCAAATTAGGCTATAAAGTCTAGGTTCGGGTCACAAGTCTGGGTTAGAGGCCGAGATTAAAGGTATCAAGGTTGGAAGTTTAAAATTAACATTAGAAGCCTGGGTCAGTGTTTTTAGTTCAAATGAAGGTTCAATGACGACGTTTAGGTTTCAAATTAGAGTCTTAGTCTCAGTTAGCATTTGAAATGTGTGTTGGGGTTTCAAATCAGGGTTTGAAACCCAAAGTAAGCTTTGAAGCCGGTGTTAGCATTTTAAATTTCGGGTTTCAAGCCAGAGGTAGGTTTTCAAATGAAGGTTTTCAAGTCCAGGTTAGGTTTTCCAATGAAGGTTTTCAAGTCCAGGTTAGGTTTTCCAATGAAGGTTTTGAGGTCTGGGTCTGAAGTCTGAGTTCTGGTTTCAAGTTCTGGGTTTCAAATTCTGGTTTCAAGTTCTGGTTTCAAGTTCTGGTTTCAAGTTCTGGTTTCAAGTTCTGGTTTCAAGTTCGGGTTTCAAGTTCTGGTTTCATGTTCTGGTTTCAAGTTCTGGTTTCAAATTCTGGTTTCAAGTTCTGGTTTCAAGTTCTGGTTTCAAGTTCTGGTTTCAAATTCTGGTTTCAAGTTCTGGTTTCAAGTTCTGGTTTCAAGTTCTGGTTTCAAGTTCTGGTTTCAAGTTCTGGTTTCAAGTTTGTTTTTGGCTTTCAAGGCTGGAGGCCGGCGCTAAAGTTTCAAATGTGTGTTTGAAGTCAGGGCGAGGTTAGAGATCCAAATGAAGAGATTTGTCATTCTTGTTTTAAGCCAAAATTGAGGTTGAGGTTTCAAATGACAGCTTCAAACCAGGATTAGGGTTTCAAGTCAGGTGGGTCAGCATCAGTCGTTTTTCCACAATTGAAAGGGTCAGCCCAAGAATTTTGTTCTTCTTCTCGCTTTCCCTGCTGGGATAAGAAACAAGCTCGGCCGCTGGTTTCTTTCATCTGCAGCTGGTACAAAAAAATGTGACGCACCGTTTCACACGGATTACAACGTTTTTCAAGCCAACTTCAATTGGCGGGTATTATACTGAATATTCTTTTTAATGCAATAACGGTATATAATTACATTGCGCGAAGAATAACATTGTGATCGGCCCCAAAATGTGATATACAGTAAAAAAAAAAAAAAAAAAAAAAATTATTTGTTATTCCATTACTAGAACAAGTTTTCAATATATTTGATGATTGCAATTTTTGGGTGTTGAAACACATTTACAATGTAAATAAATAGTTATTGTGTATTTTTTCTATTTCTGGTGAGTTCTGTAACATAACAGTCACGTTATTACAGTTTCAGTATTCCTATTTCATCTTTATTTAAATAATTAGACCGCATATTGTAGCAAAAAAAAAATAGAGACTGTGACATTTGTACCACCACGAAAGCCTTTGCACCTTTGAAAAAAATAATTTCCGTCAAACTTGCAGTAATGAACCAGAAATGAGCAACAAGGCCGAACCACCAAACGAGCCTGAAACATGCCAAGAAAATCCATGTGTGTGTTTTTGGGGTCAACACACACACTTGATGTGGTCATCCAGCGATGACTCATCCCACAATGCTTTGCTCCTCCCAATAACAAGCTCCGGCTACACTTTGCCACATCACCTCCACATTTCCAACCAACTGAATTTCCACACCTCCAAGCAGTAGATGCTTAAAACTTGTTCTTCGCATATCAACAAGGATCCGTTTTCATTCTGAATTATAGGGAGTGGACAAAAAAAAAAAAAAAAAAGAATTTCGGACTATAATGCTAATGCTAATAAATACACCACATCTTATCAAAGCAATCCCCAGATAGCATCATGCTAACACGACCGCCTGAGCAGCGTGAAAGGTCACATCAGAGTCATCCGGCTGGATGCTGACTGCGGGGGCTTTCGAGGCAATGCCATGACATCATTTATTACTACTTTCCTAGCCTTGCTGAGCTTTGGCTGCATTTTAGGATTAGCACGACGCACTCACAACTCAAGTCAGTTTTCCTCATTTAACTGAATGGAAATGCCAGTAATCCGTTCCAGCGAGCCAAAAAAACACCAACAAAAATGGTTGTAAGGTGTTTATTTTTTTTTTTTTTTTAAGAGCACTCCAGCAGCACTCCACAGTATTGCACTTCATAAAAACATACAGTTTTATTTCAATTGAATGTCAAACTTGTAACAGTTATGCAAGTGTGTGCACCTTGGCCACCAGGGGGTAGTCTTGCACAGACAGATATAACTATACTTTAATTTGACGGGCCATTCTCCCGTCACGTGTGTATCTTACGTTAGCTCTCACAGCATATTGAAGTCGTTTAGCTTTTTCACTTCCCTTCTCAGAGATACTGAGGCAAATGTGCCGCGTCATGTTTAGGGTTAAAACAACACACAAGTGTTGACAGAATACACAATTGGTAGTACGATTGCTCTTCTGTCAAACTTAATTTCATCAAAATTTGACAAATCGGGATTGAGGACAAAGTCCGCCAACGTGACTCGCGTCGCAAAGTTGCCGACCAGAAGCGCGAGCGCCTCGTTTTCATCTCGCTTTGCACACGTTTGTCTAACCCTGACGAACACGTGACGAGTCAGCACTTTTATCACCGTCGCTGAGACAACAACAAAGAAAGGCGGCAGACGGCGTCAAATCACCCTGTCAAGCTCGCACGACGATTAGGAAGCGCGTTAAAACGTGTGGTTTGAAATGTGCTGCATCTTTCCACGTGTTTCGTTTTGACACTTGAGTAGGAATGTTAGTTCTGGCGGGGCATGTTTCAGAAGAGGAGCCAAAATCGTAGTAATCAATTTGAGGCAACCACAAGAATGACAAAAAAAAAAGGCACGATCGCAACCGCAGCAGATCCCAACAGGCATCCGTGAAACGCTAATAACGGCAGTTCCTCGTACCAGCTGACTTCAGGCGGCTGCTTGCCCGGCCAATCACGAGGGCATAAAGAGAAAAAATAATCATTCGCAATAACGATGGAGAATTTTTTTGGAGTGTTCTCAAATTCAGTTTCGAGAATGTGGGAGGAGTCCGTACTGTCTTCAGAAAAACCCCCGCAAGCAACCGGAGGGCTGCCTTGGATTCAAACAAAGAACCTCTCAACTTGTGTCCTGCTACTGATGCGGTATTTGTGTTGTTGTTTGACAGATCCGAACCGCCATTCATCCATTTGCCATACCGCTTGTCCCCACCAGGGTTGCGGGTGAGCCGGAGCATATCCCAGCTGGCTTTGAACGAGAGGCGGGGCACGCCCTGGATTGGTCGCCAATCAATTAATTACAGGACACAAACAAACAACCATGAATTCTCGCATTCACGTGTGGACAATTTAGATTCTTAAATAATGAACATAATGCATCTTCCAAATGAGCCACTTTCAAGTTAAAGAACACTGACAGAATATAACGATTCATTTGGACATATTATCAACAGACTATAAGAAATGGTTAATTCCGACCTATGTGTGATGAAAACAGTTCAAGATTCTGGGTCAAATTGACCCATTTCAAGAGTGAAAAAGTATATTATATATATATATGTGGGAATCTTTGAATGTCTCACGATTCGATTCAATTCCGATTTTTGGGTATGCGATTCGATTCAGAATAGATTTTTGATAAGGAGCGATTTTTGATTCAAAATGATTTGATTGACAATGATTTTTGCTTGAATTTATAGATGTTCAAGGAATCGGAATATTCTACTCCAGTCTGACTCGCTAATGCTAATTAGTAATCTACTCGCGGCACTTTTATCATTCAAAAGAACGGCTCCACACAGCAAAAAAAACAAACTTTTATTGGAATAACTTGATTGTGACTTTTTCCTCCTTCTCTCTAATGTGGCTACAACTTAACAGTGTATTAGACCGCGTGGAACCACACTGCCCCTTAGTGGCCAAATTGCGTGCAACATGAACAGCGCTCCAAATAAAAAGGCACACACAGACAAAGGCAAGACAGTATAAAATAATTTAAATAAAATCGATTTTGGGACATTTAATCGACTTTTTTGGCACACCCCTAATATATATATATCTATATATATATATAGCAATTAAACGTCTTATTGGCAGACAATTAAAATTGTTCACCATGTTCGACATTTTCAAATGTTAAATGTTTATTGTGATGCTTTTGAACATAGCCTGGGTCAAATTGACCCATGATTTTAACATTTAAAAACTACAAATTAGTTTTAAAAAAATTGCTACAAAACCTCTCAATTAAAATGGCCCATTTAAACACATTTTCAATTAAATTGAAAATGTTTATCGGAATGCTTTATTATAAATATACGCTGGGTCAACTTGACCCATTTTGAAATTTGTAGTTTTCGCAATGAAATTATTATTATTATTATTTTAAATCAACTGACAATTCAAATGTTTCACTTTGACATATTTGCATTGAAAACTGTTAATCATGAGCTATCATTAATTTTTTTTGGGGTGCTTTTAGGACATTTAAACATAT
Organism: Leptonotus elevatus; assembly: GCF_054856555.1. Classification (NCBI taxonomy): domain Eukaryota; kingdom Metazoa; phylum Chordata; class Actinopteri; order Syngnathiformes; family Syngnathidae; genus Leptonotus; species Leptonotus elevatus. The sequence goes on along the minus strand of NC_141245.1, from coordinate 24,425,492 downwards.
AGCACAGGTCAAACTGACCCATTTGAAAGTTAAAGAACTACAAATAGTAGGTTTTCATGTTGTTGTTTTTTTAAAGAATGGTTTATTTGAAATATTTGCAACGAAAGTTGCTCATGTTTATTGGGATGTGTTCTTATCATTAAATATAGTTTGGGTCAAATTGACCCAGAAACATTCTTGCTGTTCCTGAGAAACCAACCTGACAGGAGGCTTAAATAAACCTTCAACCTAATACGTATGTTTTGGAAACAGGGAAGAACCCAGAACCTCACAACTGTGAGGCAGATGAGCAAACCACTAGCGCACCATGCAATCCCGATGAAATGTTGCTCTATTTTGGGGACACCAAAACCAAGATGAGACATTCACCAGTTAAACGGCTGACGCAGCTTGCAAAAAAACAAACAAAAAAAAAACGCTCTTCACACACTTCCATACATTCCATCGACTTTCATGAGTTATTGCACAAAAAGTGTCCTCGGCTCCCCCCCGGAAAGCGCCCTGACACGATTGCGACCGGCCCACATCTGCCTCGCGACAAGCCACCCTCGCCTCCGCAGCCCCCCCAAAAAGGATGGACTCAAGACAGCGAACCTCTTGCTGATGCTGCTGATGACGACGACGACGACGACGACGATCTGCCCTCAGGCGTCGTCGACAAGCAACCCCCCCCCCCCCCCCCCCCTCCCGTGACCGCCAATGACGCCCGAGGTCTTGCTCTTTACACAAAGACCTGCTGGTCGATAAGAAATCATCGGCAGGGAACATTATTACTGGCTGCTGCTGCTGCTGCAGCGCAATAGCGCGCACACGCGCACACGCGCACACACACGCACAGCAGTGACATAAGCAAACAAGCTGACTCACATGTACCCCACACACTGGACACACTGCAGCAAAAGAGAGGGGGGGGGGGGCACACCTGCTACACGAGATCCAGTCACCACGCTTGCAACCCTAAAAACCCCGGATGTTTCCCTCACGGAAAAAGAAGATCCGTCACATCCCCACAACGCATTCATTATTCATCCGCAGTTATCCGGGGTGGAAGTGCAGAACAACAAAAGGAGGCCACGCGTGTCGTGTGCATGTATGTTTGGGGGGGGGGGGGGGTACTCACATGAAATCCCAGCAGCAGGAGGAGGAGGAGGAGGAGGAGAAGCAGGAGGAGCAGGAAGGGACGAGGGCGACTGAGGCGTCAGCATCGCAAGCACGCTGAGAGAAAGTCGGCCATTGTGCGACTCCGCGGTCTCCTTCGATAGTCCCGAACGCGCACAGAGCAGCCTCAGAAAGCAAAGGAAAGGAAAGGGCAGGGTCTGTCTGGGAGGAGGGGGCGGGGGAGGGGGAGGGGGAGGGGGAGGGGGAGGGGTGGCGAGGAAGAGGCTAAAGGGAAAGGAGAGGAAGGAAGGAGGTGGTGATGGGAGTGGCGTCTGCGCTGCATTGGTCAGGCATGTCGTGGGCGGAGCTAAATGAGCCAATGCCATGTGGAAAGGGGAGGGGGAGGGGGGGAGGTGCGAGCGGGGGGGTGGGGGGTTCTGGAGGAGTCCAATCTCAGTAACAGACGGCAAGAGTGCATGTGATGCAACAACAACAAAAAAAAGGAGGGCGGGGGGGGGGGGAGGAAAGGGAGGTCGTTTCGCTTAAGATTCCACCCAGTCAGTCACCTTAAAAGGACAAAGGATGATGCGTATTACATTTTAGGATGTGGATTACCAGAGGAAGTGAAGAATCAAAAAAAAAAAAAAAAAAAAAGCGAGACTTCTAGATGCCTTCATCAATAATAAAGCACATTTCAAGCTGGCAAAGGGCACGGAAACGATGACGGGCTAAAAAAAATAAATAAAAAAAAAAGCATGTGGTTGTAAAACTAGCCATGTAACATATTTGGGGGGAATCAGACACATGAAGCACTTTTGATGTCGTGTGATGCTGTGCAATAAAGGCAGCTGGTTGTTTGTTGGGGGGTGGGGCGCCCTTTGGAGTCATCTCCCGCCTTATCGTTCTGCAACGCGGCGTTGCCATGGAGACTGCCTCCGCAACATGGCCGCCCGCCGCAAGTCTGGCACAGCTTCGAGAGCAATACAAATGAAGTGAAGGTGACATTTTACAATCTTACTTGCAAAGGCACTTTTTTTTTTTTATTAGGTACAATATTTATTATGGTGTAGAACTGTATTGCATCATGGGTAACTCTATAAAGAATTATCCATGATACACAAACGTGGCATTTATTGTGTATTATAGTATTATGTTACAATGTGAGCACCATTCAGTAACAGTGACCTACATTTACAAACTAATCTCAAATATTGTAATAATGTATTCCCGTCGTCTTATTCGCTTAATCATCGTTTCTGTCTCTCTTGGCTGCGTTGCTTTCACTGTTTTTTTTTTGTATCCAATCACATCGCGATTTCTATGTGTTGCCATGTCAGTGCTGGTCGATGGAACTTATACTACACTAGCAATAATGTTTGTTTGTTTTTTTAACACAAAAAAAAATCTGATTTCAAATTCACCTAAAAAAAAAAACGATAAAACATAATTTTTCCATCCCGATTGAGCAAAACACATCTGTAGCGATCGAAACACAAGAGCGTTCAATAATTAGCATGTCTAGAGAGTATGGTATATTTTTTTATGTATGTTATAAATATTGTTTCTGAATTGCCTTTAGCTCATGTACATGGCATAGTTTGTGTTTTTTTTTTTTTTAAATTATTTTTTCCTTTTTTTCTTTATAAAAAATAAATAAAAATAAAAATAAAGAGCAATGATGATGACATTTCCAAATGAACAATACTGAGCTCTTTATAAAGAAAAAAAGTTTGTGTTGTTTTGATTGGTTCTGCAATTGTGATAGTCGGGGGGGGTGAAGTCGAGAAAATCTCGAGTGAAGGACCAGATACCAAATGTTTGGAATGTTCACATTTCACCTCGCATGAAACCTGATTTGCTGTTGCATCATAGCATGTTATGGCTGCAATGGAATCGAACCACCAACTCTCCAGGGCGGCAGACGTCGTTAGACATCTAAAATCGTCTCGGCTCAAGTCAAGTTGAAATGTTCGCCGACCGTCAGGTGTTTGTTTGCTTGCTTGCTTGTTTGTTTGGTGGGCCGGCGACACGGCATCGCTCGCAACTCGCCTCAAATGACAGGCTGCCTTTGTAACACTGACCCATTTAAGACCCCCCCCCCCTAAAAAAAACAAAAACAAAGCCATGATTGTGTGAAAGCAACAATTCATCTGATGGCATCACTGGAGTACAATATGAAGATAGCAAGTGAAACTGATGAATTACAATAGTGTTAAGTGGACACTTAAAAAAAAAAAAAAAAACTTATAGTCTATAAATGTTTCCTCGGTTCCAACATGCATTCCAATAAAAAACATTGTCAAGTTATCAATGACTTTACAGTACAACTTTACGCATGAAATCGCATCGTCTTTGGTTTCTAAGCGCTGGAAATCATCATGAACGCAACTTCCCTTAATGACCGCAACATGCTGCCATCTACTGGTAGCAGTCACAAAGCGCTCAGTGCTGCAACACGAAGCAGAGCACTCAACTGCAGCAGAGATGGGCACAAGTCCAAGTCAAGTTTCAAGTCTTTGAGACCACAAGTCCAAGTCTTGAGGTTCCAAGGCCTAGTCAAGTCCGAGTCCCCGACCTTGAGTCCAACTTGTCTCAAGTCTTTGAGACCACAAGTCCAAGTCTCGAGGTTCCAAGTCCTAGTCAAGTCCGAGTCCCCGACCTTGAGTCCAACTTGTCTCAAGTCTTTGAGACCACAAGTCCAAGTCTTGAGGTTCCAAGTCCTAGTCAAGTCCGAGTCCCTGACCTTGAGTCCAACTTGTCTCAAGTCTTTGAGACCACAAGTCTAAGTCTTGAGGTTCCAAGTCCTAGTCAAGTCCGAGTCCCCGACCTTGAGTCCAACTTGTCTCAAGTCTTTGAGACCACAAGTCCAAGTCTTGAGGTTCCAAGTCCTAGTCAAGTCCGAGTCCCCGACCTTGAGTCCAACTTGTCTCAAGTCTTTGAGACCACAAGTCCAAGTCTTGAGGTTCCAAGTCCTAGTCAAGTCCGAGTCCCCGACCTTGAGTCCAACTTGTCTCAAGTCTTTGAGACCACAAGTCCAAGTCTTGAGGTTCCAAGTCCTAGTCAAGTCCGAGTCCCCGACCTTGAGTCCAACTTGTCTCAAGTCTTTGAGGCCACAAGTCCAAGTCTTGAGGTTCCAAGTCCTAGTCAAGTCCGAGTCCCCGACCTTGAGTCCAACTTGTCTCAAGTCTTTGAGACCACAAGTCCAAGTCTTGAGGTTCCAAGTCCTAGTCAAGTCCGAGTCCCTGACCTTGAGTCCAACTTGCTGGATAAAGTCTTAGAAAGCAAACACTAAACGGTAGCACTGCAGGGGCCAGTTGCGGGTTGAAAAACTTGGACTTGGACATCTTCATCTTACTCAGAGTTGGTTTGCGGCCACTTTGCCCAACTCTTCCAGGGGCAATCGCAAAGGGTTCCCAGGCCCCCCAAGTTAGTCCGGGTAACCCGGCACACCTTAAAGCAAATGCTCAAGCCACCGATCTGGCTCTGTGCCGTCTCACCGTCTCATCTCTACGCCTGGATGTGATTGCAGGTCCAAGTGCCCAAGTGTTCTTGACATGATCAACATCTCAAACGACACAAGGGTCTGTGTACTGCGCGCCATCGTTTTCTAACTACCTTCTGCATCCTCCTCTCCATTCCAACATGAACTGCCTGAATATTCATCTATCAACCTTCTTCCTCAAGTTCTCTTACTCGTCCTCATCATCCTTCCACTAATATACTCGCCATCTGTCTTCTGGATGTGTCCAACCCGTCTAATTCTGGTCTCTTTAACCCAGTGGTTCTTAACCTGGGTTCGATCGAACCCTAGGGGTTCGGTGAGTCGGTCTCAGGGGTTCGGTGGAGACTCCGCCGCAGAGGTCCACCCCTCAGTCTAGTCTGCAGTTAGTGGGCACAGTCATTGAAAGCGTCCTGCTCTGAGATTTCCTACCGGTCCGCTTTGAGGTCGCTGGTTTATGCAGCAGAGTGAGACCTCCCTATTAGACCGCTCAGAGAGGGTTAGTGACGCCGACCCCACGTCCACCTTGTTTGTTGTTTTGAGTTCATGCACTGTGTTGGCTTTGGTTATTTGAACAAGGTGATATGAATGCACAATTCATTTCGTGCACCAGTAAAAACAAATCATATTTTATTTTTTTACTAAAAAAGGGGTTCGGTGAATGAGCATATGAAACTGGTGGGGTTCGGTGCCTCCAACAAGGTTAAGAACCACTGCTTTAACCTTATCTCAAAAACAACAACACCTTGGCTGTCTCTGATCTTATTTCTAATCCCATCCAACTCATTCACGTCAAGAAACCTCAACGTCTTCATTTTAGCCACCACCAGCTCTGCGTGCGTCGTGTCTCCGGTGCCACCGTCGTTCTTCGCCGTCTCGTGAACCTTCATCCCAGCAAAGACTCTTCTATCACACGACGACACACCTAACACTTGACCCCCGCCCGTTCCCACCTGCTTGGATCTGTTTCTTCACCTTCTCACATCATTCGTTACTCTCTCTGGACTGGCGACCCTAAACATTTCAAGGCCTCGAACCCCTCTCCTTTCTCCCTGTAGCCTCACCCTTCACCCCTCAACCACTACTCCGTTCTTCTCCTTTCCAACACGGTGCCTCCACCTTTCTAAATGCTCCTCCACCCGCTCCGTGCTCCCCCACTGCGGATCGCGGCGTCGTATGCAAACGTCACGGTCCAAGTTGATTCCGGTCTAAGGTCATCATCTGCCAGCAAACAGGAAAGGGGCTCACTCGGAGTTGATCCCTGACGATCCTCACTCTGATCCACGGCTCTCATTCAGCGCCAGATCAGTTCAAATGGATTGATGACGTCGATATACGTCAATGGCACTGAAAGAGAGATTGCCTCTAATCCTCTCCGGGTATGTACCCCGTCATGGGATTTCTCTAAAACTACACCGGCACAATGCAGCCCCTTCTGGTCTTCTTCTTCTCTGTGCACCCCCATTTTAATTGTCTCTTGCTTTTGTTGCAGTTTAGATTTACAGCAGGTGTTTTTCTGTGATGTCCCGGGCTGACATTGACAGTTAACCTCGCCGCGACGGACATCCCAACTTCAGAGCAAAAAAAACCTCTGAATTCCATCCTACGAAGGAAAGCGTACTTCAGCCACGTTACTACTTTCCGGCATTCTCCGCAGTTTGGGACAACAGGCGAGGTTGGGAATGAAGACCGTCCAGTAAACACACGAGATGCCTAACAAGACTCCTCCCTCGTGAGCAAGACCCCAAGATCTTCAAACCCCGCCTGTTGCCATTCATACAACAGAACAATAGCTTAAAAAAACAGGAACCACATTTCCCACTGAGAAGCATATTTGTAAGTAAATTGAGACAAGATCATCATTATTTTTTACATGATATCCTTTTAGTAACATTTGTCTTTGGTGGTGTGCTGTGGATTTGTTTGTAAAAAAAATCTCCCTGGGCTCAGTTAAGGTTGGGAAACACGTCCCTACACACCAGTACCGAGACCTTGCTGGTCGGTGCCGGTTTCCTTGCTCGTCTGCAGTTTCCCAATATCGCCAATGCGCTTGAAAAAGCCATAAAACAGTCCAGAAGATTCTGTCTTGCTCCAAGAGCTCTTTGGTGGAACGCTTGCACCGTTGTCCTCGTGACTTTGCTCCTTGTCTTGGCAGAGGGTCGGTGCGAGGTTAAACCCCCTTTCGGTGAACTGGCAGTCTTGTTTTTGAGGTAGGTCAGGAAAGTCAAACTCCTGCTTGGACTTGCGTGCAGTCTCCTTGTCCGAGTCTCTGGTTCCAGGGATGGGAACCCACACGTCGTCGTCGTCCTCCTCAACTTCGTCCTTCTTAACTTTCACTGGTAGCGTGTGTCGGCGGGGAATGTTCCGCTTGGAAGAGGGCGGAGAGCTGAGCAAGAATCTGACCAGATCCTCGCTTGTCGGGTCTCCGGGGTACCGGTCGGTCTCCATGTCAAAAGTCCGCTGACGAATCGGGGTGGCGGTCTTCTTGGGCGATTTGAAGTTTTCGTCAGGCAACTCCGTGGAGGAGACGCTGCCCCGGCTGCTCTGGTAGAGCAAAACCTTCTTGGAAGCTTCACGCAATTTTTTGGCCTCTTCCTCGTTATTATCCTGGAGATCCTCCTCGTCGATGTCGGTGGCGGCGGAGAACGACCGACCAGAGGAGGAAATACTGGGAGTCCTGCTGCTCAGTTCTTCAACAGCACAAAGTACCACGTCCTCTCCCGCGTCCTTACCGGACGCGTCGTCCTTCTCGTTGTCCGAGCTACGTTCTTGTTGGCGGGGAGTTGCGGTGAGTTCCGCAGCCGAATTCCACTCTTTCTTCGTCACGCTCACCTTTAAAAAGCCGGCGTGTTTTGACTCGGGAAGATTCGCCTGTGAGTTGATCTCCAAAAGACTTCCCGTTTGCGGGCTTCCGCTCATGGGGCTGCCGTGAGTGGAAAAGGGTCGTCCTGACTTCCTCCTCTGGAGCCGGTTAGTCAGGAAGTTTTGCAGGATGGACTCTAAGGCGACCCCTTCCATTTCTTTGTCTCTGACGGAGCAGGTGGCCGTGGATCTGCGCTTGGCGGCACTCTGAAGACGGTTCTTGTGTCGTCGTTTCACCTCGGCCACCTCCCGAGCCATGTTTTCCTGCGAGAAGAATGCAAACCTTAACGAAAGTTGCATCCGGGGCAACTGGACGCCGACCCGTTATGCAAAAAGTTTTGTCGGTTTAAAATTGCTCGTGTGTCGTCCCACTTTTTGTGGTTCATTACATCATACATTGTGTAAAAATGACAACAGAAGAAATCTCTTGAAATACAAAATGCCTTCAACAACAACAACAACAACAAGCGGCTTCGTCTGTCCTTCCTTCCTTTTCTCGGTCTCTCCTTTGGTCTCTTGAGGCCTCCCTGATTTTATGTTTTTTGGATTTGTTGGGGTCTGGATGTTTCTTGGGCTGGGGAGGAGTTCTGGTGGGGGGTGTCTGGTCGGTGCTGGATTTCACCTTCCTTGGTTTTCTTCGGTCCCCTCGGGTCTCCTGGTGTTCGGTTTAGGTGAACGGTATGAGATTTTTTTCTAATAGGTTTTCTGGTGAGCTAACAAATACACACACGCACGCACGCACGCACGCACATACACATACTCACCCACACACACAAAAAAAAAAAAAAAAAAAAAATATATATATATATATATATGTATGTATATATATATATATATATATATATATAAAAAAAAAAAAAAAAAGCAATGATGATGACATTTCCAAATGAACAATACTGAGCTCTTAAAGAAAAAAAAACAAAAAAAAATAAAAAGAAAAAAATAAATAAAAAACAACAACAACAACAACAAACAGTCCATTTGCCTCAATCCAACTTTTGCAGATTAAAACGGATTGAGAATTTACACAGATTTAATGAGGAATCAGGATTTTTTTTTCCAACACGGGCTTAACCTGCACGGCTCGTAGAAACCTCTCGCAAAACGAGTCGAAGGTTGAGCAACACTCCTCCAGTCGGAACTTGCTGGGGTCCTCGCAGAAGTACTGCGCCACCGAGTCGCTGGTTGACTGAAGCTCCTGGAGATCCCGTTCCACCTCGTCCAAGCAGTCCTCGGCATCCTGATCCCGAGGACGGGAATTAGTCGCAGCCTAATAGCGCCTCCACTGTCAGCAACCGACAATTCCAACGGGCCTTCCTCACCTTCAGGAAATCCTCCATTTGAACCTTGAGGTCTTCCTGCTTCAAAGTATTCGCTTTGGCGTCATTTACTTTTTTGACTTGTCGATCAAACTCGACTTCAAGGTCTCTTTGAGTGATTCTGGAAACACAAGCAGGGGACATTTTCCAGTGGTGTTCATATTAAGAAGACAAAATCAATTAAGTGAAGGTTCTTTTTTTCTTTTTTTTAATAAACTACACAATGTTTGTAAGTTTTCATATCACACACGCACACAAATATATAAAGTCAAAATAAAAACAATAAAAAATAAATATAACAATAAACGTGGAATACAAAATCAATTGCTCTCATATTGATTTATTTCATGCTGCATTGTTTCATGTGCGTGAAATTTCTGCCCTTGCTGTCTGACAGACTGGCGAAATAGTTCAACCCAAAACACACTTCGGACCGTCCCCTTATTTGAATAACATTTCATGACGCATTTCATGCTGACAGCGCAGAGCATTTTGATATATTGATTGATATTTAATTATATTATTTTTTTCCAATTTTTTTTAAAAAAAATTAAATTATTTGAATCTTGTTATTTATTTATTTATTTTAAATATATAATACTATATTTTACTGTATATTTTTTTACATCATTTTTTATTAATTAATTTTAGGCCGTTTTGGTCCTTTCTACACATCAGCCATCCGTGGATGCCAACGTGGAAAATTGTTCACGAACCATGTGCAATATGGTGGCTTTTTGGAAAAGTAAAACACATGTTTTTACCTTGCGGCAGCTTTAATGTGTGCGAGTTGTTTGGGGAAGTTCAGTAGCTCCGCGTCAATGTTCTGAGCTTGCTGCAGAAAAAAAAAAAAAAAACATTTACAAAACACACAAACACAAAAAGCGCTTGATGAAAGCAACGCAGTCCACTTGCCATCACAACATAGTGCATGAGGTTCATCCCGGGTTTGTTTGCTTTGGTGTCCACCAACTTAAGCAGGGATGCCATCCGGAAGCCGACCGCGCTGCCGGCGTATCCGCCCTGTTGTCCAAACAAGCCGAGCTCACAAACGCAAACCAACGCCATCGACTGCCAATCATGTAGACGCGCTCACTCACAGCATTCATGTAATTCCCCGTCTTCAAAACCAGCCGAATGACTGAGTGCAGACTGTCACAATCCAAAAGCTCTGTAGGAAAACAAACACAAGGGAATGTTAGCAAGTTTGCACAAAGTATTAGTTTTTTTGGGGGGGGGGGGGGGAGAAAAAAAGAAAAGTAGAGCACCATTTCCAGCAGCTTTCAAAGTGCCAATAAAGTCTCTCATTTCAGCCATGAAGGGGAAAAACTCCTCTTTAAGGACCAAGATACTCAGACGCTCCTCATACCTGACACACAAACACAACGCGTCAATAGTCAACATTGATCCGCTCAATAGGAAACCTCCAAAACGAGGATGGAGGATATGGATACAGCGGGGGGCTCTCACCCGGGGATCTGGATCAGCATGAGCATGAATAGGTCAGCATCCGGGAGGGCCGTTTGGTCCCCGTTAAATTTAAGAAGCTCTTTTAACTGCAAAAATGAACGTTTTGCAACACAATTGGTTAGCCTTGCAGATCATAATGTACATAATAGTAGATTGTGTTGACAAACATCTAGTAATAAGCCGTTTATTACACTTTTCCAAGTGTATTCTCTCACAGCGGTACAGACAGTTACGACAATGTATTAGCCAGATTTGCTGTTTTTTAATCTACAGCGAACAAATGTAGTAATAACACATTTACAAACCATTTATAAAACCATTGCGCGAAAACAGTCTATAAATGTTTTGCAACATATTACGAAATTATTTTCTAACATATTACGCATCATTGAATTTCTTAGCTTACTTATAGCAGTGCATAGTCATAATCAAGTATCAACATAGTAGTTACCCAGTTATAAACTCTTCATAAGGGTAGTCTGAAAATTGGTGTGTAAGTATTCTGTGATACATGAGCATGAATAGGTCAGCATCCGGGAGGGCCGTTTGGTCCCCGTTAAATTTAAGAAGCTCTTTTAACTGCAAAAATGAATGTTTTGCAACATAATTGGTTAGCCTTGCAGATCACAATGTACATAATAGTAGATTGTGTTGACAAACATCTAGTAATAAGCCGTTTATTACACTTTTCCAAGTGTATTCTCTCACAGCGGTACAGACAGTTACGACAATGTATTAGCCAGATTTGCTGTTTTTTTAATCTACAGCAATTTAAAAAGTGCGAACAAATGTAGTAATAACACATTTATAAACCATTTATAAAACCATTGTGCGAAAATAGTCTATAAATGTTTTGCAACATATTACGAAATTATTTTCTAACATATTACGCATCATTGAATTTCTTAGTTTACTTATAGCAGTGCATAGTCATAATCAAGTATCAACATAGTAGTTACCCAGTTATAAACTCTTCATAAGGGTAGTCTGAAAATTGGTGTGTAAGTATTCTGTGATACAACAAACGCAGTCAACATTCAATGTGTTGACATGAACAGTATTTAAAAAAGAAAAAAGAAAAAAGAAAGAAAGGTGTTCCGGGTTACCTCGCCGTCATCTGGCAGCAGTTTACGCAGCTCCCGAAGTTTCCCGGGACCAAAACCGAGACCATTTCCCGCTTTGATGTCCTCAATCATGTCGGTGATGGGCCTGTGGATTGAAGAGGTGCGTTTCACCAGTCATGTTGTGTCGCAGCAATTATCCAGAAAAAAGTCTCTTTACTGAGGTTGGAGCCGTTTCACCGGCAAGCCTCGACAAGCAAACTTTGTGAAACAAAAATCTCGTTTCAAACCACACAAATTACAGATGTGTTTCAAACTCAAATCACAAATCAACTTTTCCCACTGAAATCAATGGAAACACCATTAATGAATGATTTATTTAATTTTTTTATCTTAATTTTTTTTTTAGTAGTAATTTATTTCCTAGGTTTTTTTGTAAAATAAAAATCTCCCTCTGTTCTGGTTTCAGAGAAATGGGGGGGGGGGTCTTTAAAAGACAAAACAGAAAAAAAGTATTAGTAATGTAGTAATTTTTCCCCCTGTTCTTTAAAAATAATTTCCCCCTTTGTTTTTCAGATTTATTTTTATGATTTATTTTTCTGTTTTTCTGAGTAATTTTTCCTCCTGTTATTCAGCAAAAACATTTTTTTTGGGGGGGGGGGGGTTTAATGACAGGAAAAAAAAAATCAGTAAAAGAAAAAAAATATTCAGAAAAACATAACATAAAAAAGCTCCCCCAAAAAATTTGTCAAAAAACAGGACTGTTTTTTTCTTCTTCAAGTGAATGCCATACGATTCCATAATCAATGAATCTGATTAAAAATCATGTTTTAATGTCCACGTCTTTATTATAAAAACATCACATTATTTTAAATTGACATCAATTAATTATGATTCTCCTAAAATAGGCAAAAACTTTGGTGGCCGGATGTTGTTAAATTTGCAAGTGGCAGAGTGTCTGATGTTCACTTCACTTTTGCTTGCAAAAATTGAACGAGTGTCGGCTCGTAACCTGAAAAACTTCTCACGCTTTCAAAAACATTCATAAGCATTGTTACGCTTCATACCGTTTAATGCCATTAACTTGTTGAATCATCACCCTCTTAAAATAATGGCCTATGTCGTTTTTTTTTAGGTTTTTTTTTCAGATAACTTGAAAAACTGAACCACATTTTGATTATACATATTAATAATTTAATATAACTAAGGATGTAGCAAAATTGGCTAAATATGACTTAGGCCATTATTTTAAGAGGCAGACTTAGAATGTGCAGTGCTCGTTCAACAGCCTTGAACACGCTTCTCCTCACGGCTGGATCAGGCCTGCCGGGACATGCGGATGTGACGCGGCGGCGTTGTTGTTGTGTTACGCCGAGTGCTGTTTGTTGGGTGAACTTAGCAACACGGGCCACTCACCGCCTGAACTGCTTGAGGAAAATACCGACGTTCATGCTCCTCTTGGCGCCGAGGATGGACACCTGAGGGGAGAAAAGGGTTCATTTTAAACGCAGCTGCCAAGAACAGGACCAACCCCTCAAAACAGGCTAATTTTCAGCGAGACGATTTGAAATGGTGTAAAAAAAAAATTTTTTTTTTAAATACAGATACATCTTTTTGTAATTTAACTCTACATGAGAGAAGGCAGTCTCTCATATTGACAGCATATCTGGGGCAACCTTCCTTCAGCAAACACGCACTGTGTGAAGAAGAGATAACATTCCCGAACATTACGCAATACCGTGTTTACCTTTATTCTAGAGTGCGGTGTTCACACTATCCTCCAACACTTTTTTGTAGCCTTGGAGCATTCATGGAGCGCTTGCGGGTGTGTTTGGATACATGGTCTGATTATTTCTCATATCTCATTTGGTGCGCTCCTAAGTGATTGCGGCAAAGTTGGTTCAGTTCAACTTTAATTCTATTCTATGTTTTCGTGCATTCATCCAATGGAGATCAATCGCTTCTCATTCTCAGCACATGCGTTCTTGGATTATGAAAGGATGACAAAAATACATTCAAGCACCTGTACGTTCACTAGTAACGATATACAAACATCATGATACTATAATTATCACGATATTGTGTGTGTGTGGGGGGGTGGGGAAGCTCATATCGCCCCTGTCTTCACATGGCATTGTCATGTCCTCCTATTGGCTCAGCTGCACAAAGTATCATGGTCTATTGTAGTTCACAATACTGTGTCCAGCTCAAGTATTGTTTTTTGACGGCGACATTAAAAAAATATTTGCTTGTTTGACTGATTTAGGTGAGTAACATCCATCGCAGTGGCCAAAACATGCCTAATTCACATTCAACGGCACTAATACCAACCACTAGAGGGTGCTAGAACTACACACATGGAATACAACTTTGCCTTTTTTAACAGACGTGCTGCTTTAAATATGGTGTCACATTATCGTGACAATTTTAATAATCGCCATATTGCAGTTATCGTTACATCCCTATGACAAGGTAACCACGTGAACTGAGAGTGGCCGGATGTTGTGGAGTTGTGAAGCTCACTAGTAAGTCGCACGAAGGCTTGCAACACAAAAAGATTCAAGTAAAAAAAGAACAAAAACTTAGTTATCCCACTTCGAAGAGAGAAGCCAATTTTTGGTTAAAATACCGCGAGAGGGGTATTTTTTTATTTTTGTTGCACACAAGGGATATAAACAGGGCTGGACTGGCCATCTGGCATACAGGACAGATGCCTGGTGGGCTGACAACTTTTGGGGCCAATATGCCAGTCCAGCCATGGATGTAAAGTAAAAAGTCATACAAATAAAAAATGACTCCATGATGTAGTGGGGATTTTGCTATAAACAAGTTGATACATTAAAAAAAAAAAAAGACTGTACTATTCTTTCTGTATACTCACCAGTTCCGCTACAGGGGCAGCAGCAGCCGGCGGGCTCCTCGTCCCGTTACGGCCCAGGGTGGCGAGCTGCTGCTGGTTGAGCTGCTGGGCCCGCTTGTGACTGAACAGCTCCTCCATGTGGTCCGTGTCCAGCTCGTAGTCGCCGTCCGTCCGATCCTCCGTCCAGATGTTGCGCTTGCCCATCACCGTGTGCTTGGGGATGGTCTCCCAGTTGAAGTTGCGCATCCTGGAGCGCCGACGCTCCAGTCTGGAGCTGTCCGGGCCGGGGGGCGGCGGCGGTGGTGGCGGCGGGGGAGGAGGGGGTGGCAGTAAAGGGGGTGGAGGAGGAGGTGGCGGCGGAGATTCCATCTCGATGGGGATTCAGCGACGTCGTGGCCAACTCGTGTTCTCAGCTGCGCATGATGGCTGAGAAGAAGCCCAGCAGCAGCAGCAGCAGCGGCAGCGGCAGCGGCGGCATGAGTTGGATCTTCATTGGACTCGGGTGCAACAGGAGTGTCCCGAATGGCAGCAAGAGTGACGCATTCATCCTGGGGAATAAAAAGGTGTGGAGATGTTACAACAGTGTTATTACACAACAAAGACACACCTTAGTGTTGTACATGTAGTTCACGTCAAGCATACCAGAGGAATTTGATAATTCATAATTTCAGTAGCTCTTTACAATTAACATCCATCAAATTAATCATTAATGTTAGAATTTTTTTTTTTTTTTTTTAAACATTTAACATTCAAAAAAAGCTCTAAGAGAAATAATAGATTGCGAATATTCATTCCCAAACTTAATTTAAAATGGCAAAACATGGAGTTAGCCCACTATTATTTTCAGTGGCTCAACATAGCAACACAGCAATATGTTAATTTCACATGTTAAAGCCTTTCCTGGCAGATTTTCTCTCTCGATTTTATTCTGATTTTTAATTGACAATTTTTGGGGTTTTTGTTGTGTGTGTGTGTGCATGCTTAAATTTTCCTTTTGTTACCTGCACTTTGAGCAAAAAGTCATAACTTTGTTGATATAACGTTTACTCTGCTTTTTATTTTTTTTGGTTGATTTATTTCCACGTATATCTGAACTCACACTTCATTGCAGGGTGTTCTCACTTTTTTGCCACCACTGTTTTTAGCGACAGCATGCGGCTGTTATGCAATAACATCTTTGGGAATAAAAGCTTAACATCACAGATAACATCAATAAAGTAACGCGGCGCAATCGCATAACTGAATCCAATCGCAGGCCGCGGAAGTGACTCAGCAAGCAATTTGATTAATCAAGTCATAAACAAGAAACTCACCTTTGCTTTTGCTCCTTGGAAATGCGTCCTGCGTCCTAGTTTTCCATTCCAAACTTGGCTCCTCTCGTGCTGGAACTTGAAAGAGTGTCGCAATTTCTCTTCCCTGGAAACGAGGAGGACACGCCCATGGAAAGGCGGCGGCGGCGTGCGTGCGTGCGTGCGTGCGTGCGTTGCTCACCTGTCCTGGGAAAAGGAGCGCCTCCACCTTCTAGGGGATCGCTCGTCGACCTCCTTGACTTGGTGCGAGTGGCTGGACTGTGAGCGCTGGGTTGGATTTATGGACTCGAGCAACGTGATCGGTAGCGCTTAAAAGATTGATGATGACATTGATTCGTTTTAAAGATGCAAACACACACTCTTTCAATCATTAGTGATAAGGAGGGGGTGGGGGGGGGGAACCCGGTTTTCTTATCTATTGATTGTTTAGGTAGGGAGATAGTGAAGATGGGATCTGAGTGTAATCATCCACTTCAATGCAAATGCTTGTTTACAATCCCTTCATGGGGGACAATGTCAAGATTTGCCGCTGATTTAAGATCTGCAGAAAGACCGTTTGTCTCAAACCAGTTGATGAAATTTGAACAATTGAATTGTGATATTAAAAAAAAAAGAAAAAACAAAGCACGTTTACTCCAGTCAAAACATGTAAATAGTGTCAACAGAAGTGTTTTATACTAAAAGCATGCGCTCCTAACTCAATGTGGCACCGCACCACAAGGTGGCGCCTCCTTGTTTTTGTTGTGCATACGCAGCACTTTTTCGTTTTGGCCATCAATGTTTTTGACGCAGTGTGTGTGTACACGCCTATCATGACGCGTCGGTAGCGGCCAAGAAGCCTTCTGGTTTTTGGTTTCCTTTGAATAAAGTAAGCATGTGGACTTCCACTTCCTTTGTTGCTCTCCAGTTTTTTGCTATTCAGCTGCGCCGCACGTTATAAATCAAGGACAATTGAAAAATGACCCTCAGAACAAATTCAAGCCCGAGTGGCTGTGATCATAAAAGACGACGTTTCAAGTGCCACATGTCTGCCCTGTGGGTCAAGTAGAAAAATACCCACAACAGTGTGAACAACTTGCACGTCAACTTCATATGAAGGCGACAAGAGACTCGCCAGTTTCGTTATTGCAGTATTTTTCAACATTTGCATCAAGTGCTCATTTGAATGGGAACGTCATCCAGCAGACTTTTATTTGCGAGTGCACCACAAGGACAAAGACTTGAAAACACAACGCTCTTACGCAGATTGAGAAATAGCGGAAAAGTTAAAAGTTTTTTTTTTTTTTTAAACCTCCAAATAACACCATTTAAACATAATTTGAGCATATCATTTTAAGAAGTGCACTTGGCACTAATCAATAACCAAAAAGTACCATCCACATCAAAAATATTGCAACACATTTGCTCAAAAATACTGACCAATGGCCACTGTTCATTTCGGTCGTACCATTTGATGAATTGTCAATTCAATACAGAGTCAAACGCCTGTAAAAAGTCCGGTTGTAAGAATGAGCTCAGCCGGGTACCCAAAGCAGGAGACGAAATTAACTATAGATCGTACACGAGCCAAGAAAAATGTACTCAATATACACACACAATATTTCATACATGACATGTTTCGTCCCATCATGTAAAATGACAATTATAGTAAATGAAAGCAGTTATTGCATTTCTGCCTGCGAATCTCTTCAGTCAGGACGCTTGCAACCTTGCAAAGTTGAGGCATTTGGAGTTCTTTGATGGTGAGCCATCAAACATGCTCTGCCCACACGCCAATGGTGAAAACGTGTACATCTCACAATTCTGTGTCGTCCGTCCGTCTGCTGGTTCAAATTCTGGAGCGGTCAAAGCAAATCTGGAAGATTGTTTTGGAAGAAAGTCTGAAAATGGCTGCAATGACCATAAAATGGCCGCTTTGTATGGAGGATCAAAACTGCCCAAATTAAAAAATAAATAAATAAAAGTGAAATTTTTTACTTATATTAAAAATATAATTCAAAATGTAATACAAAAAATAACTATAAATGGAAATAAAAACAACTAAATAATAGTATATAGATAATAATAAATAAAAAATGTCGAAATAAAGCATTTTTATTGATTGATTGATATTTATTTCGAATCTTTTGTTTTATTTATATTATATATTTAATTTTTTGTTTTGTTTTTTATTCATTTTTACTTATTTAATTTTGAAATATTTTTTATATCCATTTTTATTTTCACTTTTATTAAGTAATTAATTTATTCATTCATTTATTTTAAATGTTGGCAGTTTTGGTCTTCCATAGCTTTGACCCACATCGGCAATATATAAAGTTTTGCTGCCATCTAAGACACAATTCTGTCCAAAAGTTCAAATCTGGTAGCTATCAGACAAAAGTTTATCTTGAAAGAACCCCCGGAAAAGTCCCTCAAATGGCAGACTTCCTCTTGTTTCTTTGTTTCTTGAGGAAAAAATGAAAATCTTTGTGGCATCTTAACGACAAAAACGCGAAGCAATTTCAAGAGGAACATTGCGCTGCATTGCTCGGACCCGAATGATGTGTCATTTGGAACACAGAACAGAATAAAGTTCACTTACAAACTCTCATGTACTGTTCTAAAAAGATATCAAAAGACAACAAAAACAAGAATTAAATGCCCAACAGATCCGATGTCTACAAAAAAAAAAAGTCTATATTGATACTTTACATATTGTTTTATATATACATTGAAATGAACGGACCATCAAATAGTGTGTAGCTTAACAAATGAGATATAAGTGAAACCTACACCAAGTAAAGTAGAACAAGTGAAAATCGCAAAAAGAAAAGAAAAAGACTTTTATGTTATCTCATTTTTCCATCGTGCAATAAACACCTGTCACTGTTCCTCCAGCCAGGACGGCTTGTCGGCGCCGGGCGGCTTTAACTTGACGTTGAACTGCACCAGAGTTTGTTCCAGCTGCTGCTGGTTGCCGGCGAAGTAGGCCGAGATGGCGTTGTGGAAGAGCAGCAGCTGCTTGTGCATCACTTTCACCTGCGAAAAACGACAAACGGCATCCAAAGTAGGACTTAAGGGAGCTCATGACATTTTGCCACAAGATGGCAGCAACACATCTAACAACAGCCAGCATTGTGGGAAAGTAACACTCAATTGGGCGAGCTCATTTCAAGGTACCGAGTGCTCACGAACGCTGCTGATACCAGTCACCGGCACCCTCTTGTATCAAGTAAACAGCATGGATGGCTGGCAGAATGCTTTTCTAGGTGAACTGCATCCATGCCAATCCTCTCAAATGCTCCTACCCTTTGTAATGAAAACGTCCAATTTTTGGCTGTTTATTAATATTAATATCAAATATAAAGCATATGAAAAAAAAATCACAGAGTGACCTGAAATTGCACCCAATTGTCCAAAACATGTTGAAGTTCAAAATGGTACCGTCCAAAATTTCTAAATTATTACTGTGATTATTATATGGGGAAAACAATTTTTTATATTGCACATGAGTAAAAATGTCCAAATTTTGGCCCATTGACTCTCATTATAAATCATAATTTTTCATGTTTTTTGATGCACTGTACACCTAATATGTTATAGTGCATTTCCCGCGATTACCCACTTTATCCCTTCAACGTAGGACTTTTAATTATTTTTAACTTTAGAGTAATAAAAGCCATAATACACCAGATGGCGCTAGAGAGCTAATTATCATTTTTGGTTGAGCTGACTTATGTGCTTTCTATGGCCCCATTCTTATACCAAAACAAGAAAGCACGGTTGGGATCGAGAGCTCAGCCCTGAGCGTGTGCGGACGCAGTAACAGTGATGTGCACACGCTTATGAGTGCATGTGTGTGCGTGAATATTCCAATTTGAATGAGTTTTTTTTATATATATACACAGATGATAGTTATTTGTGCTCTTAGGACAATATTGCTTTTATTGTCATTAGAGGGCATCAAAAACAATAAATAAAAACTATACTGTATATGTAAGGATAGGTCTGATGCCACTGAACATTTTGAGTGGTCGCAAGTAAAAAAAAATACTCCAAAATGACTTCCAATAAAGAGTCAAATTTGGGCTCATTTGACTTATGTGTCATAAAAACAATTTTACCTGACGAGGGTTTTAAGACTTCTCCAAGTTTATTTATATATGTTTATGGTTGCTTTGAGTCCCACTGTCGTATTGTGTTCAGCAGGGTTCCATTTTGGGGCCCCTGCTGTTTTCATTGAATTTGCTGCCCCTGGGTTCCATTTTAAGAAAGCATGGTATTTCTTGTCACTGCTTTGCTGAGTATTTTATCTTTAATCCATTCAATATTTCTTCGTATTTTGAATAGGCTGTTATTAAATACTTACATTGGGATTAATTTTCCAATTTCTTAGTGTCATGCCCAACAGTTAGTAGTCGAACCTGTTGGTTAGCTCAAGCCAAAGCCATGTCTCCTACAAAATGTTTTGGCGCCATCTGGTGGCATATCGGTGCCGCACACCTTTGCTGAACAATCCAAACCTTGTTCTCCTCTAAGAACTTGAGCTTGATGCTGACGTCGCTGCGCAGCCGCTCGTATTTGTCCCTGTGCACTTGGTAGTCGTGCTGGGCCATTTCGATGCGGACCATGGCGGCGCTGTCCCTCGGGCCCAAACTCAACTCTTCCAAATCGGACCGGTAGGCGTCAAACTCCAGCCTGAGCGCGACAGGAAATGGCGGCCGTCACATGGCAGGGAAGCCCGCACGAGGACGTCCAGCCGGCGTTTGCGTTTGCGTTACCTTGCGTTTTCATAGTGCTTGATGGTCAACAGGGTGTCCTCCATGGTTTTGTTGACCAAAGTGTCGATGCTGGACACGAAGAAGCTGATGGCGCTCAGCAGGGACTCGCCGTTCTTGCACAATAGCTTTTGAGTTTCTGCGTTATAGCCGAACTCATCCTGAAGAGACGGTGGGAAAAAAAAAAACATGAAACGTAAAATGGCATCCTTCACTAAGTAGCCAATTTCACTAATAAACTGGTCCAAAAATTATTATTATTATTATTTATTTACTAGCAATTACGGCTCGACCCACGCTGATGCTGATTCCTATTTTTGGCAGAAAAAAATTACGATGACCGTACAAAGACATGCAAAAAAAACAAAAAAACATTAACTGATGAAGTTATCTGTCGATTGACGTATGCATGTATAATAATAATAAAAAATTTAAAAAATCATCTAAAAGAAGATGGCAAGGTCTTAACATTTTTTTAGATTTGGATTAAAAAAATAACACGGACGTGTTAGGGGTGTCAGGCAATTATTTTTTCTAATCGTAATTAATCGCATGACTTCACTAATTAACTCACAATTAATCGCAAATTTAAACGTAAAATATTTCTCCTGAGTGTTCATACTCTTAACATAAAAGTGAAAGAAAATGTTAAACTAATAGAAATATGGCTGCATCTTTTAGTAATTTCATAATAATTCATAAAATTGAGTTAAAATTAAAAAGATGTACTGTAAAAAACGAGTGTAATATTGATTTGTGTTGAGGTCATTTTTTTCTGCCACTAGATGGCATAATTGCATTTGTAAGACGCTGGTGACAGCTCAGTGCAATCTTTAACATGAAGTAATTTTTTTAAAATTGTGAAATACAAATTGACCCCAGTCTCCACAAATATATGCACTATTATTACTGCTAAATTTCGACGTGGACGTGTCTGCTGCATTGCGACTGGAATTCCCCCAGTACAGGTTTTCCAAGTAAGGCAAGGTCATTAATCGCGTATTAAATTTTTTTTGTAGCGTTGAAGGAACTTGAAATTAACTCAAAATTAAAGCACTCATTTTGGCACCCTAATCTTAAGACATTTGCAAAACACAATTTTCATTGCTGTGCTGCCATCTTTTTTTTTTATTTGATTCTTTATTTACTCTATTGTTGTCATTATCTTTGTCTTATGTTATGATGTGCTAATGTTGTAAAAAAAAAGAAAAAAAAAAGGGAAATAAAAATTCAAGCACGGCCTTTTTTTCCCCTCAAATATATTTCTGAGATGATCTCACATGCAGAGCAGAGCGTAAGCTGTGAACCCGAGACAGACACGAGAGGCGCGCGCTGAAGGCTACCTGCAGCTCCGGCGACTTCTGGCCGAGGTCGGCGAAGGTGTCCCCGAGGGCCTGCTGCGTCTGCACCATGCTCTGGAAGTGGCCGGTGAGCGCCGTGGCCAGCCGGAGGATGTTCTCGTACTTGCTCTTGGTGTCTCTCAGCAAGTCAATCTGGGCCTCCAGTTCCAGGTCGACCGTCCGCGAGCCTCGGCCGAAGCGCTCCGAGAACATCTGCTTGGTGCACTGAGGGAGACGGATCACACACAGTCAATTCTGTGGAGTAAATTGGACTCTGTTTAGAGTGGGACCAAATAGACTCCGTTTTAGAGTAATTAGTTCAGGCGATAATTTTTTTTAAAATCGGAATTAATCTCATGACTTCAATAGTTAACTCACAATTAATTGCAAATTTTATCTGTTCTAAATGTACAATCAAATGTACATTAAAATATTTAAAGTATTAAAAGTTTTCAACATAAAAATGGAAACATTTTAAACTAATAGAAATATGGCTGCATCTTTTGGTCATTTCATAATAATTCATAAAATTGAGTTAAAATTAAAAAGATGTCCTGTGCTGTAAAAAACGAGTGTGATGTGATTGGTAATTTTTCTGCCACTAGATGGCATAATTGCATTTGTAAGACGGTAACAGCTCAGTGCATTCTTCTTTTCATATTTCTAATCTTGAACATGAAGTAATTTGTGAAATTCTGCACATTTTTACAATTGCAAAATACAACTTGACCCCAGTTTTCACAAATACAAGTAATGTGTTTGGTTATTATAGTTTTGGAAATTTCATTATAGTTATTTTTTATTTTTTAAATTGAGTTGGTTTTGATTAGTTTTCAGGGTGGCTCTGTTAGTTTTTATTAGTTATAGTTATTTCCAAAATTCTTAGTTTAAGTAATAGTTTTGTTTAAAAAAAATAAAAGTGTAAGATTTAATAAATACCGTGGTAAAATGAAAAAAAGTAACAAACTTCTTACTTAGAGTTGCGTTTCGTCGGAATTAAATGAAAAAGTAGGCAAGGCGAGCCATTGGAGCCAAAAGTCAAACACGCAAAATTGTCAGCTCGGAGCGACGTCATCTGAAGGTGCTTTTCTATTGGCTGCTGCTCGATGACGTCACTTCCGCGCGACAAACTTTCAAGCGTACTTATTCTGGCTAATATCAAAATAAATATAGTTAAATCGCATTTCAAATCAACCCAAAAGGTTTGTGTATTAAAATTAATTACCAACGACAAAAACTAAGGACATTTTTGTTATAATTTATAGTTTTAGTTTTGTAAATGTAGTTTCAGTTGGTTTTAGTTTTTTTTGTAAAAGCATTTTTGTTTTCATTTTATTTTGTTAACCAAAAATGTTTTTTGAATTTTTGTTCTAGTTATTTCGTTACAGATAACTAAAATAACCTTGGTCTGGTCTCCTTGGAAATAAGCAAAACAAGAGGAGTGGCATGGTTCAGGTAGCAGTGTGGCAGTCTCCCAAGCGGAAGGTCGTGAGTTTGTTCCTCAACCCTTGAGTGAGTTGTATTTTTCTTCTTCACTTCTTTATTTTACTCTCTTCCAATTGTAAACACGGAGTCTATTTGGTCCCACTCTAAATAGAGTCAAATTCACTCTACAGAATTGAATGTGTACCCATTTTGAAAATTTTAAGTGTAAAATGTGGCCCATGCAGCAAAATGCATAGCTTATTACCTTATATGTGTTGATGCCCCATTTCTTCACACTGTCCAGCTTCTCCACAGCCACGCCACGGGACACTTCATCCACCGCGTTGCAGGCGTTATGGTTCGAGGAGCCTTCAAAAAAAAAAAAAAAAAAAAAAAAAAAAAAAGAGCAGCAAACATAAGCTAGCTGACTCATGTTAGTCAGTCGTGACGGACACAGGAGTCGTGGCAATGAGTGAATGAGGAGACGGTGACGGGCTTCGGCGATGATACCTGCTCGCGGCTCGCTGCCGTGCCGCGCCAGTCGGCTGGCGGCGGCGGGCTGGCCGGTGGGCAAGCTAGCGGTCCGAGATTTCATGCGGATGTCTGCGATGGGATTGATGGCGAGGATGCGGAACATGGGTGAGAAAAGCTTAACGGAAAGTGAAATGTGTCTTTTTGGCGTCAACGATTGAAGATGTGGCCGGCATGCGTTTTTTTTTTTCTCATGCACTCGGGAAACAAGGAAGAATGGAGTTAATGAGATGAAATGCAAACAGCAACAACAACAGCCAGTCTTACTAGTTTCAGACAATACAATATTACAAATAAATGCTCTTATTTGGTTAGTGTGTCCTTTAACCCTCCTGTTATGTTTGTGTCTTTGGTGCACCACAAAAGTATTTCGTTCATATTTCGTATAACCCTTGGCTGTCAACGCTAATGAGCTCTTTTATTTTTGGAGGTGACTTCTAAGCACGGCACAATATAATTGGTTGCTTGCAGAGTTCATTCAATGAGCCACCTCTTAGAAGTTAATTGCCTAAAATTTAATTCCCCCCGCCTCCTTCTTAACATAGTTACACGTGCTGTTGGTGGTGGTGGGGGTGGGGGGGGGGTTGAAAGAGACACTTAAACAAATGCCTTTTGATTAATGTGCATAGTCCTCAAAAAACAAAAAGACAAAACAAAACACAAGGTGCCAGCGTGTACTAGTTAGCCTCAATGACAACATAAGTAGCTCCCGGGTCTGTTCTAAAAATACTTACTAAGAATTAAAAGCAGAAAATTGTCAACATTTATTTTTTGCTTATTTATTTATTCAAACGTAATATGGTACACATTTGCAAATGTGTACTCTTACTGCATTCTATATTTTGATTTAAAAAAAATATATAGGTGGTGTCCAATGGGGGGGAAGGGTTTATTTACCCAAATATTTTAAAACATTGCTGTAATATCACGATATTTTAATAATATCGGCCCATGCGGGGCCATTCATTTGCAGCCTGGATGCAGAGTGTGTGTGAATATCACATGCGGCGCTTTTAGCAAAGGTTTGTCAAAAGTTTGTCAATTTTGTCACTTCTTCAGAAAGGTCGTATAGACTCACCATAAAACATAACATAAGGGTTAAGACTCCAATATTTCCACTCAACTCCAAATGTAGGCATGCGAGCAAGGGCAGCAGTCCTTTTGTCCAAGTAGGAGACTTTTTACAAGAAAGAAAGGGCCCAAAAGTCGAAGACTCAAAGGGTTCAAACTTGAGAAACATCAACAGAATGCACAGGCACCTGGTGCAGGCGCGGGGGCGGGTCTTCTGTCCAAATATTCGGGGTTGAAACGAATGGCAGGCCCTATGAGATACGGTAATGCAAAGCAGCGGCCTGGAGGTCAGCAGATGTACAATGACTGGAAATCAGAGTAATCAGAATGCCTCCATTTTGTTACGGCCGCCTCTTGCTGTGACTGACGGGTTTTTAAAAACTGCTCAGGGTTCATTTGTGGGAATAAATAGCCGATGCGATGGCGGGCGGGGCGGGCAGTACCTTTGATACTGCTGGTCGGAATGATGCCTCCTCCCGCTGGACCGCCGTAACCTCCCGAGACGATGCTGGTTTCGTTGAGGTTGGGCCCTGACACCATCACCTGCTGCAAATCCTGATCCACAAACAGCTGGATTTTTTTTTTTTTAATGCAACACACTTTTACTGCGGACTCAATGAAGTGACATATGGAATATGGCAACATATGGCACCAGTTTGTTTTTTCAATTTCTTTCATTGCCCCCCCCCCCCCCCCCCCCATCAAAAAAAGCAACATGCAGCGATCGTTTTATTAATTAAAACAACAACAACAACAAAATGTTGTTTTGGGGGGGTGTTGGTAAATCTGAAAGGCATTTCATTTCAATGGCTAAAAGTAATTTGATACAAGCTTAGTCAAGAACAAATTAATCAAGGTGCAGCCTTTGGCTGAATACTTGGTGATATTGTGCTGCAAAGTGATGTTATCAGCAATCCATCAAACAAGATAATAAGTAACTGACCTGCTCCAGACTATCATCCTCTGGCTGTGTCCCAGTGTCTCCATTGCTGTTGATGGGAATCTCCATTGTGGCTGCTTTGCTCATAATGCCCTCTGCCATGACGTGATATCTGAAAAGACAGTGCCAGACACAAACATTTTACAGTCTGAGTGCTACATGCAAGAGCACACAGTTCGCTTACATTGATGCTAGGCTGATTGCTAACTGCAGCTGATGTGGCTCCTGGCTATGTGACAGCTAGCTTAAAATTGTCTCTCAGCTTGCTCGTACTAAAAAAAAAACAATTCAAAAAACAATTTAAAAAACCAAGCAGCGCGGATTTGCAGAATAATCGACAACACAACTGTGGAGAAAAAGGGTCTAATTTCCAGTTAATCAAAACAGTGCAACGTTACACCCATGGCTGCTGTTTACATGAGCTGCCTCGTTCCATACAACTCATCCTGAAAATCCCTGCATCCAGCCAAGCAGCGGCTTTAGCGTCCCTTCGCGATAAATATGTTGGTATTTTAAATCTACGTTTACACGTCTTTTGAGCGATTTTAATTGAATTAATATTTCATTACTACACTTTATTCGGAAGAGCGTTCGTTTTATGGTGTTTTCAGTGGTTCTGGACGCGCATAGCGAGAACCCTAGCTCTTATTTTGAAAGAGTTTCAATCAACAAGCCTTTTCCGCCCTTCTGCTCGGTTGTCCACGTCGTGCGGTGCTGACGTCGTGATGTCCCCAAAGTGCAGTACCGCTTTGTTTGCTCAGGGGGTCAGTGTTTCCTCATTATAGGTGGCACCAACGCCTCACGGTGGGCTTGTTCTTTGTTTGCTTTTTTTAAATGTTTTTTTTTTTTTTTTTACAAAATAAAAATAGTCAAAGAATTCCTAAGTGTATAGTACAGTTTTATAATTAATCTATTGGTGAATTAATTAATTTGTCCGTGATGTCTTGACCTCGCTGAAAGTAGCACTTACTAAAACACCCAATCAGGTTGGTTGCTCCAAAATCATTACTATGCCGCTTACAGCGACTCGAAAGCACATAAGCAACATGTCTTGCTTGCTAGGGGTTCGAATCTGGGCTCCGGCCCTCCTGTTTTGGTTTGGTCCACAGCTGTTTGTCTATATGTGCCCTAAGACTGGCTCTTGTCCAAAGTCAGCTGGAATCGGCTCCAGCAACCCTTTGAGGATAAACAGTTACGAAAAATGGATGACGGATGATTAAATGGCCTATCTAGCCATCAACTGCTAAGGGGATTGCAATTTCTGATTATTATTCTTATTATTATTATTGCGTCCTGCCCCTCTCGTTGATTGCAGTCAGTCGTCTTTACAGATAGGCCGATAGAGCCAAATTGTACTAATGTGCCTCATTTGTTTCAATCAGGGATAGCAAGAGAAAGGGAACATGGCTTTCAAATGGAGTCAAAGTGTTTAGAATGAAGATTTCCTCCAAGGGACATTTTCCCAAACATCCCAGCGCTTGCTTTTATTACTCTACCCCACCACCGCTATTTTTGTTTTTGCTTCTGCATCAGCACTATTCTACTCTATTCCTTTGGGTCAAAATAACATTTTTTTTGTCTGGGTTTTGTTTTAAATAAAATGTAAAAATGCGTGTGAGTGGAACACCGTGCTTAAAGTGCGATCAGCGATCATTGCTGTTTGGATTTTTTATTTTTCCACTTGACTGCTTCTTGTTAGCTGTCAACCCCATACAGACTGTTTGTATAAAAATGACAATATGTAATGTACATTCTTTTTGCTTGAGAGCACCTCATGCTGCGAGCGACCGCTCAGAGGTGAGATGTAAGCGAGAAGGCAGATTTTGGCGGGGGAAAAGAATGTGAATGAATAGAACTTCTCAAATCAAAGAGTTATTATTAGGTGTGTGCCAAAAAATCGATTCTCATAAGAATCGCGATTCTCATTTAGTACGATTCAGAATGGATTTTAAATGTCCCAAAACCGATTTTATTTAAATTATTTTATACCGTCTCGCCCTGTTTGTGTGTTTCTTTATTGGCAGCGCTGATCATGTTGTACTCGATTTGGCCACTGAGGGGCAGTGTGGTTCCACGCGGTCTGATACACTGTTAAGTTGTAGCCACATTAGAGAGTAAAAGGAAAAAGTCACGATCAAGTTATTCCAATAAAAGTTTTTTTTTTTGCAGTGTGGAGACGTTCTTTTGCGTGATAAAAGTGCTGCGAGTAGCGCGCTAATTAGCATTAGCGAGTCAGACTGGTGTAGATCATTACGATTCTTTGCACATCTATAAATTGAAGCAAAAGTCATTGTCAATCAAATCATTTTGAATCAAAAATCATTCTTAACCGAAAATCGATCCGGAATCGAATCGCAGGCCCAAAAATCGGAAATCGAATCGAATCGTGAGACATTCAAAGATTCCCACCCCCAGTTATTATCCCCGCCTGAGCGATGACTACTACGCCTTGCCCTTGTGATAGCGCCTCCGACCCTCAAGGGTGCCTTGCGGAAGTGCCCGTATGAATAATAATAGTGAAGAAAAAAAAGGTACATTGAAAAAAAATCAGTGGTCGTGAGTCTCAATCTGGTTTCTGACATCGCACACACTGAGCCGTTGTATACATTTATAAGCCGTGTACGTTACAGTGAGCGGGCAGGAAGTCAAATCCCATAAAGGAAGAAGGTAAATAACGTTGCTGTTGAAACTCGCTCAAAGCCAAACATCTCGATGGCTGGCCACTTGCTATGGCTCCACTTTGAATAATTGAAAGGGTATGTTCTGACTTTGCGTCCTGGCGGAGGGGCTGCCTCGACATCCTTGAGCCTCCCCCAGCATACCTTTGACCTGCGCATTATTCACGGCCCACAAATTGTCCAGGTTTGACTCTTGCTTTGCTTTCCTTGGAAACGACTTGAAGTCGCGCAAAAGTCACTTACGAGCATCGGAGTCAACAATCCAGGATATAAAGGCAATCATATTTTATTCCTTGCGTGGCGTGATTGTGCTGATCAGATGCATTAAATGCAGTATACAAGATTAACACAACTGCTGTCTTGTTAATGGCTGAAGCAATTGCTAACTGGGAAATACCAAGAAATTAGACTGTATTCCTTGCAAGAAAGAGCAGAGATTGCATAAAATGCAGCATAAAACGCTGTCAGACTTACAGTTTACTAGTTTGTTTGTTACAAGAATGAAGACAAATTGTACATTTCTAGCGTATGGAAGCATATTGCCATCACTTTTTCTGAGTATTTGGGGGGGGGGGGGTGGCTTTGGGTTTTAAAAAATAAATAATTTTTAGTTTCTGTTTTATTAAAAACATTTTCAGTGTTTTTTACCGCTTGTTTTCCTGAATATATTTTTCTGCTTTTTGCAGTATTTTTTACAGAAAAAATTCAGTAAAACAGAAAAAAAAAATCTGAAAAACACAGAAAAAAAATCTGAAAAACACACACAAAAAAAAGCCCCCCCCCCAAAATTAGTAAAAAACCAGGAGTTTTTTTTTCTTTTTTAAATGAATGCAATATGCTTCCGTACTAAATGCCCTTCGAAACTAACGTCCAAGAGATTTTGACAATTTGCTTCCAAATTTGTATTTATATATACTTGGCAGTTGGTACTAAATTGTGAACAATTTGTTTTCGTTTGATGACTCGCCATCAAAAATACAAATAAAAACACACAAAAAACAAATCTCTCTGAAACACAAACGTTTTCAAAATCTGTCCCTGGCCCTGAAGAGATTTAGAGACTCCCCCTAGTGGCAGAAATATATAACTGTAATACCCACAACCTCAAAATGGTTGCGTGTGATTGAACATGAAAGAACGACAAACATTTACAGTATAATCCAGCTTCACGGAATATCGCTATGAGAAAACTACTCCAAAATGTATTAAATGAAATGTTTGGATAAGAGTCCGACGGAGAAAACAGCCTGCAGATACAGCTTAGTACAAACAATGCATCAAACCTGTCTGAGTGCCCTCCTCGGCTGCCAAGAGGATTTCTATTATTTACACAAGAGTCCTCAAACAACTGAGAGATATGCGCGCAGTGTCTTATTGCCACATGAAAAGCAAGCAAACAAGGCTTGACAACTATTTAGTAAATATGTCAGCTACAAGATTTTAGAAGCGCTGCAAAAGTGCGCCTGACTCACTTTAGCACGCAGTTTGATGCTCCTGCTGAAAACGATAATTCAGCCTTATGAAGATGAACTGAAACGTGTACACAAGTAACCACATAACGACCTCCCACTGGGCTCGAGGGCCTACCATTTCGAGGACAAAGCTATCGAAGACCGCCGCGTGCCACGTGCAGTCAGGCTTCGAGAGTGACATTTTCGAGTCCAGCCTTGTCCTTGACTTTGGCAGGGTTTTAGGGCACTGGCCAGGAATCAAACCTGCGCCACCTGCGTGAAAGTTAACATCGTGTACAACCGTACTATCGCAGAAATGACCTCATTCGCGCGTATCCATTTTCACTGAAGCAACCCCCTTCGCTCCCGTCTGTTTTACTGCTTTTTGACAGATTTTTTTAAGGCCCGCAGAATATTGTGTTCTATTGCTATAAAAATATGGAACCTCCCAAAAGAAAGATTAGAGTCTTTTCTTTCATCAGGAAAAAAAAAGTATATTTCTATCTGTTTCTGTTTTGCAACAATTAGCATTAGAATATAGCTAAGTTCCATCAATATTCACATTCCTGTTGAAAACACTGTCAAAAAGAACTTGTTGCAACATGGCTGGCCCTGGCTGATCTCTTATACTCTGCTGACCATTGCTTTAATTAAGCCATGTATTCCCAGTCAGTGCAGCAATTCCTAAGCCACAACATAAATGGGTGGGTTGTGTCAGCAAGGGTATCCGATGTAAAAACTTTGGTAAAAAAAATCACGTGGCAGCCATGACTGGGAAAATCATCTTAAGAAAAAAAAAAAAAAAATCACAAACATCTTTACCAGATAAAAATGCACGAAGCACCTCTCGCTATTTAACAAGGATACGGTGAGTAATTCTGCCAGAACAGAATTAATTGCAGCGTCCATTCGTCTATGTTAGGTTTGTTTGTTTTCCCCGGCGTCGGCACTTCCTGGTCCCGCCCTAAACAACGCCTGATTGGTCCCGACCTAAAAAAGATTGGTTGCGAACGGATCAGCGGAAGCAGTACAAGATGGATTATCGTAGTATTTTTAATTTTTTTATTTCTTGCTTCCAGGTTAAAGCTAATCATTTTCATTTAGGTTATTCAAAGTTACGGTAAAACAAATGAAGCAATAAAGACATTAATTTGGGAAAAAAATCAACATTTTATTTTCGCTTTCAAACACAATCAAAGCCGAAGTGAGTTCACAAAAAACATGTTTGAGTTCAAATGGTGTTGAGAGAGGTCCGAGTCCTCAGAGAGAACTAAATTATCCCTGAGACTTAGGAATGAAGACCACAATGGACACAACTCAAGTCCTGAATCACAAGACGCTTGGAGTAAAATGACTTAACTGGCCCACGTGGCAAAGAAAGATCTGGGATGGTAGGTAGACACACAATAAGCAGGAATGGGAAGGGTTACTTTTAAAATGTAATCCATTACAGTTACAAGTTACCTGCTAAAAAATGTAGTAGTAACGTAATCCAAGTACCATAATATTAAAGCAATGTAACTGGATTACTTTCGGATTACTCCAATATTGAGTATGCTCATGAAGACATAATAAAAATAAATATCACCATAATATATATTCTATACAATGTGCCCCTTTTATTTGCGGGTGATAGGAACCCGGGCCGCCCACAAATAGCAAAAATCCTTGTGTAATTAAAAAGCAATGTAGGCCACATACAAAAAAAATAAATAATAATAAATAAATAAAAAAATAAAAAAATAAATAAATAAAAAAAAATAAAAAAATAATAATAATAATAATAAAAAAATAAAAAATAAAAAAAACAAAAAAAAAACATAAAAAAAAATAAAAATAAAATAAAATAAAATAAAAATAAAAATAAAATAAATAAATAAAAGAGCAATGATGATGACATTACTGAATGAACAATACTGAGCTCTTTTTGAAAAAAGAAAAGAAAAAAAATAGCATTGTAGGCTATGATTGATTGATTGATTGAAGGCCATATGCTGCTTTTGAACTGTCACTCTCTCGCTCTCTCTCTCTCTCTCTCTCTCTCTCTCTCTCTCTCTCTCTCTCTCATAAAGGTAATTATGAATCATTTTCAGCCAAGTTACAACATTCATTGGAAGTTGAGATCGAGGGTGGAAATGTAATAAGTCCCATTGCAAGCATGAGGCCAGTGCTAATTCAAAGAAGATGAAAAAGCCCAGCGGCTGACCTTTTGCTGCGCTTGAGGCCAGAGAGGCTCGCCACAGAAGCCTATTCACCATCGCTGATGATGCCCACTAATTGGAAACCAGAACCACTTTGAAATAAACAGGAAATCAATGTTGATGCTACGGCGGGTTTGCAGTAACGAGAATGGTGGCGCCCGCTGTTACCATGGCAACATGGCCCGCAATACCGATCGACCAGCTTGGTCGAACAAGGTTGCAAAAATGTTGATTTATCAATACGTTCATCAATGTACGGCCTTTCGCCAGTTGTTTGTGATAACCACGACCCCGATAAAACGGCTAAAAATGAGTAAAGAGAGAGAGAGAGAAATTTCTATCATTTGACATGTTTAAATGCTTAATGTTCATTATAATGCACGTTGTACACTAATTACACTATGTATGTACACTAACGTAATATATTAGTGTGCTTTTATTGAACTTAATTATTATTGAGTTATTTTTCTTGCTTAAGGAAACATTGACTTGCGTGTATTTTACAGTTCACAACTTATTTAGTGTCTTGCTTTAACACTTAACATTTAACCTGTATAATTTTTCATTTCAATTTGTTTGCAACAAAGACTAAAACTTGGAGTAGTCATTTTTCCCCCCCTGCCATTTGGTTAATTTATTATAAATGAATCCTAGATTCGGGGTAAGTTGATTGAATTTGATTTTGTAATTTGAGTCTCTATTGCAGAGTGACTGTTTTGCTTTTTTTTTTTTTTCCATCCCAGAACTAAACAAAAGGGCTTTTTTTTTAACATGATCTGTCATTGATTTATTAGCGGAATGGTGGCTAACTGGTTAGCACGTCCGCCTGCCATTGCTGAGGATGCGAGATTGAGTCTGAGCTTTGGCCTTATGGGCGGAGTTTGCACGCTTCGCCCCGTGCTTCGTCAGTTCCCTCCCACATTCCCAAAAATCATTCATGGTCGGTTAATCGAAGTGACTAAATTGTGATTGAGAGTGTGTATGGTTGTTCGTATTTATTTCAACAGATTTAGTCCAAGTACTGAGATGTATTGAGTTAAGAGTTCAGTATAATTAATTAAATTTGATTAAAATTCATATTGGTAATCATTTCCTGTTTTTAAGATTGACTAAATAAGCAATGGCTATGACCTAATTACAATAACTGAACATGACTACATTACAGTAAGAAACTTTATTTTTACGTTTAGTAAGAGTTTCTTAATATTTTCCTACATTAATCAATCTTTGTTACTTAATTCTGTTCAGTGAGATATGCTTGATATTGCGCAGCAGAATTTACTCAATTGGAGTGAGTGCAAATACTGCGAGAATTTTTTTAAGTGTTTCTTGTTTTCAAGTTGTTGTTTTTCTGTGTACCCTGTAGAGGAGAAATAAACAGAATGCATAGAAATGCTCAACTAAAAAAAAAAAAAAAGTCACACAAGGACACGCACGCACGCGCAATGCACGTATCATATGATTGATTCTTGTTCATTGAATTATGATAATGTCATCAACGGAACCTTGAAGTCCAATCTCAGTTATAAGGAGACATTTTTTATTTTGGTCTGTAATTAGGAACAAGAGTAGATCATCATATGGAATCTTTCAAGCTGATGTTTTTTTTTTTTTTTTTTTTTTTTCAGATTCTGACATCTTCATGATAGTCAAAACCCCCAAAATGTACACGTAGGAATGCAAATTATTCTAGCGAGCCGTTTTAAATAACCGGCTTGCGTCTCACTTCCAGCGCTTTGCCAGAATCCTTGCGAGGAATGTGCGATTCCTGGGACCGACTTCAAAAACACACATGAGCTTTCTCCGCTTTGATCAAAGCCCGTCGATCAGATCGGCTCGTTCAAGTGCTGCACGCCGACAAACAGATTGACAAGCGCTCCAAGGGTTATCCGTCCCTTCAGACATTAAACATGGCCGCCAAGTCCGCGTTTGGGACACTCCTAAATCCTGACATGAGAAAAGGCTGCAGGTGACTTCGCAGGGGTACGGATTAGTGGACGCGCTACGAGAAAGTCTTGAACAAACTTTTACAAATGAGCCAGCGATTCTTTAACACTTTCTATGCATCATACAGGGATTAAGATCGTTGCTCACCTCGCTAACGACTCGCCCTCATTAAGTGTCAAGCTGCACCGCACATGTGCCAGCACGGCCTTCATGGCACCAACATTCGCCAGCCGTCCGCACATTTTCCCTTTTTTTTTATTTTTTTTATGAGGTACGGTAACATCCTGACTGTGTTCAAAGTCGTGCATAAATCTCGGACTCATTTAGCGCCGTGCTAACGCTAGTGAGGAACCAGTCAAAGAACCATGTGTTCATTAGCCACTTTGAATACAATACTTGTTTTCTAAAAGCTCCTTCATGACTAAAAGTATGCTTAGTTTTATATATATATATATTTATTTTTTATTTTTTTTGCTTTAATGTGTTACAAGACACAAATGTAGATTTTGTCTCACACAAAATGGTGGATGTAAGCGGGGGGAAGGCAGGGCAGAGAGAGAGAGAGAGTGAGAGAGAGAGAGAGAGAGAGAGAGAGAGAGAGAGAGAGAGAGACGTATACTAACAGTGTTGCATTTTGCTAAAAACGATGAAGCATTTTTTTTTCTATTCAAAATATTGTAATTCCATTTTCCGCTTTTAAATCATATTGACTGTGTTTTTTTTGTCTTTTGTTTTGTTTGCAGCACCCCCTGTCTACATTACTACGTACTCCTGCAAGAAACAAGAACAACAAAGGCAAAAGTGGGCACATGGCTCAAAAATATTTGGTCAAAAATTAAGTTATTCTTTGGGCTTTCAAGCAGGCACAAGCTTCAGCATTCTAACACATTTGGTGCACACCTTTTTCTTACTGCATGCACACCCCAAAAAAAAAGAAGTAAAAAGAGGTGTGAATCTTAACTCATTCACTGCCATTGACGGCTATAGACGTCAAATATTCATTTGAACTATTTCTATTAGTGTAACATTTTTTCCACTTTTATTAACAAGAGTGAGAAATCCTAGAAAAAAATATTGTACATTTAGAACAGATATAACATTAGTGATTAATAATGAGTTAACTATTGAAGTCGTGCGATTAATTACAATTAAGAATTTTCATCGCCTGACGCGATTTAAAAGAAGAGAAATTAAAACATTACTAAAAATTAAGGCCGTCAGGCAATTAAAAATTGTAATCGTAATTAATCGCATGACTTCACTGGTTAACTCACGATTAATCAAAAATGTTATGTCTGTTCTAAATGTACAATAAAAAAATGGATTCTCTTGTTAACAAAAGTGGGAAAAAATGTAAAACTAATAGCTCAAATACATTTTTGACGTCTATAACCGTCAATGGCAGTGAATGAGTTACAGATGTTTTGGGAACAATTGAATTATTCTTTAACTTTTAACCCCTTCGGACCCATAGAAGATTGCAGTGGACATGACATTGGCCCATTTGTGTGTCTAAACCAATAAAACGTATCATTTGGATGATGTCAACACTTCTGGTTCATGATTGGATCCGAGCTAACCAATCACAATCGCAAGTTGATTTGCATGATGTTTATGTTAAAAAATTTCCGTACAGACTTGGTAAGTCTGTCTAAATGTTACAGATGTATTATCCTGACGTCCACTTTAACAAATACAAATATGAGATAACCCCCCCCAAAATGTGTTTCCCATGTTGTTCTTATGTGAGAAAAGAGTCAAAATCAGCACAAAATCAAAAAACGAAAAAATTGCCCAGCAGAAAAAATGCGGGTCTGAAGGGGTTAAAGTCACACACCCCTCAAAAATCCACCATTTGGCACAGCCACTCCCATGCATGCACACCAAAACATAAAAGCGGATGTGTGGCTCAAAAACCTTTCAAGAAAGACTTAATGATAAACTTTTGAAATGAGATAACCCCTTTAACTTTTAAACTTAAACTTTAACCACTTAACTTAAAAAAAAAAACCATACAACTTCGAAACAATGTTCTTTACAGTCAATTCAGTAGCGAAAAGATTACGCACAGGCAATAATGCAAATGAGCAACATTGTTAATCTCTTGTGGGTTCTCACACACCACAGATTGAGACTTTCATTGGGATGAAAGTCCGTTTCGTCAGTCACTTCACAAAGAATCGACATTGGAGATACGATTTCAGGCCCGCGTTGAGACGTCAAGCGCACAAAAATGGCAAGAATAACACAAAAATGCACACAGGCGGCGAACATCAACGCAACGGACTTAGTGTAGCGAGCCGCAGCAGCGTGACCACTTGGGATGATCAACTGCGGTCGGTTGAAGGGGAAAAATGTCTTTCCGGGAAGATTCGGGACTTTTTTGTGCTACGCTGAGAATTGCGCTTTGAAGTCGCGAAGCAGACTGGCAAATGAGCGCACCGGCTCTCAGCCTCCAAAAAAAAAGTCGACACGGTTCTCTGATGGTGCTCCGCAATCGCGCACTCTTCTGCAGCGCCATCGATACTTGCTTGCATTAAATCCTGCTCAGATTACATGTGCGACCCCCCCCCGGGTAAGTGTAAACAATTGTGCGTTTGTGGTCACGGGGGCGGCACAATTGCAGCACAGGTTGGATAAAATTGTTCTTGTTTAGGGGTGTGCCCCAAAAAAAAAATCAACTCTCATAAGAAACGGCATTCTCATTTACTCCGATTCAGAATCGATTATTTTTTTACTGTCTTGCTCTTGTTTGGATGTGCCTGTTCATGTTGTACCCGATTTGGCCACTTAGGGGCAGCGTGGTTTCCGCGCGTTCTGATACATTATTAAGTTGTAGCCACATTAGAGAGTAGAAGAAAAAAGTCACGATCCAGAACCGTTATGCCAATAAAAGTTCTTTTTTTTTTTGGGAGAGTAGGAAGAGCAAATGGCGGTGAGTAATGTTAAGATGCTTCTCTGTGTGACGTAATTCCCACATTCCTGAAGAGTTTCGGTATGAATAGCCGTTCTTGTTGAGAGATAAAAGTGTCGCGCGTAGCGTGCTAATTAGCGTTAGCGAGTAAATAGCGCTTTCCATTGTGTGTTTGCCTTGAGCTAGCTACGGTTGGGAAAACAAGCTTGAAAAAAAAAAAAGTGTGTTTGCATTTTTAAGTGTGCACTGTGTGTAATTTGAGATTTGAATTAGTTTTGTGTGTTTAGACAGTAAACCTCAACTGGAGTGTACTAAACGGCTTGATACTGTAACAATAGCATCGCTTCTCTTTCTTGCATGGAATAAACAAAAAAGACAATTCTCGGTTCAGCAGCTGCCGTTTTCAGTCGGATGACCTTTATATTGTATTCCGTGCCTTTGCTTTGTACAATCACTCCCATCCAAACAACTGGATGTTTGTGCTCACAAGGCAGGTTTGATATTTTGTTTTAAGGACGACAGAAGAAGGCAAGGCACACGCCAGATGTCCAGACCAATGAGCAAAGCAATAACATCCTGCACGGCTAATTAGCTGTAGCAGCAATTAACATCTCGCAGCAACAGCTAAACCTGCCATCTAATCTGAAAAAAAAAAAAAAAAAAAAAAAAAAACAGGTCAAAGCGTACATGATTTATACCTTCAACCTATTGTTTGCAATGAACCGGCTTTGATGTCATTCTCGCGGCATCTGGGTCACGGTTGAAGCGCTAGCAGCTAGCGTAAGATTGCTTTCGAGTGGTGCCAGATAGATGTCAGGACGGTAAAACCCCCGACTTCGGTGCAGACCTCCCACGACCATTGCGCAATATTAAATCCAGCAGGTCAAGGAGGACATGGTACTATAGTTCCTCACCTAGTTGTCAGGGGGAGGTATTTATTAATTATTTACTCACTTTAGAGCGGCCGACCCGATTGCCTTCAATCTTACTGGCGTGATTTTTTTTTGTTTGTAGGTGAAACAATTTTTGGACTATTTAAACCTAAGTTGAATAGGATGCATATTTTTTTTTAAATATCCAGTTATGATCCAGAAATGTACTTTAATACAAACTAACAAAATGAACTTATCAAAAATAAATATCTCTCAAACAGAAACCTTTCCTGCTTAACTTAAAACGGTATACATGAATATAAAACAATAAGTAATAAGCAGAACATTCATCCTGTAACATATGTTCAGCTCAATTTCACATTAGGTGGAGACAATTTTTTTCCATAGATTTAATCATCGTCATACATTGTTCTAATCAGTCAGCTTTAATCACCTCTAAATTAGGGAAGAAAAAAACCCGTTTTGTTTTACTGTATATATTTAAGGTGTTGTACATCAACTGTCTAAATTAGGGGACTTTTTATTTTTTTAAATACTGTACATATTTATAGTGTTCAGTGTTTCCCACACCATGTTAATACTTGGGCGGGGCACCCAAGTAAACTGGCCATCACCCAAAATGTAATAAAAAAAAACAAAAAACATATATATATATATATATATATATATATATATATATATAAATAAATAAAAGTGTCGCAACTAGGTTTGCCATCACTCACTTGTGGATCATGAGATTAGAGGAGACGCAAGTAGCAGGACTAGGAACACCCCCCCCCCCCCCACACACACACACACATGGATTACTATTTATTTATTGTAACTCTAAAAACAAAGCTCTTATTTTACTTAGAAAATCGGAACTTTGACCCATTCGACATTTTAATGAATGGTATGGATTTATATAACAACATAGACGCATAAGCAGTAGTCATATTGTAACATACTGTCGCCGTAAAAATAACACAACACTTCATAAAGCTAAAAGACTTTAAGGAACGGAATCATGACAACTCCACAAGCAGACTTAGTAGTGCGCGCGCGCGCGCGTCTCAGGAAATGAGACGCAGTGGAGCGTTTTATGTTTTCGCGTTGTTTGCTTGCTACCATTAGCTGCGGCCTGGCCCCCCCTTCGCCGTAAAGGAAATCAAGCCCCAACATTGTATTTAATGGTCAAGCGTGCGTATAGTGCGCATTAAAGAGGACCGGTGAGTGGAAAAAGGCAGTCCGCATAAAACCGCTAGTAAAACGCTACTGACTCATGCGGCCGCCATTTTGAGGCCTTTGGTGACAATCTGCGAAATCTTCATTTTTATGACTGAGCTGAGATGAATACACGTACTGTGCTGCTGGCGCTTTGATTGATAGCACAGTGCGGAGTCTTGCGGATCACCGCCATCTTGGTATTTACAAGAAGGGTCAAACGTACAATCGTGTACACCGCGTGGAGCGTAATTTACCTTAGATAACGAGCCACATGCTGCTTCACAAGACATAATCATAATCATAATAATCATGTTGCGCAACAACGATGAGCATTCAGCTGAAAGCGAGAGGACTTCCACACTCACGTGCGCCGCTCACTTCTTGGTTGTCCACCGATCAACAGCCGCTCTCTCGTCACCGAGGCATGCGGACATTTGTTGCCTTCAGGCACATCGGGAATTAAGAAGAACAGAACAATATAATGAGCTGAATGAACATTCCATAAGCGATACAGTGACACCTGTTGTTGTGGTGCTGAAAATACCGTACATTTCCACATGAATGAAATGATTGCATTAATATCACAGTCCCGTAATAACTCACACTTCCTGGTCTTGATGTGGGCCACTTTTGGCGGTTTACTGCAACACGAATCAAACCACCTTCGGAATGCAGTTTACAGTACATAATAAGTGCGGTCTTTTATGTCTGACATTAACTCGGAGTCATTGTGTAGACGATTACCAACACAAAGCGGATTTCTAATGACGGTGCCTCAGAGGGACGACGACATCAATGACATTCTTCAAACTTAATCGTTTCCTATAAACGATAAAAAGCGTAAGCAATTGCGAGTCGTAAATTTTGACGAGACGATGAGTGGCTTGCTTGCGCACTCCCGAATCATAATGAGAGAAAGTCTCCATATTTTTGCAAGCCGTGTTTAACATTCAATCGTCCAAATGAAAGCATATGGAGCTTTAAGGATAAAGTATTTTCCATTGGAAGTAGGCCCCCCCCCCCCCCGGCCCCCCCCTCCAGGATCCTTGCTGGAAAAGTGAAGTTGGCAAAGCCCTCTCTCAGTGCACTATTGTTGGGTAGAAAGTAGATTTATGTGCCAGAAGTCCTCCTGGACTGAACTGCGAGCACTCAAGCTTTCACATGAATGTACTTTTCTTATATAATCTCATCTTGTGCAGAGCAACATTTAATTTATGTGTATGAAGGTTTTTTTTTACGTTGCGCCCTGTAATACAATGACACAGTACTGCATTTATATTGCATAACAAAAATTCATAATCACATTTTATACTCCACCCATCCGCCCCCCCCCCCCCCTCACCCAAGCAGTGACCTCTTTACTGTAAGGCTGAACACAATCTGTACGTGTGAAAATGTTGTACTGTAAACCAAAACAAAAAGCCTCAAACACGTTGCTTAATAAGC
This sequence comes from Leptonotus elevatus, assembly GCF_054856555.1. Classification (NCBI taxonomy): domain Eukaryota; kingdom Metazoa; phylum Chordata; class Actinopteri; order Syngnathiformes; family Syngnathidae; genus Leptonotus; species Leptonotus elevatus. The sequence continues at coordinate 24,385,210 of NC_141245.1, read as the reverse complement.
TTAAAAAGAAGTTAACTTACTTTCTGTTCAACATAAAAGCATCGTTTTTCTCTCTGACCTGACTTTAACAAGGTTGCTCCAACAACGCCTCACACAAAAAGCTAGCTTTGTCGCTATCGAGCTAGCTATCTAGCTATTTAGCTGTCTAGCTACTGTTAAGTTATTAACATTGTTTTTCAGTTTTAATTTATATTTTAGCCGTTTTGGATTTAGTTATAGCTGTGTAGCTCAATGAATAGAATTGTATTCTTATCTGTCTCTTTCGCCTGAGAAGAAAAGGGGCAACAAGTTCTTCCACTGCTATCTTGAAGGGAGTTTAGTCTAGTACCGGTCTCAGCCGGTCGGAAGAGGGGAGGCACAGGCTTTGTATTATTATTTTTCTCAAATCTGATTTATACCTATGGGAACTTGCTGAGGGAGGAGAAAGGGATTTTCTTGTATTCACTGAGTTGTAAACAAATGTACTGTGGGCTGATGGGAGGAGACTTTTCGTATTCACCCACTTTTCAATAAATAATGATGTGGCGGAGTAGAGAGGACACACAATCTGAACAGACCACTGTTTGAGAGAGTTCAATTGTTGTCATCAAAAGCTTTTGATACCTTTGCAAAGGGACTTCTTCACCAGAATCTCACCATTCAGTTAATTGAACACGCAAAGAGTAGAATATAAATATCATCTACTCTAACACTACCAGAGGAGGATGCGTATTGATTGCTACACAACACTTTGGTCAAATTCCTGCTTTAAGGGTTCCATTGTATTCATTATATTTTTGTTGTGCCCCCCCCCCCCCCCCCCCAGCTACATACAATGAGCTTCCATTGGAAAGCACTTGAGTTGTGATTTGATGTCCTTGGAGATGCACACGGACACAAAAATGGACTTGTGCTCTTTTGTTGGCCAGTGATTGTGAGGGAAGAGGGGGGGGGGGATGTCGTAGCCTCGAAAGCGGGTCCCGGTACCCAGCGACGCGCAGTCTGCACTTAGTAAGATGACACCGAGATGTTTAAGAGCAGAAATGGAAAAGTAATGCAAGAGGCAGCGGAGAAGAAATGCTTTGATTTGATTGCGCCAAGGCAACACACGGAAACACAGCCAACTCCGATGTATTGATTCAGCAATTGCGCAACGGGAGTCTTTTCAGTGGTTGAGCGTGCGTTGTGCAGTGGCGGGCAATTTATTTGCCGTTGCGTGGGCCTTCGGTGGAGACTTGCCCGATAAGCCACCTCTTAATACCACAAGGATCACGTCGTGATTATAGAGGCCGGGCCATTGTAAAAGTCACAAAACTGCAATTATCTGGTTCAGAATCAATATTTATCGAGAATGTTTGTATTCAATTTGATGCAGCTAATACAACAGGGGAATATTGTGGCAAATCCCCCAATTTATTACGTCTATCTTAGTACACAATACAAAGTTTGGGATGAATCATTTACACAATTATCAGATTGAAATCTGATGATTTGAACAGATGTTTAGATTTACGAGTCGTAAATCTTGTCCACTGTCCGCCTTGCCCTAAAAAAAAGGACACAAACTGTTCTCCCTTCCCACTTGAGCAAAAACAATAGAAAGAGATTGAAAAAGCTCACGCAGTTTGGAACGCCATGTCATATTTTCGAGTCCATCGTAAACTTCAATCGACACAGACCAAACATTCTGTTCAGTGCGATCAACGGTCGCGCATCGGCCTCATGATTAAAGCTGCTTTAATTTGCTCCTCAACGACGAATGACGATAGCGACAATCGCGTCTCATTGAGCTGAGACGCGGGCGGTCTCGCTTTTGATGTATCCACAAAACGAGCGATGAGCGCTTCGGTGGAAGAATGCTCAGTAATAACAGTGCACCTTCGAGGGGGGGGGGGGGGAGACACCACAATATAGTAGGGATCTCATTACACGACATTTGTTACTTCAACTACCACATTTTTGCTTTTTATTAATATTAATATCAAATATAAAGCATATGAAAAAAAATCACTGAGTGAACTAAAATTGCACCCAATTGTCCAAAACATGTTGAAGTTCAAAAAGGCACCGTCCAAAATTTCAAAATTATTATTGTTATTATTATATGTGGGAAAAACTGTTTTATAGTACACATGAGTAAAAATGTCCAAATTTGGGCCCATTGACTCCCATTATAAATCATAATGACCCAAGTTAACTAATCGTAGAAAAAAAAAAGACTTTAGAATAATAAAAGCCATAATAGACTAGATTAATTAATTATCATTTTTGGTTGAGCTGACTTTGATATCACACTTCCAATAGTGAGCCAAATTTTGGCTCATTTTACTTATGTGTTGTGTAAAAAAAATAAAAAAAATAAAAAAAATAAAAAATAAATAAAAACGTCACGAGGAGTAAGGGACAGAAAGTGCAACTGCATTGTGTTCCATTTCTGCATTTTTAACAAACACAGTGCAGCTCAGCTTCTGGCTCATGGACATCACGGCTAGCTGTATTTTTTGGGGGGCAGAATGTCTCACTAATTTGTTTGAAACGGCATCACATGAAGGCGAATATCAGCACACCATCAGGCATTAGAAGAGATTCTGGGACTGCTGATGTTTATTGGATCGACAGTGCTGGAATAATCCCTCCGGATTAAGGCTTTTACGGAACCCAATTACTGAAAACGCCACACAGAAAGGCAACAGGTCCTACCAAGGACCACCCAAATCAATTCGTTAGGCAGCACCTCACTTTTTAGACCCGAATTGATGTTGTTTTGAAATCGAATGTGTATTTGATCATTTCACAACATTGTGCTTTGCTTCGACAGCTCCATCTTGAACAAATGTTTCTCAGACGTTAGTTATACACAGAAACGAATACCAAGCATGTCTCGATTCTGAGAGGGATGCAAGAAATGGTCATTTACTTTTCAATTTGACTCAACATGTCATTACTCAAGCAAAACTACGTCATTCGCCTTCATTATACTGTATATAGGCATTACAAAGTGCTTTTTATATGGAGGAGGACCAAAAATTTAAAATAAATAAATGACTAAATAAATGACTAAAAGTGAAAATAAAAACGGATATTAAAAATATAATTAAAAAATGCAATTAAAAAAAATATATAAATGGAAATAAAAACAACAAAATGCATATATGTCCACAAATAAATACATAATTAAAAGTAAAAATAAAACTAAGGTTCAAAAAATTTAAATAAATGTTGAAATAAATGAAAAAAAATATATAAATAGAATTTATATATTTTATTTGAATAACATTTCGTCCTGGCAGAGCATCTGCAGCATGGAATGAATAAATGTGAGCGCAGAGCGTTTTTATTGATTGATTGATATTTAATTCTATATATATATTTATTTTTGTATTTATTTCTACACTTATTTTTATTTTTTTAATCTCGTTTTTTATTTTTGTATTTATTTTTACTTTTATTTATTTATTAATGGATATATATATATATATGGATTTCATTTTTTATTTATTTTTACTTGTATTTATTTATTCATGGTATATATATATATATATATATATATGGATTTCATTTTTGAATTATATTTTTTATTTCCGTATTTATTTTCACTTGAATTTTGGCCATTTTGGTCCTCCATGCTTTAGTCGGTCAGATGATTTCGCCCGTCATCTTTGAGAAAATCTGATTACAATTTATCAATCTGTGCCAGAAAACAACTCATCATTTCGTGAATGTGTAAAACAATAGGTAAGAAAAGCAGAGGATCGTGGACGGATCCCTGAGGTACGCCACAAGAGACTTTTTCACAAGCCATTGGTCAGATAATACATCAGTTGCTCAAAACAAAGTTTAACCAAACAACATAGTGGGAAGATGGACCAAAAAAAGTAGTTTTTGACGGACCCGTGGAGTTTTTAGAACATGATTTTATGCGGCTTGGGAGGTATTTTTCCATACGAAAATGAAAAGCTAATCCAGATAATACCTCATGGTTAATAACAGGCTTTCCACTGGCGATGGATGCCTTGGGTTTGCTGCAAATGTCTTTTAGACGCTTATATCCATCCTCGAGCTATTAGGATTTAGCAATAGAGACGTTTCAGTAGATAACAATGAGGCATGATGGCACGCTCGGATTGCCTTCGCTGACGTTTCATGACTTACGGGCCACGCGGTTTTGAGAAAGAACATGAAAAGCTCCTTTTTTTGGACACGTATCAGTTATTTTCCTTTTCTCTTGACCAGAAATGTTCGATCAATGATGGGAAAACTCTCCCTCATCCACGGAACATCGCATCGCGTCGCTGTGTGACTCATTAAACTTTGACCGCGGCCTCCGCTTTCGCCAAACTGGCATAATTACATACGCAGCTAAGTATAGCGGCCGAGAAGTCCAACATGAAAAGTGAAAATGACAAACCACTGCACGCAATTGCTGTGACCCCCACGCAACCGAGTCCTCCGAAAACAATGGCGTGTCACTAAAAGGATTTTCGACCAACAAAACGAATCAAAAAAAAAAAGAAGCGCAAAGTTGCAAGTGGGAGTGAGAAGAACAACAAAAACACAAACAAAAAAACCGTCGGCGCCGTAATGGGATCCAGACCGGACCGGGCCGGGTTGCTAAGTGACAACTTTTGAAAAGGCGAGGGCCTCCCGAAAAGATTTGGCTGTGGTTTCTGCAGGAAAAACACTTCTCCTCCCTCCCCACCTCGTCTGCCACCCTCCTCTTCCCCCCCCCCCCCCCCCCCCCCCGTACCACTGTGGTTCTTCTGACGCTGGCGAGGCCCGGGCCAAATGAGAAACAGACCCCCTTTCGCCCCGCTATTGCCTATTTCTCCCTGTGGCTTTTTTTTTTTTCAGAGCAGAAAAAAAAAACAACGCTCTCTCTCTCCAAAAATAGACGAGGACCTCGCGTGCCAACGAGTTTTGAAACCTTCCCCCCCTCCCGTCTTTCTAGTCACGCAAGACGGCCTGGCAAGAAGAACTTGCAAGAGACAGCAGTGGAGGTTCGGGAGGGGGATGGGTTTTTTTTTTCGGACTGTTTGGAGAAGGGATTGAGGGAAGCGTCACTGGAGCCTGACCTGCCGCTAAAGGCAACTTCCGTGCAAACCGTCGGTATGAAGGCTTACGGGTAATCCCTGCATGTAAAGATGAATGTCTTCCCCGCGCCGGGCCTCATTTTGACTGGACACTAGAAGAGTCTTTGCCAAAGCTCCCCCCAGACAAAGCAGCTCAGGTTTTCGGTGTATACGATCCACATTGCTAACATTGATCCTGAGGCGGCTAAACTGATTCTTTAGAGACGTAACAGTAGTTAAAATACTAAAACCCTCCTTTGAAATCTTACTGCGACACCCAGATTCCTTTAAAACCCAAAGTCACAAATTCAGACAGCTGATTTTTTTCAGCTGTATTTTATGACAGCTGTGAAAAGAAAAGAAAAACGGTGACCGTGCATGGAAGCCAAACCTTCCTTTGAAACCTTTTAAATCCGGACTCCTTTAAAAGCCAAAGTCAAAAATTCAGACAGCTGAATTTGTCATCCATCCATCCATTATTTGAACCACTTATCCTCTCGACTATAAAACATTGACCAGAGTCACACATTCTGACAGCTGAATTTTTCAACTTAATTTCACGACAACTGTAAACAATCGTGACAATGCATGGAAGCTAAACCCTCCTTTGAAAACTTACCCAAAAAAAATCCTTTAGAACCCAAAGTCACACATTCAGACAGCTCAATTTTTCAACTTAATTTCACGACAACTGTAAACAATCGTGACAATGCATGGAAGCTAAAGCCTCCTTTGAAAACTTACCCCAAAAAATCATTTAGAACCCAAAGTCACACATTCAGACAGCTCAATTTTTCTATGCAATCTTGTGGCAACTGTAGAAAATTAAAATAGTGACGCAGCATGGAAGCCAAACACTGACTACTTTCAATCCCAAAGTCACAATTTCTGACTGCTGAAAAATTCAGCTGTATTTTATGACAAATGTAAAAATAAAAATAAACTAATTGACCATACATGGAAGCCATACCCTTCTTTGAAACCCAAAGTCACACATTTAGACAGCTCAATTTTCTGCTTTATTTTATGAAAACCATATAAAAAAAAAAATCATCGTTGCATTGAAGGTCATCCTTCTTTAAAACTCTGACTCTTGACTAGGATATAAAAAAAAAAGTTTTATAAACGTAAAATGCAGTTCAGTTAGTTTTTGTTTTTTTAAAAGCATTATTGTTTTTAATTTTATTTCATTCACAAAAATGATTTCCCAATTTTAGTTTTTGTCATTTTGTAAGTTCATAATAGCATTGCCCTTAACGTCTTCTGCCCCGTTGTATCGAAAACAACAACACGTTGCGAGTGGCCACCTTGCAAGCAGATCAGTGACACAGGAAAAAACAACAAAAAAACTTTTGATAAACTGTGTGAAAATGCCCAGCCTGCTATCATGCTATGACATTGGCATGAATCACCGCCTTGATTGTAAAAAAAAAAGAACGAAAAAAAGAAGCCACATTTAACCACATTTGAAACGTCGCCTATTTCTTGAGAGAAATCGGCACAGAAAGTGCTTCAGAGAGAGGAGCGATGGCACAAAGCTCTTGTGCAGAGGCCATGTTAAAAACATTATGTCCCCCCCCGACAGTTCTTTTAGTCATTATGTCTTCAAGGCTGCAAAAAATAAAAAATAAAAAATAAAAAATAAAAAATCGAAACTGTGGACGACTTCTAAGGCGCACCAATTGTTAGTGAGAAACGCGGACGAAATGCTCAAGAATCTTTCAGGAAGCATCAGTTTTGATAGCAAACTCAGAATTGAGAAACGAGCCGACGCTGGCACAAACAATGCATGAAATATGCGCCCTCGTTAGCATATTCTTTGATCGGGGAGTGAACTCGATCAATATGCACGTACGACGTGTTTCAAAGCAAAAAAGTACATACAAATGACAATTCTAATAAGGGATATGATGACGTTCAACAACATCAAATATGGATACTATAAATTAAACTCACCTGGTTTTGAGTCCTTCTGGGGGAGTCCCACCTCTTTGAGTTTTTTTTTTTTTTTTTTTTTTTAAAGGTTTACAAGACCAAAGTCCTTTGACGTAGTCACAGTGACTTAAAAGAGTTGACGATTTACACTTTTTATGGTCACCAGGACATAAAAAAGTACATTTATAGAATCAATCAAGGATTTGGGTACTTATTTTGAATTTAGGCAATTCATTTTGCACACGAGAAACTGGAAGCCAACATGCTAAGCCAGGCTTTGTTCTATATCATTTTTAATGTATTTAGAAAAGGCTTGCAGTGTTGTCAATCAATTGCTACGTCTGTAGATTCGGTATCTTTTCCTTATAACTTATTTGCTCTCAAAGACGTATTTATACATTTTTTATGTTTTTAATGCTAAGAGCATACAGAAGGCTTTGAACTGAAGAGAATGCTTGAAGCAATGGTAGTTATTACAAAAACGGCCAGCAGGTGTCAGCAGAGTATAAGAGATCAGCCAGGGCCATGTTGCAAAAATCTCTTTCCTCCAGTGTTTTAAACAGATTTGAGAATAATGATGAAACGTAGCTATATTCTAATGCTAATTGCTGCAAAACGGAAACAGATAGAAATATTTTTTTTCCTGATGAAAGAAGTGACTCTAATCTTTCTTTTGGTAGGTTCCATGTTTTTATAGCAATAGAACACAATAATACTGTGGGCCTTGCAAAATCAGTCAAAATCCAGTAAAACAGCCGGGAGCGAAGGGGGTTGCTTCAGTCAAAATGGCTGGGAGTGAATGAGATAATTAGGAAATGCAAATTTTAAACAAAACTAGAGTTGTGAGCAACCCTAGCAACGCTGGTCATGTTGGGGTACTCAAAGTTTAGGTTTCGAGTTACACATGATGATACTGTTCAATTTTAGGATTTTGCGTCGAGGTGACAGTATTTTAGAGTAAGAGTTAAGGGCCAAAGGTTTATGCATGAGTGGTACATCGAGCATGTGCACTTTTTTAAAAAAATATATTTTCCGTTTGTCCAAAACAAACAAACAAACAAAAACAACAGCAACAGATTCTCAGAAAAGGGACAGGTTAGGGTTAGCGCTTAAGAGTTAGCGTTAAGGTCAAGGGTTCGAGTTTATGACATTTTCTGATCGCCTCGTCTTCTCACGGTCATTTGTAAACGATATCGTCAAGAACTTTCAGTAAGTTTTATCTGCAAACCTCATTCAAGGCGATGCCGCATACGACTGGGGCTCAAATGGGTCTGGAGGAGTGTTTTTTTTTTTTTTTTTACTTTGAAAAGCTGTTCAGAAAATGGGATGGATGGACGGATGAATGAAATGCAAATGCAAGCGTAAGAATGTAACCTAAAAAGGCTGAACATTAGTCATGAATTCCAAACCAACGTCCTTGACAAACCAAAAGCTACAAAACGAAGAAAGGAAGTCTTGAATTTTTAGATCAGAGCCCTCGGAAAGGCCTGCTCAACTCGGGTGCGCCTGAGAATTTATTTTAGCGCTCCGTTCACGTTTTTTCAAAAGAGAAGTCACCCCCTCCGCAAACGTCGACGGCCTTTGAAGCTCAAAATATCCTTGAACAAGAAAGTCCTCGTAAGGGCATATTACACGCCGTGCTAGTTAAGTTATTGCTCCTGTTAGCGATTCCGTATTTAAAGCTGCGAGGTCGCAGTTTTTTCAAAACAACAATCATATCAAACCACTCGATCGCTTTGTAATAGCGAGTCGAGTAAATTCAAATGGCAGAATCTCAAAGCGGCTTCTCTTGGACCGAATTGTCTCGACAAGAAGCAATGGACTCTTCCAATCGTGACAGTCCTGACATCTCAATAGAGACTCATGATGGAAAAAACATGGACGCGCCTCGCATGTAAAGGGAGCGGCTTCCTCCTGCGTATGCGCTCCGTGTTGACGGCCAAATGACAGATCTCTTTTGGTTTATGGCGAGTCTTTAATTTGAGCTTTGAGTAATGGGCCGACTCGCCCTTTTTTTTTTTTTTTTTTTGCTCGTATCTTCCTGTTGCTGTTGTGTAAATAGTGACCCCCTCCGATCGTTCTGGGGAACCGCGCTCGGTCCATTACCGGGACACCGAGGCAAAGCGCATCATCAGCGGATTGTCCCGTTCAGGCGGCTCCGCCCTTATTTCCAGTTGAGGAAGGATGGGGGGGGGAAACATCTCTGCATGTGTGTGTGTGGCTAAGAATGATCTAATCATAGGCAGACTTAAACACAAAAACACGATCTGGTCCCCTTTTGCTTTGTGAGATCGCAACGGCAGGTGGTCCTTCATAGTGTTATTTTATGTCTACTTTTACAGATGAATTAAGTGGCAAACGGCGTATCAAAATGTTGCTAATCGAGTCAAAACACGACATACAATATTGTTGTCAAAGAGGATCGTTTTGAATGCCTTTATGTGCGACGCATCTACTTTCGTGAAAACTTCGTATGCGGTTCATTTGAGCGGATGCCCGGAAGTGGTTATGGGAGCTAACGCTGTCCTAGCAACAGAAATATATTTCACATTTACATATTCAAGTAAACTAAACATTCACCTTAATTTCAATGTCATATAGCGGGCATCATTGTTCGTGAAATCATAAGTTCATAGCGCTAATATTCAATGAAAAGCATGGATATATCGAAAATAAGGATTTAACGATAACGGCAATATCGTGATATCGCAATATTCAAGCTGCCACAATATCCTCGTCGTCGTGTCACAATATTAAAAGCAGCACATTTGATAAAAAATGTCAGGCTGATTTTCATTTGTGCATTTCTAGTACCCTCTGGTGGCTTTTTTTTTTTTTTAATTTTCACAAGGCATGTTTTGGCCCTTCAATGTTTAAAATCCACGCTAATGGTCAGATGAAGGGGAATGTAATATGCTTGTGGAGAGAGTCAATATGTGGAGGAACTCAATGCAAGTAAGCGTCTCAATATTAAATGTTATTAGAGATTGTAGGTTGTTTATAGGCATTGCTGTTATGTACGAATGCACCATATTGTGTGTGTGTTTTTTTTATGAGCTTTTTTTTTTTTAATAAACCTTTTTTTGTATCACCAACCTCCCCACAATATTGTGATAGTTATCGTATTGTGACCATCACGTCATGATAATATCGTGATATTTGGATAACGTTGCATCCCCTAATCCAAAATGTGGCATTTTATTTCAATATCAAACTGAAAGCACAAGATTCGCACACGTTTCGATCAAAGTTCTTTAATCAGGCACTTGAGCTCAAAACATTTTTCCAGAAGTGACGCAGGTCCATACAAAAAAAGCCATAAGGTACCTTTAGTCGATTAGCCGATATATCTGGCTATGTTCACTTGCCACTATTCTCCATAATAATTTACACAAAGCCTCTGCAGCTGAGGTCTGCCAACACAATAAATAATAAAATACCACCGAATACCATGCGTGCTATTTGAAGTTTTTAAGAATCAGGGAAATGGGGATGTAAGTAAAATAATTTCAGGGATAGAGGAATTGATTTAGTTTGGACCTCGGCAAGGCTGACATTGTATTATTTCGATGGCTAACAGGCATTTGTCTGGTGAATTATGGCTAAGGGTAAAACATTCTCCGTTGTTGTTGGAACATTCAGTGATGTCATTTGCCGTCCTTCGAAAATCTAAATAAATATGGGGATAAAAGATACAGATTTATTTTCAATATTTTTTTTTAGCTTAGCAACACCTTGGAAGCTTACATTGGGTTACGTCGAAATAGATGTGTTTTTCGTTTGAACTCCCTTTCATGAAATCACCTTGTAATGGTGCACAACAGGAAGCAGTAAGGCAAACTACGATAAATTAAAGCGCCTGAAAGACAAATTCTGCAAGCGCTTCACATTCACGATTAACTTCCTTTGTGGCGGAACTGCAGTCTTTATACAAGCAGAGACGTCATGGACTAATTATATTTACAAAAATTTGCAACAACATCCAGAAGAACTTTAAAAAAAAAAAAAAACATCTTTGAGAGTTACAGTACAAACAAGGATACAGTACAAGTTACAAATATACAAATATAGAACCATGTTTTTTTTTCTTCAATAACCCTCTGAGACTTGAATGCCATGTTCTTGTGAGAAAACCATATGTAAGTATAAAAATATAAACAATGCTTTTTCTACAAAATATTGACATCGTATTTGAACCCCGCCCCCCCCTTGTTTCAATGTACAAATCAACACGGACCGAGAGGAGAATAAAGTTCGGGATAAGAAACAGTCCACTGCGGCCCCAACTCCATTTTGGCCCTTTCGGTATGTTTTCAACCAGTACTACCAAATGTGCCGGAATGTAGCAAAAGAACGTAACCGACCCAACGTGGTCGGTCATAAAGTGGAGGCCCGCGGTTTTAGATGGTCTGTCAAGTTCAAATCCTCAGTTCAGCCTCGTCAATGTGCTCTAGATTGTGTTCCGTCGCGCTGATGACGGACGCCGATGGGCCCTGCGAGACACTAAAGGGCGTTACGGCCGGAGAGCGCGCCGCCAGCGGCGACAGGGACGGCGAGAAGCTCGGGGACATGGCCACCGAGCAGATGGATCCCTCGCTGCTAAGGGGGGACCTCCGGAAAGTGGACAGGTGGGGGAACGTCCTCCCCACAGCGGGCTTTGGTGGTACAGTTTTTGCGCTAGGATGCGCCACTGAGGTGATCAGCGGAGGCGGGTCGATTCGAGACTCCGCTTTGCTTTTGCGGTGGAAGGAGCGGCGGGGGTGAGGGGGGGCCGTTTCATCTTTTAAACGCGCGATCTCGGTGAAAACGCTGGCTAAAGGTTGGAACTGGGGGCACCAGTTGAGCAGATAGTCCCAGTTGTAGCTGCCCCTCAGTTCCTCGTCGCTGGCTACGATGGCAGTCAAGGAGCCGTCCACGGTCGGCTTCCCGTCCTCGGGGAACGTGTAGTCCTTATGGTGGGAGACGCTGAGACCCCGACCCACGCCCACATACCCGCCGCCCCCCTCGTCTCTGTAGATTGGCACCTGCCCAGCGAGCAGGGTACCATTTAGGCTGCCCATTTTCTTCCCTTTGAACCAATCGATGGAGGGCTCACAAGACACATCTGACAACTGGTCTGCGTCCTGCTGGATCCCGGAGTCGGGACCCCGGGCGGACATGCGCTCCTGCATGGAGGAGGAAATGCTGGACACACGAGGGTATTCGTTTATCATCCTGATCTCGTCGTCCTCCGCCGCCTCCGCCTCCGCCGAGCCGCGGCCGCTGGAGTGGGAGGGGTCCAGGGATCCCCCGCGAGTGTACGGCCCCCCGCTGCTGCTGCCGCTGCTCTGGTCGGCAGCGTACCCGGGAAGGGCCTGGTGGTATATAATCTCATTTGCGGCTAGTTTTGTCTCCTCAAACTTGTGCAGCATGGTGGCCGACGCCTTGGTTCGCCTGTGTCTTTTTTGTTCTTTCCTTTGGCGCCTCAGTTTGACAAAGAAGAGCGCCACGGCGATTACGCACAGTATGACTATTGTTCCGAGAGAAACGGCGATGACACTGATGAGCAGCAAGTTCATGTCTGTGGCGAGGCCGAAGGAGGTGTGGCTCACGTCGACGGTCACTTTGACCTCCGCCGTGCGCGACATCTCCAGGGGGCTGTGGGCGGTCAGGCCGAGCGTCATGAGGCGCACTTCTCTTTTGGAGCGGCTCACGTGGTTGCCATGGCTGTCCATCGTTAGGGAGATGGCGCCGGTTGATTTGTTGACTTTGAAATAAGGCGACGTGCCCGACAGCGAGTAGAGGACAATACCGTCCAGGCCCCCATCTTCATCTCTGGCTTGCACTCTGCCGATGATCTGACCTTTCTTCGCATCCTCCGGCACTTTAAACGAGTACTCCGAGGAGGTGAAAACCGGATCGTACTCATCCTCCCCAGAGACATAAATCTGCACTGTGACGGTAGCAGAATAGTTGCCAGCATCCATGGCTGCAACCACGAAATTGAAGGCGTTCACTTTCTCAAAGTCAAACGTTGAGCGGGTTCGCACTTCTCCTGAAGTTTGATTGATGAAGAAGGCTTCCCTTCCGTCGTGAGAGTCCTCCAGCATGTAGTATCGCAATTTTCCAAAGATTCCTCTGTCATGGTCGATGGCATGCAGCGTGGTCACGAATGCGTTTCTGGGCTGATTCTCCCTGATGCTGGCGGTTACTCGACCGAGCGGAAAGAAGGGCCAATGGTCGTTGATGTCCTTCACATCAATGCTGACTGGGGCAAAGGCATAATGTCCCAAACCATCCGAAGCTTGGACAACAATCATGTGGGACGACTGGCTCTCACTGGCCAGAGGTCGCTGCAGCTTCAAGGCCCCGGTCCACTGGTCCACCTGGAAAAGGCCCGTCTTGTCCCCTGAGCTTATGGAGTACCGCACCTCCCCGTTGGGAGCAGAGTCCGGATCAGTGGCGGACAGATGCAGCACTTCGGTTCCGGCAGCGGCGCTCTCGCTCAGCACAACGCTGTACTCTCCTCGGCTGAAGGCCGGAGGGTTGTCGTTAACGTCCGTAACGCTGATTAAGATCGGCACGCAGGAGCTGCGCTGGGGGATCCCGCGATCTGATACCACCACAGTCAGGTTATAACTCGGCGCGGCTTCAAAATCCAGCTCTTCCACCAGGATCAGGCTTCCCACCGTCTGGAAGCCTCTGCCTTCCAAGAAGCGCACGCTGCTCTCAATCTGGAAGGCATTACCGGTGTTGCCGCTGGCGATGGCAAAATCGAAACCGCAGTTGTCACGCGAGAGGTCTCCGTCCGCCGCCTCTAAGGTCAGAACCGTGGAGCCGGGAAGCTCGTCCTCGGACACGGATGCTCTGTACTCAGACTGATGGAAGACAGGGGCGTTGTCGTTTATATCGGACACTTGGACTTGGACGGTGGCGACGGAAGAGAGGGATGGAGTGCCCTGGTCTCGAGCCTCCACAACCACAAGGATGGAAGGATTTTCAAAATCAAACTCTGTTTTTTGGTTGACAAACAGGGTGCCTGCATGGAAAGGAAAATAATTACATTTATTTACTTTCATAAGAGTTTCCTCAATACTGAGCTTTAATTGTGCAAAAGAAAACTACCATTGCTTGGGTCAATGGAAAAGACACCCCTGGTGGATGACATGACTCGGTAGGTAACCTTTCCGTTGACCCCAGAGTCCGAGTCGGTGGCTGTTACGGTGATGAGAGCACTGCCCTCTGGGAGGTGTTCTGATACCGTCACCTGCCGGATGCAAAGCAATACATTTATTAACACCAAGCAGTCATGTTGCCATTTTGAAAACCGTGCAGTTGGAGCCATGCCTGATATAAATCCTGGGTGAAGGCCGGCGCGTTGTCGTTGACGTCCTCCACCAGCACGGTCAGATTGGCTTCGCTTTGATGCTCAGAGTCCGACGATCGAACGGTCAGCGTGTACCATGTCCTCTCCTCATAGTCCAGTGCTTTCGTGAGAGACACACCGCCGCCATAGCAGTGGATTCCAAACATGCCTTTGCTGTCACCGACCAGGTGGAGCGTGTAGGAAAGGGCCGGTCCGGAATCCACGTCATTTCCTGTCACTTGACTGATAACCGTGCCTATCAAGGTATCTGGAAATGAGACAAGAAAAGAAGGTTGAGGATATTTCATGCGGGGCGGGGCAGGTTTTAAAACAGTTTGGGCTTATTTTTTGTTATCCTCGTCCCCGCACTCTCTGCCAGGCTCATAATTACATCTGAGTAAGCCTTTAAAGCAGTTGCAGCATGTTGCTAGCGCTAGTCATTCTTGCTTATTAGCCTCTGGACCACAGTCAGGGAGGAGCGTTTTCTGTTCCAAGGCAACAGTTCCATCCATTCATTTTCAATTCCACTTCTCCTGGTCAAGATTGAGAGGGGGGAGGTGAAGCCTATCCCAGCTGGCTTTGGGGGGGGGGGGGGGGGGGGGGACCACGCCCTGGACTTGTTGGCAGTCAAATGCAGGGAGATTGTGAATAGGGCACCGACCAAGAATCTAACCCACGGCAGCTGTGTGAACCACTACACTACCAATGGACCTGCTCCTCAACATAGATATTGCCCAATTAGACGTGAAGAAAGCAAGTAAAACACGGGACCTGGCTGCATTTCGGGGATCTCTGCTCCGATGTGCTCTAAACCGATTCTGGTCTCTGCACTCAACACACTCTTTATTGAGCTTGACATGCATGCGAAGCCAGCGCTTCCTTAAGAACAGTCTTCAGAGAATGGATTACAGTTCCTGTAATTATAGCCGCTACGTACAAAAATATTCTTGCTTTGCTAAATAAATAAGAAATGAAATTCTTTGGCGAATCTTAAACACTAACTCGTTGGCGCTCTGAAACTACCGAGCTGCCAAGTTGGCTTGCTTACCCTCGGGCACTCGGATCTCTCGGGGCAGCGGGATCATGGGACTGTTGTCATTGAGATCGATGATGATCACGGTGAGAGTGGCAGAGCCTGCCAGTCGCGGGCTGCCTCGGTCCGTTGCCGTGACGACAAGCCTAGATCCACAAAAATCGGAAACAAGACACTTTCTTCCAAGCTGTACTTTCACCATCTTGGCAGATCATTTATTTCTTAAAGCAAAAAAAGAGAAAAATGAAAATAAAACAAAGACCGACTTTGTTTGCGTCCAGATCTCTCTGTCCATGATGGCTGCGGTGCTGATGCTGCCAGTCAGCGGGTCGATCTTAAACAGGCCGCTCATGGATGACGACCTGATGGAGTATGTCACCTGGCCGTTTTGACCCTGGTCCAGGTCGTTTGCTGCAACCTGCAAGATTGAATGGAACTATAGAAATATGCGCAAAAAAAAAGCCACCTCAGCGTAACTCGACCCGGTGAGCAATATTGCCAATGGAGTCCAAATGGAACAAAATGGGCTCCATGGACCCGCTTCCAAGGCACAACTGATTGAATACATTCAGCGGGAGTTCTGAGAATACTGCCATTCATTACTGCGCCTGACTGAAACTATCCAGGCCGCTAAGGAGTGAAGAGTGTTTCTATTGTGCTCCATAACTTCACACTTAAACAACGGCCAACCACAATAAACTCAGGCAAGGTTGGGGGGGGGGGGGGGGGTTGAATGGGGGTACGTTGTACCGCACCTGGATAATGGGAAAATCGTGACCCTGCGCCTCTCGGATATAGGCGACGTAGTTCTGGAGCTGGAAGCGAGGCAAATTGTCATTGACGTCTTGCAGGATTAAGTTAACCGCCATGTAGGAGCTGGAGGACGCCGTCTCGGCTTTCACCACGAGACGGAGTTTGGGCGTCTCCTCGTAGTCGAGCCCTTCGGATTTTTGGACCCAAATTTCACCTGATTCAAGGGAGAGAAAAAGAACAATATAAGGGTACTTTTTTGGCAAATTCTTTTTTAGCGTATGCCACCATTTTGTCCACTTACCGGTAATGGTGTTGATTCCGAAAGATTGCAAGCGGTTTCCACTGAACAGACTGTAGCTGACCCCATTTTGAGAGCCATCTGGGTACTGGGCTTGGGTTTGGGTTACCACTGTGCCTACAACAGAAAATGCGTCCAATGTTTACTTAATGGTTTGGGTCTTGAATACATTCAGAAAATGCTAATTGAATATAAACCCAGTAAGGGCTCTGGGGCCTGCAGACTTGGGTCAATTACTGGATCCCAGGTTTCAAAGCAAACACGGTGAACCGGCCAACGGAAGTGATGCCAGCCCTAAGTATAAATGCTTTTAATATAAGGTAGTAATATCAGTTTCACTATATGGTCTGTTAGTTGATTTCTCTCCTTTGCTTATTAACTCATTCACTCCCAGCCATTTTCACTGAAGTAGCCCCCTTTGCTCCTGGCTGTTTTACTGGATTTTGACTGATTTTGCAAGGCCCACAGAATATTGTGTTCTAATGCTATAAAGACATGGAACCTACCAAAAGAAAGATTAGAGTCTCTTCTTTCATTAAGGAAAAAAAATATTTGTATATTTTTCAGTTTTGAAGCAATTAGCCTTAGAATATGGCTCAGTTTCATTATTATTCACAAACCTGTTGAAAACACTGGGGAAAAGAGCTTGTTGCAACATGGCCCTGGTTGATCTCTTATACTCTGCAGCCACCCACTGGCCGTTTTTTGTAATAACTACCATTGCTTTAAGCGACCTTTTCAGGTCAGAGGCTGCATCAAAGCCTTCTGTATGCTCTAGCATAAAAAAACGTAAAAAACGTATAAACACGTTTTTGGGACCATGACAATATTTAAAAATAGAACGTTTTTATGCGTTTTTGGGAGCAAATGAGTTAATGTCCTTGAATCTTTATATACAGGGTGACACAAAAAAAATGGGAACTTTTACCAATCCAATAAAACCAAAAGTGATGGAAGAAAAGTATTTGATTCATAGTCTATCATCTCGCCTACCTTTCGCAGCATTCTCCTGCAGACTGACGTCTCGCGCCGCACGAGAGAAGCGAATCCCCCTGTATGCCTGCTCCTTGATATAAACAATGACCACTCCCAAGGAGGACTGAGCCGGATTGCCCTGGTCCATGGCCTGCACTATCAACGTCCTCTGGCTTTGGGTCAGAGCCTGCAGCTTCTCAGTGGCTTGGATGGCTCCCGTCAGCGAGTTGATGGCGAAGCCCCTGACGGAGTTGGCGAAGCGATAAAAGACGGACCCGTTGGCCCCAAAGTCCTTGTCCTCGGCTCTCATGGTGGCCAGAACTCTTTGGCTCGACACACCGCTGGCAGAAATGTTCAAAATAAGAGGGTCCTGAATGAAGAAGGGGGCGTTGTCGTTGACGTCCTGAATGTGGACGGTGACGCGGGCGGTGGCGTTGCGAGGGTCGGAGGGCGACGAGTCAGCGGCGCACACCTCGAAGGTGTAAGAGGAGGTCCGCTCTCGATCGAGAAGCGCTGCTGTGATGATGCGGCCCGTGTTCTGATCTATGATGAACATGCTCTCGGAGCCCTGGCTCAGGAAGTACACGACCTGGCTGTTGGGACCCTCATCCAGGTCGGTGGCTTTCACATGCAGAACCAAAGCGCCGATGGGCACATCTTCGGACACGTCCGCCGTGTAGCTGTTGCTGGTAAACCGGGGGCTGTGATCGTTCATGTCCATGACGGTCACATCCACGGCGGCGGTGCTGCTGCGGGACGGGTGGCCCCGATCCTGGGCGGCCACCGTCAGGGTGTATCTGGCTCTCTTTTCCCGATCCAGGGGACCGGAGGTGGACAGTGCACCGGACTGTCTGTCCATGTGGAAATCTCCTGCAGTGTCTCCAGCTGCAAAGACGGCAAAGTAAGGAATTGCAACTGTGTGTCAATTCTGGCTGTCACAGCCACTAACAGGTTTTATGCCAAATGATATTATTCCAAAATTTCAAATTTTTGGGAGTACCAAAACTGCCAAGATTAAAATATATAAATAAATACAAAAACTGGTGACTTCAGTTGCTCGACAACAATTCGAGGTGACAGTGGACCAGTTCGCCGATCCCGCTCACTTGACCGTTGAAAGGCAAGGACGGAGTTGAACCCTAGACACGCTTAGGACCGCATGAAATAAATAAATGTGAGAGCAGAACGGTTTTTTTTATTGATTGATATTTAATTCTATTTATATATTTATTTTTGTACTTATTTTTATTTATACATATATAATGTATACATATATACTGTGTGTATATATATATATATAGTTTTTATTTCCATTTGTATGTATTTTTGGGTATTTAATTTTTTAATTATATTTTTATATACGTTTATATTTTCACTTTTATTGATTTATTTTTAATTTGATTTATTTTTTAATTTCATTTATTTTTAATTTCATTTATTTTTAATTTCATTTATTTTTAATTTCATTTATTTTTAATTTTGGCAGGTTTGGTCCTCCATAACATTTATCTTGAAAAGTGATTTTCGCGACTGTGGCTCCCCTTTCCCACATGTGAGGGCATTAAAGTAAGCAGGTATATACTGTAAAAGCCCATTTTGAAAAATCCGCAGATTTTTGCAATCAATTTGGGATTTCTGCTAAAAGATGGACAAGCAGATACGTCCCAGAAAATCCTCCACAACCTTGCGGGGCGACATTATGTGACTCACGATCTCGCAGGAGAACGTTGTAAAGGCGCACCTGTAATTCTGTAGTTTATCTTCCCGCCATCTCCCTCATCCTGGTCGGTGGCTCGCAGTGTGAAAAGGAGCCGAGACTCCAAGTTCTCCGGCACCTCGATGCTGTAGTACTGCCGTCCAAAGACGGGTGCGTTGTCGTTCTCGTCCAGCACTCGGACCCTCACGGTGGCTTTGGCATAGTTTGGGGGAAGCCCTCCGTCTTTTGCATAAACTGAGGCAAAAGCAAGAATAAAGTGAATTGATTGACAGAGAGAAGGTCGACGAGTCTCAGCGATTTGGAAGAGAAATGAGCCCACCAGCATCGAATGGCCCCAAAGTGTTTTTGCTACGTCTCCTGCAGTGCGATTGCGCTGCCTCTTTGATCACCACCTTAAAGGAGACGTATTGCGCTTTTTCCGACCACGATTGAAAACCGTTTCCAGGTGTCTTAATACCATGTCGGGGACATACAGCAAGTATCGTGAATTACAGTACACACTTTTCAAACACTTTTTGTTTAGCCTCACTGAAATCGGCCCACTCGGTGGGATCAACGCTCAGTCCGGATATTGTTGCCATGACAACGAGGAAGTAGGGGGTTGCGAAGAGGCGAGCGGCCATTACTGGCACAGAAGTTGAAGAAAAAAGGCAGTACTTCATCTTCAAGCATCTGAATTGCACTTGCCAATTAGTGGGCAGGCATCGTCAAATTTATTGCAGCAAATTTCT
Source organism: Leptonotus elevatus (assembly GCF_054856555.1). Lineage (NCBI taxonomy): Eukaryota > Metazoa > Chordata > Actinopteri > Syngnathiformes > Syngnathidae > Leptonotus > Leptonotus elevatus. The sequence goes on along the minus strand of NC_141245.1, from coordinate 24,365,375 downwards.
CAAAATGTTCTGGAAATGGTTTAAGGTGTGTTTAGTTAAGAATTTTTGATTTTGTGATTTTTTTTATTTTATGCTACCGATACTAGCCATGATACCTAAGCAGGGTTATTATAGTTTTGAAATTTACATTTTAGTTAATTTTTTATTTCGTTTTGAGCTTTGTTTTTTAAATTCAGTTTTAATTAGTTTTCCCCAAATTTTTTTGGGGTTATTTGAATTTGAATTTGAATTTTAGTTTAGTTTATTGGCTGCTGCTAGATGACGTCACTTCTGAGTGACTCACCTCCAACCGACCTTATTCCGGATAATATCAAAATAAAAATACTTAAAATCACATTTAAAATCATCCCCAAAGGCTCGTGTATTAAATTAATTACCAAAAACTAAAACGAAGGACATTTTTGCTATAATTGTAGTTAGTTTTGTAAAAATAAAATATATTGTTCGTTTTTATTTTATTTCATTAACGAAATTCTTTTTTGAATTTTTGTTTTTTCGTTAGTTTTCGTGAATTAAAATAACCTTGTACCTAAGGCAAAAAAAAAAACTAATTAATTAAATCAAGTCCTCCTTGACAGTAGTTGGCGCTATACTGTGGCAGTTTTTCACATCATCATTTGTGTCAGAAATAAAGTTTTTTTTTGTCATTGTGTAAAATGAAATTGAATATATCAAAAGTAGAGAAGTATCATGAGTACTTAAAAAGTGAATACTCGTACCGGTATCGGTCTGGGGGAGAAAAAAAAAGTAGTCTTGAAAATGAATATAAAATCCAAACATTACATCATGGTTTTCCAACCATCCATTTTCACAACAGAATTTACAGCAAAATTCATATTTATGGACAATTTCAAGACGCGGATGAAGCTAAAATGCGTCATTGGCCGCAGGTGACATTCAAATCCTCTGCGAGGCCAACGTGCTAACCACTCGCGCACCCCAACATTTTGTTTTGGCCCATGATGCCATTGAGCAAGCGCGTACGTACCTGTGACGGTGTAGTTCTCCCGCTGCTCCCTGTCGAGCGGCTGAGTGGTGGCGATGACGCCGGTCAGCGGGTTGATCGTAAAACCTTCCACCGAGACGCCACCATATGTCACCTTCCCGTTGGATCCTGACGGAGAAGCACACAAATTGACTTGGATTAAAAAAACACACGTGCAATCACTCATTCTCTTATTTCCCTCCCCCCCCGCCTTTTTTATTTGTTTGTTATTCGCCGTCTAAGCAACTTCGCAACGAAGCTTCTCCAGGTGTCCGCATGCCTCGTTGCGTGCTACAGCGCAATGAGCTCTGGTGGAAAAAAACTGGCCTTGTGTACTTCGCTAATTACTTTTGGATAGAACGTTTACAATAGCTTTGCTTTTATTTGCTTCTGAGTCACGCCACACGAAAAAAAAAAAAAAAAAAAAAAAACCCGCCTCCATTTAGAAAAACATAACGGCACAAGAGGAGAATGTTTGTTGGACTTTGACTATGCAATTGTGAGAGCGACATGGTTTTTTTTGAACATCTAACTTACTTGTCATTATAATTATAATTCATATCTTTCCATGCTTTGAGAAATGCGGCTGACAAATGGATCTTTCCCTACTGTTGGTTGTTGTACAATATATTTTGGGAAACTGGGCATTTTATTTTTAGGATAGTGCAACATAATAAATTGTATTCTTTTTAGAAAATAAGTCAACTGTAACAGTTTAAATGACTTGAACGATGATGCTACATTTAGCTCCATTACGTTAGCGCTATACTCAAGTTTTTGTTGTCGCTGTCTATTCTGCACTCCTAATTCGCATTTACAAATGAGTTAGCAAGTTGGACGTACCGTCAAAAGCATGTCGATCGAACGTTTTTGGGAGCAAATGAGTTAAAAGTATTCAATTTTTTTCTTTTTTTATAAAAATGTTAAATGTTTTGTAACTATTTTTTGTAGCCTTGCGTATGAAATAGGGCTGGGCAATAAATTGAATTCATTCGATTAATCGTCATTTTGAAAATCGAATAGTTGAAAATTGATTAAGTCGTGAAATCGAATTTTGTCTTCTGGATGATTAAAAGCTGTTGTTACATCTGTTACATGTTATTGTGAGTTGTAATTTTGCCAACTAGTATGAATGTTAAGTTTATGTTAACATTTTTGAATAAATGAAACCTTTGAATAAACGTTTATTGGAATTATTAGATTAAAATCGCAATCGTCCCGAATGACTGAAAACATCGAGATTTCAATTTTTGGGCCATATCGCCCAGCCCTAGTATGAAATTATTATTTTAAATATTTAAATAAAGCTGCCTTACCTTGCTTGCACATAAGTAACCCATGTGACCACTTATCCTCACGCTGCTCAGTTCATTGCGTGACACTGGAAACTGTATTTTCTATTATCCAGTGCTGCAATTTGAGCGACTTTCTCGCTAAATCTGGCAACTTTTTTTGGTCAAAATTAACTAGCCGATATCGATACCGATTATTAGTAGTCAAGAAGGCCGATAACCGATTCTCATTTTCTGTGAAAAAACGAAAAACAAAAATTGGCGTCAACATTTTTGCAAATGCCATTTCTAGACGTTACAATGTCTTAAAAGCATGTTTAGGGTATCGAACAATTGTTCAGACTTTTCAATTTTATTTTATTTTTACTTAGAAAACAGACAATCCTTTTAAATTTCTAACCAAATAATCCGGTAGGTAATCAGTACGTCTTGGAAAATTAAACAAGTAAATCCATCGCTCTCTATAGTTTAATACAGTAAATATTTGTTCCCAAAATTTTAAAATACCTGACATTTTAAACTTTCACATTACTTTGTTTTAATGTCGAACAAAAACAGAAGGTTCAGAGGGTTCCCAGGGTCAGCAGCGGCTCTTATAAAGTTAACTAAAAATGTAAATAGATAGTACCCTGAGATTAAAATGGTTTTAGATTGACCTTTTATCAGCTGTCAGATTTTTTAAAAAGGCCGATACCAGAGGTGGCAAATCCAGATCCAGAAAGTAAAAACTTTTCTGCCAGTTTGACTTCAGCCCCAGGTGGTCAAAATTAACTAGCGACAAATCTAGCGACTTTTTTTTTTTGCTGTTCTTTAAGGCTGTTTCCCCCCCCCCCCCCTCACTTTTGAGCTCTCCCACTACGTTATTCCTCTCTCCTACAGCGTCCATTACAATGACATGCAAATCGGCAATTATGCAAATTAGCCAATGACGTCACGTAGCGACTTCGAGCCGCTTTTAGGACAGCCAATAGCGACTTCCCTCACTGGGGGGTGTTTGTCAACACTACGCTTTATCACCTTGGTCCAGGTCGAAGGCCGACACCGTCACCACGGCGGTCCCTCGCGCTCGATTCTCAGAGACGCGCGCCTCATAGTGGCTCTCCTCAAACTGGGGCGCTTGGTCGTTGACGTCCACCACGTAGACGCGCAGCAGCTGGCCGGACGAGCGGCGGGGGATGCCGTGGTCCTCCGCCACGATGGTCAGGTTGAAGACTTCCTGCTCCTCGCGGTCCAGAGGTTTCAAGATAGACAAAGAGCCTGTGGGGAGAGAGACCAGTTGTGGGGGGCGATCGATTGGACTTGAAAGCATCTGAAACGCTAAACAGTTCTGAACACGGGCCTTGAAAAGTGTAAAAAGAAGGTCAAGTTAAGTTCACCTGCAGAGTTTTTAACTTTTGAGGTCAATTCTGAAATTTTCATCCTGAACTTTTTGTGAGTAGTGAATCTTTGCACAGGACAACCATGAAAACATGCTGAAATCATCAGAGGCAATAAAACATGCAAGCCCCCCCCCCCCCAAAAAAAAGTGTGAAAAGTAATCGTGTGAGGGCCGAATAACAGCACCCACCCCCCCACACACCCCCCCCCCACACACACACACACACACACACACAGCCCCACACCCCCCCCACCCCCCCCCCCCACACACACACACAGCCCCCCCCCACACACACACCCACACCCACAGCCCCACACCCCCCCCACACACACCCACACCCCCCCACTCACACACACACACACACACAGCCCCACACCCCCCCCCCCACACACACACACACACTCACACACACACACACACACCCCCCCCACACACACACACACACCCCCACACGCACACACACACGCACACACACACACACACACACACACACACCCCCCACACACACACACACAGCCCCACCCCCCCCCACACACAGCCACACACACACACACAGCCCCCCCCCCCACACGCACACACACACGCACACACACACACACACCCCCCCCACACACACAGCCCCACCCCCCCCACACACACAGCCACACACACACACACAGCCCCCCCCCCCCCCACACACACCCACACGCACACCCCCCCCACACACAGAGTTTTGCCTACCTGAACGCTCGCTACTTCTACCGACACGACACTCACAGCTCGTAAGGGGTCTGGCCGCAATTTACAAGATTTTCCACAGCACGGCGGCCATGAGGGAAGAAAAGCGTAAACACACGCCGCTCAAGACACGCAACATCAAGGCCTGCCGTGCTCCGTGGAAACGAGGGGGCGCTTAATTTTTCATCCTTTTAGATCATCAACTTGCATTGATTCCTTTTTCAATTTCATGCCTTCAATTGCAACGTGAAAGAAAGAGAAACGCCGACGCCGGTTTGTTTTGGATGCGCTCTCAGATAGTTTTGCCCTTCAGCTTTGAATCTGGTCCGAGTTACCGCTTTGAATTTTTTTTTCTCTTTTCCCGACTCACTCCGTGATCCAGCTCTATCCCCGATCACTCATAGCACATGTGAAAGGTAAAAACAAAAACAAAAAAGATGTGGGAAAGGGGAAATTTCATTTGGGGCGTTTCTAACATCTTAAGCTGACATGGATGCTTTGTGGCGCCACAACACAAAAAAAATTCATTACTATTGGATGTCAAGTCAATTCATGTTTATAAGCTGCCTTTTGTTTCTGTCGCGGGGCGTGTAAGTGGGATAGCGATAGCAACATATGCTACAAAAACTCTTGACAAAAATCCAGCAACCATATAATTTTTTTTTTTTTCAAATTTTAACTCCATTTTATGTTTACAAAACAAACTAAATCAAACTGTCTGTGAAAATGAAAATGTCCTTCGTTGTCGACTTTGGTAATTAATTTAACGCATGAGCCTTTGGGGATGATTTCAAATGTGATTTTAAGTAGATTTGTTCTGATATTAACCGGAATAAGGACATTTGAAAGTGTGTCACACAGAAGTGGCGTCATTTAGAAATGCTAGGTAAGAAATGCATGATTTTTTTCATTTTAGTGGTGTTTATTAAATATTGCGCACAAGTAATACATATTTTTTTTAAACAAAAACTAATACTGAAACTAAAACTAAAGTAAAATTAAGCATTTTAAAAATAACTAAAACTAATCAAAACTAACAGAATCGTCTTGAAAGCAAATTAAAACTAACTAAATTAAAAAAATAAAAATTAACTATAATGAAATTTCCCAAACTATAATAACCAAACACATTGTAATAATGCTTACATTTGTGGAGACTGGGGACAAGTTGTATTTTGCAATTTTAAAAATGCGCAGAAATTACTTCATGTTCCAGATTAGAAATATGAAAAGAAAAATTAACTTAGCTGTCACCGTCATACAAATGCAATTGTGCCATCTAGTGGCAGAAAAATGACCTCAACACAACTCAATATCACACTCGTTTTTTTTTTACAGTACAGGCCATCTTTTTAATTTTAACTCAATTTTAAAAATGAAAAATCCAAAACTATACTACCACCTTCCACCATCTTTGACCCCCAAACAGGAGCAAACCAGTGTGCATAAAAACTTTTGTGACGGGCCTGACAGGCCCCCAAACGTTTCGAGAACTTGAGGACGAGGAGGTGGGCGGAGCCAGACACGTGTCTCCGACGCCACAACAAAGCCCACAGGACCAAACAGGCCCAGGTCAGCGTTTTGACTAAGCGGCGCAGTCTCACGCGAGCGCACAGTCGCACACAAACACATGCGCACGCATAAACACGCGTAACCGATCCCCCTCTAATGGTTCCCAGAAGCCTGTGCAGGAGGTTCTTTGCTCTTTCACGGATGATGGCGTGTGTATGTGCGCCCTCGCTTGTGTGTGTGCGCGCGCGCGCGCGTGTTTAATATCTGTCCGACCTCCAACTGAGAGCAATAAGTCATAATGGGTAAAACAAGAGCTGCCATCATTTCAGAAGTTTTGCCGAGAACGGCAAGAGTTTGCGTGTTTACGGCGGCTGATCAAGGTTCGAGGGGGGGGGGGGGGCGGGGGGAGCTTCGGGGTCTTTTCGCTGTTCAAAGGTGAAGAGACATTCAGTGCCCGGAGAAATTTACAGGTGCTGCAAATTCTTCAAAAGGGCTGCCGTGAAATGAAATGAACAGGTGAACACGTGTGGGCCGTCTGCGGCGCTGGCGGAATGGAATTCGCAGCAGGTGGTGGAAATATCAAAAGTGAGCAAAGGGAGGGATGTTCCCGTGCGCATTTTAACATGCAGAGACCGCTGCAAAAAAAGAAGCTTGAGTTCGACTTTGAAATGAATCCCGCAGTCCAACTTGGACGACAGTAGTTGCCGCCTGTCAATCATTTCTACCGTCATCTGCTCGATAAGACTTCATTGGGGGAAAAAAATGAGCGCAGGCAGTTTGTATAATCCTCTCAGTTATGAATCATGTTTTGCAACCCAAATTGTAATACTTGTTCCATGAAATTTGGAACCCCCCCAAATCTTCAATACACCACAAAGAGTCACAAGATTTAGAAAAATAGATGCTACAAGGTAGAGACAGACCGATATGTTTTTTTCAGGGCCGATATCGATACCGATTATTAGTAGTCAAGAAGGCCGATAACCGATATTCATTTTCTGTAAAAAGAACGAAAAACAAAAATTGGCGTCAACATTTTTACAAATGCCATTTCTAGACTTTGCAATGTCTTAAAAGCATGTTTAGGGTATCGAACAATTGTTCAGACTTTTCAATTTTATTTTATTTTTACTTAGAAAACAGACAATCCTTTTAAATTTCTAACCAAATAATCCGGTAGGTAATCAGTACGTCTTGGAAAATTAAACAAGTAAATCCATCGCTCTCTATAGTTTAATACAGTAAATATTTGTTCCCAAAATTTTAAAATACCTGACATTTTAAACTGTCACATTACTTTGTTTTAATGTCGAACAAAAACAAAAGGTTCGGAGGGTTCCCAGGGTCAGCAGCGTCTCTTATAAAGTTAACTAAAAATGTAAATAGATAGTACCCTGAGATTAAAATGGTTTTAGATTGACCTTCTATCGGCTGTCAGATTTTTTAAAAAGGCCGATACCAGAGGTGGCAAATCCAGATCCAGAAAGTTAAACCAGATCCAGAAAGTCAAAAATTTTCTGCCAGTTTGACTTCAGCCCCAGGTGCTAGCTAGGTAGCTCCCTAGCAGGCTAGCTTCCTGCTAGGTAGCCCCCTAGCAGGCTAGCTTCCTGCTAGGTAGCCCCCTAGCAGGCTAGCTTACCTGCTAGGGAGCTACCGAGCTAGCAGCTGGAGCTGAAGTCAAACTGTGGCAGAAAAGGGTTTTGACTTTTTAAGACCTGGATTTGCCACCTCTGGCCGATACTGAAATTTGTCAAAATGCCCAATATCGGTCTATCACTACTACAGGGGTCGGAATTTTTTGGGGCAACACCGAGTAGCCTTCATCTCGACTGCCGGAAAATTGATGCACCGTCTCGCCCCTCCCTCTCGCAGGACTTACCGGTGTTTGGGTTGAGGTTGAAGGTTCCGCCTGCGTTGCCCGACTGGACTTTGTAGGTCACCCTGCCGTTCTCCCCTCGGTCCGCGTCCCTGGCCATGACGTAGAGCGCCACGAAGCCGACGGGCTGGTCCTCCATCACGCTCACCGCCGTCGGCGAGCTGAACACGGGCGGGTTGTCGTTTTCGTCGGTGACGTAAATCCTCGCCGTGACCGAGCTCCACATCCTCTGACCCGCGTCCAGTGCGGAGTCCGTTGCCTTTACCACCAAGATCAGGCTGGGGTTGACCTCATGGTCCAGCTCTTGGTTTAAGGTAAGAACCCCGGTGGCGGGGTCCAGGGTGAGCAGACCGGGTACGTCCGGAAACTGTTGGACGATGGAGTACCTCAGGTCACTATTGGGCCCACTGCCATCCTTGTCCGTGGCTTGGAACGTGAAGACAGAAGTACCCGGCTGGATGCTCTCCGAAATGACGACCGTGACCGGGTCCTCGGGGAACTGAGGGGCGTGGTCATTGCTGTCCTTTACGTTAATGTCCAGGTGGACCAGGGTGCTGACGGGCGGAGCCCGAGAGAAGTCGTCCACCTCGATCTTCAACGCGTAGTGCGCATCCTGCTCATAGTCGAGAGGCCGAGCCAGGTAGACGTCTCCGGTCAAGCGGTCCACCACAAAAGTCCCGTCCCTGTCCGTACCCCCCACCACCATGTAGGTAACCTCGCCCGCTGCCGGGCTTTCTCCATCGTGAAGGCGGACGGAACCCACGACCGAACCCGGCTCGGCTTCTTCCACAGAGTTGAAAGCTATAGAATGCGAGTTGGTCTTTGAAGAGGGTCCGGTCATGCTGAGAACCTGCAATAAAAAAAAACATGAGGTTTCTATGAGGAGCCGAGCGCATGACTCGAATGTTCCTCTGACAAAAACCTGGTGGCAAATTATAATTACATGAAGTACAAAACCCAAAATATGTTATGGATTTTTGGGCCAATCAGAAACAGATCTGATGCACTTGCTGGCATGCGTGCATGTGTTCTCATGGGGGAAATTAAAGCAGTTACAAGCATTTTTTATTTTTTTAGACTCGAGTCACAGGCCACTCACATTAAACCCATAATCTGATACCCGTGTCAGGCCCAGGAAAAAAAGGCAGTAAAAGTTTCACTAGCAACTTCAGCATTACGCGGCGAAACTCCCTGTCGTCAGTTGTATTATTAATCTCTCGCTTTCATGGCGATGCCTCAAAATGATGATTTTGACACCATGCTCCACTCATATTGGATATATATTAAAAAAAAAAGCTTCTTTCTGCTTCTGATAAACACTCATTTGGGTAAATTCCCTAGCGAGAGTTTGTCAGAGTACAAACAATGGAAGTCAGTCAAAATGGCTGCTTCAATCCAAAATGGATGACTTCACACGTTCATTTGCCGGACACTTTTTTTGTGCATCCTATTTTGATAGACATCTCCATCAAAAGTTGATGAACATGGTGTCGGAGATGGAAAAACGAAAAAATAAAAATAAAAGAATCAGCATTTCTGGGTGTCCTAAAAAAAGTTTTTTTAAATAAAATAATAATAATAATAATAAAAGAATCAACATTTCTGGGTGTCCTAAAAAAAAAAAAAAAAAAAAAAAGAATCAACATTTCTGGGTGTCCTAAAATAAAATTACTTAATTAATTAATTTATAATAATAATAATAATAATAATCAACATTTCTGGGCATCCTGAAGAAAATAAATAAAAATATAATAATAATAATAATATAAGAATCAACATTTCTGGGTGTCCTAAAATAAAAAATAAAAAAATAAAAATAAAATAAATACATTTTCAACAGCATACACGCAAACATGGTGAGTTATCAGAATAGATGTTGATTTGTTGGAATAATAACAAACAGCAATTCCAAAAAGGAGGGAAAAATGAAAATAAAATGTCATTCCATTTTTCCTACATTTGGACACACACATCATTGCATCATAGAGCAAGCGCAGCGTAGTAAGTAAACCTTGACGATATGTGACATGACAAGCTATAAATTGCTTCCACATTAGATGGAAAAAGTGAGCCGCTCCAGCTCTGAATGTTGACCGACTTAGAAAATAATCGGCAAAAGATGATTAAAGGACGTAAAATAAACGCATCGGCAGGCAAAAACAACATGGTCCTGTTTAATCCGATTATTAAATAATTATGTCTTTAAATCTTTGGAAAAAAGTTTGCTATAAATTTGTTTATCTGGCAACTCCATTTTCCTGGAACCGATATGTTCCTTCCTCAGTTGTCAGCTTTCTGCTCTGGGTTACAAATTAAAAGGACGACGCTGAAAATGGGGTATTTTGCACTGCCACTCAATGTGAAAAAGGGGGCTACTGTATTGAAAGTGTTGAAGTCGCCACGAGAAAAGCTCCGTCACAGCTGGCGCTCATCACACGAGCCAGCTGCCGGTGTTTGATTCACACCCACTTTTCCATTTAAAAAGAAAAATCCCTTTTGAAATGTCTTGGGGAGAAAAGGGGAATGAGCCTTGTCTGATAGGTCCGTGGGGGCCCCCGCAGACGTGGACCCTGGCGGCCCCCCACCACACACACACACACACACACACGCACGCACGTCTAAACACACGCTGTTTGGGCTGGCCGGCCTCCAGCTCGGTTCTGACCTGGATGGCGATGGAGCAGGAGGAGCTGCGAGGCGGCAGTCCTCGGTCGCTTGCCGTCACCGTCAACGTGTACTCGGGGCGCTCCGAGTGGCTGAAGGGCGACGACGAGTGCAGCTCGCCCGTGTTGGGGTTCAGGAAGAAGCGCTCGACCCTCGGACCTGGAAGACATCAAGCCCAAAAAGTTGCTTGTACAGTTCCGGAGACAATGATCAATTTCTGGAGGTGATCTTTTTAAAGGTACAGTATATGTTTAAGTAAAAAAAAAAATTTTTATACAGTAGTTACATAACTCCCAAATTCTCCAAAAACAAACGGAATTTGCATAAAATGAAATTTTCATCCGAAATACCGAAACACCCCGAGTTGCAAACCACTCTAACACCCAAGACAACATTGTGTATTACAGTAAACTGCAGCAAATACCAGGCCTGAGTTCGGCTGTGAATAGTGAAGATAAAAAATGCAAATCACTGCCACAATCAAAACATTGCCGCAAACTACGATCCAAAAACACTTCATGAAACTCATTACCTCAGACTCTTCGTAACAACCCAGGCTAAACTTAGCTCCGCCTCCGACATACAAACAGTCTGTCAGTTACGATGTATCACTTTATCTTACTTCCTAGACACCAATTAAAATGCCTCATCTTCCGAGCCAGAGCTATAAAATTAATACAGAAACTAATAAGTGAATTTTTCATTTTTTTCTCTCTCTTTTTTTTGCCGAATAGCTGAGGTGACATTTCCACAGAAAGATGAACCTCGACGAGGCAGGAGATGTTGTTGGCTTTAACTGAACGGATGATCTAATTCCTAGTTAGCGAGGTAGCTAGCTATAAACTTTACCAGATGGAAATCAGAACTATTTAAATTTGAACATTCTGCTTTTAACTGTACCAAAAAATGAAATAAATCACCAGCTGGTTGCTAGTTAAAGCTAGCAAGAAAAATACAGTAGCTTGAAACATACCGCAACAGAAATCTGCATCTGATCGAGTGAGAAAACAGGGACGGTTTTTTTAAATTATTTAAATTTTAAGTCACCATTCTTAAGTTATAAAAAGAAACCGAAGGAAAGGACAACTAGTCTAGTTTGAACACTTTTTTTTTCTTTCTTTAAACTTGGCTAGGAATAAGGAAAGTTTGGAACGTCAAGTCCGGTAGCTAGCTAGCCAGCTAGCTAGCCAGAATGAAACCAGGACGAGTGTAGTTTCAACATTTTTGTTTAGCATTTGATTCGGCCACGTAACAGGTAATGTTGTGTTTAGCTACAGTAAATTGCCATCTGGTAGCTAGCAAGAGATATTGGGCTAGCAAACGGGAAAATCACGTTTTTGGCTACATGAGCTCAGCAGCTGCTCGTTGGTCAGTTACGCTAAATCAGCAAGTTCTAATGGGTTTGTATTTTTAGCTACAATGTGTCACTGCATATTCAAGATTCAAGAGTTTCAACATTGAAAAGTCGCCACTGCATTCTGTTGCCGTACCTGACAAAGAGTAGAGTACGGTGCCGTTCTCTCCTTCGTCTGGGTCTTTGGCTTGTATTGTGCCCAGCAGAACCCCAGAAGACTGACCCTCTGACACCTGTTAACCAGGCAAATTATTATTATATCACCAAAGCTGTAAGGCCATTTCTTTTTTGTTCCTTTTTTTTCTCGACAGTCTTGTGGCGTCACCTGTAAGATGAGTTTTTTCCCAGGCGGGCTGTGGACAAATGTCGGGGCGTTGTCGTTGTCATCCAGCACACTTATGAAGACGGTACCAGTGGCGCTGCGTGAAGGCGAGCCGCCGTCCTGCACGACCACCGCCTGCTGGTAGCTGGACTGCTGCTCCCTGTCCAGAGTGGCCCGGGTGCTCATTTCACCTGGAAGCAGATGCGAGGCTTCATCGAGGGGGCTCGTGTACTGTTACAAGCGAGTGGAGGGCGGCCAGCAGACGTTGATCCGACGGACACGTGAGTACTACGATGTAGAACATCTGCGTGGAGGCAGATCCACATTGCGAGCTTGGCAGAAGCCGTTGAGACTCGGCTCCACACTTGCCAGAGAGCGATCACAAATCAAGAGTCCGCGTCTCCTCCCACGGACTAACAGAGTCAGCGGGCCAATTAGAGCGCAACGCGGCGCTGTCGCCACTGTCTGAATTATTCACTGCAGCCAGGGAAGATTCGAGCTTTAATTGATTTTATTTCTGAATAATTGAAATGTTCTGCGAGGGGGGAAATGTGTCATAAATGTGTCATACTAAAACATACTAAAACATTTGCATTCTTTGATTTGCAGCCTTCCGCCCAGAACCGAAGCAATTGGCCCAGTTGTGACCTGATGGTATGAATTAATGATATGATGGAAATATAAGCATCTGAGGGCATCACTGTGATGTACAGCACAGTGGTTAGTGCACCTGCCGCAGTCAGGAGTTTTGGGTTCGAAACTCTATTGTTTCTATTGCAACATTCCTCCCATTTCAAAAACATGCATCTCAGGGCAATTGAAGGCTCTAAATTTGATGCGAGTTGTCTTATTTGTTGCCTTCAATTGAAGTCCAGGGAGTTCACCGTCTCTCGCCAAAAGTTAGCTGGGTTAGGCTCCATTTCAGCACCAACCCAGGACAAGTGGGACAGAACATAGATGGACTGTCTATTTGTGATTGTAATTGAGTGGCGATTTTAGGTTCATTGATGAATGTCCAAAGGTCTAAATGTTTGTTTGCCTATATGTGCACTGTTAAATGATGGTTGGATGGATGCTAGTTAGCAAGCTTGCTGGTTTGGATGTATGGATGAATGCTAGTTAGCAAGCTAGCTGGTTTTGATGGATGGCTGGATGCTCGGTAGCATGCTAGCTGGTTTGGATGGATGGCTGGATGCTAGGTAGCATGCTAGCTGGCTTGGATAGATGGACGGATGCTAGTTAGCATGCTAGCTAGTTTGGATGAATGGATGGGTGGATGCTAGTTAGCATGCTAGCTGGCTTGGATGGATGGATGCTAGTTAGCATGCTAGCTGGTTTGGATGGATGGATGCTAGTTAGCATGCTAGCTGGCTTGGATGGATGGGTGCTAGTTAGCATGCTAGCTGGTTTGGATGGACGGATGCTAGTTAGCATGCTAGCTAGTTTGGATGAATGGATGGGTGGATGCTAGTTAGCATGCTAGCTGGCTTGGATGGATGGATGCTAGTTAGCATGCTAGCTGGTTTGGATGGATGGATGCTAGTTAGCATGCTAGCTGGTTTGGATGGATGGATGCTAGTTAGCATGCTAGCTGGCTTGGATGGATGGGTGCTAGTTAGCATGCTAGCTGGTTTGGATGGACGGATGCTAGTTAGCATGCTAGCTAGTTTGGATGAATGGATGGGTGGATGCTAGTTAGCATGCTAGCTGGCTTGGATGGATGGGTGCTAGTTAGCATGCTAGCTGGTTTGGATGGATAGATGCTAGTTAGCATGCTAGCTGGTTTGAGGTGGGTAGGTAGATCTTTATTGTCATCTGAGGGCAATTTGGTGCGCAGCAGTGCCCCCCCAATCAGTGCATCCCTATTTGCAACTGACCTGTGTGCGAGTTGATCTGGAAGTTGCGGTCAGGGTGCAGCAGACGATAGCTGAGGCGTCCGTTGGAGCCGCTGTCCCGATCGGTGGCCAACACATGACCAAAGCCTGTCCCCGCCGGCAGGTTTTCCCTCACAGTCATGAAGACTCTGGGCTGCGTGAGTCGAGGTGGGTTGTCATTCTCGTCCGTCACGGAGATCCTGACGGTGGCGCTGCCGGTCTTTTTCAGCTGACCGTGACCTGCGCTGGCCAGCACGGTCAGAAGATACATGTCCTTGACTTCTCGGTCCAGGGCGCTCTTCACAAAGAGCCAGCCGCTGTCCGAAGCGATGCCAAAGCCGGCGGCGTCGCCATCCGGTCGCAGGTGATACGAAAGAGGGCTGAAGTAACCGGAGCCCAACGTTTCTCTGTTAAGGGCTCGGACCCGCAGGAAGCGCGTATTAATCGGAGTGCCTTCTTTGAGCTCTACTCTGTAGCTGAGAGTATCAAACATGGGCCCCTGGTCATTTTCTGCTTGGACATGGACAACGAGCATAAAAGTAGCGCGAAGCTGAGGCACGCCGCCATCTTTGGCGATCACTTGGAGATCATAGCGGGGGACGCTCTCATAGTCGAGGACCCCTACGAGTCGTATCTCCCCGCTGCTGCGCTCTATGCTGAAAGCTCTCTGAATGCCGCTCGGAGATGACAGGTCAAAGGTCAGCTGGCCATTTGCTCCGGAGTCCCTGTCCTCAGCTTGCACGCGATACACCACAGTCCCCATTTCGGTTTGCTCTGGCAGCAGCAGGGACTCGGAGGACGAGGGAAGAAACACGGGCGGGTTGTCATTGACGTCCTCGATGGTGATGTGGACGCGGGTCTGACCGAAGGCCGGGGGGTTCCCGGCGCGCACCTGCAATTCCAAGTCAAGCGTGGGCTGGGCTTCGTGATCCAGCGAAAGGCTGGTTCGCAAGGCTCCGGTGTCTGCATCCACTGTGAAGTACCCCGTGGGGTCGCCGGAGCTGATGGTGTAGGCCATATCTCCGGGGACGCCTGGCAGGAGGGGACAACGAGACACAAACCAGAAGTTATCATCACCCAAGAGAGAGACTGCAGTGAAAGCATTTAAGAACACTCCAAAGATGCCATTTGTCATTTCCAGCGTGGACATAAAAGCCTGGGAATCTGAATGTATAAACACATTTGTGAAACGGAATTTCTGAATGATGTAAATTCTGGACTAAATGTGTATAGTTGGCACTTCTTAACTCATTCACTCCCAGCCATTTTCACGGAAGCAACCTCCTTCGCTCCCGGGCTGTTTTACTGGATTTTGACGGATTTTGCAAGGCCCACAGAATATTTCTGTTCTATTGCTATAAAAACATGGAAACTACCAAAGAAAGAATAGAGTCTCTTCTTTCATTAGGAAATAAATATATTTCTATCTATTTCCGTTTTGCAGCAATTAGCAATTGAATAGTTTCATCATTATTCACAAATCTGTTTAAAACACAGGGGAAAAGAGCTTTAAGTTAATAGAACGTTTTTATACGTTTTTGGGAGCAAGATGAGATGTATTATGTGCGTGACGTGAAAATGGACCATACCTGTCTTACTCTTGGCGTGGACGCTACCCACAACAGTCCCTTGCAAGACATCCTCGGAAACGGCGAAGTAATACCGTGCCTGTTCAAACACAGGGGGCGCCACTGCACCCGCCACCACGCTGATGTTGACCTTGGCGTTCACCAGGGCGGCCAAACCTCCGCCGTCCTGGGCCGAGATCACCATCGGTATGACCGAGTTGGCCTTGCCGTGGACGGATCGAGAAAGAGAGATGACGCCTGCACAAAGAGGATTTTCCCCTTTTTGAACGGAACCCTTGCGTGGCTTCAATAGTTAAAAATGAGGAAAATACACATTTCAATGCGCCAACCTGTGTCTTTGTTAAGGGTGAAGTACGGGGACGACCCCCCGGAAACCGTTTTGTACGTAATCCGGCCGTGCTCCCCTGAGTCCGGGTCGTAGGCGACGACTCGGACCACCGAGGTCCCGGGGGCGCTCTGCCAGCTGAGACTGACGGCGTAGCTCACCGGGTAAAAGGCGGGGCTGTTATCATTCACGTCCGCCAGATCCACCCTCACATGAGCGTGTGTGCTCAGTCCTCCCTGTCCAAGAATCAAAAAAAAAAAGCGCTCTTGTTATGTTATACCGCCATGTCGGATAAATCACCCGACACTCACGAGCGTATTACTGGTGTAGAAATAAAACCCCCGGGTGAAAATATTCTATGTATAGAATGACCTCGGAGGAAGAGTCCCAACAGGTCAGATTAATGGCCCCCCCCCTGGGAGAGGCCGACCCACCCAGCGCAAGAGGTCTTTTCTGCACTCTGTGTTTCATAAGGCTTTTCATTTGCGCGGAATACAATGCAGCCATTTCATTTGGACCAGGTGGCAAAAACAAAAGGAGACAGCCGTTCAACCTAATAAAATATTACTGCCTGACAGCTGAGGCATTTCTCTCCCCCCCAACCATCTAATCGTTTTAACATGGCCGTCATTTTCTTTCATTTCTCCGCTTGTATTTTCATAGCGAAATCTGACATAAATCGACGTCTTACGACTGGCCCGCCGCGTCTTTACCCCGTGACCTGCAGCGCTAACACGTTTGCTGTTGCTGGGTTTATGGAGACGCATTAGTATAAAAACTAGGGGTGTCGAAATTAGTGCGTCGATTTGAGTTCATTTAAAGTTTCTTTAACGTCAGTGATTTTTTTTTAGCGCGCGATTAACGATCACCCTTTACTTGGAAAAAGCCTGTACTGGGGGAATTCCACAATGTCCACGTCAAAATTTTGCAGTAATAAATTGAATAATAATGTATATATTTGTGGAGACTGGGGTCAAGTCGTATTTGACAAATATTAAAATGTGCAGAATTTCACAAGTTACTTCATGTTCACGATTAGATAGCTCTGAATATGAAAAGAAAAATGCACTGAGCGGTCACCGTCTTACAAATGCAATTATGCCATCTAGTGGCAGAAACATGACCTGAACACAAAACAAGATCACATTTGTTTTTACCGGTACATCATTTTAATTTTAACTTAATTTTAAGAATTATTATGACATTACCGTATCAATGTTTAAAAGATGCAGCTATATTTCTATTAGCTTCAAATTTTTTCCACTTTTATGCTAACAAGAGTATGAAAACGTATTATATCATATAATAGTACATTTTACTGTACATTTAAAAAAAAAAAGATATAAAATGTGCGATTAATAGTGAGCCACCCTTATCATAAACATTGTTTTCGTAAAGGCCACGGGCTCACCCCGTCCACCGCGGTAACCGTGAAGTCGTAGCTGTTCTGGCCTCGGTCCCGGTCCAGCGCAGTTCGAGTGCAGATGACTCCCGTCTCTTTGTCAATGGTGAACTGGGAGTTGATGGCGGTGTTCAGGCCCGGACTCAGGGAGTAGGTGATGGAGCCAAAGGACCCGCCGTCTGCATCTGTTGCCATCACCTAAAGAAGAAGAAGACAAAAACAAAAACACGGGTGGTTGAATAATGATCAACCCGATGTCGGAAGCAAAGCAGACCACATCGAAGGAAATATGATCGTCAAACGAGGATATCATAACAGGTGCTGTTTGGTTTGAAAGAATCTTTGGGACTCTTTCTATTTTTGTTTATCCGAGCCAAGCGGGCCCTCTTGGCAGGATGTGGGCTCTCAGGGAAAATGAAGGAGGATGACTTCTCCAGGAGGCGGGAAAGTTGCCAGTTTGGGGGGAAAACTGCCTGCTTCGGGAATGGCGTCTGTCTACAAAAGGACAGTGACAGCGGCGGCAACGGCGGCGGCGGCTGCGGAACAGCGGAACAGCGGCGCACCACACAGTTCGCTTCAGTGTGGCGCATTATACCCTGTAATGTCCCCGCTTTGTGGTGTGGTTTTAATAAGAGCGCGCTATCTACAGAGGGCTGGAACCCGCGCCAAAATCGTAAAAAGCAGCTCACGAGCCCGTCAGCCACCGAGTCGTTTACTGCAGGATCTCCAGAGATGCAAGATGGGGGCCTCTGGGGACCGGCAGTATATAATCATTTGCGAGTGTCGGCATGAGGAGGGAGGCCTACTGCAACTAAATTATTACAGTGAGATTAAACCAGGAAGGTTGCTTATGTTTTCATCAACATCTGAAGGCAACTTTGCCCTATACTGGCAATCACTTCATTTTTAGGTACTGTCAATTGAAATTCCATGAGAAATTAGACCGAGCACGTACCACAGGAAGCACTCTGGCTCCAAGGTAACAGTATTTACCAATTTACCAATTTTGAAAAAAATTGGTTTACAAGCAATTTTTTTCAAAATTCATGAAACAAATTTACTAATAACGCGCAAAACGGACATGCGACTTATGCCCGTTTCCATCTGTTCTTCTTTTGCGAATGTTGAGAGGGGACTCCGCCCCTGTAGGTGGCGGTATATACATCATAATCCAATTGAAAAGAAGTAGGAAAAAACAGGAAGCAACTGTGCTGCGCGATGACGTCGTATGAGTTTGCTTTTGTAATTCTTGATCAACCGCAAGCGTTTGTTTGCCGTTTTCCCTCTAAAATTGCGTTAATATTCACTTCGTTAATTAATTCCAAAAAGATTTCCGTTGCGTCATCCCCCCCCCAAACGTACCTTACTTGGTCGTCCGACATTGCTTTGGGACTACAAACGTGTGACGTAATATCCAATCAAAACGTGTATCCGGTCTCGCCAACGGTTATTTTTCTTTTTTCGATACGCTTCAAAATCCACCCCCTCTAATCGTAAAAATTTTGCAAATTTTGGGCCCTTTTTTGAGTTTCTGCCGTTTCCATTCAGTTTTCGCATTTCTTCAAAATTCGAATAAAAACGGGTGGATGGAAACCCAACTAATATAACAGTGTGACGTAAAGGATGAAGCCAAAAGCAAACGGACTGGACAATCAATTAGCAGAATTGGAACGCATCGCTACTTTTTTGGAACTACAAATCACACCATGCGCTCTTTCGGTTCTGTTCTAGCTGATGTCTCCGTGCTTTACGTTCCTTGTTTTCAGGTCATCTACCGTATATATTATTATCTCTAGCACTAAGGTTGTAGTGTCAGTCAGTTGCTAGTGTTTGGGCTAAAAAAAAAAAAAAAAAAGAAAGAATAGCTCAACTTTCCAAACTCTCATCCAGAATGTGATGAGTTTGAAAGACAAATACAAATGTTGCGCGATTGGAAATGCTTGTCTGTCGGCATTCTTCCAATAAAAGTAACAGAACCTGTTGCTATCATGTCCAAACACCTGAATTTTCATCAGGAGCACGGCCAAGGAAAATAAGGTTCAGATTTGTCCAACAGCAGACTCTTTATTTTAAAAAAAAAAAAAAGAAAAAAAAAAAAAAAAAGAAGAAGTGAGTGTGAGTCAAATCATTCATTTGTGGCGATGAAGGCTTGAGAGGAGGGGGGGGGGGGGGGGGCGGGGGGTTGTGTGCAGTCATTCAGGCTCCACTCAGATGCCGGAGCAGCAGATGGGAGGCATGCATTGTAACTCCTAACAGAGGACGAGTGGTGTGTAAGGAGTGAGCGCGCCGGCCAAAGAGAAGAATAATAAACCACACGAGGAAGAGGAAACCAAGAGCCATAGGAGGCAGCGACTCCATCTTTGACGCACACACACACACACACACAAGCGCTGCCCTGCGCTGTAATATTTTATCCGTTTCAGTTAAATAAGTGAGCCTGCAGGGTTTTATGTGCTTGTTTTCTCTGCGGCGGTTTGACAAGCATTGGCAACGTGGGAAGTCAAGGAAGAGTTTCTGCATGAATAATATGGACAAATTATTAAAAGCAGCTCGGTTAATGTCATTTAACTGAAAAAAAAACGCAAACATCTTTTGCATGGCAAATGAACCGGAAACGATCCAAGATTAGAAGGCGTAAAACCTAAAAAAAAAAAGCGTTGCCAACCTGTCTTAGAGGAACCACATCTTCGTGTTGTTGCAAAGTCGCCGCCCACTTTTATGGAAATTAAAGGACAATAAAGCATTTCTTGTTTTAGTCCAGTTTCAATCATGCATGTTAGTTTTTATCATAGTCAATCTCATCCCGTTTTTATTTAGTCCATTTGTAGTCGACTATAAATCAAGCAGTCTTTTAGTGCAAGAAAACATAATTTATTCCTCTAGTTTTAGTCAGGCCAATCTTTTAACCCCTGTATTATTTTTTTGTCAGCAGATTTCACATCAAATTTTCCTCTCATCTTTTTAACTATAATTTACTTCTTCTTTTTTTTTTAACCTTTAACCTTTCACCGTGAATCCCCCTCCTGTCTGTCCCGTGAGTTTGTGCATGTTGCACTCGCTAGCTGCAGATTTGAAAAGGGGGTGTGTCACCGTGTGTCACATGACAGTGTCACAGTGACAGATTAGCAGACAAGATTTTTACAAAATCGTATCATTTTCGTCTCGTTTTTGTTCATGAACAAAAATGGCCATCAATTTTTGTCCAATTTTTATTAAGTGAAGTCGACAAAAATGCATACTGATTTAGTCCCAGTTATTGTTTATTAATGAGGCTTTTAGTCTAGTCTAGTCTTAGTACTTTTGACAAAATTTTTCTTTAGTTTTCGTTGATAAAATTAACACTCGCCGCAGCTGTCCAATTTCCCCCCCCCCATCTCCATGGTTCACCCATATGCTGCACATAAAAACCCACACAATTTTCATGATGGCATGAAACGGAAAATGCCGAAGCAAATCGTAGAGGAGAATTTGGAAAGGGATTTTCTGCCGCTTCCCCTCAAAACTCATTTCACGCGAGTGTGTGGTTCCTGTGCGAGTTTGCAAAGCTTCAAACCTTCGCAAAAGTGTGCCGCAGACGCTCTCCCCCTATATCATTTGGAAACGTGGCGAGGATACACGAGCACAATATGTTCCATGTGTTCAGCGCGAGGCCCCGTCGGTGGGAATGAACTCACAGATAAAACCCCACCGCACATTTGCATAAGTCGCGACCACTTCTCGCCAAGTGCCCCGAAGCGATCATTTTCATTGGTAGCTTCGCCGGCGTCGTCTTCGCTTGCACTCCAGGAGATCGCCACTTCCCACACGAGACGACGTGAGGTCGTATGCAAATGAAAAACCGGCATCGGAAAATTAGCCAAGCCGCAAACCATAAACCCGAAGGGACAAGGAGAGCCCAATAAAAGACAGCCGTTGGCTTAAAAACAAGCCTCGTAGAAGTCTGAGAAGGAAAAAAACGCTCCCAGTTGAACTACAATGTCACGACAAGATGCTTTCCCTCAATGTTTGCACGTCTTGCTCTGCTCCCTGCCGCTTCCCTTTTGACGACTTGTAGTGCGTTTTGGCGAAAATATGCGAGAAATTGCAAATATCTTGCAAGAGAGGGGAAACATTTTACAGAGCAAACGCACAAGTTGAATATAGTTCCGAGTAAAGTGACAGCTGCTGTCCTGCTTAAGCTTAACATGGAGCCGCCGTGATGACAAACAATTGTTAGCTTGGATAGCTGTTCCGTCAAAGACATCACAATATTTTCACGTGTAAGCTGTCTGTTCTTGGCAATATCCCCCAAATCTTTGGTAAATAAAATGACCCATGAGACTTAAAAACATATCTGCATCAGTATGAAAATGGCCGCCAGCACATTTGGTACAACATGTCAAAGAGTCGCCTCTCCTTGCTTGACTAGCTGCTCGCAACCGGTGGCTAGGCGCCAAGCTAGCTTGCTCTACACTAGCTTCGAGCTACGGCTCGCTAACTAACCAATAAGATACACTTCTGACACGTTATTACTAAAGGATAATAACAATAAGCTTGCGATACACCAATATAGAAGAGTGAACAGGAGAAGACAATGATGTCATGCTAACTGCTAAGCTAACATGAAACGTAGATGATCAAAACATCAAAAATAAGGAGGTGGAAGCCTACGGTAAAATTTTCAACAAAAGTCTGGCTGTGATCGTGATAAAAAGGAGAGTCAACTATGAAAAAGTAAGTTAGCTGGTCAATTATTAAAGGGACTACGACCCGAGTGTCTCCGTCATGGCGCCTCAATGCAATAATGGCTGTAGCGACAAGAATATTAAATAATAACAAAATTATGTAGAGTGGTATGCAAGCAATCGGCTTCTTCATCTTTATGTGAAGTGGCTCACTTTCCGAGCAGTAGTTTCACGTGTTTTCATAGTTAATTGATTGCGTTTTGAAAGCGGTGGTTAACTTCCTTGACAACTAAAACAATGTTCAAATTGTACGTAAAACCTTTTCCAGTGTTAACTTATTAGTTTTTGTTTCACAAGGATGTCCTACGTAGCATATTAAGGTGTAAAACTGCAGGCCTCCCCGATTTTATGTTTTTTGGATTTGTTGGGGTCTGGATGTTTCTTGGGCTGGGGAGGAGTTCTGGTGGGGGGGGGGGGGTGTCTGGTCGGTGCTGGATTTCACCTTCCTTGGTTTTCTTTGGTCCCCTCGGGTCTCCTGGTGTTCGGTTTAGGTGAACGGTATGAGATTTTTTCTAATAGGTTTTCTGGTGAGCTAACAAATACACGCACGCACGCACATACACACCCACACACACACACACACAATACACACAAAAAATAATTTTTTTTTTAAAAAAAATTAAAAAAAATTAAAAAAAATAATAAAAGAGCAATGATGATGACATTTCCGAATGAACAATACTGAGCTCTTAGAAAAAAGAAAAAGAAAAAAAAAGTGTAAAACTGCAGAAAGGCATGAAAACCAGCCAATAAAGTGGGCATACAATGAAATGACCAACCCAGGGAAAAAAAAAACCCACCATACACCCCTCACGACTTGGTCATGTTGGCATAAGGGGGCCTCTTTCTGTATTTTCCCACTCCTATTAAACTCTTTCCACTTCAACGTGCTGCATAAAGGCATTACACAAGTCTTTATTTGGATTGGATTAGAAGTTCAAAAAGATTGGTACGCAAAATCTTGGATCAGCGGCAGCTCGAGGTTTTCTCCCCACACTCGGCGTACGCGAGTGAGGCACGATTGCGGAGCCGTCTTATCGGGCGCTGTTCGCTCCTCCAGCCGCTCGGTAAAACAAGCTGGGGGGGGGGGGGGAATCCAACGATAACTGGGCCAGACTGCGGTTGTCTCCCGTCAAGATGCCAGGAGACCGTCTGACGGTCCGCTGAAGAGAAGCAGATTTGCGCGCGCCGCACATGTTTATTTATCTTCAATATGCTGAAATTGATCGGAGAGCCTGACGCTCTGAAGAAGAAGAAGAAAAAAAAAGCTACTGGCCCACTTGGCTGACCTTGCTTTTGCGGTCGGAGAGAACGTCAGGCCTCGGAAGGTCATGATTATCATAATTGCTCTCAAAAGTCAAAAGATTTTTTACTGCCTTTTGCAGTTTGAACATCCGCACTTACGGGGATTTCATTTGATCCTTTTGTGTAATTTTGATCTTTTATTAATGTCTCGCTTGAGTCACCTTGAGCAACGAGACAAAGTGCAATTTTTGTAGAAATTGCGTGTGAATGCTGAAAGCTGAATGCTAATAGCTAAATGCTAAGCTAAATGCTTATGAAGGAAATTGAAAGATAATTCATGTGAAAATTACAACGTATTACTTGTAGTTGAATGACAAATGAATGAAAAGGCAACTTTAAGGTAGGATTGAATCATTTCAGAGAAATTATAATCAATTTCCTGATATGATATTCAGAACCATCGGATGTGCTAAAATTTGGTCCAAGCGGGGTTCTAATTCATGGCTAATGATGTATATAGATAAATGGAGAGGAAAAAAAGCAACCAGTCTAAGGCGGGATTCAAACCATCAAATGTACTAAAATGTGGTCCAAGCGGGGTTTGAACCCAGGTTCTCCGTGGTGGTAGGAAATTGCTCTAAGCACTGAGCTAAGGGAAGTCTTGTAGCTCAACGGCTATAAAAAGTTGAAAGCTATCAATGCTGATTTTGGGACAGCAGTGAAATTATAATGCATTTCCTGATTATGACAAGTCAGTCACTTAATCACTTTTATCGCTTAATAATTGCCAGGATATATTTGCAATGTACAGTCGGAGGTGGGATTCAAACCCGAGTCCTCCTGCTTACTGGACAATGCACTTTACCAAGTGCGCCACTGAGTGCAATCACATGACATATAACAGAAGAGGCATGATTTTTTTTTTAACTAAGTGTGAGTTATTGCACGGCAAAAAAAGTAAAATAAAACAGTATAAGAAAATTTTAAAACAACATTAGTGAGCCTCCAGCGTTCCCACAATTATTGGATAATACTTGTTTGACCAAAAGTGAGCCATAGTGTGTCTTCGTAGAGGCAGAACATTTGATGTCGCTCTTGTAACTGGATGCAATTAGACTGCACTTGCTTTGGCCTCGTTTTCCCGGGCTACTGTGTTCCTCTCACCGAAACCCCCGCTGTGGAAATGACAACTGCGAGTAAAAAAAAAAAGCGATGGAAGACTGAGCAACGCAGAATCCAACAAAGCGGGACGTGGCGGTAAAAAGATGGTTTTTTAATCACACTCCTTGCGTTTCACAAGCGAGCCCCGTCAAACAATCTGTCTCGCGTCGTTCCACCGCGAAGGCCGGCCAATCAGGAGCGCACCGCCGGCCTGCCAATCCAAATAGGCCGCAAAATGATGGGAGCGCGTATGTAAATGTTTGCCCGCCGGGAAATTATCGCACGCATCAATCACCTCTGCGTGCAAAAAAAATGTCCCTTTGGCGCACCTTAAACGCGCAATCAAAGTCCGAGACCCGCAAACATTGAGGGAGGGATGTCACGGCTCATCAGCTCGGTGCAAAAAAAAGCGGACGGCAAACTAAAATGGTGCAATAAACGGAATCTTCTGCACGGTCACGGCTCAACCCAGCGCAGATGAGAACCAAGAGCCGATTCCAAAAATAACCCATCTCGAAATCTCTTGAGGTTGAAATTTATGACGGTTTGCTTTTATCTTGCTTGGCTACCTGAACGCAGCATATACCTGACACGCACAGCCAGAATGTGGTTTCAATCGAAAAAAGCCAGAACTGTTGACGTGTCCGGGGATAAATAAATGCGGCTTTGCTGATATACGGTATATATGGATCCAAAAAAGGGACTTTGCCGATATGTCCACAAAACTGTAAGCTAATTGGCACGTGTAGTACACACTAAAAAACACACAAAAAAACCGTAATGAATGAATTCTTACGCTTTTACCGTGTTTATGAGGGCTCGCATGAGTTTCACAGAATCTTGCATCAACAAGAATCTACCCCTGAACTCGGCCTCTGGTCGTCATGGTAACAGAAAGCGGAATCTTGTTGGCACAGTAGAGTACCCACGGGGGGGGGGGGGGGGCGGGTGCTGCTCGTGTGCTCTGATTCTTTTTTTTTTTATTTTATTTTATTTTTTATTTTTTTTAAATGTTTTTAATTGTTTTTAATTTTTTTTTTTTTTTTTTAAACAAAACTGTAAGCTAATTGGCACGTGTAGTACACACTAAAAAACACACAAAAAAATGTAATGAATGAATGCTTACGCTTTTACCGTGTTTATGAGGGCTCGCATGAGTTTCACAGAATCTTGCATCAACAAGAATCTACCCCTGAACTCGGCCTCTGGTCGTCATGGTAACAGAAAGCGGAATCTTGTTGGCACAGTAGAGTACCCGCGGGGGGGGGGGGGGGGTGCTCGTGTGCTGTGTGCTCTGATTCTTTTTATTTATTTTTTTTATTTTTATTTTTTTTCATTATTTTTTTAATTTTTTAATTTTTTTTAATTTTAATTTTTTTTATTTTTTTATTTTTATTTTTTTAAAAACAAAACTGTAAGCTAATTGGCACGTGTAGTACACACTAAAAAACACACAAAAAAACGTAATGAATGAATGCTTATGCTTTTACCGTGTTTATGAGGGCTCGCATGAGTTTCACAGAATCTTGTATCAACAAGAATCTACCCCTGAACTCGGCCTCTGGTCGTCATGGTAACAGAAAGCGGAATCTTGTTGGCACAGTAGAGTACCCACGGGGGGGGGGGGGGTGCTCGTGTGCTGTGTGCTCTGATTCTTGATAGCCGGAGTGCTGAAATCATGTCACAAATCATATGAAGACAAAATGGGAGAGGCACGGCCATCATTGAATCTATCCTCACCAAATTCATCATCACCGCAGCTTGGCAAGAGATCTTGCCAAGCTGCGGCGGGTGATTGGTTACGCCGAGAAGGTGATCGGCTGCCTTCCCTCGTGTCCCTGCACGACTCCAGTGCACTGAGGAGGGCAAGGAAGATTATAGCAGACCCTTCCCATCCTGGCCATGGCCTCTTTACCCTGCTCCCCCTCTGGGATAATGCTCCGTCTGCTCAAGGCGGCGAAAGCCCGGCACAGACTGATGATCTTTTTCCCGTCAGCGGCCACGCTAATCAATGACTCATTCATCTTTCTCGGACTCCACACTAAACAGGCACTCTGTTTACAAAAGAACCTTTACGCACCGAATAACGGGACAGAGGGGGCAAATCCAGGTCTAGAAAGTTAAAGTCCTGCCACAGTTTGGCTTTAACCCCTGGTGCTAGCTAGCTAGCTAGCTAGTTAGCTAGCTAACTCCCTAGCGGGTAAACGAGCACCATGGGAGCTAGCTAGGGAGCTAGCTAACTAGCACCTGAGGCTAAAGCCAAACTGTGGCAGGGTTTTTACTTTCTGGACCTGGATTTGGCCACCTCTGTATCTGGAGACTTTTTCCAATGAAAACACCAAGCAGATACACATGAGTGCTGCTTAGTGGAAACAAGCTACACAAGGTTGGCCGCCATTAACGCCCGTCGATTTGGAGGTTTCACAGCCATGTTTAAGCCACATGCCAAATAACCACCAGTTGATAATTTCCTGTTACGAATCAAAACCCAAAAAGTCATCATCATCAAATATAATTTCGGCGACAGCTTCAAAGGCCAGTCGAGCTTTGACTGACTCAACTCCGACGTGAACAATTACAGGCGGCGAACGACGGACTTGATGGAGAACATGGTGATCATTAAAAGCCAGTAAAGGTAAAAAGAGGGAAGTGTGGGCTACAAAAGAAATGGGTCGAGTGGGCGGGCTGCAGGAATGCGGCCAGAAAACAGCTTTGGGATTCGCACAGCTGGCGTAAAGCCTGCGGCTGCTGCTGCCGGAGGCGGCGTTGATGTCCTGGCAGCACTTCTGAGGCGAGGGCAGAGACCCCCTGCTGGGTCGTGCTAAATCGCCGAAGAAGCTCGGACACGTGTCCAGCACCACGCCTCGACATCGATACCATTTTAATGAACGCTTGCCGCAGTTTTGAGCCGAGCGAAAAGTGTACGTTTTTTTTTTTTGTTTTGCAAAGGAGAGAAGCAGGAAAAAAAACGCTTTAAATGTTGATCTAGTCTCAGATGAAGGGATTTTCAGATGGCGGATATCGATGAAAGATTTGGTGCTATTGGTACCCGCTATTGAAGAGATACAGAGAGACAGGCTTTGTATTTTCGGGGAGGAGCTAAGTTGAACCTGAGGCCTTGGTAGCGCCACCCCATGTAAAGTTTGAAACGACAAAACCTGCAACACGAGTTTCTCTGATTGCCATGAAATTAGACAGACGTGTCTAATCATAACAGCATGTACAAAAAGACTCAAGAACGAACACACTAAATTGAACTCAAAAGTCAGCAACTTTGGTTCGGAGGAACTATTTGGGGGTGAATTCCAGGGAAATCACCCAAAAACATCTGAAATTGAAAGCAGCTATCTTCAACATGGCTGACACTACGTATATTGTGATTTCCTTTACCTGCGCCATCTAATTCAGGCCGAGTATGGCAAACAACGCTTGATGATCGTACGGAGGACTGCGAGGGTCCGTTCATATTATATTTGTAAAGACAGGAAGTCCAGAAGCAAATAAGGGGCAAAGAAGCCCCAAAGAAAATACAGGATTTTTATAGTTTTATAGTCTTTGAACTGCACATAACATCACTACTGTGAGGGAAAACTAAACTGTGGATTTTTGAGACATGTTATCATGGAAACCGCTTTCAGTCTATGAACTATCATCTGGCAATCGTTAATAACTGTAGCAAACATCACGTCAAAGGGGGACGGTACCATAGCTCTTGTTTATGGTTTTGATGGTCCTGACCAAAGTGCTCGGATGAATGATTGGACCCAAAGAAAAATAAAAAGCACCATATTCAAACCCAACCGAGCGTGGGGCGAAATGGAAGGTTTGGCCCGAGTCTTTAGCGTGTGGGTCACAAATGAACGCCGCCTTTGAACCCCCCCCCCCCCCCCCCGAATGAACAGTTTTACATCAGCTCCCAATTACCCATTTGCATAGCTTCTTTTGTACGCGCGCTTCGGTAACATTTCGCAGACACTGGAGAAAGTCACGCTTATTTACGCTCTTTATAATTGCAGAACAAAAACAGTCCATGTTCAAAATCCCCGCTCCTCTTCGATGTCCTTGCATGACACGAGTGGAACAATTAACTCCAGATTTGTGGCGCACGGTCTTTTGTCCAGATGTCCATTAAACGGCCACTGCGAGACTGACGGGACGTCACTGAGAAGTGGCATAAAAACGTCAAGGTCACTTCCGAATCGTAATCAAATCTCCCCCGCAAGTATACGATCAGATGACGTTAGGCCGAATCGTCTCATCGAGGGTGCGTTCCAACCATCCTGAACGGGGCGGATGTTTGCACGTAGTCAATAAAAAAAAAGACTTTTACTGTAAATCTGTTGGTTGGGTAGGCCTGAGGAATGCTGAACGAACCGTGATTGGCTTGACTTTGTTCTTCAAGGGGATAAAAGAGACTTCCTGACACGGGGAGACAACTGGGTTCCGGTTTCTTTTTTTTTTCTTTTCTTTTTTTTTAGAGCTCAGTATTGTTCATTCGGAAATGTCATCATCATTGCTCTTTTTTTTATTATTATTATTATTTTATTTAATATATATATATATATATATATATATATATATATATATATATATATATATATATTTATATTTATATTATTTATTTTTTTTATTTTTTTATTTTTTATTTTTTTGTTTTTGGGTTCCGGTTTCTAAGTCAACATTTGCTTCGATGTTTCATCTGCAGTGGAACAGAGCTGATAGAAAGTCCGTTTTTGGATTGATAGAGGCGACGTTTACTGGAGGATGGGAACTTTTCAAAACTATCGCTGTTCACACAGAACTTGCAAAACATTTTTCAAAAAATGTTAATGCCAGATGAGGGGATGCAGACCAAGTACTTGTTTTTACACATCTTAATCAGCACTTGGGTTGGGGGTCGGTTTGCAAGCTGGGGTGAAGTCAGTAGTTTCAAATTAATGTTAATATTAGTATTTGTACTTATACACTTTGCTAGAGAAGCTTCGTGAACCGCTGCTGTACTTTTATTTGGGATGTGATTGCACAGATGAAAATGTTCACAGATCACCAATTTTAGCGTTTAAACAGAAAATTGTACAGTTTTCAAGAAATTCCAACTTTCAAAACTGTGTAAAACACAAAAAGTCAATCAAGCAATTTTGATCCATTTGCAGCTTTTTTTAAAACGAAGACCATAAAGATTCATTCACGCATTCAACTCGAACCAAGTTCCTCTAAGTGTGGTCCCGAGGCCGCCAAGAACCCACCCAGGTCTCCACTTTCAACCCTATTTTCCCACAACATTTTCGGTTCGGTTGGACTGCCGAACAAACCAAGTTCCCACGGCCCGCTGTATCTTATTGGTGTAGAACGCAGGCCTATATTTTGTTGTTGTGGTCCACATTAGTCTGAATGGGTTAAGCGGTCCTCATTTAGAAAGACTTAAGAGCTAGAATGTCAATAAGGGGGCTCATGTTAGCAAAGATAAACCTTAATATTAAGATTCCTGTTGCCAATTATGACATATTCAGATTGAGCTGCAATCAAGTGATGGTTTGTAGAGCTGGAAAGGTTATAAATACATGACTGTTGACAAGAAATATCCATAAAAAAATGTTGGGGAAATAACAACACAGTGGAGGTCTTCAACATTCGAGTTGTTTCTCATAAATCTGGCCAGATGAATCTCATGTGTTACATCATTGGCTCTTTCTGCGGTA
The DNA here is from genome assembly GCF_054856555.1 of Leptonotus elevatus. Lineage (NCBI taxonomy): Eukaryota > Metazoa > Chordata > Actinopteri > Syngnathiformes > Syngnathidae > Leptonotus > Leptonotus elevatus. The sequence continues at coordinate 24,335,256 of NC_141245.1, read as the reverse complement.
TGTATTAAAATTGGTGAGTCGTCAGGATACAAAAGATATCCCCTTTGAATTTCGGGGTTCCAAACCCGTCCATTATTTGATCATTCTTTCATTTCAGCGTTAAGTTTTTGACAAATTTTGCGGGACGTAAGATGGCCAGTATTTATTTATTTTTTTTAAACATGATTAGACTTTCTCGTCAAAACGAACTGTCTGTCTTTCATCCTGCTCTTCCATCTGGAGGTGATTAAGCATTTAAGGAGAGTAGAGTTTCAGAAAAAAAAAAAAGAGCAGAGAAGAGAGATATTGCGCAACTCAAAAAAAACTGCAAAGGATAGTCAGGGAAACGACATCCAAGACTGCTCAGGCATGTCATTTGATATGTTGGCTTTTAAATGATCTGTACAGGAAAATTAAGCCTACAAATGTTCCAATAATGATGACAAAGCGTCTCCTCGGGGCAAAAAGAGTCATTTGCGCGCTCATATTAAGTCATTCTCGGGCAATATTCTGTGTGTATACTATTACAAACCGAATGTTGCATTCTAATTAGGAAACAACGGTTTGGCTGGCAACCAGTACAGGGTGTGCCCCGCCTACTGCCCGAAGCCAGCTCTCCGTCATTCACTTGCATTTACTTAAAGTATGCTCGCTTCTGATTGGTTAGCGTTAGTCAGCTGATCAGGAAGTGTTGTGTCTCCAGCTGCCGTGTATGACGAGTGAAGTTTAAATTAAGAATGAATCCATCTGCATCCTGCCTTTTCGTTTTATAAATTCTCACATTAGCTCTGCTACGTTTTTTTCTCGCAAATTTGCCACTTCGTAAAGTGGCAAATTTGCGAGTTTTTTCTTGGAATATTAACCCCGCCCTCTAAAAAAATTATTTTTTTTATATGAGACCCTAATACGGGGCAGCACGGTGGCTGACTGGTTAGCACGTCCGCCTCCCAGTGCAAAGGTTGTGAGATCAAGTCCGGGCTTCGGCCTTCCTGGGTGGAGTTTGCATGTTCTCCCCGTGCCTGCGTGGGTTTTCTCCGGGTACTCCGGTTTCCTCCCACATTCCAAAAACATGCATGGCAGGTGAATTGGACACTCCAAATTGTCCATAGGTGCGATTGTGAGTATGGTTGTTTGTCTCTGTGTGCCCTGCGATTGGCTGGCAACCAGTTCAGGGTGTGCCCCGCCTACTGCCCGAAGCCAGCTGGGATAGGCTCCAGCAACCCCCGCGACCCTTGTGAGGACAAGCGGTACAGAAAATGGATGGATGGATGGACGGTTTAAGAGTAACCGATAAAACAGACGCCACAACTGCACTTCTGTGCTAAGTTTAGCACTTCGTATGGACAATTACACAAAAAGCCTTACACACGGGGGAGAAAAAAATAAGCAACGGCAAAGCCCCACCGGGCGCTCCGTCATGTTTGCGAAGGCGTATTAACCCATCGGCCACCTGGAAGGATGCAGCGCAGCTCATCGTAAACTGCCAAAGAGACGCCTGCTTGAGACATTTGCCTGTTTATTTTTGCAAGGGTCAAAAAAAGGAGACGCCAACCTGTGGTTATTTTTCTTACGCCGGCTGATTGCCGTTTGGGGGCCAATGAAAAGAAAACAAAAGAAAGAAAATTGCCTGTTAAAATTAATTGTATGAAACAAGTCACTTTTTGAATAGTAATGAGTATTTAAAGCAACAACGTCGCCTGGTGGAGTTTGACTTTAATGGTGCATGTCCGGTGGCTACCGTTGGCAAGCTAAAAACCACATGGCTTCATTTCAGGGGACACATTGCGAGTAATGTAAAAAACATCATTTTGGCTAACGCGGCGCCGCGGGACATAAACTGGCCTTAGGGTCACACGCCTGCACCGAATGCATCGGCCTTTCAACTCAACCCCACAAGTGCCATTTGGAGATTTTGATGCAGTTTAAAGAGCAGCAAAAAAATCCAGGCAAAAGCTACACTGGACTGGATCTACTTTTCCGTCAAAACTGTAAACAACTGCCATTGCCACGAGGCCGTTCAGGTGATTAATGAGATTCTTTCATAAAAGCTGTGACATTCGTGAGCGTAATCCTGAAACCATAACCCCCTCCTAATCGTAATCCTTAACAGAGCCCTAAAACCACGAACCACTCCTGAACTGGAAACCCTAACCTCAACCCTAGTTCTGGACTAAAAGTCCTGACCTTAACCCAACGCTTACCATGAACCCAAGCGTGTTGGCATCATCCCAATTCACATTTTTTTCTTCCTTTTTTAATGTTAATATTCTTGTACACGACGATTCACCTGTCGCTCAGTTTCGTGTTGAACGGTTTATCTTAAAAGTGTAAGGGAGGGATATTTTAAGGCTTAAACTACGGGTGGGTCTGGAATGTAACTCTCACGATGTATAATGGCTCCGAGTGCTGCCCTCTTATATGGACATGGACAGTAGTCAGGTTCCGATCCAACTGTTTCGAAATTTTTAAGCAAATTTCATGAAAATGCGCAAAACGGACATGTGACTTCTGCCCGTTTCCATCTGTTCTTCTTTTGCGAATATTGAGAGGGTTGACTCCGCCCCTGTAGGTGGCAGTATACACCATAGAGATGTGATCCACCAGTAATTTAAAAGAAGAAGAAGAAGAACAGGAAGCGACTGTGCCCGTTTGCTTTTGTAATTCTTCATAAACCGTAGAGTTTCTTTGCCGTTTTCCATCTAAAATTGCATTAATATTCGCTTCCTTAATTAGTTCCAAAAATATTTCTGTTTCGTCGCCCCCCCCCCCCCCCAAACATATCTTACTTCATCGTCCGACATTGCTTTGGGACTACAAACGGGCGACGAGTATAACCATTGCCAAAATTCGCATTTTTTTTCCCCCCGATACGATTTGGAAATCCACCACCTCTAAAGCGTAAAAACTTTTTTGCGAATGTTGGGCCCTTTTTCAAATGTCAAGTGTTTGCATTCAGTTTTATTTTCACATTTCTTGAAAATTCCAATAAAAATGGGCGGATGGAAACCCAACTAGTTTTAATGGCTAAATGACAGTTTTTTTAGAAAAGTGTTCCTGAATTGATGCCAAGGCAGGCAGAGGCAGCTATTTCCAGGGTCTTGCTAGGTGAGGAGTGGGGGGGGGGGGGCTTGGGGGGGCTAATATGAACCCTTCCCAGCTTGCAGGTGTGCTGCACCACTGACGTGGTCTTGAATCAGCTTCCTCTTGCGTTTGGCGGGCGGGCGGGGGGGGGGGTTCAATGTTTGCCCACTCAGCATGGCACGCACCAACGGATGCGGTTGCACGTCCCGATCACATCCTTGTGAGCTTGTTTGATGAAGTCGACGCAGAATATTCATCACTCCGAGCAGGCCCTCACATCTTCGTGTGGGGGCCGTCATGCGACCAACGGCGCTGCTTTCATCGATACCTGCAGTCCCCACATCCCCCCCCCCCCCCGAAGCCTCTCGGGGGGGATAATAGCATCGCGCTGGTGTTCGTTTGTATTTTGCACAGTACGGCATTCAAAGCAAGCCACACTTGAATCCTATCATGTGGTGGTCTTTTTTTCAGTAAGAATGAAAAACACACTGCACAAATGCAACTTGAATGATCTTCCCGCAGTTATCACAAAAGCAGATCTTCCTACCTTCAAGCCAGAATTCATGAAAGGATCCCGCGGAGTCACTTGCCAGGGTGACACATGAGGGCATGCGGGCTCTGTTGCTAAATTTAAGGTCAGCGCTCGTGAAGGATGCTTTCGGTGGATTTTTTGACAGCGCCAAACATGTGGTGTGGCAAAAAGCAGGACTCCTCTTGAAGTTCCTCAACGCTTAATTTACAGCGACAGTCTGGTCCTAATAAAACGGCAAAACTTCATCGCTCATTCGCCTTCATTCTCCTGACAGCGGCAATTGGGAAGAGATTTACGCAGCGTCCAGAGGAGTCCGCTGGAGTTTGATGTTTATTGCCGTGCTCAAATTGCCGTTTCATTCTTGAATGTTGGAAGAAAAAAAAAAAAAAAAAAATCAAAATAGACAGCCTGGGAAGCAGAAGAAGGCGTATTGCATTATGAAGAACTGCAGACTAAACTTTGCCCGTCTCATAGGACGTTTCCCCGCAAATAAACTCCAAACGGGAAGATGTTCTTCTATATTTGCAGCAAGCGAAGCATGAGAATGTTTTACAATCTAACAAACGTCTATAAATTACGCATGAAATTGCATCATAAAAAAAAAAAAACAGCACAGCCAGCGTGTAGAATGTTACAGTGGAATGGAAGCGTATTGCGAGAGTGGTGACTGCGCCCACTTGGTCCTCGAGGGCCGGAGTCCTGCAGGTTTTGGATTTGGTTTCCCTTCTCCAACACAGCTGATATATGATCAGCTCATCAGTAAGCTCTGCATAAGCTCGGTAACAATCCTGTTGATTGGAATCAGCTGCGTTGCAGCAAGGAAACCTCCAAAACCTGCAGGACGCCGGCCCTCGAGGACCGAGTTTGCCCACCACTGGTCTAGAGCAGGGGTGGGAACACTTGGTCCTCGAGGGCCGGAGTCCCGCAGGTTTTGGATTTGGTTTCCCCTTCTCCAACACAGCTGATATATGATCAGCTCATCAGTAAGCTCTGCATAAGCTCGGTAACGATCCTGTTGATTGACCAGGGGTGGGAACACTTGGTCCTCGAGGGCCGGAGTCCCGCAGGTTTTGGATTTGGTTTCCCTTCTCCAACACAGCTGATATATGATCAGCTCATCAGTAAGCTCTGCATAAGCTCGGTAACGATCCTGTCGATTGAAATCAGCTGCGTTGCAGCAAGGAAACCTCCATAACCCTTGAGGACCCAGTTTGCCCACCACTGGTCTAGAGAGTCTGGGTTCGAAGCACGTGTAATTGAGAGGCTTGGCGATAAAGTGCTGCCTCCATGAGTGAAAACACAATCTGTGCTTTTTTTACTTCATTCTTCATGGGGTCTTTCTAGCAATCGGCCATTTCTAGTATTCGTACGCCTTGCAGTCGAGGAAGGCAACCTCGTTTCAAGCTAGGCCACACCTTTGGGTAATTTGACAAAAAAATAAAAAGTCGCTGACATGCAATCAAGACACCGGGTACTGGTTTGTCTCTCATCCTCAGATACATGCAGAGCATTTCTACACCTTCAACCCGCATTAGGTTTTTTCGCCTCACACCGCCTGCTCGCGGCTACAGCTGCTCCATTTAACGCTGGGGTTGACAGACATTGCTGCCACTGTGATGTAACTCGGGAGAAAATCGAACCGCCGAAGGCACAGCAAGCGGTTAACGTTCGCACCACAGAAGAATTCAGATGAGCTTCACGGGAAGACCACTCGGGGTCGAGTTTTTTTTTTATTTTAATCTTCATTCTTTGCACAGAAAAAGTCTACCAATGAACCCAACAAGGATTAACCTTTAGCTTTAGCATGCTAGCGTTTCTGTGGGGAAACAAGGCAAGGGAGTGCAACGGGAGGTGTGGGGGTAGAGTCCGGGCATCGGGGTCACTAAATCCCACTGGAAGCATACACATAAACAGACCCTGTCACTGACTTAGTAAACACTGGCAAATAAATGAAGACTGCTAAAGGACGGTTCTGGCATGCACTTCCTTCCTGTAAGGGTCTGTTTAACTGTAGGCTAAGGAGCAGTTTACACGACAACATTTGGAACTGAAAATGGATGGGAAAGCTGTCGTTTTGGCCGTGTGTTGACATGACAGGAGTGTTTTGGAACCGAGAAATGCAAACAATTGAAAACAGGTCTCAAAATGGAGTAAACGCTAAAAAGCAGTCTTCTGTCAAAACTGGACACTCCGTTTCATTTCACAGTTCACTATTCACCAGTGCTTGGACTCGTACTCCGAAATCCGCGGTCGCTGTTTGTTTACCATCTAACCACTGAATCCTGAATCGATTCTAATGGGTTGCTAATTGGACTTTTGCCCAAAAACGCCGCATAGTCCATCCATCCATCCATTTTCTGTACCGCTTGTCCTCACAAGGGTCGCGGGGTTGCTGGAGCCTATCCCAGCTGGCTTCGGGCAGTAGGCGGGGTACACCCTGAACTGGTTGCCAGCCAATCGCAGGGCACACGGAGACAAACAACCATACTCACAATCGCACCTATGGACAATTTGGAGTGTCCAATTCACCTGCCATGCATGTTTTTGGAATGTGGGAGGAAACCGGAGTACCCGGAGAAAACCCACGCAGGCACGGGGAGAACATGCAAACTCCACCCAGGAAGGCCGAAGCCCGGACTTGATCTCACAACCTTTGCACCGGGAGGCGGACGTGCTAACCAGTCAGCCACCGTGCCGCCCCGCATAGTCTTTTTTTTTTTTTCTTTTTTTTTTCGCATAGTCCCCAAAAATGAAAAATCCTATTTTATCGTAATGGTGAATGATAAATTAAATGCACTAATACTGTCCTATGCTCACTAATAAGCCTCATATTAACTTAATTATTATTTTTTTTTTTTATCGTATATCCTAGCTGATGTGCTAACAGCAATGCAGCATCAAACTTTAGTTTAAGATAACATAGTTTAAAGTCCAAGAGCCCAATCAACCAAAGCAACCATCCAACCGTCCATTTTCTGAACCGCTTATCCTTTTGGACCAATTTTTTAATCCAACCACCAGAGTATACTAGCTGCTAGCTAGCGCTAAGCTAACCTGACTATTTTAGTCTCCGCAAACTCCCTTGGTTTGCAGCTGTGACATCATGAGAGTGATAACAGGCATTGAGAGTTACTTTTAAAGTGTGTTTGAAAATGTCACGTTATACGGTCTTCAGGGAGGAAGTTGGCTAGATGACGATTCATACCGAGTCCCATTCTCCAGATCCTTGACCAATACCCCCCCCCCCCCCCCTCCCACTTCCACAAAGTTGGTTAAGTAATCATTGCATAATCGGTTAACCAACAAAAACATATCCATGAATAAGAAAACACCTTGTGTGTTTACAGATTATTTTACGGAAAGGACAGAGAATACTGAACTGTTTGTGTCGTATAAAAAACGAACTCATCCACTTCCTGTTTTTTGAGATGCTTTGAAATACAGTATTTGCATGTTCTCTTTTTTTTTTTTTTTCTTTAAGAGCTCAGTATTGTTCATTCGAAAATGTCATCATCATTGCTCTTTTATTATTATTATTATTATTTTTTTAATATATATATATATAATTTTTTTTTTTTTTTGGGTGTGTGTGTGTGGGTGAGTATGTGTATGTGCGTGCGTGCGTGTATTTGTTAGCTCACCAGAAAACGTATTAGAAAAAAAAAAGTATTTGCATGTTCTCTAACCTCACTGTGATTCATAAGATGATTTTCTTCTGAACCCTCAAAAGCCCCCCCCAAAAAATTATTGTATTTCCTTGCCGAATATTTATTTAGCTTTCGGCCAAATATTTAGGCGATAGGGTAATTATATTTTTTATCTTGTTTACATGTCGAGTTTTGCTCCAACTCGGCATGATTCATTTTAAACAATCCCCTCTCTGCGTATACATAAGGTAGTCGGCTTGTTTCTCGAGACGTGCGGCCGTAAACAGCATGTCGGGCCATGAGATGGAAGACGATGGTGGGACCCAACTTGATGATCCCGCCTCCTTTTGCGGATTCGGGCACAACTCGCATTCAATCCACGCGGCACAAAAAACAAAAAGTCATTTATCTGAGCGTGATTGCGTTAAATGAGGCTAGCGTGGGAAACAAGAGTTGCTTCTGAGTGCAACATGATGTTCAATGGTAACTTTTCATTTCCCACATCCTTAGAGTGGCTTTACACTCAAGTGGTACAATTTGGATTTCAGCCAAATATTGTTTTTTTAAAAGAATTTTGGAAAATTGGCTTTTTCATTGTTTGTCAAACAATATTTGGATCTCTTCCATCGAGAGTGAAACTAGACAGGGCTCGCGTTTTTTTTTGTCACTCAACTAGCAAGGCCCCGAGACTCTGCCCTGGTCATAAGGCAAGGCACCGGATCATGTTTATATAGTAGGGTTTCTATCCAATTGTTTCAAACTTTTTGAGCAAATTTACTGAAAATATGCAAAACGGACGTGCGACTTGACTTACGCCCGTTTTCATCTGTTCTTCTTTTGCAAATATTGAGGTGTCGGCGGTATACACAATAGAGATGCGATCCACCAGTAATTTAAAAGAAGAAGAAAAACAGGGAAGCGACTGTGCCGTGCGATGACGTCGAATGAGTTTGCTTTTGTAATTCTTGATAAACCGCAAGCGTTGCTTTGCCGTTTTCCATCAAAAATTGCATTAATATTCGCTTCTTTAATTAATTCCAAAAAGATTTCAGTTTCGTCCCCCAACGAAAAGATTCAAAATCCACCCCCTCCAAGCGCAAGAACTTTTTGTTTGCGAATTTTGGGCCCTTTTTCGAACTTCTAGCATTTCCATTCAGTTTTATTTTCACATTTCTTGAAAATTCTAATAAAAACGCGTGGATGGAAACCCCACTTATGAGACTGGATTTTAAGATTCTGATTACGCTGAAGCTTAAGCTAATGAGTGAAAAGTGCGCCGTAATTATTGATACGTGCGGCGTTTCTAACAAAAGCATGTCACCGATATGTTGACGCCGCCGATAACTGTTTTAAATTGTGAAATTTAAATGCTTAAAACATATCTGATGAGTTGAGATTTTCAAAAGGTCATTGTATGATTATAATGGTAGAAGTTGTCGTAAAAATTCCCGCTCTTTTGTTCTTAGATTCGTCAACTTGATAGGATGACTGTTTTTCATTACACTGGAATCCGATCGTCCAAAAACTCTGAAGATGCAATTAGATAATGCATTCCTTTTTTTTTTTTTTTTTTTTTTTCTCCTTTCTTCTTATTTGGGTGTAGGTAAGTGCGAGAGGGGCCTCGCGCAACAGCAGCACACTTCAACATGTTGTGTACTATTGCCGCCTTATCAGCGCTTGTTTTATTAGCTCCTCCAAAGAGTCTCCCCCAAGGCAAATTGGACCCAGGAGTGGGCCGGGACTAAAAAGGGAATGACCTCAGAGGGGCGGGATCCCTGAAGGCCGAGCGAGGGGGGGGGGGGGGGGGGGTTCCGGAGTTAATGCCGGTGGTCAGGTACGCCCCCCCCCCCCCCCCCCTTGTGATCCACGGTTGTTCTTGGCCCAAAGACGGCAGTAAATATTATTTCAAGAACGGTTCATCACTGAGTGCTGCGGTCGCATGCAACCTTCCTTTTCTCTTTGCTCGGCCTTTCACTTCGCAGGATGCACATGAGCTCATTGCAACATGCACTCTACATGACCCAGACAAAGCACACCGCCCAAATTTGACCTTTGAGATAACTCCCTCCCGTATAGCTGTGTTAAATTCCTGACCGTTGAAGAATTTCCTCTTGGAATTTTAAATAGGACACTTCCTACCCTCAACCTAAAGGATACTTCCAATGCATTTTTTTTTTTTAAATCCAGTTCGGAGACTTGAGGGAGCTGCATGAAGGTTAGCGACACTTTCAGCTAAAAGTGAGACGGACATATGGAAATCTGTTCAGGGCGTACCCAGCCCGGAGTATGGATGTGGAGAAGAAGAAAAAAACCTCAGCAAGCAGGAACCTACAGCCACGTGAATACACAACAAACTGCATATATATATATATATATAAATATATATATTGTTGTTTTTATTTATTTAATTTTCGAATTCTATTTTTTATATCCAGTTTTATTTTCACTTTTTAAAAACATCGGATTTGTCTCACTAGAATCATCCATCCAACCCGATCGCCTTTGTCCCCAAAGCACAATAGCCCTATTGATCATTTTTACAAGTCTCAAGCATATTTTTATGAGCTTTACAAAGCAAAGCTTGTCCCTAATCGGCTCTAATCGGGCAGAAAGTACCACCTCACTAACATGTGAGGTCCTGGGTCAGAGGCCTGTCAAACTACCAGCTGCCCCCCCCCCCCCCACCCCCCGGGACCTTCGGCTAAGTCCCCCGTCTCGTCTTCATTATCATTATCATTATCAAAAAAAAAAAAAAAAATATATATATATATATATAAAAAATAATAATAATAAAAGAGCAATGATGATGACATTTCCGAATGAACAATACTGAGCTCTTAAAAAAAAAAAAAAAAAAAAATCAACGTGGGAGCCCAAAGATGGAAATAAATGAAATCCCACGTAAGGTCGCACTAACGATTGAGCGAGCGCAATCCTCCGTGCTCTGTTTCGGCTTCGTAATCAACAGCCGCTCTGATGTTTTGCAGTATTTGCATTAAGAGTACGTCTCAAGGCAGGAAATTATTTGCAAATAAGCCACGAGGAGAAGCAGGAAACCGCTTGTCAATGGCGTAAACCAAACGAGAAGAAGACTGTCAAGTGATTTTTATAAGTCACACTGCAGTTATTCTGCCCGCACTTCCATTTATAGGCTTCATTGGCGCCGAGCCGAGTCCCTCGTCGTTTCGCTCCTTTTATTTCCACTTCAGGCGCGAAGCCAGAAGAAAAACATGACTTTTTTTGTTCAAAGCAAACGCGGTGTCAAGGTGTTGCGTTTCATCTCCAGTATTTTGGAAAAGCATCCCTCTCCTCTCCGGAGAAGCCCTCGTCATCGCAAAAAGCTGCACGTTCAGCTGCAATCCAAGATGGCTGATGTAAGGATGCGAGTTCATCACAAAGGCATTTCTTTCCACTTCAGCGTGTGTTTTGTTGCCGCATCTTCATTTATTCTATGAAATATTTATTTAACACATTCCCCTTTTTTTTTGGTGATGAATCCTTGAAACGATCATCAAACGTTGATGCCATTTTGACCACGGCCGCGTTTCAATGGCGTCGGCATAACAAACTTGGAAGTTTGGCGCCGCGTACCTTTCTTGTTTGAGAACATCAAAGCCCTGAAATTCACTCGAAATGTCGACTTCAGTTTGGTTGTTCGTCTCTGTGTGCCCTGCGATTGGCTGGCAACCAGTACAGGGTGTACCCCGCCTACTGCCCGAAGCCAGGTGGGATAGGCTCCAGCAACCCCCGCGACCCTTGTGAGGACAAGCGGTACAGAAAATGGATGGATGGATGGATGTCGACTTCAAACCGAGGTCAACAAAGTCGATGAAAACTTGAAGAAAAAAAAACGAAAATTGAAAAAATATGTGTTGGACGAAATGATTTTTGTTGTTGACGAAATGCACACTAAAATTCCAGTTGTCGTACTTTGACTAACTCAATTTCCCTTAAACCGTCCCAGCTTCCATTTAGTCCGACTTGTCTTTGCGAGCGCTGAGAATCTTTCTTTTTTCCCGCCGCCTTGGCCTCTTTTGATAAGTTGCGTGTTTGTACAGCTTGAAAACATTCCGACGATAATCAACTGTGTTCCACCTCGCAGTCTCAGTCGTGTTTTCTCACTTCTGGCCCCCCCCCCCCCCGACTGCATTTTAATCCTCATATGGTCTTTATTCCAGCGGCTGAAAACTCTCGCAGGCACCTGTTAGGTGAAAAAATGAGGGCCTTTCAGAAGCTGCTTTTGTACTCGCTTTCTGATAGAAAGCAGTCGGTCTCATTCGCAGCCCACGAGAGAGGTCGCCGCCGTGCTGCCGAGCAGATACCGAACTGCGAGACCTTGACCCGATCAAAGGGGGGGGTTCGCGCTTGTTTGATGACGGGCGGGGTCGCTGAGGGATTCAAGAGGCGCACCGGGAGAGGTTAAGCTGCCCTTAAAGACACATACACGCTTTTTTTGGTGGTTTTGTGAGCAGTTGTTTTGCGTCACTTCTGGGAAGGACAGCCAAGACACAGTCCAGCCCGCAGCCCCCGGGGGTTTTTTTTTGGGGGGGGGGGGGGGGTAGCGCTAAGCCTGGCCTCGAAAAGCCAGGGAAGAAGGTGCTGAAAGAGGAGCTAAATAAACAAGGCAGTAGCAATAAACAGCGGCGGGAGACGGTGCCGGGGACACAAAGAAGATGGAAGTGATGTTTTTCCAGGATTGACGTGGCGAGATGGGGGTCATTAACCTTTTCACTAGGCTTAAAAAAGCAGGTTTATTTTCTGAGGGCTGCTGAAAATGCACTGACTGAGTTTTTGGACGATGAAGATGGACAAAAGTAGATCCAATTTTAGTTCTTAATGGACCGTAGAACAATTGTCAACCTTCCAAAAACAAGACTGCCCATTTCTCATTTTAAAACAAATCATCATTATTTTACTATCCGCTTTTATTTTATTATGTACATTTAGGCAATTAACCACTCTTATAGTTAAAGCTGCAAACCTCACTTGATAAATCTCACGTCCCGCCCCTTTTTTTTTCACGGTCTGACAAGTGCTGATGTCCCGTCTCCCGCGGATGCTTGTGAACGACCGCAGGCCATTAAGCGATTACGATATGGCCGCCGCCGCCGCGTTTATTTTTGCGCTCCGCTATTCCTCTGTTACCTCTTAAATCTTTCTGTTGCTGCCATTTGTATTCATTTAGAGGGTGCGATCTCCCGTTGTGAAAACAAGAATTCCGCTACTTGTCTAAAAATATCAAAAACAGTGCGTTGCGAAAAGGAGGCGATGAGTGAATTTGCTTAACCGGAGAGAGGACGGCGAAGCGAAGCCAAAGATTGAAGAAGAAGAAGAAAAAAAAAAAGAGAGAGAGAGAAATCTTTGAGCTCGTTTCCTGCGAGGCCCGAGCGAGCCTTCCAGCAGCTCCTTCAGCAACGAGTCGACAATGTTTTCCTTCCCTTTAACAGATTACATCAGCACCGCCAAGAAGTCAAACACTCGTACCTTCCAACAAAAAAAAAAAGTGCAGAAAGAAATACCAAAGGAGGCATTTGTAATCTGACTACGTATTAGGGTCCATCCATCCATCCATCCATTTTCTGTACCGCTTGTCCTCACAAGGGTCGCGGGGTTGCTGGAGCCTATCCCAGCTGGCTTCGGGCAGTAGGCGGGGTACACCCTGAACTGGTTGCCAGCCAATCGCAGGGCACACAGAGACGAACAACCATACTCACAATCACACCTATGGACAATTTGGAGTGTCCAATTCACCTGCCATGCATGTTTTTGGAATGTGGGAGGAAACCGGAGTACCCGGAGGAAATCCACGCAGGCACGGGGAGAACATGCAAACTCCACCCAGGAAGGCCGAAGCCCGGACTTGATCTCACAACCTTTGCACTGGGAGGCGGACGTGCTAACCAGTCAGCCACCGTGCTGCCCCGTATTAGGGTCTCATATAAAAAAAACAATTTTTTTTAGAGGGCGGGGTTAACTCTTTGACTGCCATAAACGTTATAAAACGTTTAGCATAAACCTAGGGAAGGGCGCCGAGGACGTTAAAAGACGTCCCCTATGTTTTTTTTTTTTTTTTTCAAAAACGGGTGCAGGAAAGCCTTGGGCAGCTGTGCTGAAAATATCAGGCAGATCAGGTAAGTTTAATGACTTGTTTTGGCCTCTAGATGGCAGCGATGACTCTCTTTGCACAAGGTTGGATGGGCCGCCCACCGTGGGCGTCAGTAGAAGACGTGAGGCGGAGCTAGAGTGTTGAGGAGACAATGGCTGATCCAAGCCACAATGGCTTGACCAAGCAACCGGTTACAAGCAGCTCACGCTTGAGCATTTTTTTCAAAGACGGAAAGCATCAATCAATACTAAAAAGCGCATTGATGTCAACGATGATGATGACAACGAGCTCTACGCCAAAGTTGGAAGCTTTGGCCTGTTACTATCACGTAGTAAGCCTCACCGGCTACGCGCGGCTAGCGCGGCTAGCGCTGCTAAGGCCGGAAAACGCGCACAATAGCCGGCCGGGTACTTCTGCACAAGCGGACATTCGATCGGGCGATGGAGAGTTGGCATCGACCAATGCAGATTGATGATGATGATGATGATGACTGCGAGTTTGACGCCAAAGTTGGAAGCCTGGACGTGTTTACGATCACGTAGTAAGCCTCACCGGCTACGCGCGGCTAGCGCTGCTAAGGCCGGAAAACGCGCACAATAGCCGGCCGGGTACTTCTGCACAAGCGGACATTCGATCGGACGATGGAGAGTAGTCGAAAAGCATCGACCAATGCACATTGATGATGATGATGATGGTCAACCTCGCCGGAGTTGGAAGCTATACGCGGCCGTTATTCTCTCGTCATAAAGCCTCACCGGCTAGCGCTGCTAACGCCGGAAAACGCGGAGCTGCACAAGCGGACATTCGATCGGACAATGAAGAGTACCCCGAGTCCAATGCATATTCATCGGAGGAGCGGGTACAGTCTGATCACGGAGAAGACACTGTTTCTGGACTACGATGCCACCATGAATGGAGTGGATGAAATGGATCAGAACATCTACCACTCGGTATAGCAACTGAAGGACACGGGGAAGCGAGACGTAACACCACCGTAACGTAACCGTAGCATGATCCTGATATTAGACTTGATGACACACTGCAGTATATACTTGCTATTCCCCGGAAAAAAACGGCCTGCAAGAAAGTGGCGCACGCGAAGAGGCAATCTGTTGTGCAAATGCTGTTACGTCTCTTTGCACGCAGGAGAGTGTTACAAAAAGAAAAACTGTCGTTGAAACATCCACATATTTGTAAATAGCACCACAGTTGCACACATTTGTAAATAGTTTGCCAAATTGTTGTCAAATTGTTACACTGTTGAATGTAAATAAACGTATTTTGCTATCAAAAAACACTTTTTCATTCTTGGTGGTAGTGTTTTATAGAAGTAAAGCACTATTTAGGTGTTTGTGGCATCATTCATGGACAAAAAGAAGTGTCAAATTCACTAGAATGCATGAAATAATATCGTTTCACTAAAAGCTTGATTTCTCCGTATTTTGGTCCAACACAGGCGAAATTGGGTCAAACTAACCATTTTCTATTGTTGATTACTAAAGAACGGAATAAGGTAGAAACAAACTCTTTTTTTCTGATGAAAGATGAAAGTCCAATCTTTCATTTGGTAGTACGTGTGTTTCCATAGTCCAAACAGAACATTTTCTGTGGACCTTGAAAATCAGTCAAAATGCTTAAATCGGCTGGCACTGGCGGCATCCCTTTTCTGAAAACGTCTGGCAGTCAAAGAGTTAATATTCCAAGAAAAAACTTGCAAATTTGACACTTTACGAAGTGGCAAATTTGCGAGAAAAAAACGTAGCAGAGCTAATGTGAGAATTTATAAAACGAAAAGGCAGGATGCAGATGGATTCATTCTTAATTTAAACTTCACTCGTCATACACGGCAGCTGGAGACACAACACTTCCTGATCAGCTGACTAACGCTAACCAATCAGAAGCGAGCATACTTTAAGTAAATGCAAGTGAATGACGGAGAGCAGCAGATTCGACACATCAATTTAGCTACTTGTACAAAAGAAATACCAAAATGTATGAATGTGTAAATAATTCTGGAAACATAAATGTATAAGTAAATATTTATTTTAACAAATTAACTTAAATGCTTGATCCTAAGGTTGTGGACCTTGGCAAAGCGAGACGTTGTTTTTTTCTCGCGAATTTGCCACTTTGTAAAGTGGCAAATTTGAGAGAAAAAAACGTAGCAAAG
This sequence comes from Leptonotus elevatus, assembly GCF_054856555.1. Classification (NCBI taxonomy): domain Eukaryota; kingdom Metazoa; phylum Chordata; class Actinopteri; order Syngnathiformes; family Syngnathidae; genus Leptonotus; species Leptonotus elevatus. The sequence continues at coordinate 24,319,741 of NC_141245.1, read as the reverse complement.
CTAATGTGAGAAAAAGTTGGCGGTTAATGCTGGTTTATAAAACGAAAAGGCAGGATGCAGATGGATTCATTCTTAATTTAAACTTCACTCGTCATACACGGCAGCTGGAGCCACAACACTTCCTGATCAGCTGACTAACGCGAACCAATCAGAAGCTAGCATACTTTAAGTAAATGCAAGTGAATGACGGAGAGCAGCAGATTCGACACATCAACTTAGCTACTTGTACAAAAACAATACCAAAATGTATGAATGTGTAAATAATTCTGGAAACATAAATGTACAAGTAAATATTTATTTTAACAAATTAACTTAAATGCTTGATCCTAAGGTTGTGGACCTTGGCAAAGCGAGACGTTGTTTTTTTCTCGCGAATTTGCCACTTTGTAAAGTGGCAAATTTGAGAGAAAAAAACGTAGCAAAGCTAATGTGAGAAAAAGTTGGCGGTTAATGCTGGTTTATAAAACGAAAAGGCAGGATGCAGATGGATTCATTCTTAATTTAAACTTCACTCGTCATACACGGCAGCTGGAGCCACAACACTTCCTGATCAGCTGACTAACGCGAACCAATCAGAAGCTAGCATACTTTAAGTAAATGCAAGTGAATGACGGAGAGCAGCAGATTCGACACATCAACTTAGCTACTTGTACAAAAACAATACCAAAATGTATGAATGTGTAAATAATTCTGGAAACATAAATGTACAAGTAAATATTTATTTTAACAAATTAACTTAAATGCTTGATCCTAAGGTTGTGGACCTTGGCAAAGCGAGACGTTGTCGTCGCTGGCCGTCAACAACGCTTTAAAGAGCGAATGCTTCACATGATGTGTAGTTAGAGTCATGACTATCTCCTTATTTGAAAACCCCACCAAAAAGTTACTGGATTCGAAAATTGCCGATTGTGCTAAACCGCCGAGACCACATACAAAGCCAGCAAACATTGCGCTAAAGAATGCCAATGTGGGCTAATGAGGGATTAGATGTGGCTTTTCCCGAAAGAAACCCCAGGCTGTTTTGCGACGCTAATATAGCGCTGGAGGAGAAAAATGGCACAAAGAAAACATATTGTAATCCCCCCCCCCACCCCCCCCCCCCCAAAAAGCCAATGGGAAGAAACGGGGCACTGTGGATTATTGGCGAGTCATGGGATTGCTCAAAGTGCACCAGCAGTATAACTTAAGCTCATTTGATGGGTTCACCATTCACATGTCACATGACGCTTTCTTGTGGGGGGGGGGGGGGGCAAAGAGGCTGTGTGTGCGCGTATAAGCAGATCAAGCGCTCTTCAAAGGGATTAGTCATCATTTCGCCGGGCAAAGGCTCCGAAAGTCGGACCAGAAAGAACATCAGGTACACAGCGCAGGCTCGAATGTCAAATAGCATACCACGTAAAAAAGTCATTTATGCAGACAATATGCTAATGAGCTGCACTGCTTTTTAGCCACGTAACACGAGCCTTGATCTTTACATGCGTCAATTGGTAGTCAGACGCAGCACATTCTCATTTTTGCACACACTGAAGACGCGAGCAGAGATTCAATCTGTGATCAATAAATAATGAGCGAAGCATTTACAACCCCCCCCCCCCCCAAAAAAAAATCTCCATCCTGTGGTGCTGCATACGGTCGACGGCTTCATTAAAGTAGTTGATGAATAATTTCATATTCCAGAAGTTTTTGTTTATTCTGTGAAAGTATTAGTTAGAACAATTTTTACTTTTGAATATGAAATAGAAATAGTTGAATGAGAAAAAAGTGAGTCAAAGTATTTCCATTTAATATAAAATGTTCATCTATTTGCGTGCATATATTTCTACTTTATTTTTTTCTTTTCTTTTCTTTTCCCTTGCCCTTTTATTTCCCGTATCAGTTTTGCGGCTGAGAAAGTCATCTCCATCTTTCTATCAAGAAATTGCTCCAATAAAGCCTTGCGAAAATAAAGACCCTTTTAAACTTGACATCAACAGTGGCGCATTCAGGATAATGGAACATCCCTTTTATGTAGCCAGATATATGTTGATGCATTTTGTAGCCGCCGCCAACGCCGCGGTCCTCTTGTGCCGCAAAATGAGATGACTTTTCCTTTCGGGCCCATTAGGCAATTACCCGGGGGAACAGTTATTTCGCTGCCAAATATTCGCTTTGGGGATCAAAGTCTCTTTTTTTTGTGTGTGCTGCACACACGGGTGGCCTGCGGTGAAGGACTTAAAGGACTGCAACTGAAGAACACCAAGGAAAAAAAAATAATAATAATTCTATTAGATGAAGCTAAGGCTTGAATAAATGAAGCGCCTCACCTCAGTTCAACATATTTGCTGGGCAGCAAAATGTGATTTTACGCTTTTGTTTTGAGCGCACTTTGGATACACTGCAGCTTGTTTGAACTAAAAAAAAGAAGAAGAAAAAAAAAAGAAGCCAAATGCACGGATGTACTTTCAGTCATTCACTAGGTCACGCCCCCCTTAAATCAAACTGTACTACTGTGCGTGAGCTTGTTAATTATGTTTCATAAATTCAGTATAAAAGTAAACCAACCCCCGTGCTACTTCACAGATTTTTTTTTGTCCAGTTAGAACGCCATTTTGTTTATTTGGGTTGTAATTCCCCTGCTGACCACTAGATGGCATCGTAAACTTGAAAGATGAAGAGCAAAAACAGGAAATATTTCAAGCTCAGCCTCATTTTTGATGAAGAGAAAGATCATTATTGAATGTCTCAGTCCTCTCTCTCATCCTGCTTTTTATGCCTACAGGTAGCGACGGCTGTCGGTTCACCTTATGTACATCTTTGGCCATGATTAATGTGATATAATAAGGTTGTTAAAAAATTGGATTTGTATACTGTAAACAAATAGAGATACACTGTTACCCCTTTGCATGCCACTGTATATTACTTTGTCAAAGATTTGACTTCTTGTGAACAGTCACCCTGGTTTACTTTAGGGCCCGACTAATATGCATTTTTTTTAGGCCGATACCCATACTGAATTTTGGCAGGAAAAAAAAATACAGATTACTGATTAATCTACCGATTATTTCAAAATATTGTCTATATTTAATGCATAAAATTGTGTTCTCACAGCTATTTGTATGTGAATATTTTTTATTAGAAGGAAAAACACTCCCGATCGAAGTCAATGCTAACTTCCCTGTTAGCATTTGAATGGGATCTTCCCTTCACTTTTAGCATTAGTGCTAAGCTAGCGATGTTTTAAAAACGAAGCATGTTTTGTATTTAAATATACAGTGGATGTAATTCTTATCATCGTGTGTTTAGTTTTACAGTTAACTCCAACTGGAGTGTCATTAAGCAGCTTAGGGACAACAGAATAACATACGTTACACACTTGCTAGTTGCTAATGCTACGCAAGAAAAATTTCACAGCGTCGGAAACTTCGGTTTTCTTCGATGATAACGTTTTAAGGGTTTTTGGCCGATGTTTGAAAAGCAACAGTTGACTGTATTTCTTCTACATTCTCTTTAATTGTGTTTTTATATTTCGATTTGACAAAGTATTGCTATTTTTCTGAATTAGAAACATGCAAGTTAAGGATGTGACGGAGACGACCCGGGGCGAGGCCTTCCTTCATGTTTACGAGGTGCCTTTGAAACGTGATGATGTCACGCAGCGGCTGTGAAAACACGCCGACTGGCAGTGCCGCTCCGGTTAGTTTCATGACAACGCTAACCATGTTAACGAGGGGAGGGCAGGATTGTGAGGCTTGTGAGTTGTTTGCTAAACACATTTGAAAGTCGTCTTAACTCAATTTAAATTCTGATCACGCTTGAGATTTGACCTTAGTTCACCGCGATCGCGGTTGTCAAATTTCCATCAAATCCGCATCATGACTCATTACTACGTTTTTCTTTGCCCTGATAAAAAAAAAAATTCTTATTTTGAAAATCTCAAAATTTCATTGACTTACGTAAGGATTTGAAACCCTAACCTTACCTTCGACCCTAATCAAACAGGCTTGGAACTCTAATCTGAAATCTGGACCATTGTTTGAAGAACCAACCAAGGCTTGAAACCCAAATTGAAACCCTAACCATTATTTGAAACCATAACCCAGGCTTTAAAAGTTCAACACCTACCTCTGGCATGAAACCTTACATTTGAAACCCTAACCCAGGTTTGAAACCTCAATACAAAACCATAACACAATCTTCAAACCCAACCTCGAATTTAACCCAATTCCAAAATTCTCACGTGTTCAATCTCTAACCTTAACTTGAATCTCTAATTGAATACCCTAATCCCTGTTAGACAACTTTACTTAAAACCTTAAACCAGGATTAAAACCATAACCATGTCTTTCTTCTTGTAATGACAGCTGACAATTTGCACTTTGCAGTCTTTTTGTCCATCCAGTCTGAGATCTGCCAATATTATCTGAACTTTGCATCTCAGATAAAACAGGACGACGGCTTTGATTGGGGCGTAATTGTTTCCAGAAAAGAAGAATGTGACGTTGCGCTCTCACAAGTGCCCGGCGAGCTCGTCACGTCCACACGCCTCCTCGCTGGAAACTTGAAGGCGGGACGAGGAAGGACGGCCGTCGGCGTCATGTTCGCCGCGGCTGCACTTTCGCTTCCACTCGACTGCAAACCCAACATTATGTTGAAACTCTCATTTGAAACTCGAACCCAGGATTAAAACCTCAAAACCTAGAGTTACAATTCCCATGCCTTAGTTTGAACCACGACCTAGCCTTAGTATGAAACCTTCATTTGAAACCCTAGCCTTGATTTAAAAACCATCATGAAAGCCTTTATATTTTTTTACAATCACGATTAAAATCACCTCAAATAAAATCATCTGACTTCTTTCATGGACGACGACAGAAATCAGAATATTTACTTGGAAGAGGCTTAAAATTTCGAGGATTTGGACAAGTTGAAGCTTGACAATCGCTCTGGTCTAAATGATCCATCCATTCATCTATTTTCTTAACCGCCGCTTGTCCTTACAAGGGTTGCTGGAGCCTATCCCAGCTGGCTTCGGGCAGTAGGCGGGGTACACCCTGAACTAGTTGCCAGCCAATCGCAAACTGCAAGATGGCTTAGTCATCGATTAGTAGTCGTTGAATTGATTAATTTCTGCACCTCGACTTGAAACCCACATTTGAAACCATTTCAAACCCTAACTTTTTGAACACTTTACCACGAAACTGTCACATACTCAAGGCTAAGGTAAGAGGCTCAAAAGTCAAACGCTGATGTTAGCGAGAAAACAAACGCGCAAGGCATATGCCGCACTTTACGAAATCTCGTTAGGGATTTGCTTGATCGGCGAGGACTTTGTCGCCAGGCAGACAATGGCTTCTCTCTTCGCCGCCGCCTTGTTTTCATTCATTAGGTAACGTCGCGCTCAAGCGCTAATCCAATCACATGCCGGCCTTTCTCACGCTTTCCCGGCTGACTTTTGGTGCACCCGCCGCTGCCCGACAACGATGCTGCACGGGCCCACATCACCAAATCAGATCATTGCAAATGGATGACACTGAAAATACGCACAAACACACATTGCATGCACTCTAAAAAATATATATATTCAACGCAACAGTTTGTTGATTAGTCTTTCTAAGTTGTGGCAACTTATTTGAATGGTGTTGAACCAACAAACAATATTACTTTGGATGAAATAGCTTTTCCTCTTCAATAAATATGATCAAGTACTGCTTACTTAATATCTGTTGTCATAAGGACACATTTTTAAGTTGGCAACTCAAAAAAATATGTTACGACAACTGACTTTTCCACTTTGAAGTAGGCTGAGCTACTTTAGCTTTGACGTATATGCTAGGCTACTTTAGCTTCTTGTCTTTCCACTTTGAAGTAGACTAAGCAACTTTAGCTTTTGACCTATATGCTAGGCTACTTTAGCTTCTTGTCTTTCCACTTTTAAGTAGGCTGAGCTACTTTAGCTTTGACGTATATGCTAGGCTACTTTAGCTTCTTGTCTTTCCACTTTGAAGTAGGCTAAGCGACTTTAGCTTTGACGTATATGCTAGGCTACTTTAGCTTCTTGTCTTTCCACTTTGAAGTAGGCTGAGCGACTTTAGCTTTGACGTATATGCTAGGCTACTTTAGCTTCTTGTCTTTCCACTTTTAAGTAGGCTGAGCTACTTTAGCTTTGACGTATATGCTAGGCTACTTTAGCTTCTTGTCTTTCCACTTTGAAGTAGGCTAAGCGACTTTAGCTTTGACGTATATGCTAGGCTACTTTAGCTTCTTGTCTTTCCACTTTGAAGTAGGCTGAGCGACTTTAGCTTTGACGTATATGCTAGGCTACTTTAGCTTCTTGTCTTTCCACTTTGAAGTAGGCTAAGCGACTTTAGCTTTGACGTATATGCTAGGCTACTTTAGCTTCTTGTCTTTCCACTTTGAAGTAGGCTGAGCGACTTTAGCTTTGACGTATATGCTAGGCTACTTTAGCTTCTTGTCTTTCCACTTTGAAGTAGGCTGAGCTACTTTAGCTTTGACGTATATGCTAGGCTACTTTAGCTTCTTGTCTTTCCACTTTGAAGTAGGCTGAGCTACTTTAGCTTTGATGTATATGCTAGGCTACTTTAACTTCTTGTCTTTCCACTTTTAAGTAGGCTAAGCGACTTTAGCTTTGATGTATATGCTAGGCTACTTTAGCTTCTTTTTTTTCCACTTTGAAGTAGGCTGAGCTACTTTAGCTTTGACGTATATGCTAGGCTACTTTAGCTTCTTGTCTTTCCACTTTGAAGTAGGCTAAGCGACTTTAGCTTTGACGTATATGCTAGGCTACTTTAGCTTCTTGTCTTTTTACTTTGAAGTAGGCTGAGCGACTTTAGCTTTGACGTATATGCTAGGCTACTTTAGCTTCTTGTCTTAATTATGAGTGATGTCGGTTACACTTTGTCACGTAACTGTAGTAATCATGAAGTCACTACGCAAATACAAACAGAAAGGAAAATCTGGTATTTACAGCTTGAACATGGTTAAAGGCATTGTGGGAGTATTCAAATGATCAAAATGGAGTCAAAGTTGTGAAAAATGAAGTTATCAAGCTAAATTTATTAAGTTATGCCAACTTGAATTTTGTTATTCAGCCGACCAACAGGGAATTTTGTGTACATGACATGCTAAATCAAGTTGATGTCATTACCATCATTATTATATCATCTCAGCTCATAAAATTGTGTTAGCAATTTATCTAGTTTATCTAAATCAATTAATTGCATTTTTTTAACTTTAGTTTTTAGAGCGTATGAATTTAAGAGCTTGAGAGATTGTGCCCTTGAATTACGTTGCGTCTTGGCTAATTATCAACCGCGTTGAGCTGTGAAGACATCTCATTATTAAACCCATAAATCAAAGTGCAACGGATCCGAACACCCGACGTCCTTGTTGAGCCGCCTTCCGCAACGGTTCCTGCTAAGCCGGACTTCTCGGCATCCCATTAGCTGGACCGGTTGGCCGTTCTGTCCTGACGGGACAAAAACTCTTTGATAAACGCCATCGCTGTCCGTCAAAAGGCTCCCCCAAAAGCTCCTCG